>NC_044323.1:262180754-262805754 GCF_007399415.2 Gopherus evgoodei
CAAGGTGGCGCTTGCTCTCCAGCGCTGGGGGGATTTCCATCAGATCCTCCGGGCCGCGAGGGCCCTCATGGGGGAGGGCAAGAGGACCGGGAAGCAGGGTGCCGCGTCTTACCAGCGGGTCCGCGGCTTCCGTGACTCCTTGCTCACCTTCGGGGTGGGTCACGGTTTGCTGCGCGGCCCGCTGGGGGCCGTGGGCGTCCCTGCCGGCAAGGATCCCCCCCAGCCCTCCTCATGGCGCCCATCATCTTTGCCTCATTGAACACCCGGAGCTGTAGGGTGGGTTTCCGCAGGAGCCAGGTGCTCTCCTTCCTTCGGGAGGGGGGGTACTCTGTGATTTTCCTGCAGGAGACCCACACGGATCCGGCCGCCGAAGCCAGCTGGCGGCTGGAGTGGGGGGACGGGGTCTACTTCAGCCACCTTTCCACCCGTAGTGCTGGAGTGGCTACCCTGTTCTCCCCCGACCTACGGCCGGAGGTGCTGGGGGTTGCCGAGGCTGTGCCGGGCCGCCTGCTGCACCTCCGGGTCCGCTTGGAGGGGCTCGTGGTCAACCTCGTGAACGTCTACGCCCCGACAGCGGCCCCGGAGCGGTTGCCGTTCTATCAGCAGGCGTCCGCCTTCCTCGGCTCCCTGGATCCTCGTGAGTGCCTGGTCCTGGGTGGGGACTTCAACATCATCCTGAAGGAGAGGGACCGCTCGGGGACCGAGCAGAGCCAGGCCGCCGCGGACGTCCTCCGGGAGATCGTCAACCATCACTCCCTGGTGGACGTCTGGCGCGACCACCACCCGGACGATGTCACCACGTTCACCTATGTCCGGGTAGGAGCCCATCGGTCGTGCCACTCCCGGTTGGACCGCATCTACATGTCACGATTCCACCTTTCATGGGCCCTGTCCTCCAGCGTCCGGCCGGCCCCTTTTTCTGACCACCACCTCGTCACCGTGACGGCCTCTCTCAGTGCGGAGAGGCCGGGGCCGGCCTACTGGCACTTCAACAACAGCTTACTGGAGGATGCGGGCTTCGTGGCGTCCTTCCGGGAGTTCTGGCTGGCCTGGCGAGGGCAGCGGCGTGCCTTTCCCTCGGCACGGCGCTGGTGGGATGTGGGGAAGGTGCGCGCCCGGCTCTTCTGCCGCGACTACACCCGGGGCGCCAGCCGACGGAGAGTTGCGGCGATAGAGCAGTTGGAACGGGAGGTCTTAGAGCTGGAGAGGCGTCTGGCCGTCAGCCCCGAGGATCCATCCCTGTGCGGAGCGTGCCAGGAGAAGCGGGAGGAGCTCCGGGTCCTCGAGGACCATCGGGCTCGGGGCGCCTTTGTTCGCTCCCGCGTCCGCCTCCTTCGGGAGATGGATCGCGGCTCCCGCTTCTTCTACGCCCTGGAGAAACGGAGGGGGGCCCAGAAGCACGTCACCTGCCTCCTGGCGGAGGACGGCACCCCCCTCACGGATCCGGCGGAGCTGTGCCAGAGGGCCCGGACCTTCTACGCGCGCCTTTTCTCCCCGGATCCGACCGATCCCGCCGCTCGCAGAGTGCTTTGGGACGAGCTCCCTACGCTCAGCGCGGGCGCCCGGGACCGGCTAGAGCTGCCTCTCTCTCTGGCCGAGTTCTCGGACGTCCTCCGTCGCATGCCCACCAACAAGTCTCCGGGCATGGACGGGCTGACCGTGGAGTTCTACCGCGTGTTCTGGGACGTCCTCGGCCCAGACCTGGCCAGCGTCTGGGCCGAGTCCTTGCAGGGCGGGGTCCTCCCTCTCTCGTGCAGGCGAGCTGTGCTCGCCTTATTGCCGAAGAAGGGGGACCTCCGCGATTTACGGAATTGGCGTCCCGTCTCGCTCCTCAGCACGGACTACAAGATCATCGCCAAGGCCATCTCGCTGCGGCTGGGGTCCGTGCTGGCGGACGTGATCCACCCGGACCAGACCTGCACCGTCCCGGGCCATAGCATCTTCGATAACCTCTATTTGGTCCGGGATCTCTTAGAGCTTGGGTGCAGGGATGGTCTGTCGTTCGCCCTCCTGTCCCTGGATCAGGAGAAGGCGTTCGACAGGGTGGACCACGGGTACCTCCTGGGCACTCTGCGAGCGTTGGGCTTCGGGTCCCAGTTTGTGGGTTTTCTCCAGGTGCTGTACGCTTCCGCAGAGTGTCTGGTCAGGCTCAACTGGACCCTGACCGAACCGGTCAGCTTCGGGCGGGGAGTGCGGCAGGGGTGCCCCCTCATGGGCCAGCTGTTCGCTCTGGCCATCGAGCCCTTCCTCTGTCTCCTCTGCAGGAGGTTGACGGGGTTGGTGCTTCAGGAGCCGGAGCTGCGGCTGGTCCTGTCGGCGTACGCCGACGATGTGCTCCTCGTGGTCCAGGACCCGGGCGACTTGGCGCGGGTGGAGGCCTGCCAGGCGGTGTACTCGGCGGCCTCCTCCGCCCGGGTCAACTGGGTCAAGAGCTCTGGCCTGGTGGTCGGGGACGGGTGGCAGGCAGGCTCCCTCCCACCCGCGCTCCAGGCCATCCGGTGGAGCGCGGGTCCGCTGCTCTATCTCGGCGTTTACCTTTCCGCCACGCACCCGTCTCCGCCGGAGAACTGGCTCGTTTTGCAGGTCAGGGTGACGGAGCGGCTCCGGAAATGGACAGGACTCCTCCGGTGCCTTTCCCTTCGAGGGAGGGCACTGGTGCTCAACCAACTGGTCCTGTCCATGCTCTGGTACCGCCTCAACACCCTGGTCCCGGCCCCGGGTTTCCTGGCCAACCTCCGGACTGTGATTCTGGAGTTCTTTTGGCCAGGACTGCACTGGGTCCCTGCAGGGGTCCTCCACCTGCCCCTGGAGGAGGGGGGGCAGGGCCTGAAGTGCCTGCGCACTCAGGTCCACGTCTTCCGCCTCCAGGCCCTGCAGAGGCTCCTGTTTGGTGCGGGTAGTCCGGCGTGGAGCGTACTGGCGCACGCCTTCCTCCGCCGCTTTCGAGGGCTCCGATACGACCGGCAGCTCTTTTACCTCCATCCGAGAGGTCTTCCGCGAGACCTCTCCGGGCTGCCGGTCTTCTACCAGGACCTCCTCCGGACCTGGAAGCTGTTCTCTGCGACCAGGTCCGTGGCGGCCACCGTGGGGGCCGACCTCCTCGCGGAGCCCCTGCTACACAATCCCCAGCTTCGTGTGCAGGTGGCGGAGTCCCCCGCGGTGCGCCGGAGGCTGGTCCTGGCGGGAGCTACCAGGGTCGGAGACCTCCTGGACTACGACCGGGGAGGCTGGCTGGATCCCCTGACGCTCGCTCACCGCATGGGGCTCTCCAGACCTTGCACTCCCCGGCGCGTACTCCAGGAGGTGGAGGCCGCTTTGCCACCCGCTGCTCAGGCCTATCTCGACCGGGTCCTGCGGGAGGGCACGCCCCGCCCACCCCCCACCCCAAGCCCTCCGGACCTTTTCATCGGGCCCCTGCCCCGTAGGCCCGACCGCCCCCCCCCGTCCCTTCTCCGCAAGCCGGCTGCACGACCTGCAGCCGGTCTGTTTCCAAACCGCGCCGAGGAAACAGCTCTACACGCTCGTGCTCCACACCCTTCACCTCCTCACCCTCATGTCCCGCCCTGATACGAAGTGGCGGGACCTCCTGCCACCTCTGGAGGGTGAGGAGCCCCGGTGGGCCAGCCTCTACTCCACCCTGGTCCCACGGCCCACTGGGGATATCAGTTGGCGGCTCCTCCATGGGGCCGTGAGCACGGGCGTGTACTTGGCGCGGTTTACCCCTGTCCCGGACACCTGCCCCTTCTGCGGCGTGAGGGAGACCCTGGCGCACGTGTACTTAGAGTGCGCCAGGTTGCAGCCCCTACACCGGCTCCTCACAGCCATCCTCTTGCATTTTTGGTTACACTTTTCCCCTCACCTCCTTCTGTATGCACTCCCTATCCGTGGTCCCACGAAGTCCCGGGACCTCCTGGTCAACCTCCTCCTCGCCCTGGCGAAAAAGGCCATCCACGCGACCAGGGAGGGGAGGTTGGCCGACGGAGACTCCGGTGACTGTGGGGCTTGCTTCCGCTCCATGGTCCGATCACGCATCCGGGCGGAGTTCCTCTGGGCGGCGTCCACTGGCTCCCTTGACGCCTTCGAGGAGCAGTGGGCGCTGTCCGGGGTTCTCTGCTCGGTGTCCCCGTTAGGTTCCCTCCTTCTGACCCTTTGACCTCACTCCTGTCCCTGTTCTTTTATTAGTTGTCCCCCGCACTCAGTGGGTTCTGTGGCCCTGTGGTTCCTCCCCTTAGGCTGGGGGAGGATCCTTTAGCAGTGGGCGGGCTTTGCCTGCCCACTTCCCAGACACCCAATAGATGGCTGGAGTTCCTTCTCCCTTCCTGGGCGGCTGCTGCTGGCTGGAGTGCACCCCTCCCGGACTGCTGCTGCTGAGCGAGGGGTAGGGGGGCCTTGCTGGCCAACCCCCACTCCTCCACCTCCGGAGGGAGAAACCAGGACCCCCCTCCGCCACCACCACCACCGCTGCTACCACCTGTGTGGAGTCCTTCCTGCCTGGCCACCAGGATTGCTGGAGGAGGAGCTGCTGCTGCTGGCGCAGTGTTTGCCTGGGGAGCTGCTGGAGCCTGGAGGAAAGTGAGGATTGAGAGGACCACTGGCTGCTGCGGGAGCATACAGGACTCTGAAGACTGCCGTGGAGGGTGCCTTTCGGGACTGAGTGACTTTCTGACTGTGCTCTAGTGATGGGGGTGTAGACTGTGTTTGTGGGGGCATGGGAGTGTTGTGTGGAGCTTGCCCCCTGGTCCATCTGTGTCCCCCCCCGACGCCCACCACCATCGCTGCCCCCTCCACCCACCCCCCAGACCGCTTACCATCTGCCTCGGTTCCCACCTCTGGGACTCAGCTGCATGCCTGGCCTGCCACGCCCTTTTGCCATCGTTTGGGCCTCCAGCAGCAGCCAGCCAAACCTTTTGCCCTTACACAAGTGCTCGTGGGTGCACGCACCCGCCCCTTCCTCAAACTGACCCCTTCCCCTTTGCAATGGGCCCCCTAGCCTTTCCCCTTGTTGTCTGCCCCATTGCCCCTTGTAGCCTTCCCCCCCCGCTTTAGTTTGTTTGCCTGCCCCGCCCGTCTCCCTTTGCAGCTTTGTTTATCCTGCTCCAGCCCCGGAGCTAGCCCCTTGGTCCCTCTGCCCCACTCCCAGCTTGGTTGCTCCCCTTCCCTACGGCCCCTTCGTCCTGATCGCCACCCCCCTTGTGCGCCCGTTTCCCTTTCGTGTGCTTGTGCTTCCCCCCCCCGTTTGAGTTTCCCCTCTTGCACTGCACCTCCCAATTGTTATTGTATCCCTCCCCTCCCCTAGTGCAGCTAGAGGAGCCGGTTTCCATCCTGTGTTGGTGACTGCCCCCCCCCAAGTCCTTCATAGTCTCCTTCTCGGCCCGCTCCCCCATTTTGGCACCCTCCTTCCCTGCCCACAGCCTAGCGGGGAGAAATGGTTGACCTGCTTCCCCTCCCCTCCCTTTCTCCGGTGTTTCCCCTCCCTCCCTACTCATCATGGCGGGGGACGCAGCGGGTGGGACCCCTGGGACGACTCCTGTCCCCCCTACCCCACCTGCTCCCTCGACCACCCCCCTAGTCTCTAATGCTACCGCCGCTGCTGGACCACCTGCCACCGCTCTCACTCGGGCGCCGGTAGCGGCGGGCGCAGGGGTCACCTCTGCTGCCACCATGTCCCTCGCCCCCTCTGCTTCTGGGGGATCCCCCTCCAGCTGGCGGGAAGGGCCAGGGCAAGAAGAAGGGAAAGGGCCCCGCTAGGAAAACTAAGCCCTCCATGGCGGAGCTTGCCACCTCTGCCACAGCCCCTCCACCGGCCGCGTGCCCCTCCCAGCTGTTCCCTCCACCAGCTCTGCGGGTGCCCCTCCCCTGGCCCCCAGGGCATATGCCCAGGTGGCGGCCGCCCCCCCGACTGCCGCTACGTCATCTCCCCAGACCGCCGCTTCCACTAACATCTATAGTGGCTGGGGCCCCTTCCCCACCTTGACCAGGAAGCACGGCGTCTGTTGCCTCCTGGTGCCCACCTCGCCCCACGTGGAGATCTACGTGCGGTCATTGGTGAGGGTGGTGGGGCCCACGGCCATCGTGGCGGCCTCCAAAATGTATGGCAAAGTTGTCTTTTTCCTTGCCTCGGAGGTCGCCGCCCAGGAGGCGGTGGAGAAGGGTCTGGCGGTGGGGGGCATATTCGTCCCCCTGGAGCCGCTGGAGGATCTGGGGGTCCGTGTCATCCTGACCTCTGTCCCTCTCTTCCTCCCCGATGCTGCCCTGTTGCCCGCCCTCTCTATCCTGGGGAAGCCCATTTCTGTAGTGAGCTCTCTCCCCTTGGGCTGCAAGGACCCCGCCCTCTGTCACGTCCTCTCGTTCCGCCGGCAGGTGCAGCTTCAACTGCCACCGGCGGCGCGTGGCAGAGAGGCGCTCGAGGGGTCCTTCCTGGTCCCCTATCAGGGAGCCCATTACCGAGTGCACTATTCTATGGAGGAGACCCGGTGATACCTCTGCCGGGCAACAGGGCATGTCCGGAGGGACTGCCCCTTGGCCCGGCTCAGAGGAGCGCCCGGGACCCCCAAGCCCCGGCAGGGTGCCGGCCCCGTCATTGCCGGTGCCCCTGGCTGCCCGGTATCCAGGGCCGCCCCTCCTCCTCCTCAATCCATCACTGCTCCCTCTCGGGCTGCAGGGGTACCTCCCTCGGCATGCCCAGACGAGCGGGAGAGCCCCGCCTTCACTGCCTGTGCTCTGGCGTGGCCTGTGGAGGAGGGTGCGGCAGGGGTACCGCCAGGCGTGGGAGAGGGCCCTCCCCAGGGGGTATCTTCTCTTCCTCCGGCTGTCTCACTAGTGCCCCCCCATGTCCACGACCCACCATCCCACCTCTGAACTGACCCCTGTCAACCAGCCTGTGAGCAACGCCATGGAGGGCTGGACCCAAGTCCAGGGTAGGCGGGGCAAGCAGAAGGCTCGAGCTCCGCTCCTACTGCCTGATGTGGGGGCCCCCTGTAAGACTAGAAAGGGGGCCGCAGATGCTGAGCCTTCTGCCGTGCCTTCGGGGTCGGTCCGTCTGCCAATGCCGGCCAGGGAAGCCGTGGCGGCACCAGAGGGTACCACCGTCCCTCCTCCGCAATCCCTTTCTGTGGAGGCCTCGGATGCGGTCCCCCTGCTCCTTTGCCACCTGCACCCCCTGCAACACTCGAGGCGCTCGTTGCCTCGGGCGCTAGTGGGGAGGACCCCGGGGTGGTGGGAGGCGAGCCCCCTTCCATCTTTGAGGAGATCAAGGCCCTGGGTCTGACCCCGGTTACCCAGGGGGAGGATGACCCTCTGCCAGCGGGCCTTGACCTAGCCATCCTCACCCCAGCTCCCCTTTCTCCGTGTTCCCTCCTCCTGACTGCTGCATCCACTCCCGCCTCCAATGGTCCCCTGGACTCCCTGCCCTGCCTGGCCGTGGATGGCACCCTGCTGACGGCCGCCGAGCCCGTTGAGGCGACGGCCGGTGCCTCACGGCTGGGAGATGGGCTAACAGGGGTATCCCTTGGTGGTGCCGGGCACCCGAGTTCCTTCCCGGGTGGGGGCCCCACCAAAGGCGTTACATCTCCTAATGCCGTGGCTAGCGCACCTCCCGTTGAGCCTGAGCCTGGCGTCACTGGGGACCCCCTCCCTACCCCTCTAAGCCCTGCGCCTGGCCATGAGGAGCCGCCTCCTGACGGTTCAGCTCCTGCGGCCCAGGATCCCGTCTCTGTCCCTATCCCTGACCCCAGCCCTGCCCTTATTCTTGACCCCGTCCCTGTCCCCTCCACCTCCCATGCTGTTGTTGCCGCCCCTGGGGCTGTCCCCTTCCCTTTCCCAGAGGGTGACCCCCAGGGGGCAGCCTTTACGTTTCACAGTCCCGACCCCCTAGGGGCTGCACTCTTCCCTCCGCCGCCCCCCATCGAGCTGGGGTCTGAGGCGGAGCACATGGCGCCGGCCCATCGGGCACCACGTCGCAGGTCCGCCCCTTGCCTGCCCTTCTCAGTAGGCCGCAGGGCTGTCCCAGAGGTCCTGCCAGTGGATCACTGGAGGCCAGTGACCCCACCCCCCCACGCTGCAAGAGGAGCTGCAGGAGTTCCTGGATGACGTCAGGGGCTCCCACAACAAGGTACGACTTGCTTTCCAGCGATGGGGGAATTTCCATCAAATCCTCCGGGCCATGAGGGCCCTCATGGGCGAGGGCCAAAGGACCAGGAAGCAGGGTGCCGCGGCTTACCACCGGATCCGCAAATTCCGTGACGCCTTGCTCACCTTCAGGGTGGGTCACGGTTTGCTGCGTGGCCCAACGGGGGCCGTGGGCTTCCTTGCCGGCGAGCATCCCCCCCAGCCCTCCTCATGGCACTCATTACCTTTGCCACGTTGAACACCTGGAGCTGTAGGGTGGGTTTCCGCAGGAGCCAGGTGCTCTGCTTCCTTCGGGAGCAGGGATACTCTGTGTTTTTCCTGCAGGAGACCCACACGGATCCGGCCGCCGAAGCCAGCTGGCGGCTGGAGTGGTGGGACGGGTCTACTTCAGCCATCTCACAACCCGTAGGGCTGGAGTGGCTACCCTGTTCTCCCCCGACCTATGGCCGGAGGTGCTGGGGTTGCCGAGGCTGTGCTGGGCTGCCTGCTGCACCTCCGGGTCCGCATGGAGGGGCTCGTGGTCAACCTCGTGAACGTCTATGCCCCGACATCGGCCCCGGAGCAGCTGCCGTTCTATCAGCAGGTGTCCGCCTTCCTCGGCTCCTTGGATCCTCGTGAGTGCCTGGTCCTGGGCGGGGACTTCAACATCATCCTAGAGGAGCAGGACCACTCGGGGACCGAGCGGAGCCCAGCCGCCTCAGATGTCCTCCGTGAGATCGTCAACCATCACTCCCTGGTGGACGTCAGGCGCGACCACCACCCGGACGATGTCTCCACGTTCACTTATGTCCGGGTGGGGGCCCATCGGTCATGCCACTCCTGATTGGACCGCATCTACATGTTGCGCTTCCACCTTTCACGGGCCCAGTCCTCCAGCATCCGGCCGGCCCCTTTTTCGGATCACCACCTCGTCACTGTGACGGCCTCTCTCAGTGCGGAGAGGCCGGGGCTGTCCTATTGGCACTTCAACAACAGCTTGCTGGAGGATGTGGGCTTTGTGGCGTCCTTCCGGGAGTTCTGGCTGGCCTGGCAAGGACAGCAGCGTGCCTTTCCCTGGGTGTGGCGGTGGTGGGATGTGGGGAAGGTGCGCGCCCAGCTCTTCTGCCATGACTACACCCGGGGTGCCAGCCGACGGAGGGATGTGGCGATAGGGCAGTTGGAACGGGAGGTCTTAGAGCTGGAGAGGTGTCTGGCCGCCAGCCCCGAGGATCCATCCCTTTGCGGAGCATGCCGGGAGAGGCAGGAGGAGCTCCGGGTCCTCGAGGACCATCGGGCTCGGGGCGCCTTTGTTTGCTCCCGCATCCGCCTCCTTCGGGATATGGATCACGGCTCCCGCTTCTTCTACGCCCTGGAGAAAAGGAGGGGGGCCAAGAAGCACATCACCTGCCTTCTGGCAGAGGACGGCACCCCTCTCATGGATCCGGTGGAGGTGTGCAAGAGGGCCCGGACCTTCTACGTGCACCTTTTCTCCCCTGATCCAACCGATCCTGCCACTTGCAGAGTGCTTTGGGATGGGCTCCTGAAGCTCAGCGCAGGCGACCAGGACTGGCTAGAGCTGCCTCTCTCTCTGGCCGAGTTCTCGGACGCCCTCTGTCGCATGCCCACCAACAAGTCTCCGAGCATGGACGGGCTGACTGTGGAGTTCTACCACGTGTTCTGGGACATCCTCGGCCCGGACCTGGTCACCGTCTGGGCCGAGTCCTTGCAGAGCGGGATCCTCCCTCTCTCGTCCAGCCGAGCTGTGCTCGCCTTATTGCCGAAGAAGGGGGACCTCCGCGATTTATGGAATTGGCGTCCCGTCTTTCTCCTCAGCACGGACTACAAAATCGTAGCCAAGGCCATCTCGCTGCAGCTGGGGGCCGTGCTGGAGGACGTGATCCACCCAGACCAGACCTACACCGTCCCAGGCCGTAGCATCTTTGATAACATCTATCTGGTCTGGGATCTCTTGGAGCTTGGGTGCAGGGGTGGTCTGTCATTCGCCCTCCTGTCCCTGGATCAGGAGAAGGCATTTGACAGGGTGGACCATGGGTATCTCCTGGGCACTCTGCGAGCATTGGGCTTCAGGTCCCAGCTTGTGGGTTTTCTCCAGGTGCTGTACGCTTCCGCAGAGTGTCTGGTCAGGCTCAACTGGACCCTGACCGAGCCGGTTAGCTTCGGGCGGGGAGTGCGGCAGGGGTGCCCCCTCTCGGGCCAGCTGTACACTCTGGCCATCGAGCCCTTCCTCTGTCTCCTCCGCAGGAGGTTGACGGGGTTGGTGCTTCAGGAGCCGGAGCTGCGGCTAGTCCTGTCGGCGTACGCCGACGATGTGCTCCTCGTGGTCCAGGACCCGGGCGACTTGGCGCGGGTGGAGGCCTGCCAGGCGGTGTACTCGGCGGCCTCCTCCGCCCGGGTCAACTGGGTCAAGAGCTCTGGCCTGGTGGTCGGGGACGGGTGGCAGGCAGGCTCCCTCCCACCCGCGCTCCAGGCCATCCGGTGGAGCGCGGGTCCGCTGCTCTATCTCGGCGTTTACCTTTCCGCCACGCACCCTTCTCCGCAGGAGAACTGGCTCGGTTTGCAGGTCAGGGTGACGGAGCGGCTCCGGAAATGGACAGGACTCCTCCGGTGCCTTTCCCTTCGAGGGAGGGCACTGGTGCTCAACCAACTGGTCCTGTCCATGCTCTGGTACCGGCTCAACACCCTGGTCCCGGCCCCGGGTCTCCTGGCCGAGCTCCGGAAGGTGGTTCTGGAGTTCTTTTGGCCAGGACTGCACTGGGTCCCTGCAGGGGTACTCCACCTGCCCCTGGAGGAGGGAGGGCAGGGCCTGAAGTGCCTGCGCACTCAGGTCCACGTCTTCCGCCTCCAGGCACTGCAGAGGCTCCTTTATGGTGCGGGTAGTCCGGCGTGGAGAGCCCTGGCGCACGCCTTCCTGCGCCGCTTCCGAGGGCTCCGGTACGACCGGCAGCTCCTTTATCTCGAATCGAGGGGTCTTCCGCGAGACCTCTCCGGGCTGCCGGTCTTCTACCAGGACCTCCTCTGGACCTGGAAGCTGTTCTCTGCGACCAGGTCCGTGGCGGCCACCGAGGGGGCAGATCTCGCAGAGCCCCTGCTACACAATCCCCATCTCCATGTGCAGGAGGCGGAGTCCCCCGCGGTGCACCAGAGGTTGGTCCTGGCGGAAGTTACCAGGGTCAGAGACCTCCTGGACTACGACCAGGGAGACGAGCGAGCGCCAGAGGATCCAGCCAAACGCATGGGGCTCTCCAGACCTTGTACTCCCCGGCACGTACTCCAGGAGGTGGAGGCCGCTTTGCCACCCGCTGCTCAGGCCTACCTCGACCGGGTCCTGGGGGGAGGGCTCGCCCCGCCCACCCCAAGCCCTCCAGACCTTTTCATCGGGCCCTGGCCCCGTAGACCCGACCGGCCCCCCCAGCCCTTCTCCGCAAGCCAGCTGCACGACCTGCAGCCAGTCCATTTCCAAACCGCGCCAAGGAAGCATCTCTACACGCTCGTGCTCCACACCCTTCACTTCCTTACCCTCGTGTCCCGCCCCAATACAAAGTGGCGGGACCTCCTGCCACCTCTGGAGGGTGAGGAGCCCCGGTGGGCCAGCCTCTACTCCACCCTGGTCCCGAGGCCCGCCGGGGATATTAGTTGGCGGCTCCTTCATGGGGCCGTGAGCACGGGCGTGTACTTGGCGCGGTTTACCCGTCCCAGACACCTGCCCCTTCTGCGGCGTGAGGGAGACCCTGGCGCACGTCTACTTAGAGTGCGCCAGGTTGCAGCCCCTATACCGGCTCCTCATCAACATCCTATTACGTTTCTGGCTGCACTTTTCCCCTCACCTCCTTCTCTACGCACTCCCTGTCCGTGGCCCCACGAAGTCCTGGGACCTCCTGGTCAACCTCCTCCTCGCCCTGGCTAAAAAGGTCATCTACACGACCAGGGAGAGGAGGTTGGCCGATGGAGACTCCGGTGACTGTGGGGCTTGTTTCCGATCCATGGTCCTTTCACGTATCTGGGCGGAGTTCCTCTGGGCGGCGTCCACTGGCTCCCTTCACGCCTTCGAGGAGCAGTGGGCGCTGTCCGGGGTTCTCTGCTCGGTGTCCCCGTCAGGTTCCCTTCTTATGACCCTTTGACCGCACTCCTGTCTCTGTTCTTTTATTAGTTGTCCCCCGTAATCAGTGGGTTCTGTGGTCCTGTGGATCCTCCCCTTAGGCTGGGGGAGGATCCTTTAGCAGTGGGCGGGCTTTGCCCACCCACTTCCCAGACACCCAATAGTACCCTGCTACATAAGGGTACAACTTCTGGTCCCAAAGAAATTCCTCCAAAAAATACTGCAGCTGGCACATGTGGTACCCAGGGTGGGGAGGGACACTGAACATGAGAGAAAGCCATTGAAAGGATAGGTCTTAGATTGTACTGGCCTGGGGGGCATAGCAAGGTCAAGAACATTGTGTCTGGAGTGACAGTAGACAGGACCCAAAAAGACAGCAAAAGCTCCACTAGTCCCCCTCCCAGTGGTCGGAATTCCCTTGGAGAAAGTCAGCATGGACCTTGTGGGGCCACTGGAAAAGAGTGCAAGTACCATTATATTCTAGTTATAATGGACTACGCCATGCGGTATCCAGAGGCCATTCCCTTTTACTTGACCACTGCAGCAACCATTGCTACTGAACTGATGAAGGTTTTTGCATGAGTAGGGATACTAAAAGAGATACTGACTGATCACAGGGCCAGCTTTACATCAGAGGTAATAGGGGGAATTATGTGACTTGAAAATCAAGGCCTTAAAGACATCAGTCTATCAGCCACAGACAGATGGGCTGGTGGAGCTCTTCAGTAAGACACTGAAAAAGATGCTTAGGAAATTTGTGACCTCAGACCCGCATCACTGGGATTGGTTACTCTTGCCCCTCCTATTTGCCATCTGTGAAGTGCCACAGGCATCAACAGGGTTCTCACCATTCAGACTGCTAATGGGAGACAACCCCATGGGATCCAAGGCCTCTTCTGTGAGAGGAACAAAGTCCTCACCTCCAAAAAAAAAAAAACAACCCCTAAAAAACCCAACATGATAGTGTAATGATCCTCCTGAAGGATAATTTGGAGACACTGAGGAATTTTGCTAAAGAAAACTTGCTGAAGTCCCAAACAGAACCAGGAATGGACCTACAACAGAGGAGCCAGGATGAGAGAGTTTGGGCCCTGGGATAGGGTATTATTATTACTACCAACCTTGGAGTCAAAGTTACTAACCAGGTGGCAGGGTCCATTTGAGGTGGTAAGGAGGGTAGTAGTGATCAATTAGGAAATCCACCAGCCATGGAAGAGAAAAGGAATGCAAATTTATCATGTGAACCTGCAAGAGGCTTTGTGGGACTACGCTGGCTTCCTCATAGTGTCTTCTCCTCCGAACATGAGCTCATCCCACGAGCACCCTTATGGCACAATACAGGACCGATACCCTGGGGGAAGAACACCAGCCTGAACAAAAACAAGATTTACAATGGCTGATTGAGACCTTCCCTTCAGTATTCTCAGCACTACAAGGATGCACCGACTTGGCCTCCCATCACATAGACCCCAGACTGAGGATAAATGTCCAAGAAGGATTATAGTCCCTTCTACGGAAAATGTGGGAGATAGTCCACCAAGAACTGCAGGGCATGTTAGACTTAGGGATGACTGAGGAGTCCTTCAGTGAGTGGAGGAGCCCCATAATACTTGTGCAAAAAGCCAATGGGTCAACCTAGTTCTGCACTGATTTCTGAAAAGTGAATATACTATCAAATTTTGATGAGTACCATATGCCTAGAGTAGATAAGTTGCTGGACAGGTTAGGGGTTGCCAAGTGTATATACATTCTTAACCTAACAGAGGTTATTGGCAGATTCCTTTGACAACCGAATCATGAGAGAAGACCGCTTTCTCCTCCCTGTTGGGTATCTTCCAGTATAAGACCATGCCATTTGGCCATGGGGCCACATCCACCTTCCAGCACCTGGTGAACTGTGTACTTCGACCCAATGGACATTATGCCACTGCATACATTGACAATATTGTCATTTAAAATTATGAGTTGAACAATGACCTAAGACACATTGTTGCAGTACTGCAAGCCCTCAAGGAGGTAGGACTAATGGCCAACACTGCCAAATGTAGGCTGGCCAGCTGGGAAGATACCTGGGCTATACAGTAGGGGGCAGCCTTCTGAAACTGCTGAGTGGAAAACTACAAGTGTTGAAGAAGTGCTCCATACCAACCACAAAAAAGCAGGCATGTTGCTTTCTGGGCCTTACCAGTTAATATAGATGCTTTGTACCGAGTTTCACCACCATTGCAGCACCCCCTGACAGATCTGATAAAGGATGCAACCCTAAGAAAATTCAGTGGTCCAAAGCCTGCAACAAGGCATTAAAGATGCTAAAAGGAAAGCTAATTCAGGAACCAGTTCTCTCACACCCTAGCTTTTCAAGATGATTCATATTGCAGCCTGAGGCCTGGGGGCAGTACTTTCACAGGACTTTGAAGGGGAAGAACACCCATACTTTAGCTTTGCAGGAAACTGTTTCCTTAAGAAGTATACTACTGTGTCATTGAGAAGGAGGCCTTGGTCATGAAGTGGACCATGGAAACCTTGAGATATTATTTGTTGGGGAACGGTTTCCTGTTAGCAACAGATCATGCACCCCTTCATTGGCTGAAATCAATGAAAGATTTTCCCTGTGATCATCCAATGGTACCTTTCCTTGCAGCCATATAGTTTTCCAGTACTTCACCAAGCAAGGGGACACCATAAGAAAACTGGGGTTTTTAAATGAGAGTGGGGATAACAAGAGCCACCAGAGGCACTGAATGTGATGGGGAGGGTGTGTGACAGGGTGTATAAACCCCACACTGGAACTTAATGGGTTAAGGATCAACTCTGGGCACAGGTGACCCTGCCCACCCACACCTGCAGAGCATGCTCTATTTAGGCAGAGCTTAAAAGGGAGCCAGACAGCTCATAAGGGGCCTGAGAGCTCCTGGGGAAGGGCACTGCTCCTTCTCCAGAGCTTCCTGCTGAGCACAGAGGGGCTGATTGTTCAATTAATATTTTCCTTTTACTACTTTGAGGCAAACTGTAAGACTTTGGCAAGGAGGTGGCCCAATGAGGCAGACTTAAGGTATTCCTGGGAGCTGGACATTGGTACCTCTTACAGGACCCTGGGCCAGAGCCCCATGTAGTGGGAGAGCCTGGACTTCCCTACCAACTCCTCTCGTGAAGGAGGGCAAGAAAATCCTCAGTTTTAGATTCTCTCTGGGGGGAAGGAAGGAAAGGGTAAAGACCTTTGGAAACCCCCTATTGGGATTGGATGGCTGTGGGGGTCCATAGACAGAGCCCCATATCTTCCTTGGAACCCTGTCACACTGAGAAGGGAAGAGACTGATTAGTGACCTGACTGAATGGGTTAACTCCCATCAAAAGGCAAAACACCCCAGTGTATGAGGGTGGTCCAGGGAAAGATTAGAGTCACGGCAAACAAAGGCCTAATCCCCTAACTACTAGGCAACAGCACCAGCGAACACCCAACCACAGGACTAAATAAAGACAATGGGACTTGTGTTTTAAGGTGCTATTCAGTATGAATAAGGGTATCAAATTGTATCCCTTTATTTATACCTCTTTGACAGAGGTGTATGCAACTATCTGAAATATATGCCACTGATGATCAATTAGAGGTATGGATCTTGATATGAATAGCACTGAATTTAGGCTTTTAAATTGTTTTTAAAAGTTGGTTGTAGTTGAAATATGCTGAGGTAGCTGATGAATGTTCTCTTTCCTGTGTCCTTGACATTTTTTCAAGGAGGGATTGTATCAAAGCTTGATATTTTCTACTCTCTGGGTTTTAACTGTACTATGTATACATGGGGGTTCTTTCAGGAATTTCCCAGTGTGTTAAAATAAAATCCCATAAGGTTATTTTTTAAAATTTGTTGTAGCTCTGCAACTTCCCTCACTTGGTCATATTGTTTTCTAATTAAGGGATAGTTAATAAGACAGAAAATATCATATTGCCTCTATAGAAGTCCATGGTACACCCACATATTGAATACTGTGTGCAGATCTGGTTGCCTCCTCTCAAAAAAGATACATTGGAACTGGAAAAGGTACAGAAAAAGGCAAGAAAAATGATTAGGGGTATGGAACAGCTTCCATACAAGAAGAAATGATAAAAGACTGGGACTTTTCAGCTTGGAAAAGAGATAACAAAGGAGGGATATGATAGAGGTCTATAAAATCATGACCGGTATGAAGAAAGTATATAAGCAAGTGTTATTTAGTCCTTCTCATAACACAAGAACTAGGGGTCACTAAGTGAAATTTATAGGCAGCAGATTTAAAACAAACAAAAGTAAGTATTTCTTCACACAACACACAGTCAACTTGTGGAACTCTTTGCCAGAGGATGTTGTGAAGGCCAGGACTATAATAGAATTCAAAAAAGAACTAGATAAAATCCTGGAGGATACGTCCATCAATTATTATTAGCCAGTATGGACAGGGATGGTGTCCCTAGCCTCTGTTTGCCAGAAAGTGGGAATGGGAATCATCTGATGGTTACCTGTTCTGTTCATTCCCTCTGAAACACCTGACATTGGCCACTGTCAGAATACAAGATACTGGGCTAGATGGACATTTGGTCTGACCCAGTATGGCCATTCTTATGTTCTTATGCAGAGGCCCTACTATATTTTCTAAACCATGCTAATTTCTTTTGAGGCCTGGGTATACAATATTGATGGCAACAATTGTTTTGACATTGACTTCAAAGGGAGCAGAATCAGGCACTTAGGTTTAGATTTTTAAAGGTATTTAGGCACTTAATGATGTGCCTACCTGCATCTTTAGGTGCCTGCATACCTTTAAAGAGCTGGCCCTTAATGCCCAGGGTGACTCAAAAAATGCTGGAGCAGAAATAGAAGAGGATGGGAGACAGACAACAATGATGCTTAGAGGTTTCTTTGATGGTGGCTGCTTCAAATTCAACCTGGACTCAGTACTGGACTGTATGACCGACCAACAATAGTTTGGTCTGGGAGGAATTTGCAGATATGCTAAATGCCAAGACTGCTGATAAGAAGAGAGGAACTGGGTCAGACCAAAGGTCCATCTAGCCCAGTATCTTCTTACAGTGGCCATTGTCAGGTGTTTCAGAGAAAGATACGAGAAACTATGTAGTATACAGTTATGGAATAACCTATTCTCCTAAACAGTCAGTTTGGGACTGATTTTCTCCATGAATCATGAAAGTTTATATCATTAATATTTTAAAAATCCTATTTAGTGTAACTGTAGATATTTTCATTATCCATATAAACATCCAGTGCTCATTTGAACACTGATAAGCTCTTGCCTCAATGATACCCTGTGGAACTCATTGCCACAAGATAATTATTTGCTGTGTAAAAAGTATTTCTTTTAATTAACTTTACCACATTTCAGTATCATTGAATGTCCCCTTTTTCTTATATTATATTATGAGAGAGGTTAAATAGGAATGGCTAATTTATCTTGTTTATATCATTCATAGTTTCTTCTTATTATTTGTATTTTAATGTCATCTGGAGGCACTACTGAGATTGGTGCCCTATCATGGTGGGCATGGTACAAATACATAGTAAGAAACAGTTCCTGCTTTGAAGAGCTTAAATAGACAAGACAGACAAAGAGCAGAAAAAGGAAGTATTGCCATCTTCATTATTTATAATACCTCTATCTTGTCCCCTCATTTTTGTCTTCTCTCTAAAGTAACCAGGCATATTTTTTTCAATCTCTTCTCTTATAGAAGGATTTCTATGCCTCTAATAATTGTAATCACCCATTACTGAACCCCTTCTTTCTACTATATTCTTTTTGAAATAGGGTAACAAGGATTGAACACAGTGTTCCAGTTGACGGTGCACCATTGATTTATATAATGACTTATATATAACATTGTCAGGATAATTTTCTCTCCAATTCTTTATACAATCTAAAATTTCATTTCTGTTTTTGACCATTGCTGTACACTGAGCAGAGGTTCTTATTGAACCTTCCACAATGATGCCCAGGTTAGTTCCTGACTTGTTAAAGTATTTCAAATTATTTCTCTCAGTGTGCTTTACCTTACATTTGTAACACTGAATTTCAACTGCCATCATATTGCCCATTCATGTAGATGTGTAAGGTCCCTCTGAAATTCCTATCATTTCATCAAGGGTTGGCTGTCCTAGATAATTTTATGTCAGCTGAAAATTTTGCCATCTTGATGTTCATCCTTCTGCACATCGTTGATCTTTATATAAAGCAACTGTCCTAGTATACATCCATGAGGCACCTCATTACTAATCTACTGCTGTGTTGAAATTGTTCGTTTATTACCAACTTTTTGTCTTCTGTCCCATCCAACAAATGCTTGCCAAATCCAGTCACAGTTTTCCTGCTCTATGCTCTATAATACCATAGGAGACACACAACAGATGGTGCAGGAGTTAAGGTGTCCTCGACTTTCCCTCCTATCCAGGAGCAGCACCAGGTTTTCTGGCACCCTAGGCAGAATTCGGGGGGCGGCATTTTGCAGACTCCCCACGGGGTGCACGGGAGCTTCCGGTTCTGCTCCTGTCACACCGCCGAAGAAGGACCCTCCACCAAAATGCCGCAGGCGACAGCCGAAACGTTGGCAGTAGCTCAATTGCCTGCTGCTGTTTTCTGCAGCTGGTTGGCAGAGGGTCCTTCAGTGGCGCAACGGGAGCAGAACCCGAAGCTCCTGCGCACCCCATGGGGAGCGCACAAAATGCTGCCCCCCGAATCCTGGCGCCCTAGGCGATTGCCTAGGGTCACCTAATGTAAACACCGGCCCTGCTCCTATCTTGAGAAGACTTCCTTGTTTTGTATGGCAGCCCTTGGTCAGAAGGGCTTTGCCAGTTTTCCCACCAGCTTGTGGCAGGCTGGACTGGAGTGGTTCAGATTGTCAGTGCTTCAGATGTGGGTAGTCATGCCTAGTGGTTAGATCAGGTGTCAGTAGCCAGGAATCAGAGTCTCAGGTCAGAGCTGGAGTCAGAGGCCAGGTGCCAGGGTCAAGGTCACAGCCGGAGTCAGGAACCAGGATTCAGAGCCCATGGTCAGAACCAGAATAAGAGGTCAGATGCCAGAGCCTAGGGTCAAAGTCAAAGCCAGGGGTCAGGAATCAGAGCTAACAGTCAGAGCTGGGTTATTTGGAGTGAGGTAAGCCTGGGCTAGGGCTGGGGCTAAAGCTGGAACAAGGCAGAAACAAAAAAGCAGAGGAGTTATTGCAACCGTGGGCAAATGCTTTGAGTAGCCACTGAATGGCTGTTGCTGCTGAGCTAAGAGACAGTCTGCTGACTCATCCAACCAGTTAGGTGATGTAATTTTCATTCATTTATGTAGTTCATATCTGTGTACAGCACCAAGTAGAATCTCATGGGAAGTTTTGCTTGAACAAAGGGGAATTTCCTGAGTCTAGGATAAATAACACCAGCTGTCTCCCATTTTCCCCCCTTCAGGAGTCCGATTCATCCTCCTCTTCCTCTTCATGGTCTTGAATACTTAGCTGTAATTCAGTTTGATTGATAGCAGCCTCATTGTCCATCTGCCCAAGTTAGGTGATGTAGCCAGTTAGGGAGCTGTGCTCATTAGTTTGCCTGGTCACTGGCTCTGCTGCAGGCCATGCTTCCTGACACATCCAGACTTGACTCAGCCTGTCTGATGAATCCCCTGAGCAGTGACAGGTCAGCAGAGGGCAGTGTGGTGAATCCGCTTGTGGTGATTCTGCAGCTGCTCTTTTCCTCCTGCTCAGGAGGGCGATAGGTTGCCAGCAGGGGAGGATTCCCTGGCAGCTGGAAGGAGCAATCGCAGAGGCTGGGTGCCTGGGGCCCTGGGAGGAGCCTGGTGCAGGAAGGAGTTGGGGAGTGTGTATTGGGACCCACTAGTGATACCCAATTAGTTCTCCACGCAGGCCAATTTGAGAATTTTATGACAAGAGGCAGGCCATTTGCGCAGAAGGCTGACAAAATAAATAAAAAAAATTCGTCTGGCAATAAATTAAGACCTTGACTGAAACACAAGTATTAGTGTTTCTTTTAACAAAGTTTATAAAATCAACATCATTACCTGTGTTTGTGGCAATCTCAAATGAGAGAGGTGACTTTGGGAAACTTTGTGAGGAGTGGTTTGTAGCAGGTCAGAGCAAGATGTGTGCACTAGTGAAGATGCTCACCTGTCAGGTGACTGTGGTGTTGGTTTTTTATAATGTTTACGGTAGAAA
Source organism: Gopherus evgoodei (assembly GCF_007399415.2). Lineage (NCBI taxonomy): Eukaryota > Metazoa > Chordata > Testudines > Testudinidae > Gopherus > Gopherus evgoodei. The sequence goes on from NC_044323.1 coordinate 262,201,175, forward strand.
ACCCAGATTTGCAGTAGTATATTGATCTGAACATTATTAAAAGATAGGTGGCTAGATACTGGCTATTCTGAAACTGGTCAGCATATTGAGCTCAGAAATCACAAAGTCCCACTTCTCTGAGTTTTGCCTCCAAGACATCTGGGCACTGGAGCCTTACAATTTCTTCATCAAGAGACCAGTAATATCACACAGAAAAGCTACCTGTGACATGGAGGGGACATTATTCATTTTGGTCTTATGGTTTGAAAGAAATTCTATTATTTCTTTTTGAAGCACACAAAACCTCTTTAACACACACCCCTACATAGCCAGTGAACATTGTTCTGCTGCAACAGGTCACTGTATTTGGCTGAAACATTTTGTAAAAGAGCTTTAAAAAGATGCTGCTGCAAGCTAGATTTTGAACGCATGTAGTTCACTAACCTCATCAATACTCATTGTGTTTTTCAAATCCCCAGACACCTTACCACACAGGACAGTCTGGTGAATGATGCAGTGAAGTGTATTTAATTAAGGATGTATCACTGCCAAATATGAAGCAAAACCCTTTTCTTTCCCTGTCATGGAGGAACCTCCATCTGTAACAAGCAATTTTACTTTCCACAGATCTAAACCTTTTTTTTTCTCTTCAAAAAAGCCTTTTACCATTTCAAAAAGGATCACTTCTGTGGTGTAGGTTTCTAATGGTATTAAGCAAAAAAAATCTTCCTTGAAAACTCTAACAAACAGTGTTAGCTGGGCAGTGTCACTTAAATTGCTTGATTTGTCCACTGCAAGGGGCATGTATTTGGCTTTCTTTTTTTTAAATCAGAAAGCAGTGCTGACAAACAATTCTAGTAAATTACCTCCAGTCTTCACAGTACCATGGAATCAGATGGTGTAGTGAGACAGAGTGGTCTCCCCCTGAGCTTGATGGGGAGGGACTACTACTCTTTCCCTGGTGGGTGGAGGTAAGCCAGCTCTGCCCCCCCATACTGGAAGCAAAAGGGAGGGTCAAGAAGAATAAAAGGCTTAACTGGGTTGGAGCCAGCGAAGGAGACAGACATCTCTAGCCTGCTGCAGGATCCTGGGCCAGATGCTGAGCCGTGCAGTGCCCTGCCCCCAGAGGAAACTGAGAGTGGAGAGTATTGCTGGAACTGCCGGTCACCACATACCCCAAGGAGACTGAGGGCCTGCAGACTATGGAACCACACTAATGGACTGTGGTAAGAAGTAGCCCAAGGGAACCAGACATTAGGTTGTGCTGTCACTGTATGAGTCAGTGTGTTTTGGAAAGATTCCTACCGACCTAATGGAGGGATCCCCTACCACTTTTAGGGCCCTGGGCTGGGACCTGGTGGAGTAAGGTGGGCCCTGGTTTTGGGTTGTTTTAGTAAGTAGTTTTTGCTGATTCTGGACAGGTCCAGACACAGTGGACCAGCTGAATGTCTTAACTTTTTCAGTTTTAATTTCCTGTTTGATGCTAACAGTCAATGATCTGACCACAGTTTGCACTCAGGAACCTTTGTTCATTGGACACTCAATCTCCAGTGTTGCTGTATAATTACACGGTCAATTTGGTTCTTCTTCACCCTCAGGTGACCTCCATGGGTATAAAAAAATTGCACATTGGATGAAAATGGTGTTTATAATGATTAGATGATTTGAGCAGTAGAATTCAGGTAAATACTTCCCTCTGCCATTTTGTCAACCCAGACCATTGTTTCCTATTATATCTTTACGAGAGCTTACACTTCCAACTTCCTCATTCAGGTCTCCAGTTACAAGGGTGATACCTTTGCTTGGTATTTTAATGGGTGTCTCTTCAAGCCAGTCATAGAAGTCATTAATCATGGTGGAGTCAGCTGCTGCTGAAGGAGCATAATCCTGTATGACCAATTATAGACATGCGGACTCACCCCTGCGGCACCTCCTGCTGGTCACTTCTGGGAATTAGCTCTTTTCAGCTCCAGAGCACCCTCTGCAGGCCGGTGATCCGCCTGTCCTGTGGCCTCGTGTCCCTCCCAGGACCCTGTGCCCTTTTACCTGGGGTGCTGCCCCCTCGCAGTACCCCCTCAGTCTTAGGATCTCCCCTCCCTGGGGAACCCCCACCCACTATTCCCACCTTGCCTCAGTATACGGCTACTGCCAGTCAACATTTAGCCCCCACACCCTGCGGCAGACTGCAGTATCAGCCTACTCATCACTGGCAAGGTTGGGTTTCGACCTGCTGCCTTAGCCTACCCCTGGGCCGCCCTCTGCAACCCCCAGTACCTGTTAGCTCAATGCTAGGCCGCAGCCTGGGCAGGGCCGGTGCAAGGATGTTTTGCGCCCTAGGCAAAACTTCCACCTTGCACCCTCCTCCCCCCATGCCCTTGCCCTGAGGTGCACCCCCGTGGCAGCTCCCCTCCTCTGCCCTGAGGCGCCCACCCTGAGGCACTCCCCCCAACCCCAGCTCACCCCTGCCCCACCTCCTCCCCCCCTTACTTGCTGTAGGCAGCCCTCCCCACGCTCCCCTGCCCCAGCTCCCTCCACCTAAATGCTGGCAGTGACTGGGGCTGTTAAAGATCCGGCCGCTGCGGTTGCTGCCGAATTAAATAGTGCCCCCCAAATCCTAGCACCCTAAGCGACTGCCTAGGTCACCTAAATGGTTGCACCTGCCCTGAGCCTGGGGCTTTCCAGGCTGGAGCTCCCCAGATCCTCAGCCTGTCCCCAGCCCTGCTCCACTCAGGTGCTTTGTGTCTAGCTCCCTGCAGCCAGGCCCATCTCTCTCTACAAAGAGAGACTTCTGTCTGCCCCTGGCTTCTCTGCCTTTATAGCGCCAGCTGAGTCTGTTTGGGGTGTGGCCCCAGCTGCAGCCACTTCCCCCAATTGGCCCAGCCTAAAAGCTGCTTTCTGCAGCCACAGCCCCCTCCCAGGGCTGTTTTTAACCCTTCAGGGCAAGAGCAGGGGACCACCCTGCTACACCAATATTGACTGGCTTCACTCAAAAGTGACTTGTAGTGATTATATCACTGTTGGATCATATGCAGGCACACACTTTGATGTCTCCTAGAGTAAAATAAATGTTACCTTATTTTCTCTCATAGTTTCAGATCTTTGTGTTGCATTTTGCATATCCATCCATCATCATGAAGTGACTCCTACCATTCCATCACAGCTCTGAGATTCCATATATATATTTTCCAGTTCTTTGGTCACAATGGCAAGCTTTCTGTCATACATACTTCTCATGTTCCATACTTCTCCCACTCTGATGATTCATTTACAAAGGTTCAGTTCATTTTCCTTGGTGCAAATATCAGGCACTGTACTTCCTGAAGGATTTGGTGCCTCATCATCCTAACCACAATCTTAATGGCAAGAACATTCTCCCTAGTATAATTTGTCTCACCTTCTGGTCTGTGGCCAGCACCACGCATAGATCAGTGCTTTGCCTTTGTTCTGCTTTGATAGTTCTCATGGGAGAAAGAGTTGTTTCCCATTGCCTTTCCTGTAGTTTGTGGCTGTCATTGGTTAAATCCATGATTAAACTTTTGGATAGTATTTCCTCCAGAGGGGATCCCAGACACTCATTCATCTGAAGCTGATGGCATTTCTAGTGGTTTACTAATGCCACTCAGAAGCCAACATCAGCCAGTCACATGTGGTACAGTCTACTGCTATTCATAGAAGATTAGGGTTGGGATGGACCTTAGAGGGTCATCTAGTCCAACCCTGTGCTCAAAGCAGGACCAATCCCCAGACAGATTTTTACCATAGTTCCCTAGATGGCCCCCTCAAGGATTGAACTCACAACCCTGGGTTTAGCAGGCCAATGCTCAAACCACTGAGTTATCCCTCCCTCCCATTACAGTAGGAGGCTTCAGTGCAGACTGACTTGACTGCAAACAACTGATATGGTCATCCCCAAAAGCAGCAAAGAAAGAAAATGAGTCCCTTCAGTATCATCATGAACCTGGCACTCATGAGTCAGGACTCCCTTACCACTTCCAGCTACTGGCAGAGTGAACAGTTTCTACTTTCTGCCTCACTAGCTAAAAGGTTAAAGTCTCAGCTGTTTTGAGACAAACCTTCTACAGCCCGGCAAAGCTTTCTGGACGTGCTAACAGAAGTAGGCTAATGTTCTGAACTGAAACATGGCAAAGATTTTTAATAAACTCCCAGGCAGTTTTGAAGTAGGTTGCAGAGTGGCTAAAGATTTATTGATTTCAGTTCCCTGCAAGGAGTCGTCATTCACAGATAAATATAGGCAGAGGTTTTTTCCAGACTTTTAGGAAGAAATCCTTGAAGGCCTAGAATCTGAGATCTCTGAAGTGGTGCTGACTGGGATACAGGGAGGCTGGATAATTTTTTTTGCAGTCATCAAACTCACAGGGGATTATTGCATTGTTTTTAAACCTAAAACCAAGGACCCAGGCTTTTCTTAATTCCTCAGCTGTATCATCAGCTATAAAATCCTCTCTCTACTTGATGCTGAATTGTGCTCCAGAATCTAAATATTAATTTAAAATATAAGTTCTTCTGTAGCACTGTCTAGTTGTGATCATAATCTTCCAAAGCATTAATTGAAAGTGATCTGATGCAGAATAGTCTGTCTGAAATTGTGGACAGTCTGAAATCATAGCTCTAACAGACTTACCCCATTCATCTCATTGGGTTATCTGTTGTGAAACCTAATGATAATCTATATGCCACTATTGTTAACTATTTAACTGCTCCTCACCTTGGAGGCTGTTTCTTACTCCACAACCCAAAAGGATCTATCACTGCTTTCCAGGTGTCCTCATTTGCTCCCTACACAGCAGCCCAAACCTTCAGCTTCACCCTTGCTCAGGTCTCTGCTCCTGGCACAATCTATAATGCAGTTCTGCATTTCAGTAAAAATATCTGTAGCATATTGAAAATGTATGTTTAGAGTCATGAATGTTGTAAAAATAAATAAAACAGTAAGAAACTTTAAAGTTTAATTCCATTTTTGAGAGTTTCTAGCTATATTCCCTATTATGGGTCAAATTGTGATAATCTTTTTCATGCTGAGCAGTACTTTACTCTGCAACTTGTCCCAGTGAAACTAATGGGACTAACTGAGGAGTAAGGCACTACTCAGTTTGTGTCAAGGTAACATAATCTGGTCCAGTATGCAACAGAGAGTGTTACTTAACTTGGTAAAATTTGTCAAAATAGAAAAAAATAATTCACCCATATTTGTTGGATGGATTGTTTTATCATTATGTATTATTATTATTACAACAGCGCCAAGAGACCTCAACCAAGATTGGACTCAGTTGTGCTAAATGCTAGTCATACAGATAGTAAAAGCTTGTCTATACATGAAAGTTAATCTGTAATAAAATAAGGAGTTCATTTAAAGTGAATTAACTATTCCTGATTAACTGCCTGTATGAATATTCTGGAATAAGAGTGCCATATTCTGAATTAGTTTAATCTATTTCCAAAGTGCATTAAACTAATTTAGAATATGGCAGTCTTAGGCTTGGTCTGCACTCGGGGGGAGGGGGAATGGAGAGGGTGAGCTAAATCCATCTAAATTTCGCAACTTCAGCTACAAAATCAGCATAGAGCTACTTACTGCGGTGTCTTCACTGCAGTAAGTCAACTGCTGATGCTCTCCCATTGACTCCATCTACGCTTCTCGTTCTGGAGTACCGGAGTCAATGAGAGAGTGCTCTGCGGTCGATTTATTGCGTCTTCACTAGATGCAATAAATCAACATCCGCTGGATCAATCGATCCAGAGGTAAGTGTAGGCATGCCCTTATTCTGGAATAAGAGCATCCACACATAGAGGTAATCAGGAATAGTTATTCTAGCATAACTTTCCAGGTAGACATGTCTTAAGAGACCAAGGCAACAGGCAGTGAGGAAAGAGAAACTTAAAGTCACATAGGAAGTCTATAGCAGAATCAGAAACTGAACCCTTATCTTCTGAGTTCTCCTGCAATACTTTAACCACAAGATCATCCTTCCTTTGGATTTACTATTGCATTCAGTAAACTCCTCTCAATATTTTAAATTAAACTGTTATTACTTCAAAACTTTCAGTCTGCCAGAGTGAAGTGCTGCAAAAACCTGGGATCCTTGCTACAAAATGTTGTTCAAGTTTGCTGGGAAATACATAGAGATGTGCCTAAAACCTCTCTTTGACCAGCCATTTCTCATCGAGAGCCTAAAAGTTACAGAGAGCAAGTCCCACTTAGTATTTCCATGCACACAAATTTCAAGGAATATCTGAAGTCTTTCTGGAAAATAGTGTTGAATAACTGGAAAGTAATGGTATTTGGCTTGTACATTGCTCCCAAAGTTTGCAGAATAGTTTTGAGAGTATAAAAACTATTGATTCCCTAACATATCTAGGAATATAAATTCCTGTTCAGAGAATATTATGAATTCTGCAGAGTCAGGAGGGTTCCAGGACTGCACATTTTCACCGCTAGACTCTGCTACAGTCACTGAGTTTACAAATAAACGAAGTATCTGCTAAACTTCTCTTTCACTCTAGACGTCATGGTGTGTATTTCAAGGTTCTAACTATAAACATGCTAATAGAAAATCAATTAACAAACAAGTATAAGGAAGTGCTTCTCTGTCTAATAAAGAAAAGTACTTAGCAAAATATACTGGGGTATTTGGTAGTACTACATCCCATTCTCTCTATGGGCAGTTTGTATTACCGAGGCATACAAAGCATTAAAAGCAAGGAAAAGACTTCACATCAGAATTAAGCTTTTGCTTGACACACGCAGCTTGGCTTTGCTAAGAAATCTCCTCCTGTCATACCAATCTCTCTTCCGCAGAAAGTCTGGAGACATATGATTCAAAGCCAAGCAGTGATGGCTCCTTTCCTCATCAAAATGTAAGTGGTCTGTTGGATTTATCAGCAGTTCCACTCCGTACAAACAAGCTAGAGCTAGAGCACTTTAAAGAAGCTGCATTGTAATATCTGACTTGGCCAAACTGGCCGGAACCAGGTCACAGTAAAAATTATAGTCAATCTGGCTTTAAAAATTTAGAAGTTATGATTTTAGAGCATGAAATATAGCATGACTTCCCAACATATTTTCAGGTCAAAGAATATGTTAGGCAATGACTTGTCCAGGAAAAGGCTACTGAGAAGAGTCTTCCCTGAAATGATAGATTTATGTCAACAGTTGGAAACATTTTATGTTAGTCACCAGTAGGAAACGGTAAATCTGTGTTGCCAGATGGGAACAGTAGAGCTCAGCATGTTAGCCAATCCTCAGGATCACAAAACTCCAGAAATATCAACGTGGGAAAGAATTTTGATAAGCACCTAGTGATTTAAGAGCATAAGACTTGCTCCTAAATCAGTCTGGTGCCTTTAAAAATCTGACTCAAGTGTCCCATGCCATACTCTTGTGGGGAAGCATTTATTCTCTATTCTATGACCATACTTTCAGTTCCTCTACCTGTTTTCCATTACTGGAAAAATTATGTCAAAAAGTATGAAGGACAAAACAGAGAAATTCCTGCTGGTCTTTCAAATCTTAATTTCATTTTATTTTGCAATTCCTCATAGGTGTTGGAGAAGTCATATGGCAAGAGAGAGGCTGCTCGGCAGTGAAGGCTTCTCTCACAATCACAAGTTGATGTCAGAGAATCCTTGTTAAAATTCTGCTTTCTTGCTACATAATATAAAACTTAGCATCAAATTAGAAGCAATACATAAAAGTTCCCTGTCAAGATTTTTTGCTAATGATTGACCTCCTAACCAAAAAATTAGTTGATGATAAATCCACTGCAATTATTAAAACAGATGCATCTCCTTAAGCTTTTGTGTTCCCTGGGGCTAATCAGAACCCTTGTTTGGCATGTTAATCAAGGACATCTCTCTAAATATACCCACAAAAACAAAATATGACATATTACAAGGAAGAAGGACAATTTTGTAACTAATGCACTGAACTAAGACTCAGCAAATATGGGTTCAATCCTTGGCTCTGCTCTCCTGTATGACCATCGTTTACACGGCAAGGATGAGTATCAATTGATTCTAGTGGCTTCTGAGGCTAATGAAGCCTGTGAGATTCAATACTGCTGTAATGATTAATACTATTTTTTGAGGTTTGATTGATTGATGGTTTGGTAGGCTATTATGATAATAGTTATCCTCTAGCATTTTTCCAGTGACCCCTAAATATCCCTAAATGCAGGTTTGCCTTCTAGGTCACCATGATTTATAAATATCCTGTGATGGATTGAGTGAGAGTGGAGATGGCTAGAGTCCCTCTGGTGGAAGACTCATGCCAAATGTGATCCATTGCAGCACTCAGTGTTTTTGATTGTGTATGTTCTGCCTATTCAGGAGAAGGAAAAATTCTTTGCCTTCATTATAGCTGCTGCTGAGACTCACACAGTAGAACTCTACAGTGTGATTGATTACCTGATTAATCCAGACTGACTCCACTCAATCACAGAGCCGAGAATCTTTCTCATTGTGAAGAAAAATCCTGTTATAGTACTTTGCAGTTAAAAATCACATGGATTTGGATGGAACTGTGTGTGTTCATAAAGACAGAGCAACGTCCTGAGAGGACAAATGTTAGTTATTCCCTGCTTGAATTTTTGAGTATTATTCAGACATTCTTGAGGTACTAAGGCACTCTGAAACGTATCCAGTGAAGTGGATGGTTTGTGAAGGACAGTAGGCAAGTACTTTTGGCTGGGATTATTACTGTCTATTTGTGATATGGACAAGGTGCTAGCTATCTTTATTTAAACTTTTGTGAGGTCTCAGCTTGAAAAGGCCTGATGGGGTTAGTTTTAATGTTCTTGTTGAGCAGCCTAATAACTATTTCTTTGAATAATTGGATATTGGAGACTTTGTACTTTGAGATGTCAAGTTTTGTCCATAATAGCTGTGTGTTTTAAATGATGTGAGATGTGTAGGGTCTGAGGTAGCTGCCATCGAAATCAAAAGAAATAGTCATAAATAAGCAATAAATACCATTGCAACTGAGACTTAGACATCAGCGTTCATGATTTGAAGACAGCAGATCTCTCAGGTGAACTTGAAAGAAACTTCCCTGAGCCATTAGGAATTGCTCTAAACTTTTCTGGAGATCACTTCTGCATGTATTACTGCAATATTAGGGAACATGTTTTGTGTTTTGCTAAGGGACTACAACTTTGGAGTCACACCATCTCCATTTCTTTTCCAATTTACTTTATACATCTCAAGAATCATTCTGAAAACAATTATATAAACAGCACCAGTTCTTGATTGACAGCAAAATAAACTGAACTGTGTTTTAGAATATCAGGCTTGAAAAGGATCTCAGGAGGTCATCTAGTCTATCCCCCTGCTCAAAGCAGCCCCAATTCCTAACTAAATCCCCAAATGGCCTTCTCAAAGATTGAATTCATAACCTGGGGTTTAGCAGGCTAATGCTCAAACTTCTGAGCTATCCCTCCCCCCATGTGAAGATTGTGCATAAACTACATATTTATTAATGAATAAGTATACTGCATGAATTTTAGATTACTTTAGCAATTATGCCAAGTGATGGGAGCAATATAAATGATCTAGTATCAGAGGGGTAGCCGTGTTAGTCTGGATCTGTAAAAGCGGCAGAGAGTCCTGTGGCACCTTATAGACTAGCAGACATTTTGGAGCATGAGCTTTCCTGGGTGAATACCCACTTCATCAGATGCATCTGACGAAGTGGGTATTCACCCACAAAAGCTCATGCTCCAAAATGTCTGTTAGTCTATAAGGTGCCACAGGACTCTCTGCATAAATGATCTAGTAATTGTTTACATATTGTGCCGGTGTATAAGGATACTGCCCTAACCAATGCATCATGATTTTTAGAAAGGTTACTTTTTTGATAAGGCATAGTAATCTCACTATACTGTTGGCTCTGTCCCCTTTTTCAGTTGAGTCCTGCTATCCCACAAATTGAATGGAAATCTCATTAGTGGAGCTATAATGAGCTGGTAACAAAGCCCCTGCAAGCTTGCATGCTTACGCCATTTTTCTATTTGTCATACTCTTCATCATGAGCCTGAAATTGGCTATTAGGGTTGCAATGAGCAAGTCTGAAACTGTGAGACAGGCTGAGCTACCAAGCAGGAAAAACCAAACAAACCCAAAGAAGGATACACAGTATTATTCATGGCAAGATTTTGTGTGTGTGTGTGTGTGTGTGTGTGTGTGTGTGTGTGTGTGTGTGTGTGTGTGTGTGTGTGTGTGTGTGTCCCCTGATCTCAAACTGCATCAGAAGAAAGAAAGAAAGAAAGAAAAGAACAAAAATAGGAGGAAACAGGGACTTAGCCAGAGGTGAAAGTAAGCTGATACGCCCTGGTAAGTGTACTGGCAAGAGCCGGTACGCCGTACTGGGGCAGATGGCAGGGCTCTGGCGGCACAGCTCTGGGGATGATTTAAAGGGCCCGGGGTGGTAGCGGCAACCAGAGTCTGGGCCCTTTAAATCACCGCCTGAGCCCCCAGCTGCCACTGCTACCCCAGGGCTCTGGCAGCACAGCTCAGGTGGCAATTTAAAGGGCTCGGGGCTCCCACTGCCGCTACCCTCCATGGCCCTTTAAATCACCACCTGAGCCCTGCTGCTGGAGCCCTGGGGCAGCGGCAACAGGGCTCTGGGGGTGATTTAAAGGGCCAGGGGCTCCCGGCTGCTGCTACTGCAGCGGAGCCCTGGGCCCTTTAAAGCTCTGCCAGAGACTGGGGCCCCCTCTAATGGCGATTTAAAGTGCCGGGGGATTTAAAGGCCACCCCTCTTCTGGTAGAGGCCATGCCCCTCCTAAAGACTCCGGAGTACCAGTAAGTCCTTTAAGTTACTTTCACCCCGGACTTCGCATCAAAATATGACTTGTTAATGTGGACTTGAACCATTTTATTATGGCTGCACCAGTAATGAGAGCTCAGTACAGAAGCTACTTTTAGAAAAATCTTGCTATAAATTTTTTTGTGTGCTAGTAGTAGAGGCAGAGGCATTTCAGTGTGGAAGTACGGATCTTTGGATCAAAACTGTGTAAATCTGACACTGAAATACAGGAAAGTATATTGGAAGTTCTGGAGGAAGATAGTTATACTGGGTAATGTGCTTCTAGCTAGTCAGAGAAATGATGGTAAAAAGTTGATCTCAGAATGAGGTAATGCTTTCCACACAAACAAACAAACAAACAAACAAACAAAAACAAGAAAAAGAATCTTTGTCCTTTGCTATTTCTGTATCACTTATAAAAACATTTGCCTAGGCAAGCTAGAATCATGAAATGATAACTTGCATGATTCTAAGGAAAGGAAGGAGTGAGAGCAGCAGAATAAGGACAATGGACTTCAGAAAATCTGACTTTTAACAAACTCAGAGAACTGGTAGAGGAGTCCCATGGGAAGAAAATCTAAGGGATGAAATTGTTCAAGAGAGCTGGCAGTTTCTCAAGGAAACAATTTTAAACACACAACTGCCAAGTGAATAGTAAGAAGCCAATATGGCTCCATCAGGAGCTCTTTAATGACCTGAAAATTGAAAGGGAATCCTACAAAAAGTGGTAACATGGAAAAACTGCTAAGGAAGAATACAAAAGAATAACATAAGTGTGTAGAGCTGGGATGGGCAAACTTTTTGGCCTAAGGGCCACATCGGGGTGGGGAAATTGCGTGCAGATCCATGAATGTAGGGCTGGGGCAGGGGATTGGAGTTCAGAGTGTGGGAGGGGTATGGTGCACAGGAAGGGGCTCAGGGCAAGGGTTGGGGCAGAGGAAGGATGTAGGGTGTACGAGGGGGCTCAGGGAAAGGGGTTGGGGTGCAGGAGGGTGTGTAGAGTGCAGAGGGGGCTCAGGGCAGGGGTGCAGAGAGGAGTGTGGGAGGGGGCTCAAGGCAGGGGGTTGGGGCACAGGAGGGGTGCAGGATGTAACAGGGGGCTCAGGGCAAGGGTTTGGGATGCAGGAGGGGGCGGGGGCAGCAGGGGGTTGGGGTGCAGGCAGGGTGTGGCAGGGGACTCAGGACAGGGAGGTGGGGTGCAGGAGAGATTTGAGGTGTGGGCTCCGGCCCGGCACCATTTACCTGCAGTGGTAGCAGCGTGCAGCGGGGCTCAGGCAGGCTCTCTACCTGCCCTGGTCCCGCACCGCTCCCAGAAGTGGCCGGCACCACATCCCTGTGGTCCCTGCGGGAGGGGGGCAGAGGACTCCATGCACTGCCCTCACCTGTAAGTACCTCCTCCAAAGCTCCCATTGGCCATGATTTCCTATTCCCAGCCAATGGGAGCTGCAGGGGGAGGTAACCACAGGCAAGGCAGCACACGGAGCCCTCTGCCCCCTCATCCCCCAGGGGCCACAGGGATGTGGTGCCGGCCACTTCCATGAGTGGTGCAGGGCCTGCGGCACCACAGAGGTGGCCATCCCGTGGACTGGATCCAAAGTCCTGATGGGCTGAATCCGGCCCGCAGGCCATAGTTTGCCCACCCCTGATGTAGAGACAAAAACAAAAATTAGTTACACAAGGGACATAAAAGGTAATAAGAAGATGTTCTTTAAATACAGTAGGAGCAAGAGAAAAATGAAGAAAAGTATAGGCCCTCTACTTAGTAGACAAGAAGAGCTAATAACTGATGACATCAAAAAGGCTGAGGTGTTCAATACCTATTTTGCTTAAGTCTTCACTAAAAAGGTTGGTGGTGACCAAATCTCAAAAACAGTTAACAAGAAGGAAAAAGAAACACAAGCCAAAATAGGGAAAGAACAGGTTTGATAAGTTAGATGTATTCAAGTCATCAGGGCCTGATGAAATTCATCCTAGGGTACTTAAGCAACTAGCAGAAGCAATCTCAGAACTGTTAGTAATTATCTTTCACAATTCCAGGTGGACAGGTGGGATCCCAGAAGACTGGAGGACAAATGTAGTACCTATCTTTTAAAAGGGGAACAAAGAGGACCTGGCCAGTTATAGACCTGTAAGCCTAACTTCAATACCTGGAAAGATGTTGGAACAGATTTTTAAACAATTTATAAGCACCTACAGGATAATAGGATTATAAGGAGTAGCCAGCATGGATTTGTCAAGATCAAATCATACCAAACCAACCTAATTTCCTTCTTTGAAAGGGTTACTGGCCTAGTGGATGGGGGGAAGCAGTAGACATTATATATCTTGATTGTAGTAAGGCATCTGACATAATCCCACATCACATTCTCATGAGACAATTAGGGAAATGGCTGGATGAAATTATCATAAATTGGGTGCACAATTGATTGAAAGACCATATTCAAAGAATAGTTATCAATGATAAGCTGTCCAACTAGGAGACCATATCCAGTCCTGGGTCTGGTACTATTCCATATTTTCCATAATGACTTCAATAATAGAGTGGAGAGTATGCTAATAAAATTTGTAGATGAGACCACAATGGGATGGGTTGCAAGCACTCTGGAGGACAGGACTACAATTCAAAAAGTCTATTACAAGTTAGAGAATTGTTCTGAAATCAATAAGATGAAACTCAATAAAGACAAGTGCAAAGTACTTCAGTTAGGAAGGGAAAATCAGTTGCACAGCTACAAAATAGGGAATAACTAGCTGGGCGATAGTACTGCTGAAAAGGATCTGGGGATTATAGTGGATCACACATTTAATATGAATCAACAATGTGATGTAGCTAAGAAAATGCTAATGACATTCTGTGATGTATCAACAGACATGTCATATGTAAGAGATTAGACATAATTGTCTTGCTCAACTTGGCACTGGTGAGGCCTCAGCTGAATTAGTGTGTCCAATTCTGGGCATCACACTTTAGGCAAGATGTGAATAAACTAGAGAGAGTCCAGAGGAGAGCAACAAAAAATGATGAAAGGCTTAGAGAACCTGACCTATGAGGAAATATTTTTTAAAATGGAAATATTTAGTCATTGAGAAAAGATAAATGTCTTCAGATATGTTAAGATGTGATGTTAAGGACAATGATTAATTGTTCTCCATGTCCACTGAAAGTAGGACAAGAAGTAATGAGTTTAATCTGCAGCAAGGGAGATTTAGGTTAGGTAGTAGGAAAAACTTTCTAACTATAAGGGGAGTTAAGCATTGGAATAGGCTTCCAAGGGAGATTGTGGAATCCCCACCACTGGAGGTTTTTAAAAACAGGTTGGACAAACACCTATCAGGGATAGTCTAGGTTTACTTCGTCCTGCTTCAGTCCAGGGGCTAGACTTGGTGATCTTTTGAGGTCCCTTTAAGCCCTAGATTTCTTTGATTCTGTGAAGCTTGGAACCCATGTCATATGTATGTATAAGAACAGCACTGAATCCATTATTGTGCTGCTTTCTAAAGATCTGAGACAGATTAGCACTATCAGAGAGTACCAAAGTGGCAATGACTTGTATATTAGTTGTGTGGTGCCCAGCACAATGTGGACCTGATCCTGATTGAAGTCTATGGCCACTATTGTATTACAAATAAAATTAATAAAATTAACTAAGAAATGTTCATGGATGAGGGAAAAAGAATGAACTCACAACTAGTGTGATGTTTCCTGACCTAAATTACCATGTAATATTGCTGTGTTCTGCACATAATTTCAAGAATGTCTGTATTTTAGGAGTGAATGAAGTGATTCTATGTCTGTAGTTTGTAAAGCACTTGGGCTGATTCACTATCATGTCATCATTGTATCCTATGTATCCATATCCACTATCATATGGTGGTAATAGCAACAATTCTATAAGCAGGTGAGAGGTTGTCTATCTAGATATACGGGAAGAAGAACAAGAAGATACCGATAGAATTTTCTGAAAAGGAAAATATTAAATCATTGAGGATACATGTTGATGTAAATAACTTAGAAATCTACAGTATTATTCAAAGTATTATTTATTATATGTATAATACGTTATACGGAGATGGAAGATATGCTAGCTTGCACTGATGACCTGGATACCCATTGTTAATCACTGTATTTTTTAAATTAGCAAAAAAAGCAAACAAGTGCAATTTAAAAAGCTATGATGCTGTGTTTCAAAATGCATTTTTCTAGTTTATTTTTAATTAGTTATGATAAAATCTCATAGGATGTGTTGTGTAAAAATAACAAAAGAGATTTCACAACAGCACTTGGCTAGTAAATCTTTATTAAGAAGTTGAGAGAGACTGTGGAAGGTTTTGTGTGCTAGTTATAGGTCAGAGATCTGTGAAGTATAAGTTGACAGTGGTTTTCTGTGTAATATGTTTCATTAGTCATAAAACTATGATTCACTAAGTTTGGAATCCATACTGATACTTCACAGTCATGTTACTTGTACTGTACTATACTATGTTACTGTTCATCACTCTGAGAAAACTAGTGACATGGCTGAATTATATCATGCCTCCTCCGGCATTAATCCAAAAAGCACATGCATTAATCGGAGAATGGACTCCATAGTTGTCATAACCTAGTCCCAGATTTGGACCTTAGCGTCCAAAATATGGGGGTTAGCATGAAAACCTCCAAGCTTAGTTACCAGCTTGGACCTGGTAAAGCTGCCACCACCCAAAAAATTAGAGTGTTTTGGGGCACTCTGGTCCCCCCAAACCTTCCCTGGGGACCCCAAGACCCAAATCCCTTGAGTCTCACAACATAGGGAAATAAACCTTTTCCCTTCCCCCCTCCAGGTGTTCCTGGAGAGATAGACAGAAGCAAGCTCCGTGAATCTAAACAGAGGGATTCCACCCTCCCCGTTTCCAGCCTTGGAAAACAGAAGTACCGAGAGCTAATCTCTCTTCCCCCGTCACCCAGAGGGAAGGCAAAGTCAGGATAGTAAATCTAACACACACAGATTTCCCCCTGACTTCTTCCTCCCACCAATTCCCTGGTGAGCACAGACTTAATTCCCTGGAGTTCCCCACTAAAGAAAAACTCCAACAGATCTTAAAAAGAAAGCTTTATGTAAAAAGAAAGAAAAATACATAAAAATGGTCTCTCTGTATTAAGGTGACGAATACAGGGTCAATTGCTTAAAAGAAATATGAATAAACAGCCTTATTCAAAAAGAATACAATTCAAAGCACTCCAGCAACTACACACATGTAACTACAAAAAAACCAAAACCTATCTTTTTGTACTTACAACTGGAAAACAGAAGATTAGAAAGAAGGAAATAGAAAAATCCTCCCCATAGCCGAGAGGGACAGATACAAGATAAAGGACTCAGACACAAACTTCCCTCCACCCAGATTTGAAAAAGTCTTGTTTCCTGATTGGTCCTCTGGTCAGGTGTTTCAGGTTACTTCTTTCCAGGTGAAAGAGACATTAACCCTTAGCTATCTGTTTATGACAATAGTCTATAACTAAACAACATGTGGAAGACACTGAGAATCATGACCAGCTATTTTATTTACAACTATATGATACAATCTCTTCTCCAGTTTGGCAAGAGAATGGGGAATCTAATAATGATAATGTGTATTGCTGGAGACAGATTATTATTCATGTCAGTAGAATACTTTTTGGGACTGATTCTGATTTCATTTACACTGGTGTAAATCAAAAATAATTCTATCGAAATCAGTGAAATCTGGATTTACACCAGTGTAAATGAGGTCATAGTCGGTCATTGTCTGAACTAATTGTGGTTAGTTCTTTCAGTTCTCAGTGTTATTCAGCATAACGTGATGTAATGTTTTACTGGAAAGCAGACATCATAATAGAGGAAATTTTCATTTTGCTCTTCTGATCATATACTTTTTTCTCTTATTCTTGTTTATGGGGTTTTGTTTCCTTCATGCAATGGTAGTAGATTTGAATGCAGATAAGCCATTCTTGGTCAAACGTTAGCAACAATTTTTTTGAGTAATTAATACATGGAATTGTAATACAAGTTAACATCCCTGATATTCCTGACTAGAAGATAAAATGGCCAATCATAGTACTAATTTATTACCAAGTTGTAAGAATAACAACAAAATGTCAGGGACTTTACAATTCCCTTAATCCAGTAGAGGCAGTGATGATTTTGGACCAGGAGGGGAGAAGGGCATCACGGCTTGTGAGAGGGATAGTAGCAAATATCAGCGAAAAAAGGGCACAGATACCTGACTAGTTAAAGATAAAAAGTGAGCTTTTAGGGCTTTGTTGTTCTTTGACACTTTCGTCACTGAGAGCAGTTGTCAGTTCTTCAGTGTTTCCCCTTTTCTTACAAATATCACCTCCATGTTACCTAGATGTATCTTTGGTCAACTTTATTTCATCCAGGTTCAGTTTCCTTCAGATTCTTGGACAGCAGAGCAGTATTATCTGCTCTGGATAAGACAAAGATATAAATTTGGGTATAATCAGTATGCTGTGGAAGTATCAGTCTCCCTTAGTGGTCTTGCATGTTGAATAAGAAAGATGAGGAGATTGAGGCCTCAGAGATGAAAAACAACTGCCCATCATGATCTTCTGGGGTCTGTCAAAGAGGATTGAGTAAAGCCAATGTAATGCTTTTTTATTCATCCCATATGGTCCCAGAGATAGACCAACAGCACTTCATGATCAGTGATATCAAAGGCCATTGATAAGGAAAGCAATATTAACATCCGTGGTCAGTAATGGATGTGATACCTCTGATCATAGCCATATGGTTATCTATAAATGCAACCAAAACTGTCTCCTTTCCTCATCCAGTTCTATAGTCTGACTGGAAAAGATCTGCAATATGGGTAGAGAGAGATTAAATGCTCCAGGTTCGGGATCACCATTACCTGCAGGATGATCTTGAAAGGAGAAGTAAGAGAAATGGTGGTAATTTTAGGTTATTAGCACCAAGTGACACCTTCTTTACCATTTGTTGATCTATTACATAGTTCACTGTAGCTGGTACAATGTCCTCACTGATGTTGACAGACAACATGGACTGAAGTGTTCCTCTCTAGAACACTTAGTCATGACGTCATTAATCATAAAGGGCATAAATGATTAGATGAACTTCCCTTGGTGTTCTCAGAACCTCTGCTTGAGCTATTGGCCACTCTGAATTAGGGAAGTGTGGTTACTATCAAGTTATTAAAATGAGAGTTGTTATGTAAATAAGATGATGTTAGGCTACTATGGGATCAACAATGCTAAAGCCTATGTGTTAAACCTCTGGTTATGCCCAATGGAAAGTAGATATTTTTTCAGAGTATGAATAGAGTCAGATTGAGCTCAGTGCTTGTGTGGTGACTAAACAAATGGCCTTATCTACTGACAAATCTGACTGCTCATTAAAGATTACAAAAAGATGATGTGATCACTGCTTTCAACTCTAATTTGCAAGAAAGAGATCTAAAATTTAGTCAATTTTCTCACTACAGACAGTAAATTAGTCTGTGACTGGGTAAAGACAGATTAATTAGGCATCCTACTGATATTATCTGGAACACCTCATTGGTCAGTATTTAAGAAGGCGTTACAGTGTAGGAGAAAAAGGTTCTCTTAGCCTCCTTCAAAACAGTGCTATAGGAATATATGTAATCAATTGGCCATGGCATAAAGAATCCCGAGGGAGACTTCTGCCACTGGAACTATGGTCTGACTTCTGCCACTGCTACTGATGTCTTTGATCAGTCTTCAGTCTTTGAAGAGCCATGCTTACTGGGGAGGGCAGTGAAGTGGAGAGTAGAATCCAGTGTGTCAGTAATTATAGACAACTTTTGTTGTAATGCTTTATCGACCTGTCAACACACTCGTCCTTGGAAACAGTAGCATTCTTTATCAGATTATCATGGCATCCCTAAGTCTCTAGCTATTTGATTGTTTTTAAGTTATCTGAATGAAAAGAATGTATCAGACACAATTTTGCAATTGTATAATAAAACATAACTTACTTTCCAGGAATGTTTTGAGTTAAGACGTGTGAAACTTTAGTAATGAACTCAATTCAGGATAGGTTTGTTGTGGTTCCTGAAATTTTCAGCAAACTTGAGCTACATTTTGAGCAAACTTGGCAAAGGTCCATTAAATCTGGGCTGACTGGTTATTTTAGGTGGAAACCATGTGAAACAGTGAGGAGGGTTTGAGGTTAGGAGGGTTTTTTTTTTGGGGGGGGGAATTCATGGTTTCAACTACCAATGGATGGTTCAGAAACAAATACTGGTTATTCTTGGCCCTGGACCTAAGAGAAGTTTTGATGTGGATCCAGTTGTACTTGCTTGAATAGGAAAGACATATTTGGCACCACTGATAATCAAGCTATTTATTTCAGTTCCTACACATGGTTTGGGGGTCTAACTATTGATATCTGCATTTGAAAGTAACTTGCCCAACTCCATGCAAAGATTTAGTGACAGAACAACTAGTAAACCAACCTTTTCAGTAGCACTAGTTCACAAGATGGTCCTTGTCAATGCAGGGGATTTGGCCAGATTATCGGAGAAATCTTTTTACTATAGACTATGCTGTAATTCAAACTTTACTATCTAGCTACCCTTTTCTGAGTTACAGGGTATGGAACACCCTGAGCTTGATATGGAGAAAAATCCTCAAAAATATATACAGGCATTTCTCCATGGCCCGTAAGATAAATTATTTGAAGCAAAAATGTAGAGACCTCAAAAGAAAGATGCCATAGTTGATCCAGAAGTTTAGAAAGATAATATTCTAAAACACTTCTAATAAGTAGTGTCATGAAGTGTGTCTGAGTCATGGACTTTATTACATTGTGATCATTGATTTGACATATGTGTGTGAAGTACTAGAAATAAAATACTAATTTACCATATACACACAGGGCCTCATGCTCCATAATCAGAGGTGACTATAACTGATGAGGGTACAGAAATGTTTGAGGGAGGCATAAAAGAGAGAATGGATCTGTGAGGTTCTAGCTTGGAAGATGACATATGCAGCTTGGATGCATTTTTTCTATTGCTCCTCATCTCATATAATAATTGTTTTGCTGTTTCAATTCTTTTACTTGGTTTTACTGACAAATGTAAGGCATAGGGCCACATAATGGACAACAAAGATAAAAATATTGAACACTGCCTTGTTGAACTAAGCACCCTCCATCTTGTGCACTAAATCATGTCATATGGGAAAAATAGTATGTGATCATATAATTATCATACTGCATAAGTATAAAGGATCAGAGTGAAGTCTGTCTAGATTTCTAGGGTGAAATCATCACCCCAAGGAATGAATAGCAAAATTCCAAGTAACTTCAGTGAGGCCAGGACTTTTCAGCATTTTAATCTTTATCCTCTTTTCACAAAGAGACATATTTTTTGCTGATGTAAATGAGTGAAACTTCAGTGAGGTTGATGGAATTGTGACCATTTATATCAGCAGAAAATTTCCTCCACAGGATTTTGCATGAAATTATTATATTGTTGAAAATTCTTTTAATATACGCTAAACTTTTCTTCTTTTATCTTGATGCTTATATTGTGTTGTTGATTAACTGAAGTTAGAATTATAATTTTGCATTGATGGAAAGATCAGCAGGATTGCATGGGGCAGAAAGTCAGTGCAGAATTTTGCTTAGTGTATGTAGGTCAGTTTTTGTAAGCAGATGTTATTTATACAAAGTCCAGAAATACACCTTCTCAAGTCAGCTTATTTTGACTCTACTTAATGTTCAAAACCCATAAAAAGAACAGAATATAAAAATTGCTTATTGGCCTTTAGTAGTACGTGCTTCTGGAAGAGTTTAAGTATGGCATTATATCTAGACAAAAAAGCAATATTTTCTGTGGTTTCTTTCCTCACTTTGTCTTGCTGCTTTAACACATTACACAATGTAATCTATGAGATAGAAACAATACCAAGAGTCTTAATTAAATTAAAAGTAATTACCAGTTCTATAGATAGGGCTTTCAATTGAACAGCTGCAACTTGATATTTTGTCATCCTCAGTTTATCTACATACATGTGCATGATTCTTTGTATCAGTTATTAATGATGTCTTCTCAGTGGTCAAGGAGAGTGGAGGGTAAGGGGACAAGAGAAAAAGAAAGAAAGAGAGAAAGGTATTATTGGAGACACACAGTTACGGAGTGCATTTGCTACTGCAGCTCTTCACTAGAAAACAGGTACCTCATTCATCTATATGACAGAATGGTCTGAAAGAAGTATTAGGCCACTCCCATTTGATAGAACATGCTCATTTTTATTGACTGAAAGCAGAAATTTAAAACACAGAACAAGAACCTCACAAGTTAAGCACAAAAGGCTTGATTTTCATTTTCACTAAGGCCCCTCTACACTGCTCTAGCAGTATAAAGTGCCTTAAAGTGGATGTCAATATAATTTATTAGCTTAATGTTTCAATATAATTTAAAACCACTTCAATGATCTTCTACACTGCCAGAATGGTGTAAAGAGGCCTTAGGTAAATGGAATCAGATCTAAAAGGTATTTTTTGTAGTCTGACAGATTTTCAATGTTCAGAAAGAAAAGGTTGTGGCTTCTAAAAGGAATTTTATTTGAGAGCAAAGAGGAAGTTGCATTACATAAAGATGTTGCACTACAGTATTACTTAGGTTTACTTGATCTCTCTTGCAGCTTGGTGATTCTTCTACAATGGTTGGATACAACACCATTCTCCAGTCAAAATATATTATGTAGCTGTTTAAGAGCATTTACAGGGTGATGTCCCTTTGACAAACTGTTATCTTGCTGGTATAAGTCTGCTACAAATATGAGCAATTATTCGTAAAGCAGTCAAATTAAATTTTCATAACTATTAAACTGCATTTTACCTTGGGGCACTACCTGCTTCCCATTTCTTCATTCCCTTTTCCTTAAGCTTCTATATTAAATCTAAACAAATCAATGTTTACTAACATTAATATTTTAGCATACTGTTCTTTTTCTGCCTTCTGACATCCTCTGCCTTTACTGGGAGCAAAATGTAAATATTCCATCATCCAGGGAGTACATAGCGCACATGCTCTCTGTAAGACTCCTTCAGAAATCAAACCAAACCTTCAATCTGATCTTTTGTTTTGCATTCGTGTTAACCAGTTTATTTTTTTCATGCACAAACATAGATTTGTTGCATGTATTTTTCTGTCCTTTAAGTTGCCATCTTTGCAGACTGATTGATACAAAAAAATTATGAGTTTCCGCCATCGTATATCAAGAATAAAAGAACATCAAAAATTCTGCTCCGCATTCTGCGTGAACCTGGTCAGCTAACCAGGTTCAACTACTTTTAAGAACATATTTAGCCATTCCTGTCTTCCTGTGTTCATTAGGATAAGAAAATTATATGTCTCTGACCTGCCTGTCCCTGCACTTGGAAACTGATCACAGAATCATAGAATATCAGGGTTGGAAGGGACCTCAGGAGGTCATCTAGTCCAACCCCCTGCTCAAAGCAGGACCACCAACTAAATCATGGACAAGACTTTATGAAATCACACAAATGGCACTATCTCCTTTCTTTCTGCTACACACTCACAAACACATACTCATATGTTTTATAGACACCGCCAACCTTAAGCATATTCTTACCAGCAACCGCACCATAGTAACTCTAACTCAGGAACCAATCCATGCAATAAACCTCGATGCCAACTCTGCCCACATATCGACACCAGCAACACCATCACAGGACCTAACCAGATCAGCCACAACATCACCGGTTCATTCACCTGCACATCTACCAATGTAATATATGCCATCATGTGCCAGCAATGCCCTTCTGCTATGTACATCGGCCAAACTGGACAGTACCTATGTAAAACGATAAATGGACACAAGTCAGATATTCAGAATGGCAATATACAAAAACCTGTGAGAGAACACTTCAACCTTCCTCAACACACAATAGCAGATTTAAAGGTAGCCATCCTGCAGCAAAAAAACTTCAGGACCAGGCTCCAAAGAGAAACTGCTGCGCTTCAGTTCATTTGCAAATTTGACACCACCAGCTCAGGATTAAACAAAGACTATGAATGGCTTGCCAACCAGAAAAGCAGTTTCTCTTCCTTGGTGTTCACACTGCAGCTGGTAGAAGAGGGCCTCATCCTCCCTGACTGAACTAAGACTGATTCTTGCCTGCATATTTATACCTGCCTCTGGAAATTTCCACTACATTCATCTGATGAAGTGGGTATTCACCCATGAAAGCTTATGCTCCAATACGTCTGTTAGTCTATAAGGTGCCACAGGACTCTTTCTCACTTTTTACAGATCCAGACTAACACGGCTATCCCTCTGATAAGTGAATCTTATGATGCTTGTTCTCATCACAACAAACACCTGCTTCCCACCCCAGATCTCCGTCCTATTATTATTAGAAATCTACTTAATATCTAATTATAGTATTTGGCTGACCACTCAGTATCTGAAATCAGTATTTGTTTGAAGCTAATACAAAGCTAAGAATAGCTAGGATCACAAATCAATTAAAAAATGACTTGCTCTGAAACGGTGCTCTTTTGCCTTGTCTCTTCTCTTCATCCCCATTCTTTCCCTTCATTTTGTGATTTTTCTGCCTATGTATCTAATCTCTCTTAGCATTATTTCTCTGTCCCCACTAAAGTTTGCAACTCTTTTCAATTTAGTATCTGCAGATATAATTATAGGCTGGTTACTTTCACTTCTATTTCTTTAATAAAGATGCTTAATAAGACTGGACCTAAAATACCTTCTTCGAATATCCACCACATACTGTACCTTCTCCAATTTCTCCAATGTGGCCATGTTCCCTCTTATATGGACAACTTTTTTCTGGAAAATATTGATGCCACCTCTTTAATTAGGCAGTGGGAGCTGCTGGATAGTGATGCAAATTCTTCAAGGACTAAATATAATCTCTCCCACCACCTTGAGTTTCCAGCTTTTACCAGAGTGCAGAGTGAAAAAGCAAACTGAGGACTTATAACTCACATTCTGGCATAGTGCTGCTGCTAGATTGCTGGCTTTATTCCTCTTGTTAAAAATGCGAAGACATGGAGAAAAGATAGAAAGAGAATTACCCTTATTCTAAGGGTTTATAATACAATCACAGTTTTGCCCCTACCTAGGACTATAAACTTGAAAGTAGAGTTCAGCAGGCTGTGTCCATCAGAAATGGTGAAAAAAGACAGATAATATGGAAGCTGATAATTACCAAACTAACATCAGCAACCACATTTCCTCTGCCTTTTTATTATTAGAAAAAGTTAAATCCTGATATCTAGTTTGTTCATTGTGTTTTCTGGCACACACTCTATGTTTGTGTGCCTGCTGGGCTGCAATCCTGAAGCTGGAAAAAAATAAAATAGAGCATGCTGCAATTTCTAGCTGTCTACTTGGCTCTTCTCTGCACCTAGCTTCAAAGATTTTTTAAAATATATTTTTTCTGCACCACAGCTCAGATTTGCTAAATCCAGAAACTGAAACATTCTGGGAACCAAATCATTTGGGGGCAAATCAAAGCTCTTGGAACGTTGCCCTAGGATTTTGAAGATAGTGGTTAATACTAAAAAATGTTCAATATTTTTAAGGAAATCCCAATTACTGTGGGCTGCACCATTCAAATCCTTGATACAGGAGAATGAATGCAGCATGTCTGGCAGAGGAGGAGATGCCATGGGTATGCATGCATGCGTTGCAGGGACAGGCATCACAATGATGAATTAAAGGGAAATCCCTGTGATACTTTACATCTATTGTACATATATATTTGCATCATGGAGGCAATGCTTGGTGTTAAGTTTGCATGTATTATATCACTTAAAGAAGGGTTCAAATCTCTCTTATTAGGTAGGAAAACAAATACTGATCATAAAGCATTTTATTTAATTTACTCTTAGGGTAAGGTTTTCATTTTCTAAATAAAAAAATAGTTTGGGGCTTAAATTGACTCTTTTTACAAATAAAAATAGTGTTCCTGTCTTAGTTTTACTAGATTCTTCTAATTTTTGAACGGCTTTGTAATGACATTTTAAATTTTAGATTGACTAAGTGTGAGACCAGAGGGATAGGCAAAGATGATTTTAAGCCATCTTTATATTTTTCCGTTCCTGGGGCCACCAGTTGTTGGGTGTCAGCCTGGTTCCTGGCATAAAATATGTAGCCTGAAGGCTGTTCTCTTTTATGCTGGTTGCTCATGGTCCACAGAATCAGAACTGAGCAACTTTTGCTGCTAACAACTAATGGGAGATTCTCCTTCAGCTTAGGAAGTAGGTGTAGTGACAGTGTTTGTGCCAAACAAAACAAGAGCCATGATTTTCTACAGCAGGGTGCAACACATTCTTTTTCCAAGGGCTTTGTTTCCCAGTCCATTGAAATTAGCTCAGCTCATCTCTCCAGGAGTAAAACCTTGAAAGTAAAACTCAATAGTGTAAGAAACAAAAATAAAGAAAAGAATGGATTACTTACCCATAAGTAGGGCTGGTCAAAAAATTTCTAACAAAACAGTTTCCTGTCTGAAAATTGGATACAATTGAAATAGAAATTTTCCTGGGGAAAAGATTGATTTTGGGGGACCTTCCGTTGGGAAAATCAAAACAAAACATTTTGTTTTGGGCCAGCACTAATCTCTGGGTCTGCCTGAGCCACCATAGTACTTCCTGGGAATTATAGTACTTGTCCCTCAGGCTCTTCTATGGGGCCCTGCTCCCCATCCAGACTGTGATTGAGTTGCTATGGTGCATTATGGGTGCCCAGCATTCTTTAAACATATTTTTTTTGTTGTTTAATGTAATATCTATAAAATAACTTAATGATGAATTTCTAAAACTACTGGATGGCATTTTCTTGCACCTGTTTCATACCAAGCTATATCTGCCATATGATACTATGATGGCATACCCCTTCATTTGTTTTTATATAGCATTAGTCAGTACCGATTTTGTTGATAATGATTCAAAGCAGGTGAGGAGGAGATTCCGCCATACAATGAGATGGGCATATAAAATGGGGAATTTAAAAGCATTCAGTATTGGGCTAACTTTGCTGTCTTCAATAGGAGCAGAGTTAGGCGAATGCTGAACATTTTTGAAATTCCCACCCATAATGTACAGAGACACTGGTGCTCTATTACACGTGTTCCACAGCAAGGGTATTATTAACTCATGTATGTGCCTCCTCACACCTCTGGTTGCCTCCGTGACATTGCTCATGGGTTTTAACATTACTGCTACTCTGCTATTGCCTCAGAGTATGTAGGATGTACTAATGATGTAAACTCACTCATATAACATGATAGCTGCTTCTTCCTTGGTGATGTCATTGCTGTAAATTCTGACCTCCTACTCTTGTCTTCCTATGACTTTGGAGTGCTCTGATGCTGTTCAGTGTTTTTACGATGTGTTCTCAAGGCTCTAATGAAGTCCTGAAGACTATATTTGTAAAAGCGACTAGTGATTTTGAATGCCTCAGTTTTGGATAACAAACTTGCGACATTTTAAATAGCCCTGATTTTTGGAATATGTGGAGCACCTGCCCTCTGAAACTTAGATGCCTTTATGTTGTCTCATACTGGGTACCCAAAAACTGAGGGACTCAAAATTGCTAGTCACGTTTGAAGATGTAAGCTCTGATGAATTATTTGGCTTTTGTTCCTTCTAAACATTTTAGTTACATAAAGTGTTGCAGGCAGACAATTTACTTCATTTCTAATTTCATCCAAGCCATCAGGAATTGTTCTCTCTCTAGTACTTCAGTTTATATAGTATTAATTTGTGAATACATCCATCTTTGCACTTCCTTCACCACAATTCTAAAATCTAATTCATAAGGAGATTAGAAAGAGTCCTTTGATATATTTGCCTCACAAATAAAAGAACACATGTTAATGAGAACTAAAATGTGCATGATTTTTATTCCCAGAATAATACAATGTGGAAATATCCCTATCTCATAGAACTGGAAGAGACCCTGAAAGGTCATTGAGTCCAGCCCCGTGCCTTCACTAGCAGGACCAAGTACTGATTTTGCCCCAGATCTCTAAGTAGCCCCCTCATAGACTGAACTCACAACCCTGGATTTAGCAGGCCAATGCAAATGATACACAACCTTGCTCTACATCCCTGCCCAGATTGTTGATTGAATAGTTCACATAGGCCTCAGCATTCTCTTTATCAAGCCTGTGACACTTTCAGAAGCAGAAGAAGAAGAGTTATTGGAAGAAAATGGAAAAAAAAACACTTCTGTGTTAAATAATTAATATTTTGACTGTAACCTTTTAAAAAAAATAAAAGATTAAAATGTAAAAGTTAATAAAACTTATACTAGAAATAACAACAGATGACCACACAATGAATACGAGCCTAAATTCACTTTTGAAGCTCAGTTAGGTTCACAAGCTGCCTGAGCTATCAATTACTGTAAATGTTCTTGATGAGAGAAAAACTGAATGCATGTTTACTGTAGGTACACTTTACCTGATTATCATTTGACATGAAGGGCTATAAGGATGCTCTGATTCCTGCAGAAATCCCCCAAAGATGTGCCTGGGATTCTAAAATAAAATGTATTTTTCCAAGCTTACATTATAAGTATGTTTATATTCTCAAAACTTTCAAGTGTAGGTAATGATTAAATCACAAATTGACAGTAAAATCAGATGTCAGTAGAATAAATATTTGAATTGCATGGGTCTATTGCTTTTTGTAATAGAATATTGAGATCATTTTGAATAAAGATGGAGTTAAGACATGAGAGGCCAATACCTTCTGAGGCAAAAATAGTGTAACAGAGTTACTGTCCTGGCTGAGTCTGTGTGTGGCATTGGCACATCCACATACAACCACAGACAGGAAAGACCACTGACACAGGAAGTATCCCAAGAAGAATGTTGAGTGAAGGGGTGTTTTCTTCACCTGGGAAAAGGCGCAGAGTCAGCAGTACCAGCAGGAGGACAGGAGCTGCCTCTGTATCCTCTTCCAGTAATAAATATATGTTCTGTTGTTGTGCACCTCATGCCCGTGTCATCATACCAGGGACGCTGCAGGCTTGTGTTAATCCACAAGGACCACAAGGTCATGTAGCAATAATTAGTACAGTGGTCCTCAAACTTTTTAACTTGCACCCCACTTACCCCTTGTCATAAACAGATGGTTAAGGGTTAATGTCTCTTTTACCTGTAAAGAGTTAAGAAGCTCAGTAAACCTGGCTGACATCTGACCAGAGGACCAATAGGGGGACAAGATACTTTCAAATCTTGATGGAGGGAAGTCTTTGTTTGTGTTTTTTGTTTTGTTCGTTGTTCGCTCTTGGGACTAAGAGGGACCAGACGTACACACAGGCTCTCCAAATCTTTCTGAATCAGTCTTTCCTGTTTCAAAATTGTAAGTAATAGCCAGGCAAGGCGGATTAGTCTTATTTTTGTTTTCTCAACTTGTAAATGTTTCTTTTTGCTGGAAGGATTTTTATCCCTATTTGCTGTAACTTTGAATCTAAGGCTGGTGCGGGGGGGTCCCTCTGGTCTATATGAATCTGAGTACCCTGTAAAGCATTTTCCATCCTGATTTTACAGAGATAATTTTTACCTTTTCTTTCTTTAATTAAAAGCTTTCTTTTTAAGAACCTGATTGATTTTTTCCTTGTTTTAAGATCCAAGGGGTTGGGTCTGAACTTACCAGGGATTAGTGGGGGGACAGGAGAGGGGATGGTTAATTCCTCCTTGTTTTAAGATCCAAGGAGTTTGGATCGGTGTGAAGCCTCTCAGGGCAACCCAGGAAGAGGAAAGTCTGAGGGGAAAAGAGGGGGGATGGTTAATTTCTCCTTGTTTTAAGATCCAAGGGGTTTAGATCCGTGTTCCCCAGGGAAGGTTTTGGGGGAACAGAAAGTACGCCAGACACTAAATTCTGGCTGGTGGCAGTGTACCAGATCTAAGCTAGTAATTAAGTTTAGAAGTGTTCATGCAGGTCCCCACTTTTTGTACTCTAAAGTTCAAACTGGGAAAAGAAACCTTGACACCCCAATGTAATTTGCCTTCACTCCCCCTTAGGGTTCTCAACTTTCTATTCGCACAAAACTGAACACCTCTTCCCTGCCTCTTCCCCTAGGCCATGCCCCTACTCCATCCTGTATCTGAGGTCCTCCTCCTGCACACTCCATCCCCCCTCCCTCCATTGCTCGCTCTTCCCCACCCTTACTCACTTTCACCGGACTGGGGCAGGGGATTGGAGTGTGAGAGGGGGCTGCGGGGTGCGGACTCAGGGAGGGAATTTGGGTGTGGGAGCGGATTCCGGGCTGGGGCTGGAGGTTCGGGGTGCAGGGTCCCAGTGGTGCTTATCGCAGATCCCAGGAAGCGGCCGCCAGGTCCCTGCAGCCCCTAGGCACCTGGGCAGGCAGGGAGGCTCCGCACACACCCTTGTGCCTGCTGGTGCCAACCCCGCAGGTCCCATTGGTTGTGGTTCCCAGCCAATGGGAGCTGTGGAGCCAGCACTCGGGCACAGGCAGAGTGCAGAGCCTCCCTGGCCGCCTATGCACCCAGGGGCCACATGGACCTCATGACTGCTTCCAGGACCTGCAAAGAGCTAGATCAGATAGGGAGCCTGCCTTAGCTCTGGGGCCCTGCGGCACTGCTGACCAGACTTTTAATGGCCTGGTCGGCAATGCCAACTGGAGCTGCCAGGGTCCCTTTTCGACTGGATGTTCCAGTTGAAAACTGGACACCTGGCAACCCTAGCCCCCCTGGGAGCCACATTTGGGAGCTGGGGCCAGGAGCGGGGCTGCAGTCGGGGCTGGAGCTGGGGCCAGGAGCAGAGCTGGTGGGGGTCCAGGAGCCAGGCTGCGGTCAGGAGACAAGGCCAGAGCCAGAACAGTGTCTGGGCCCAGGAGCCAGGGGCCATAGCCAGGCCAGGAGCTGGGGCTGCAGCTGGGAGTGTGGCTGCTGCTGTGGGCTGTGAGCCAGAGGCAGGGCCAGAGCAGAGCTGGGAGCAGAATGGGGTACTCTCTCCCTACCCCCCAGTGTATGCCACCGCTCTCTGCTAAATGTTCCTCCATGCCCCACTAAGGGGGTGTGCCCCACAGTTTGGGGGCCACTGAATGAAGTAGTGGAAGAGAACCTCATGTCTTGCTCCTCAAATCTGGGAATGTGAGGGCTATTGGAGACAAGGTGAAAGAAAGAGGAGACAGAAAAAAAGACAATAAATCAGTGGTAAAAGAAAGAGAAGGCAGTTGAAAACTGTAGAGATGAAGGTGAGAGAAAATCTAGAAAAGCCAGGAAGATGACTGAAGAAAGTAAGAAGGGAGTGTGATAAAGTAGTGATAAAGAAATGGCAGAAGCAGCCCCTTATCTAGGTGCACTTAAGTTTGAGTCCCTACTGTCTCTAATTGAATTCTTACCAGAACTTTTATCCAACATGCCTTGTAAGGAAAGTTAATGTAAATTTGGCAAAGAGAAGCTGTCAGAGCTCTACAGCCATTTTCCAAATTCCTATTACTTGCTGTATCTCATTCTCTTCCTACTGGTATGTATTCTTAATTTCTATTATTTCCATCTCTGATTCCTGAAGAGATGGCCTGTGTGTTGAGGAGAGAGATAGGAAGTGAAGAGAGAAAGAAACTTCCAGCATAAGCTTTTTTTAATTCTCTGATCCTCCAGTTTTTAATAATGCAGGTTCAGGGCTCCAGGCTGTGCAGTGTAGACATAGCCTCAGACAACTAATTTTGAATAATTTTGCTTGTGTACTGTTCATTTTGGCCATATTTTGATGATACTCTAATTACCCTTGTCCACAAATCCATGAAACATTTCATGCAAGACTATAACCTCTTTGCCCCCAAAATGGTGCTCTACAGACTCCATGAGCAAGTATCACCTACATGATTTTAGCCAGAATCTTTCTGTTTGTTTCAATCTAATTACTGTTGAAATGATGTGGCTGAGCTGATTGCAAACATTAGATCCTCCATTACTAATCAATATGTGGTTTGCCAGATTTGTGTTTCTTTGTGCTATTTTAATGGGATCTGAAAGTTTATCCAGCATTGAGATGATTTTAGTAAAGACTTTTTGACTAACTCCACCTGTGTGAACAACAACCTGTGTGAACAACAGCCACCTTCCTGTTGCCCAGAAAGCATTTGCAGGAGATTCCCTTCTGTACCTCAGAGTGAGCAATCCAGTCATATCTCTAAAGGTGCTTTCATGATGAGTGGGGAATCTGTCTGTACAATCTTTTCAATTATGGTTGATGTTACAAAATTATTATGAGAACTGCTGAATCATGAGTGTCTCTCTGTACATGTATCTGACATATCCTACCAGCTGGAAAGCAGTTGGTCCACCAGACCAGAGACAATGTGGAATACTTAACGTTAAGAACAATGCTTTGAATAGACAATTGTGATGCTGAAGGAGTTTGCTCAAGCTGGGAAAAGATACTTCTTCTGCTCTGGAGGGAGGGGGAAGTTGAAGAGTGGAAAGTTACCAAAAGAGAACAAGGAAAGCCAGATGACCAACCAGGGATAAAATAAGAAAACACATAGGGACAGGAGGGATTGGACAGGAGAGAAGGAAAGCTGGGAAAGGAGACTCCATGAGGGACAAGCAAACTCAATATGTAGGGGCCTGCATGAGGCAAGGGACCCTACCTGCCTTCCTGAGCCTAGACGGCCCCCAAGGACTCCCAAGGGAGGGGTGAAATAGTAAGGGATATTGTAATTAGGGTGTTATGTCCTAAATGATCTGTGCTGTCTTGTGCATTATATGATTAAGTATAAAAGAAATGTGTGTTAGACTCTGAACAAAAAATCTCTATGTGTTAAATGTTTCACAGCTGCGATTTGCTTCCTGAGAGAGTTGAACTGTAACTCAGCAGGCTTACTGCTTGGGCTGAAGTTCTGGGAGAGGGTGTGCTTAAGCAACAGGGAAGTCTGAAAGGTCAGTACTGAGCCCGGGGGGGCAAGGTAGCTAGAGAGCGGGTTCCAGCTGTAAGAATAAGGGGCTAGACAGCAGGTCTGTGCCCTGAGATTGTGCATAAGAACCCCAAGATTGGGGCAGTGTTTGAACACTGTAGGCTCCAGAGGCTTAAAATACCCAGGGATCTAGAGGCTTGGGTTCTCTTTACAGCAGTCTGCTGGGCAGCCTACAAGTGGCACCCAGCTGGATCTGTGACAGTTTATTATGAAGATTATAATTTCTATGTAGACTCTAACATCTTTGATGGAGATAGGTATAATATAGGTGTGTTCCAGAACACAAATATCCATGTATGCAGCTAAACATCTCATGATTCTTGGTCAGCTGTGCTGATGTTGAAAAACAATCCAATGTCCCTTGAAAATAGTGTGAGATACATGTTGATGGGCAGGCTCATCAGACAACGCAGACCAGGCATGGGTGGGATTGAAGAAGCTGAGATTTCAGTTTCTGCAGATGGAGTAAACAATGGAGTATTGTAGATAAATGATGAGGCAGCATCAGTGCAGGAGTAAATGAAAATGGGACATAACACAAGAAGATAATTCACGTGCTGAAGCAGGATCAGAAGTCAATAAGGACAGTTTGCCTGGTCCTTTGGATGCTGATTCTGTAGTGTTTGTTGATAGGGCAGGCTTGTCAGACAATCTATTTAAGACAAGCAATATTGAACTCTGTACTCATAAGGAGGGAGGGATAGCTCAGTGGTTTGAGTGTTAGCCTGCTAAACCCAGGATTGTGAGTTCAATCCTTGAGGGGGCCACTTGGGGATGGTTCCTGCTTTGAGCACAGGGTTAGACTAGATGATCTCTTGAGATCCCTTCTAACCCAAATTATCTATTTATCATTTGTTAGTGAGGCAATGGTTTTGCTGCAGGCAATGTGAACTGGAGAAATATAATTTTAAAAGCTATTACATTTATCTAATTTTCTATTAAAAATGTTTCCAAACAATGTCCCTTCTAGAACAAAGAAAACAGGTCTCCTCTTTTAAAATAACTACAGAGATGGCTGGACTCTAGGACCCTATGTGGATATGGAAAGCTATTCATTCATTCATTCATTCATCTCCTCAGCCATTAGGACCATTCTTAGAGCATAAAAAGGGTGAAGAATTTGTCCAGACAGTAGAGTTAGCAGTAGGGTTCTCCCTGAAGGATCCTACTGCTAACTCGAACAGCTGAGAGAGGAATGCTAGCTCAGGCGGTGGTTTGTTGTGATTTTGCTTTAAGATGAAAGGAAAATACTGAGAATGACAAGAAATGAGAGAGTTCTAGACAATTACCAGCATTTATATTTAGTTCAGTGGGATGAAACTCCAGCTGCTTGCAGACACAAACACATTTTCAATTTTTTTTTTAAAAATGTTGTTGCCAAACAGTATCCCTCTTTTTTATAATAAAAATTCCAGCTGGAAAACTACAAAAGTTTCTTTTTAAAAACAAACAAAGCCAAACTAACTTGGGGAAAGTGAAAGCAATTCCTATAAGGGAAGGGAGGGTTTGTTTTTCCTTGGAACCTTTTCCAATTTTTCAGAATGAAAAAGAGGAGGAGGATTACAGTGTCGAAGCAAAGAAGGGTCGGAGGAGGGATTAGCAACCCTTGTGCCTCCTTATTTCTTGCCTTCTTTTTGTCGCCACACCCTCCCTCCCCCTGCTTCTTTCTTCCTTCTGTTGGCACTTGTCTCCATCTATCTCCCTTGGTCTGTTTTTCCTTCCTACTTGCTCCACCCCTCCACCTTAGCCCACCCTAAATCCTTTCCTCTTGTCTTTGTCCAATTCATCTTGTCCTCCCATGGAGCCCACTCTCCTCCTGTTATTTGAGATTTCCCCACATAGTCCTGTAACCTGCTCTCCACTGCAGCTGACTTATCCCTGACTCCAACAGAATGTTTCTTCTCCCCCAAGCAGTTTAATCCCTTCTGAATCCTTCCCCAGTCCTGCTTTTTTCTAGCCCAAGGTTCTATCCACCATTATGTTAAGGGATCAATTTAATTCAACAACAAGAGATGTCAGTTTAATTGATTAATAAAGTTGATTAAGCCTAAGATTATTTGTCAATGATTAATACAGCATAATACAAAAGGAAGGCAAATATATTACCAGTCAATCTGGGAGGCACCAGTGCAGCTGTTCAGCTGTCTCAATACTGAGCTTCACTTTACCTCTATCTATACAAGAGTTATTTACAATAGAAGAGGGTTTCACCATTTGTTTTCATTACTTTAAGCCCAATATATCATTTATATATATCTTCTTTCACATGTTTTTGAAAACTTTTTGCTAGATTGGCACAGACCATGCAGTAAACAGGACAGAGATTGTAATTAGTTTATCTTATTTTGACCATAGCATTCCAAAAGTCAGCAAAACTTCAAAGACATACATCCTGCATCAGCTATAGCTTGGTAGAGAGAGCATATTAGTTAAGCATCAAAAAAATATGCCTCACAATGATGGCATCGCCGCTTGCCTTGAATATTTACAACATAAAGGACAATCCTCAGCTATCCACTCCAACCCATTGCCAAACTCATCTATATCATTCTCACTCATAACAATTTTACATTCAACAACAAAAACTTTGTTCAAACGTTGGGAATAGCCACGCGCACCACAATGGCTTCCCAATATGCCACCATCTTCATGAGTCACCTTAAAAAAGAATTTCTGGACAAGTGCACCATGAAATGAATGATATACCTGAGATACATATGTGATATTTTTATCCTCTGGACAGTTGACCTAAACTCCCTCAAAGATTTCCACCACAACTTCAACAACCATCACCCATCAATACCTTTCCCTAGAAAACTCCTTGTAGCAGGGTGATCACCCTGCTCCTGCCCAGAGGGTTAAAAAGATCCCTGGAGAGGGCTGTGTCTGGGGAAGGGCTGATTGGGGAAGCAGCCGCAGCTGGGCCACTCTCCAATCAGGCCGCAGCTGGCCCTATAAAGGGGCTGCTAGGCTAGAGCTAGAGAGTCTCTCTGGATGTTGAGAGGGACAGGCCTGGCTTCTGGGAGCTGAGCAGGGGACCTAGACTGGATCAGGATGGGAAAGGCCAGAGGAGCTGTCCTGAGGCCCCACTCCCTCCCTTCCCCTATTCTAAATCCTTCCCCAAATCCCCGCCTCTTCCTTGCCTCCTCCCCTGAACACACCACGTTCCTGTTCCTCTCCCTCCCTCCCAGCATGCTGCCAAACAGCTGTTTGGCAGCAGCTAGGCAGGAAGTGCTGGGAGGTAGGCGGAGGAGCGGGGATGCCACACACTTGGGAGAGGGGGAGGAGGAAGTGAGGGGACAGAGGGAGCTTGGCTGCCAGTGGGTGCAGAGCACCCACTAATTTTTCCCCATAGGTGCTCCAGCCCTGGAGCACCCACGGAGTCGATGCCTATGGCCAAGGGGGAGGCTGGCTGGGTAAACAGCCACAGGAGTGGCCACACCCAATTACGGTCCAGCTGACCCTGATAAAAGGGCAGGCTGAGGGAGTGAGAGAACACTCTTGTTCCAGCTGAGGAGCAGAGAGGACCAGGCTGCCTGGGAGATCAAGCATGGTACTTAGACAGATCAGGGCTGGGGAAAGGCAGGCAGAGCTGGGCCTGGTGAGTCTCCAGGCTGAGGCCTTGCTACAGGCCCATGGAGGTGCTAGGGCTGTAGGGTGGCAGCTGGGGCTAGAAAGGCAGCAGCTCCAAACCCTCTTGCTGATGATGAGTGGCCACTTCAGACTGCAGTTTGCCCCTGAGGGAAGGGGCTAGATGAGGACTGGCAGTTGGTCACTGAGGTGAGGTGGGCTTAGGGGATTAGGGTTCCCTGGGGAGGAGAGACCCAGAGTGTGGGGACACTGCTGTGGGGCAGCACCCCAAGTTAAGGGGCACCGAGGTCTGGGAGGGACATGGGGCCTGAAGTGCTACAAGTGGTGGAGACCTGGAAAGCAGGTACCAGTAGGAAGAGACTGACGAGCAGGAGGCGCTCTGAGGCTGGATGAGCTAATTCCTGAACTGACCAGCAGGAAGCGCTGCGGCCCACCGTGCTACACCCACTCACACACCTCCAAGCAGGAGATGAATTCTCACGAATACACTTCTGAACTCTGGGTTTTCGCTGACCTAGGACAACAACTGTGACACAATGGAAGGAGAGGGGAGTTGCATGGAAAAGGAACATTTATGTATCTGACTTTCAAACTGTAAGGTGAGAACCTGAGGCAAAGGACTCTGCCTGATGTACTCTTGGGTGGGTGTTTTGCTTATGGTATTCTTCCAAATCACACTTCGGGCATTTTTCCAAAGTAATGCTGGGTTCCTTTCCTTATAAGTGTTCTTTGCTATACACTGACTCAGTGCTTGTGAGAGGGGAAGTACTGCCTTTTAGAAGTGCCCAGAGGTAGTGTTCAATTTTACCAGCTTACTGGGTGGGGGTTGAGCTAGTTCTGTGTTGTATTGTTAAGAAGAATCCCTAGATATTGAACCCAGCCCTTGTTGCTGCTGATTTCACCTGGCAGAAGAATTACAATATGGTTGCCATGCATCCAGTCGAAAAGGAACCCTGGTGGCTCCGGTCAGCACTTCTGACCAGGCGGTTACAAGGCTGGTTGGTGGCGCACTGGGGGCCAGGGCTAAGGCAGGCTCCCTGCCTGCCCTAGCTCCTGCGGCTCCCGGAAGCAGCCGCCAGGTCCCTGCAGCTTCTAGATGCATGGCAGCCAAGGAGGTTCCTCATGCTGCCCCTGCACCGAGGGCCGGCTCCACAGCTCCCATTGGCCAGGAACTGCAACCAGTGGGAGCTGTGGGGGTGGCGCCTGTGGGCACAAGGGCAGCGTGTGGAGCCACCCTGGCTGCCCGTGCATCTACGGGCTGCAGGGATGTGGTGGCCACTTCCTGGGAGCCATGGTAAGCACCACTGGAACCCTGCACCCTGAGTCTCCAGCCGCAGCCTGGAGTCCCCTTTTGGAGCGTGCATCTCCTTCAACACCCTGCCCAAGCCCGTAGACCCCTCCTTCATGTCAAACCCATCATCACCAGCCCCACCCCAGAGCCCACGTCCGCAGCCAGAGCCCACATTCCCTTCCACACTCCGAACCCCTCGGCCCCAGCCTGGAGCCCCCTCCTGCAGTGCAAACCCTTCATCCCAGCCCCACCCCAGAGCCTGCACTCCCAACCCAGAGCCCATATCCCTTCAGCACCCCAACCCCTTGCCCCAGCCTGGTGAGAGTGAGGGAGAGGGGATGGAGCATGCAGGGATGGGGCCTCAGAGAAGGGGTGGGGACAGGGCAGGGCTTCGGGGAGGGGCGGGATAGGGGTGTTCGGTTTTGTGAGATTGGAAAGTTGCCAACCCTAAATTACAGTTGTATTTCTCAAGCCTTGTTATATTGTGCTGTGATAGACAGACAAAGAGTCATGCAAAGTCATCCGGTACCTATCTATAGTACAGCTTTAGAGATATACAAATCAGCTTAAATTTAAAGCATTCTAAATATAATGTGCTGTACTTATTCCTATTAACTACTTTTTTATTCTGGTTGCATAACATCTTATTTTTAATCACACTTATAGCTACAACATACAAATCCCATGATTTGATTAATACATTTTCCTTGTGAGCTGAATGCAATCTAATTTCTGGTAGTTAGCAATTAAACAATTTGCATTTCTGGTTAGTAATCTGTTTGTGAGAGCTGCTTTTCCGTTATATTTTGTTTATAAGCATTAGCTTCACAAACCTTGATAAAGTCCATACTTTATCTGATAACTGTCCCTACAACAGTTAGCTAAAATTTAGTGTTTTTTCCATATTGTCTTTGGCCTGGCCTTGACTGACTTCAGTCAACAATTAGTTGGAGTTGAACTGAGAAAGAAGAGGAACTAGATAGCAGATTTCAGAAAGGTTTTTATTAAAAAAAAATCAACAAAAAAGGGTGTTGGTGGAAGGTAACCCCCAGTATAACATAAATCCAGTCCCAGGCTTGGCTGTACCAAATATCCTTTCTACATACTGTTCAGCCTAAATCCTGCAGCTCCCAGAGGCACCCTCTATACCCAAGGTGAAGTGAATTAGCCTCACCTATGGTAATGAGTCAGCAGAAATCTATTAATTCCATACAGGGTTTCAACACCTGCTCCCAGAGTGAGCTAATAGAAGGACCAAGCCCCACCCTGTAATAGGAGTGAAACTAATTTCATTGTAATAATAGGAAAACACATACACTTACAATTTTTATAGGAAATAAATATAGAACTGGCACTTAAACATTGAGTGATTAATGTTTTAAGGTGCGCTAAGCCTTTGTGAAAACCTGTTTTGATGAACATTTTGTATATTTACTCTTGCTTCAGGAAAAATGTGGTTTAGTTTCTTCTTTTGAGATATTCTCTGATTTTTGTGATCATCCTAATTACAGTATGTACAAAAGAATTGCACATATGTTTACAAAACAAACACAGTACTTCTATAATTACAAAGTCTGCCATTAAATTAGTGTTTCATGTGTTTGTGTTTTAATTATTAACTGTGGCAGAATGTAACCAAACCAGAAAACATGTAATTTCTGTGATAATAACACGATTAGCAGCATATCTTTCTATAAACAAAAATGTGCTTTTCATTTGCATTCTCCCCTTGTCTTAGCTGCATTTGGTCCAATGCATAGCATTCTGGCATGCTTCCTTTTTTCTAGTCTAGAAGAATCTGTGGCATTTTATTGTATGGATTTTTTTATTTTAAAATTGATTATTGGCAAGGTGACTTTTTGTATGATATCATGATTTACACACACACGCACAAATCACTTCCCTCACACACTCTCCTTTAACTACTATAACCTCAGTTTTTCTTCTTTCCTGTATGATCTGCCCAGAATGCTGCTGCCAAAGCTCATCTTTCTTTGACACTACTTAAATCATGACTTTCCCTGCTTGTCAAATCTCTGCACTAGTTTCCCCACTTCAGCCTATAGTTCAGCCATTTCCTCATAACTTCATAGTACACTTTAGTCTTGATCCTTCATGCTATACAATTGTTTTTATTTTCTCACCTGCCATGGCCTTTCCAAGCTTCTCTCACTCTTTTTTTATCTCAGAATTTACCATATCTTTTCATGCTTACCCTGAACAACCTCCTCCTTAATATGCCCAATGTTCTAAACATCCTCCAGATCAAAGGCACAGTCCTGCAAATCTTTATTCATTTAGGTAGTTCTGATAATAACAGCACCATTTATTTCAATGTAGGGACCTGGTGACCCTATTTTATTCATACATTATCACTTTCATTGGGCTATTTGTATGAGTAAGGATTTACAGAATCAGACCTTTACTTTGCTAAAAGTTGCCTCGGAAAGGGGAAGGATAGTTCTGGGGTTAAGGTGCAGGTTCTTGGCTCTGTTAGAGATATCATGTAACCTTGGGAAAATCATTTAACCTCTGTGCTTCAGCTTCTCCACCTGTGAAATGGGGATAATATTTCACTCTTATGCTGCACAACATTCTGAGGTAAACATTTGTCAAATGCTTTGAAATCTTCAATGGGAGGGTCATAGAAGTGCAAATGGTTGTTTATTAGATGGCAAAGTCTTTGGATTTCATATAGGATGCTCACTGGTAGGTCTGAAAGTGCTGACCTACTAGGTCTGTCTAAGTGCTTATGCCATGCTCATTGCTGTGATATCTGAGCTGCTCACATATCCTGATTGTGAAATGAGCCCTGTAAAGGAAGACACTTACACCAGTGGAGAGCTCACTGGAGTCTATGGGACTCTATATAAGAGTGGTCAGCCTACACAGAGCTTATTGAAGGATGAGGGCCATAAAAATACAGAAGTCTAACACATAGTCTTAACGGTGTTGGTTTGTTCCCCCTGCTCCTAAAGGTTATGCTGAGGAGGGAAGGGCTGTTTGTATTTTGTGAAAAGCAAAGGTGAAGAAGTGAGTTTAATATTTTATCTTGAGGTTTGTGATCTTTTTGGTTTTTTGGAAGTGAGTTCCTCCAATGTAAAATCTAATTTGTAGCAGAATTTATTTTGTAAATCCACCAACAAAAGTTAGGAATTCTACAGTCTTCTTTGAGTGATTGTCCATGTGGATTATACTTCTGGTGAGCATGTGCCTCACGTGCAAGATCAGATTATTTTGTCAGTAGTGACCACTGGGGCTGCATCCTAGGTGCTCTGGTGCATAAAAGAGCAGACTCAGCCATCCCTCATTTCCTTCTTACTGCCTAAGGCTGCAAGATGAAGCCTTTGCAATGTCCAATTACTCTCTACAGATTTACTGTGCAACTTAAATCTCTTTTGTATATATACTTAATTAGTATATTCATGTAGATAATACAGTTGTTAATTACTGTATTTTTTCTGATTTTTTTTTTATTCCCATTGTCTGGTTAAAGTCAAACAAGCAAATAAAACCTTGCTACCACAATTTCACCTCTATGGTTGAACAGACATAGCCAGGCTTTATCTTCTATGGGTGAAGCAAAGTCCCCTGACTTCAAACCTTCCCCCTTCTGCGATGCAGCTATTCCATTGAAAGATGGGCATTCTAGGTGCTTTTTTTGCCTTGAGAAAGGTCAGATTTCTGGTAGGTGCTTAATTTGTGATTCCATTTCAAAGGGAGCACAAAAGGTGAAAGAGCCCACTGAACCATGCATTTTTTTTTCTCTTGAAATGCTTGATGGGAGTCTCCTCAGATCTGGCAGGGAAAAAAAAAGCCCAAGAAACTTCTTTGTAGCAGCCTGTATTGAACTTGGAGGAAGTAGCACAGGTTGCAGGAGGGAAGAGTTTGCTGGAAATCCCAGGAAGTCAGTATGTGTTCAGCTGCCTAAAATACTAGCAGCAGTTGCTGCATCTCTATAAATAGTTCTCTTAATAAAGGGAGGGGGCTCTGGGCTGGAGCAGGGGGTTGGGGTGCAGTGGGGGTGAGGGCTCCATCTGAGAGTGTAGGCTGTGCTGTGGGGCTGGGGATGAGGGGTTTGGAGTGTAGGAGGGTGCTCCAGGCTGGGACAGAGGGTTTCAGAGGGTGGGAGGAGGATCAGGGCTGGGGCAAGGGATTGGGGCACAGGACGGAGTCAGGAATGCAGGCTCCGGGGGATGCTTACCTCAAGCAGCTCCCAGAAGCAGCGGCATGTCCCTCCTCCAGATCCTACTCAGAGGCGCAGCTGGGCAGCTCTGTGCACTGCCCCATCCACTGGTGCCGCCCCTGCAGCTTCCATTAGCCACAGTTCCCAGCCAATCGGAGCTGCGGGGGTGGTGCTTGAGGCAGCATGCAGAGCCCCCTGGCTGCCCCTACACATAGGAGCCAGAGGGGGGACATGCTGCTTCTTCCGGGAGCTGTGTGGAGCCAGGGCAGGTAGGGAGTCTGTCTTAGCCCTGCTGCACCACCAACCAGACTTTTAATGGCCCAGTCAGCAATACTGACCAGAGCTGCCAGGGTCCCTTTTCGACCAGGCATTCTGGTCGAAAATCGGACACCTCACAACCCTAAGCAAGTTTAAAGCTAGCATGGAGTCCTTTCATGTTACTACACAGCACACAATACATAAAATATGGTGGCAGCAATCAGTGGAATTACACCCAACAGCGGGGAAGGCTGTGATTAGCAGGCAAACAAAACAGCTCCTAAAAACAGTTAGTATAGGCCATTGGGAATAGTGGATTTACAAACAAGAAACCTTGTACAAGCATGGAAGAAACAACTGAATCTGTATCCAGATCTGACCAGAGGGGATAAAGAAGAAAAAATAAAAGTACAACTTTTTTACTATCACATTGAGAAAGAAGGACAAGAAGTGAGTGAGAAGCGTGTACTGCCAGGGATAATGCCCGAAACACTGGAAGGGCTGATAAAGGTGTTTGAGTGCTGTGACCCCAGACAGAATGAGATTGCAGAGAGGTTTTTTTACTCAAAACCAAGAAGCAAAATAGAGAATATACACTTACATTATAGAGCTGAGAACTCTGGTATCAACATGTAACTTTGTGTATGGAGAGATGTCAGCAAGCCAGTAAAAGTTTGAGGTTGTTGAACTTTTCTGGAATTTCTCTCTGGATACATCTTGCGGTCCCCACCGGCAGACAGAAGATTTGGCCACCAGAAGCCTGCCGCTGTGCCTTGAGAGCCACACTCAGCTTTGGTAATTATCAAGGATTGGGTATGTTAAACGCTTGAGATTCAGTAAAGTTTAGCTTTAAGTGAAAGCACTCTTGTGTTGTCCCGTTTGTGCCAGCCATCCATCGGTTGGACGGCCGTGTCTCCCCTGATTTATTTCCTGCCACCACCTTGCACAGAGTAAAGTTACCAAGAGCTTTGGGTTGAAAGAACCCCAGGTAACATTTGGACACATAAAAGATTGCCTAACTAAAGACAGGATCATTTGTGGAACATATGATTCTGGCCTTCAGGCAGGATTGTTGAGAGAAACAGATCGAACCTAACAGAAATGCCTACAAATAGCTGGGGCAGCTGAACTATCCAGGGAAAGTATAAAAAAAAATTAGTCACTATTGCAGAACATATACACAGGCTCAAGCTAAAGGAGCCCAAGAAGCAGAACAGAGACATACTGACTGACAACGCAGGCATCACGGTCCAGAGTACATACTGTGGAAAGCAACAGGAAAGGCAGAAAATAAGGCCTTGTCCACACTGTCAGCAGCATATAGGGTATGTGTAACTATGCTCCACAGTGAAAAGCAGGCTGTGTCCATATTGCAGTGTGCAGCTACATGTGACAGCAAAGAGCTCTGGAAGTGGGGAGGCAGCAAGGAAAGGCTCTGGCAGCAGAACACTACATTGCTAAAAATAGCAGTGTAGACAGAGGAGGTACTGCTTGGGTGTGGGAAGAGCCATGTAGGGTACCTCCCCATAGGCTGTGGCCAGGTTGTGCCTGTCAAAAGTGGAGGGGCAGGGTAAGGGCAGTCAGCTTCAGGACTGTTACTGAGCATGCTTAGTCCATGTGAGCATGCTCAGTACAAGCCAAGCTGAAAATCTGGGGGAGCACACGATCCCGCATGCTCTCCCCTCTCTGATTCTGACGTGTCTTTATTTGCCTAAGCAGTGCCTCTCCATCTGCACTGCTATTTATACTCATGTTAAGGGGGCGTGCAGTGTATGTACTCTACACACTGCCAAAAGTGTAGTCCAAGGAGTATGAGAATCAGAAAAGTCCTATGGCCTGTATTATATAGGAGGTCAGACCAAATGATCACAATTGTCCCTTCTGGTCTTACAATCTATGCATCAACAACACCTAAGTCCCCCTTGTGAATCTACCCCTTGGAGTCTATAAGGTATGTTTTCAAATCCTTAATCCTTCTTGTGGCTCTTCTGTGACCCCTTTCCAATTTATCAACATCCTTCTTGAATTGTAGATATCAGAATCAGGTAACTGTGCCCAATACAGAGGTAATACAACCTCTCCACTGCTACTCGATATTCATGTGTTCATAAGACCGAGGATCACTTTTGTAAATGAGGAATCATCACCGAGTGGGTGTGTTTCTAGCTGAGTCCCACAGGGATTGTTCTTGATCCTACACTATTTAAAATTTTTATTAATGACCTGAAAGATAACACAAAATTATCACTCGTAAAATTTTTAATGACACAAAGATTTAGAGCCTTTCCAATTAGCCAGTTTTTAATCTGTTTAATGTATGCCAGGTTGTTTTTGTATCATTCTAGTTTCTTAATAAAAATGTCATGCAATACAAAGTTTACTAGCTGTGATGTCAAGAAGGGGTTCTGACATACAGATCTTGATGTGCTATCAAGCCACGTAACAACCCCTCCTACACCTTTTGGCAGGTACCGTTAGGTATGAATGCCTAATGGGCATCACTCTGGTTCCAGAGGGGTTTTGGTGTAAACTGAAGCATGTACATGGAGGAACTCACAGACATCAAGATCATAGCAGATGACTTACGAATTCTGGTTGATCTTAAGAAATTGCTGTATCACTGAATGCCTAGGAGTACCGTGGAGTCAGCCAGATGCTGAGCTTTGTTATTCTGACAGCCCAGAAGAATGACGATGTCCTATGTATCTACAGAACCTAAAAGTGGAAATATAACAGTGAAGGTATATTTCCTTTATAAAAATATATCCATCTTGACAGTGGAGAGGTGAGAAGGTAATTCAGCTTCCATGATTATACAGTCTTGTCCTCTCTGCCCAGCCTGCCAAGAAGGTGCCAGTTAAGAGGGTGATACTTGCTGTCAGTGCTGCGTCATATCTCCTAGAGCAGGGACAATGAAGGTCATTAAACCTTGAAGAGTCCCATTCAAATGGGAGCACCTTCAAACAACAGAGTGGCCACATCCTAAGTAAAGCCAGTTTTCTCCACCTGTGTGCAGAGGTCTGGGGTGTAGAGCAGTAGAACTTACCCAGAAGCAGAATAAAGCGATAATGTATTAATGCTGGATCTTAAAAACCACAGAGCCTGACTGACTTAGGGGATAGGAGGCAGAGATACTCAGAGTGATTCATAGAAGAAAGGAATCTTGAACACTAGAGAGGAGCAAACAGGCATGCTTTTGTAGTATAAAGGTCCTTTTTAACTGTGGGACCAGCCAAGAAAGAAGGGAACTAGCTGCAGAGAAGAAAGACAGACTCCATGATTTGTAGAAGTTATATACCGGGAAGAAGAGGATCTGGGAGTCCTAAGAGCAGTGGTTCTCAACCTTTCTAGATTACTGTACCCCTTTCAGGAGTCTGATTTGTCCAGTGTACCCCAAGTTTCACCTCACTTAAAAACAACTTGCTTACAAAATCAGACATAAAAATAAAAAGGCATCACAGCACACTTACTGAAAATTTGTTTACTTTTCTATTTTGTCTGTATGAAATTTTAGTTTGTATTGACTTAGCTAGTGCTTTTTATGTAGCCTTTTGTAAAACTAGGCAAATATCTAG
Organism: Gopherus evgoodei; assembly: GCF_007399415.2. Classification (NCBI taxonomy): domain Eukaryota; kingdom Metazoa; phylum Chordata; order Testudines; family Testudinidae; genus Gopherus; species Gopherus evgoodei. The sequence goes on from NC_044323.1 coordinate 262,245,851, forward strand.
ATGAGTTGATGTACTCCCAGAAAGACCTCTGCGTATCCCCAGGGGTACATGTACTCCTGGTTGAGAACCAGTGCCTTAGAGGACTCTGAGCTGAGTGAAAAGGATGCTCCAGGAAATGCATTTAGGTGTTTATTACTTACTCTGGATCTGTATATTTGTTATGATAGCTAAAGTAAACAGATTGTGCTTTTGGAATTCTTACAGGCCTGTTATGTGTCTGTTTGCTTTCACTGTCACATCTCTGAAGAGGTGAACTGTAAACCCAAATTGCCCAAAAGGTTGGAGCTTTGGGAAAGGGTGTGCTTGGGCTACTGGGGGAGACCACTGGTCCTGGGAACCTAGGACAGCTGGGCCGCAGGGTCCCATTTCCGTGAAGGGGCAACAGACATAGTACCTGCATGGAGGAAGTGTGCCAGAGAGGCCAAGGGAAAAAAAGACAGTTCTGCAGCCTATTCAGGCTAAGGGAAGCTTAAGGGCACATGGGTCTATTGTGTTGGGATCCAATCATAGTAGCCTGGTGACATTTAACAGGGCTGTGACAACGGCCAACTATCTTTCTAGATTCTGCACATTCCTATCAGAAGCATGTGAATCCTGGAGACACAAAGCTCACAGTATGCAGTGTCGGAATGGTAAGAGATCTAAGAACAGGCATTTGAAAAAGTAAAGACAATCTTAAGTGAGGTACCAGTCCTAAAATACCAGAACCCTGAGGCACAGCTAGAGCTACAGTGTGACCCTGGGATGCCTCAAAAGGAGGAGACATGGGAGCAACACTGATGCAAAGCTGCCCACAGCATTTGTTATTAGAGCCCCCAAAGACACAGAAAGGGCGTATGAGCAGATCGAAAAGGAGCAACTGGCTGCACTCTTTGGAATGGAACAATCCCCTCAGTCACCTTTGGACATGCAGTCTGGTCAAAGCCATTAAAAAGCATCATGAAGAAGCCACTGCTGAGTGCACCCAAGTAACTACAATACATGTTACTGAAACTCCAGCATTATGATATGAGGATAAAGTGCTGGCAGTGAAAGTCACTACTGGCGGCAGGTACACTGAGCAGGGCATACCTTCCCAACTGTTATCAAGAGAACTGTGATCAATTGTTGTTCATGTCACAGAACATAGGACAAGAAGTAATCTGCTTAAACTGCGGCAATGGAAATATAGGTTAGATATTAGGAAAATGTTTTCAACTATAAGGATAGTGAGTTATGATGTTGAAAAGCATTTTTAAGAACACGATAGACAAATATCTGTTAGGGATGGTCTAAATATACTTGGTCTTGCATCATCATGAGGGGCTGGACTAGATGACCTCTTGAGTTCCCTTCCAGTCCTACATTTCTGTGATTCTATTACCATTTTCTGTAAAATAAGTGGCATTATTAGATCTAGATCCTATTCCAGATCTTAATATTAAGATTTCTTAAAGCCACCCTTCTGCGTTTTCCCTGAGCAACATTGCTTTGCTTTTGTTTGGTGTTTAATGGCAGATTTTGGAACCATAATCATCTTAGTGAATACTTACTCATGCAGGTAGACCACTGCTCTCAATGAGACTGTGCATGAGGTAAGGGTTCAACTATCTAACCTTTATGACATAGAACTTTAAAAACCTTGGGAAGTATAGGATAAAATTCCATCCCAGCGTAACAAGCATAATCCCCCAATGATCTCATCCATTTATTCCATGGCTGAATTTGGCCCAAAGAGCTTATCACTATTCTCCTTAAATATTCATTTTGCAAAGAAAGGGTTTATATAACCTGTCTACTTACATTATAGCTAATGTAAAAAGTTTGTGACTGCAACCCTAAATGTTTTATCATCTGTCAGACATTTAAATGATAATAAAAAGTAACATCCTTTAAATTAATTAGACATGATTAGGACTTCAAGCCCACAGGCCACTTCATTATGCAAAAATTATAAGTTAGCTATTTAAATTACCATTAAATTGATTCTTATGTTAATTGATACTACACTTACAACCCTTGCTTTTAATTTCTATAGGATCTTAGGAGATATTAAGCTTTAATACATGTAACTGAAAAGTATTAAGCAACTGGCTTCAGTGGAGCTAGGATTTCACCCATGGTCCCTGCCCAAGGAGCATAGGGATAGATTTTCAAATGCATTTAGGCATCTGTTATGGAATGCACCCCTGTATTCACACCCTACACACTACTGTAATAATCTTTGTACAAGGTATGCCTTGTGAGGTATCTTCTGAAAATTCATAACTTGCTGATCAGAAATATCATGATAAATGCATGTAGCAACATTATGTGTAAAGTTGTGAACATAAGGTGAAATCATGACTGAGGTGTGGCTGGGGGAGTGGCTAAACCAGTTTCTCAAAGACAAAGGGGAAACTGGTGCCCCAGCCAGGTGTCAACAAAGCTGATGGGCCATCACCTATCAAGTTGCCATTCTTTGGCAAGAAAGGGGGGCAGGTACAAAGAGATCTGCATCTTAGAAAAGAAACAGCATGAGGTCTCCTTCATCCACCAGATGCCCTGACTCCTGGTTTTCAGCTGGAAATGCTTTTAAAAGGAGGACTGAAACTATAAAAAGGAGGGCCAAACGCCCCAAGACACTCAACATAAGAATGTCTGTACTGGATTAGACCAAAGGTCCATCTAGCCCAGTATCCAGTCGTCCAACAGTGGCCAATGCCACTGTCCTCTCTCTCCCTGTCCATCTCACTCTTTGCACCTGAGAAGACAAAAGAAACAAGCTGTTGGACTCTGGGAGAGGGGTCCTGACCTGAAGATTTTGGTCAGTACTGCTGTTGGTAGCATGTGGTGAGAAACTTTGCTTGAATCTAATATAGTTTGTTAAAACATTTTTAATGATAAACTTTATTTTTCTTGTAATCATTTCTGACCTATGCTTATTCTCACTTTAAATTTCTCTCTTTGTACTTAACTTCTTTTATTGTTTTATCTAATCCAATGTGTTTAAATTAGTGTCTGGGTAACTCAATGTAAGGTAATAAATTGGTATATTATTCCTTTAAAGGAATAAGAGACTTAATCTTTTTGTACTGTCCAGGAGAGGGCTGGGCAGGCATGACATATATTTCTGGGGGGAAATTTGGGATTGGGAGTGTGTTGGTGTCACCCTGCAAAATAACCAAGGGTGATGAGAGCCAGGGTGTGACTGGCAGTCTGCAGTTACACACATCTGGGAGTGAGCTGCATGATAGCAAGCTCTTGTAAATGGTCCAGGCTAGTAGCTATAACAGTAAGGCATTATCAGGTTGAAGAACAGGGGTGACACTGTCCCTCAATGGTCTGGATTGCACCCCAGTATGTCATAGCACCTAAAGATGAAGGTAGATGCCTACTGGGATTTTCAAAATTGACTAACATACTTAGCTGCTTTTGAAAATCCCACTAGGTAACTATCTTCATCTTCAAGCGCTTAAGTACATTTAAGAATCTGGCCTTACAGCCAAAATAATTATCCCAAATCAGTCAAATGAAGATGCTGGATTTTATGAGATGAGCGCCTGACAAAACTTAGATTATGAATGCTATGTATAGATCACATAGGCTTCTGAACACACCTGAGTACACAAAGATTCTGGAGAAAGCCACTTTATAAGATTTGAATGTTTGACTTACAAGTGAGAAGGCTCTATACCTTAATATCAGTTCTTTGAGGCATTCAATTCCCCTTCTTGTAAAAGTCTGCAGAACCCCGCAAATATTCTTCTGAGGCACCACAGGATCACACAGTCCATTCTGCAGAAATGAAACCTTTTTCAGCTGACAGCAGCCCATCTGGAATATTTACAGGAAATTTGCATCTTGTATTAACTTGGCCACCACTCAACATTGCTGTATTGAAATAGAAATGAAAGAATATTTTCATTTAAAAAATCCCAAACAAACACTGATCTCCTATTGAGAAGATATCAAGAATAATGTATTTAACAGTTTAGCAGCAGCATTCAGATTGCCCTGTGGACAGTGTTCCATTACTGACAGAGAACATTAATAGAGAAAAAAGGCTTCTTAAGTTAGCCTTAACAAAGTATCTTTTTAAACTAGATTGCTTTAGACCATGTCATACTGAAGTGTTATGTCTTAAGGATTTCTCCAAATGAATAAAGTATGACTAAATGAATTAATGTACAGTAAATTACTGGTTATTGAAAGAACTGATCTATGAAGGATACACAAAGTAATGGCTCGATACATCTCTGAGATGAGAATTAGGATCTATTATTGCACCGGAATACTCCATGTAAATGTATACAGTGAGTAAGGAAGTGCTGCTGCTATGATACTGTTCAGTATTTGCCTTTATGTCTTTTAGAGTTCTTTTTGTATCTACAGTCTGAAAATTCATTGTAAATTATAGCGGCACCCAGTGGCACCACAATAATTAGGTTGTATAATCACTTCCATTATAAACCTTTATTTCTGAGTTTTAAAGCTCAGCTGTAAAGTGTGTTATAGTCTGAAACTTGGCATTCAGAACCTCAAGGATTTAGCTTGCGAGTGATGTTCAGGGGTTTTTTTAAACAAATTTTCAGAGATAGTGGTTCAGTTGCTATTTTATAGTTGAAGATTTTTTTTGTACTTGCATAACTTAAACTGCTTCAGAGTGAGCAAGGAAATTTGGCAAGCAATTAGTTCATAATACAGTTTAACTACTTTTGGCATTATAAAGTAAACTATTTTCAATAGCCAGGATATTTAAATTTGAAAAAAGGGTACTTAATACCCTTTTTAATTAATAATAGTAAATACTTTTCAAGTGGATTCTTTCTTACCATAATCTGGTATAAAACAGTTGTTAATAAACAATATGCTTTTAAATACAGATTGCTCAAATGTGCTTATACCTCCCCAAATGTTCATTATTTTCACAGTTGGTTGTCAGAGGTCTGACATCTCTCATCCAGATATTAAAACTCTCCAATACAAAGTTAAGTCTAGTCTATACGAGGGATTTGCCATTAGTGGTCAGTCACTGATACAGCTGCATTGGCATAACCCCTACCCCCAGTATAGATAAACAAATCTGGTATTTGCAATGATGGAGCACAATACTGTTTCTAAGCTCCATCAGTGCAAATAGTAGCTTTGCCTGTCTATGCTAAGATTTGCAACAGTGCATCTATACTGAAGACTGTCATCGGGACACATCCCCAGTCTAACAAGGCCTTTGAAAAATCACTCCATTGAAGTCAGTGGAGTTACCCCAGGGATGAATTTGGTTTATTACATCTTATTCTGTAATTGCTTAGAAAGAATTATTAAGGTTTAGGGCAGATTGTGTCTTCAAGGCACAGGTTCATGCTGGAGATACAATGTGAGCGCACACCTCGTGTGAGTACACATCTCTGCTTCATCTTTTAGGACAGTACAGCATGCTCTCCCTGTATGTCCAGCTAGTTTGAATTGTGATTGGTGCTGCCAAGGGAAAGTATTTTAAGATGTACAGTGACCGAAGCTTTTGCAATTTGACATTTGATGAAGCATAAATACAAGCTGTGATAGGCTCCTTGTTCATTTTCCACTTTGTGAAGTCTTGCCCTGACGGAACACATCTACAGTACAAAATATTACTGTATTCAAACAAGGGTTTAAGCCTGACTAGCTGACATGATGCTGAACGTGATCTGCCTTGGTCTGTGCTGACCAGTCAGTTGTGGTCAGCATCATATTAGCTGACTCTACTTCTCAGAATAGTGTTTAACACAATACAGTTTTGTAATGTAGCTGAGCCATTGTGTCAACTGTTATGTGTCTCTGAAGCTTTTAAAACTACTATTAAAATTAAATGGTAGAAAGGTGATAAAGAATGGTAAATAGAAATTAACTCCTAAAGTACCCATCTTTGTTTTGTTTCTGATTGTGACTGGGGAAGATCCTCAGCTGGCATAAATTGTCATAGTTCCATTGAATTTGGGGGAGTTATGACAGTTTACACCAGTTGAGGACATGCCCCTCAGAATGTTACAAGAAAGGGAAGCTACAGGTAAAGCTGATATGATGGAGCACATTTTCAAATACAGCTACTTTAAGTTGTTTCATGTGGCAAGCGCTGGGAGGGAGGGCGGAGGAGCAGGAACACGGCATGCTCAGGGAAGGAGGTGGGGCTGGGGCAGGGATTTGTGGAAGGGGTTGAATAGGGGCAAGGAGGAGGTGGAGTTGGGGCAGGGACTTTGGGGAAGGGGTTGGAATGGGGGTGGAGTCGGAGCAGGGCCAGGGGCGAGGGGAGCTTAAGCACCCACTGTCGCTGGGAAAAGTTGGCGCCTATGTCACCTGCCTCCAGGCAGACAACAAGCACAAATTGCGCAACTGGCTGCTGAGAACTAGCTGTAATGGGAGCAAATGAGCCAGCTCTGCACCGAGAACACAACACTTCAGGCACGACCCATGGTGTCTGCCCTGGAGCAGGGTCCCTCAATACTCCCGTCAGAATGATTGTCAGCAGTTCTGGGGGTTTGTGAATTAGTGCCGCCTCCAGTTCTTACTCTGTCCCCAAGCCTATGTTTCTGACCAGGCCAGTGTAGGCCTGGTAATTGGTCTATTTTCTGGGGAAGCTTTGGATTGGGCTTTCACTTTGCTGGAAGGCAATAGCCTGGTATTGTCAAACTGTAACACTTTTCTTCAGTCAATATTGTTAGTTTATTATGACTCTCATTGTGCCCACTAAGCACAAGTCACTTTCAGCAGAGGCAGGGCACCGTCACCTTTTATGCACTGGCTTATCACAGATGCTGAATGGAATGAGGCAGCACAGTTATACCAATTCTGATGTAGCCTGCAGGAGGAAATTAAGAATGAGCTGGCTTGGGTAGAGAATACTGCAAGTCCTGGACACTCTCATCAACTTTGCTATCTGAATTAATGACTGATTGTGAGAATGAAGAGGGAAAAAGGGGATCCTTCCAGCCACCTTTTCCCATGCAGTCCATCAAAGCACGCCCTGCTTACTGAACAAGTAGACCTAGCCTTCAGACAGCTTGTCCCATACAAACCCAGAAGAACTCAGGAAATAAACTGGCCCAGGTGCAGTAAGGGAGACCAGCCTGGGCAGCAAGTCAAAAGAAGCTCCTGAGCTTTGAACCTCAACTCTGACTGACACATGAATCCAACTTCCTAGGAAGACCTTTCACCTGCAAGTATCAAACCTGATGTGTATCCCTAGAGAGGCATGATGGATCCCAACAGCAGGCCTTGATTGACAAATGTATAGACATTGTGGCAGCCTGCACCCTGTAAATTCCATTACAACCTAAGGTCACCCTGATCTGATTGAGGTATTGATGGCTTACCCCTATCCTCGGGACCCATAATTCAGGAAACAGTCCCTGTGGAAGTATTTATCTGAGAACACAGGGAAATATTGAAATTTGGAGTTTTACGCTTCCTGCTGAGATCTCCTAGCTAACCCTCCATGGTCCCCTCATTCACTGGCAGTGACAGGAAATGAGTTTCCTTTCAGAATTTTGCAGCATTGCCAGGGACAAGCCAACATTGATCCAACCTCCAACCCACAAAAAATTTATCTATAAATACCAAGTGTCCACTGATGTGTTTGAAAAGAAAAATGCAAATATTCTTCCCCTGCACAGGGAGTATATCATTGCCCAATAAATTTGCAACCAGGACTGAAGGTTCCATTTGGGTAGATCGACACTATATCAAAGCCCAAATTGTCAGCATTATGAGATTATCTCCTAAGAAAATCTAGCTAAAGAGTTACTTTGTAAATCAACATCATCAGCTGGAGAACTGATCCTCTTCATTAAGAAGAAAGATGGCAGCTTCCAATTCTTTGTAAATTACCAAGCCTTGAATCAAATCACAATCAGAAATCGATACTCTCCACCCCTAACTCTTCAGATGTTGGATTATGTGGGGACTACCTGAATATTTACTAAAAGTAGACCTTCAGAGAGTTTACAATCTCATGCATATTAGAGTGGATGATGAATGGAAGACAGTGTTTAACACCTGTTATGGCCATATAGAGAATTTAGTCATGCCTTTCAGCCTAACGAATGCCCCAGCCACTTTCCAACATTTCCTCAATGGTATGTTACTGGATATATTGGACCAATATGTTGTAGTGTATCTTGATGATATACTCATTTTTTCCAACAACCCAGGAGAGCAAACAGTTGCCACGTCAGGACAGACCTAGAGAAACTATGATAACATGGCCTTTATGCTAAATTAGAAAAAATGTGCCTTTGATTAAACCACGATGGAGTTCCTGGGTTTTATCCGATCTCCCGAGGGAATTAAGATGGATCTGCACAAGGTCCAGGCTGTTCGCAGTTGGGCCATGTCCCAAAATATCTGTGACCTGAAATGCTTTCTTAGCTTTTCCAACCTTTATTATCCGTTCATCCCAAATTTCCATTGGCCTGCTGAGGCCCAAACTGCTTTTGAACAATTATGCTGCTCCTGGTTCCTGCTTTCCTGACCTGTTCCTGGTTCCCTCTTTCCTGCCTTGTTCCTGTTTCTTGCCCCGATCTCTGGCTTAGACCCTGTTTCTGATGCTTGGCTTGACTTTTGATGCTGACTCCAGCTCCAACCACTAAATCCATCCCCCTACGTCTTGTCCCCAACAGTGGACAAGTAGAAGTGTTCTCTTTTTAAGTATTTATTGAGTTCCTTAGGGTCCTTACACAACTGTAATTCCCCATTTTTGTCTCAGCAATTACTAAGGAGTGCACTCAATCTGTTGGTTGTTCTGTTCTCCAGATGCTACCATTTGCTGTCATGTTTTGCCGCTCTTCTTCTAGCCTTTTTCTTAAATGGTTATGGAATTTTTTGTGTGGAATATATCACAGTTTCTGCATCTTTTCTTAACCATGTCTTGTATGTTACTGGGAAAAGCCCATTTCCTGTGCTTACATCTTCATTTTATGCTATTAATACTGGTTTTATGTTGTCTTTCTGTGGCATACATCCTCTTAACAATACCCACCAGCTCACACATGTGTAGGTGCAAGACTGGTTGCTTGCCTCTGTATAGTAGCACAAATTGCTGTTTTATCATTTTCCTTTTGTATTTCCATTGTGCATTCTCCCAACACTGGAACTGAGCCTCCATTTTAAAGTTTCACTAACATTTTTTACTCTTTTACTTTTATGTGCTCCTTACATCTCTTTATTTCAGTTTCTGTTATTACATTTACTTGTGCCCTAGTGTCGAGCTTGTATGTCACATAAGTGCCATTGTGCACATTCAAATTAGCCAGACCTTTTCAGTTTTCAGCCTCAACCATTATTGTGCTTAAAACACCGCTTCTTCTTTACTTGAGGAATCCATTCTTAATATATGCACTCTCCTGCTTTTTTTGGCACATTTTAGCATAATGGTTGGGTATATTACCATTTTTACATATTTTCCTGAATGCCATTTATTTCCTATACTCAGGCTGGTTGCCACATCACTGGCATTGTTTCCTGCTTTCCATTTTTCTGTCCCTGACCAATTTAATGCCTGTGAACATTTTCCCTTGCTGGTTTAGCTACGGTACTCAGTCATATGCTTTGTGTTTTTCTCTAGGCTTTTTAATTTGTGTTTCTGTTTGTCTTGCTGCTTGGCATATACACATTGCACTTTCTATTGGCAGATCCATCACCCTTAATAACCAGTCATGGACTTTTTTATTGTTACATACCAGGACAATCTGGTGTTTAATGAGACAGTCTTTTAATATTCCATATTCACAGGACTGACTTTTTTAGTATTCAGTTTGTGACAAACTCCTCTACTGTTTTCCCCTTCATTCTGTGTTCTCATCCTGAACATCTGTCTATCAAAAGTAACATTTTTTCCTAGGAACACAATTATGATCAAACATTTTCATTATTTCTGCAGTTTTCCTCTTTATGTAATACACTGTAAATATCTAGGGATTCTGTGCCTGCCACTATGAGGAGCAGAGCAATCATTGCTCCTTATCCAGTTTATTTGCCCCTGTGGCTTTCATATATAGTACAAATTTCAGTTTGAACTTTTTTCAGAACCAACAATTTCCCTGATTCTCAGGGCTGATGTGGGAATTACTTGCAGTTACACAGGCTCTATAGCAGCCATTTCAGTGTTGCCTCTCTTACTGGGTCTTTCAGCTGTGGGACCAGGTATTATCTTAGGAAGAGCAGACTGGTATAAAGATAAATCTTTTATTATGGACAAAACTATGGACAGAATAAGGTTACAAACTTTGTACTCCTCTGTATAGAGCTTCAGCCTGCTACTGTCTTGTCCTGGGCTTTTTTGTTTCTGGTTCCAGCAGCAAGTGTGTCACAGGAAACTCAGGTTTCAAATACTATATAAGAGCACAGGAAGCATGGCATCTCTACACTTCCTAGAGGACTTACTCTACAGCATATTAGAGAGATAAGGTGGGCAAGGTAACATCTTTTATTTAACCAATTTCTGTTGGTGAAAAAGACAAGCTTTTGAGCTTACACAGAACTCTTCTTCAGGTTTGGGAAAGGTACTCAGTGTCAAGGCTTAATACAAGGTGGAACAACTTAAGCATAAGGAGTTAACGCTGCAAGAAACCATTCAAAATTAAGCAGGCAATTAACACTTCTTCAGGCATATGACAAAGGAGAGTTAGCAGTTACAGACTGTTGTCATGAGACATAAAACCAGTGTCTCTAGTCAGTCCATGATTTTTGGTGTCTAGCAGAGTTATGAATTTATGCTCCCAGGCTCATCTTTTGATGGTTTTGTGCAAGTTGCCTTGGAGAATGAGGACTGAGAGGTCAGATATGGAGTGATCATTCTGCAAAAAGTGTTCAACCCATGGATAATACGGTATTTTTGTCTTTTATAATTTGTCTGTGTGAGTTCATTCGAGAGTGTAGTGATTGTTTTGTTTGAATGTCAGTAGAGCACTTGATGCACTGGATGAGGAATCAAGTATCAGAGGTGTAGCCGTGTTAGTCTGGATCTGTAAAAGCAGCAAAGAATCCTGTGGCACCTTATAGACTAACAGACGTTTTGGAGCATGAGCTTTCGTGGGTGGATACCCACTTGCTCAGATGCATGTAGTGGAAATTTCCAACCTGGAGACTCTCATTAATAACCAAACTTCTATACAAACGGACTTCACTAGAATAAGACAGGAGATCTACATTACTCACTTCACCTGTCTACAAAGGAAAAAGGACTGTAAGCTGTCTAAACTCCTACCTGCCACATGGAGTCACAACCGTGGTACACCTAACCCACCCAGCAATATCGTCAATCTATCCAACTACACACTCAGCCCAGAAGAAAAGTCTGTCCTATCTTGGGGACTCTCTTTCTGCCCTGCCACCCCTACCAACATGATACAGTTCTGTGGCGATCTGGATGCCTACTTTCGCCGTCTCCGACTCAAAGAATACTTCCAGGACAACACTGAACAGTGCACTGATACACAGGTGCCCTTCCACCAACAGCACAAGAAGAAGAACTCCACATGGACTCCTCCTGAGGGTCAAAATGACAGTCTGGACCTATACATTGAATGCTTCCGCCGGCGTGCACAGGCAGAAATCGTGGAACAACAACATCGCTTGCCTCACAACCTAAGTCGTGCAGAACGCAATGCCATCCACAGCCTCAGAAACCACCCTGACATTATCATCAAAGAGGCTGATAAAGGAGGTGCCGTTGTCATCATGAACAGGTCTGACTACCAAAAGGAGGTGCCAGACAACTCTCCAATACCAAATTCTACAGGCCACTTCCCTCAGATCCCACTGAGGAATACACTAAGAAACTACAGCATCTACTCAGGACACTCCCTACACTAACACCAGAAGAAAACAACATACCCCTAGAGCCCCGACCAGGGTTATTCTATCTACTACCCAAGATCCACAAACCCGGAAATTCTGGACGCCCCATCATCTCGGGCATTGGCACTCTCACTGAAGGATTGTCTGGATATTTGGACTCTTTACTCAGACCCTATGCCACCAGCACTCCCAGCTATCTCCGTGACACCACTGATTTCCTGAGGAAACTACAATGCATTGGTGACCTCCCAGAAAACACCATCCTAGCCACCATGGATGTAGAGGCTCTCTACACAAACATCCCACACACAGATGGAATACAAGCTGTCAGGAACACTGTCCCTGATGATGCCACAGCACAACTGGCTGCTGAGCTCTGTGCCTTTATACTTACACACAACTATTTCAAATTTGATGACAATATATATCTCCAGATCAGTGGCACTGCTATGGGCACCCGCATGGCCCTACAATATGCCAATATCTTTATGGCCAACCTGGAACAACGCTTCCTCAGCTCTCGTCCACTCACGCCCCTTCTCTACCTACGCTACATTGATGACATCTTCATCATCTGGACCCATGGGAAGGAGACTCTGGAAAAATTCCACCACGATTTCAACAGCTTCCACCCCACCATCAACCTCAGCCTGGACCAATCTACACGGGAGGTCCACTTTCTTGACACCACGGTGCAAATAAGTGATGGTCACATTAACACCACCCTATATCGAAAACCTACCGACCGCTATGCCTACCTTCATGCCTCCAGCTTCCATCCCGGACACATCACACGATCCATTGTCTACAGCCAAGCACTGAGGTACAACCGCATCTGCTCTAACCCCTCAGACAGAGACCAACACCTACAAAATCTCCACCAAGCATTCCCAAAACTAGAATACCCACACGAGGAAATAAGGAAACAGATCAACAGAGCCAAACGTGTACCCAGAAGCCTCCTACTGCAAGACAAACCCAAGAAAGAAACCAACAAGACTCACATATGGCCATCACATACAGCTCCCAGCTAAAACCCCTCCAATGCATCATCAAGGATCTACAACCCATCCTGGACAATGATTCCACACTTTCACAGGCCTTGGGTGCAGGTGCCCACAGACAACCTGCCAACCTGAAACATATTCTCACCAGTAACTGCACACCGCACCATAATAACTCTAGCTCAGGAACCAATCCATGCAACAAACCTCGATGCCAACTCTGCCCACATATCTACACCAGCGAAACCATCACAGGACCTAACCAGATCAGCCACACCATCACTGGTTCATTCACCTGCACATCCACCAATGTAATATATGCCATCATATGCCAGCAATGCCCCTCTGCTATGTACATCGGCCAAACTGGACAGTCTCTACGGAAAAGGATAAATGGACACAAATCAGACATTAGGAATGGCAATATACAAAAACCTGTAGGAGAGCACTTCAACCTCCCTGGCCACACTATAGCAGACCTTAAGGTGGCCATTCTGCAGCAAAAAAACTTCAGGACCAGACTTCAAAGAGAAACTGCTGAGCTTCAGTTCATCTGCAAATTTGACACCATCAGCTCAGGATTGAACAAAGACTGTGAATGGCTTGCCAACTACAGAACCAGTGTCTCCTCTCTTGGTTTTCACACCTCAACTGCTAGAACAGGGCCTCATCCTCCCTGATTGAACTGACCTCGTTATCTCTAGCTTGCTTGCCTGCATATATATACCTGCCCCTGGAAATTTCCACTACATGCATCTGAGGAAGTGAGTATTCACCCACGAAAGCTCATGCTCCAAAACGTCTGTTAGTCTATAAGGTGCCACAGGATTTTTGGATGAGGAATGCTACATAGTGTGATAGGCCTGTGTAGGACCCAGGAATCTTGGAAGGTGTATTGTTTGTGGGGGGGGGGGCGGGGGCGGTACTGATAATCTTTCAAGATCTGTGGGTCCTACACAGGCCTATCACAGCATGTGGTGCACCTCATCCGTGCACTAAAAGCCCCAATAACGATTTATTTTTTATCAAAAACATTTTTTTGAAAATTAATTGAAAAGCATAAATATTGGCATGAATTTTTTTGGTGTGAAAAAACAATAGCAATTTTTTTCTTCAAAAATAAGTCACTTTTGTTATGAGGCCTGCAGGACAGACTCAGATATAATGAGTCAGGCTCCTGGGGTGAGAGAGGGGTGGGTAAGGTAAGAGATTGTACCATGTGAACTTTGATTGTATTTGATATGCTCTACTTTTTCAAGAAAATCCTCTGGCCTGTGTTATGCAGGACTAGATGATCACAATGGTTCCTTCTGGCCTTATAATGTATGACTATATAAGATCTACCATCCATTTCCTCTTCATTTATATACTTTTAAATGCTTTGGGTTTTTTTGTAACTATCACCTTTCTTTGTATATCATACACAGCAGCTATTTTAATGTAACATTAATGTCTTTTGTCTGATGTATAATTTCTATTATATCTTTTGAAAATCAGAAAATAGATCATAGGTAAAATGATGAAATCTTAATTCAGCTTTACATTAGAAAAACTCTCTAAATTGCCTTTCCTTTAATTAGAAAGGGTTTTTTTTCCAGGCCATGAGCTGTTTTTTTTTTGGTTTTTTTTTTAATACTTTAACTGAGTCTAGCAGAGAATCTTGAACTTTTTCTTAGGGTCAGACTAAAAGGGGTTTGATTTAAATAATAACAGAAGTTTCAATGCATCTGTCAGGGAGATCTATATTTCTGGCAGTTATAGGCCACCTTTATTCTGTGTAATGATGAAGATTTGACTTTGATTTTTCTTTTTCAGCAAAACGAATGGTGCATCTTTTTTTAATTGTGATCGTCATCAACCATTTGGCTCAGTAATAGTATGCAAATTGAACTCTTTAAAAATTAATGCTAACATTTATTAAATAATGCATCATACAATAAGTTAATTTGAAATTCTAAATTGAACTCCCTGTCTGCTCATGAGAGGTTCTCTCCCCCATCTTCATAAAAAAACCTTTATAGTTTTTCAGAATACCTTGGATGTGTTTCCAGGTTTTAGCAAATTGATCTCTGTTGAGCCTGTTGATAAGAAGAGTTTTCTGTGTTCTGCAGTTTTGAGTTGTGAGCTTCTGTTTCTGAATAACTTGTTTACATTTTTTTAATCTGAAAACTGAAAACATCAGAGGAAGTGTTAAATGAAACTCTGCCACTTAGCGGTATTATCTTAATCTGTTGAGAGACACACATCACATACAAAGGAAAGAGATGAATAGTTGGAAGACTTAGGTGCAGAGGTGCAAAGCTCGGTGAATTTTTTTGGACTAATAGTTTATTACCCGAAAAATGCAATTTCAGTTGACCCAAAACTAGTCATGAATTTGACACAAATTCATCTAATAGTTACCGCCAGGAAAAAAATTGTAGGGCTATATTCACAAAATGGAGGCGTGAGGGCGGTACATGATTTGAACATGGGTCTCTCACATCCTAGGTGAGTGCATTCACTATATGGCTAAAAGCTGTAGAGGGGACACTTTCTCCTCCTGTCTGTTTTGTGAATCTAGCCCTTTAAAAATGCCAGGAAACAAAATGTTTTAGGTCAAACAACACATTTTGTTTGACACAAAATGGACTTTTTTTGATTTGCAGAAATTTTTTGACATTTTTTAATTCAGTTTAAGCTACTCAGATTTTTTTTCTGATATATAAACCAAAAAATCATTTATTTACCTAGATACTTAGGTATGTCTGTGAAAGCCTGAGTCATCTCAAAGCAGTGTACCACCAATGGAGTTAATTGTTCTTTAAACTAGTGTGAGATCAGTAGCTGGCCATAAAAGTAGACTACAATTTACACTGTTTACGGCACTGTTCATTTTGACAGAGCTGAGTTATGTTTTCATAACTGTACATATACAAATGCAGTAGTAAATTTTAAACGTATCAATATACCTGTCTGCCCTTCTATCTATGTGGGTTTTTTTATTTAGTATGTGCCTCACTCTGGTTGTCTTTTCTAGAAGGTACTGTCTATTCATTTATTTGCTAGACATACCATAGACTAATATAGTAATGTAAGCTGGTAAGGTGACTGAGGAGAAGTAAACACAGAAATAGGCAGTAAGGTTTATTGAGCAGGAGGGAATTTTTTACAAACACAAATCAAGCAAAGTAACAAAATCTTCCCTAGGCCACGGATCAGCAAAGCCCCAAGCACTCTCCTTTGTTCTGTCTTTCCAACAGTCCGCTTCATAGCCCTTCCCTTGAACAGTTGTGCAACAGTAAAATATATGTCCCAGGGACTATGTTGTGATTCTGTACCTTGTCACAAGTAAGCAGTATTATCGTGTCTGTGTGTATAGATGAACATAGATATATGTGTCATTTTATATACTATTACCACTATTCCTTTTTTGGTATGCTTGATGGAGTCCAGTGAATTTTGACTATCATCTTTTGCTTCACATGTTATAAGAGTGTCCTCATGTTTGCATTTTCATCAAAGATGATACATAGACTCAAAGTGATTTAGGACAACAATTTTCCTGTTGAGTCTAAAATTTCCAAGTGATGTGACTTTGTCAATTTAGTATCAGGCAGTATTATTAATTATTAGTATCACTGTAACTCTGTGACCCCTAATTGTAGACCAGGACTTCATTGTGCTAGGTAGTGTACAAACTGCTCTGAAGAGTTTACAGTCTAAGAAATTCTCTGCATTGTTTTTTTCTTTTCTGAGGTCAATTTATAAGCCAAAAGGCCAATACGTAAGGATGGACAAATTCAAGCTATTCGACGGTATGTCTACACTACCCACCAGATCAGTGGGCAGCAGTCGATCCAGCGGGGATCGATTTATCGTGTCTAATCTAGATGCGATAAATCAACCCCCGAGCCCTTGCCTGTCGACTCCTGTACTCCAGTGCCACGAGAGGCGCAAGCAGAGTCGACGGGGGAGCGGCAGCCATCAACTCACCGCAGTGAAGACACCACAGTAAGTTGATCTAAGTATATTGTCTTCAGCTACGTTATTCATGTAGCGGAAGTTGCATAACTTAGATCGGTTCCCGCTCTCCCCCCGCAGTGTAGACTAGGGCTATGTATGATAGACTGCTTTGTTAGCTCGAGTAATCTGGCAGATTTTGAAAAGAGAACATGACTGAATTACTGCTTAGCTTCTTTTTGGATAAACCAAATAAACTGAGCTTCTTAAGTGTCTCACTATAAGGCAGGTTTCCAGACATTGAATCATTCTTGTAGCTTATTCATGAAGGTTTCTCAATTTATCAACATCCCTTTTGAAGCATGGACACAGGAATACACATTAGTCTTCATACTGCTGTGTACATTGGTACTTCCTTACCTCTCTTGATATTCATGTGTAAAGTCTGGTGAAGAGGTGGTGTTTTGAATGATACCCATTTTAACTTTAGGCAAGGGTTTGATATTTTTGAGGCAAAATGAGGGGTAACGTTCACTTTCAGATTGGTATTCAGTGGTTCAAAATCTTTTGAGACTTTGGTTGGCAAAAGTCACATCAGATCAGCTCATCCCAAAATATTTCTGTTCACTTTGTTTCTAATTTCTGTTGCAGAATACCGTCCCAAAACAGGATGAGGGGCACTAACAGTTAGAGTGAGCAGATGAGAGACATAAAATATCGGGACGCCAGGGGGTGAGGATATGCCGACAGAGCAATAAAAAAAAAAAAGCTGGCGGCGGAGGAAAAAACAAAAGTAAAAAAACAAAACAAAACCAAGAGCTGCCGGAGCATAGGAAAAATTGATGGGGGCTAAGCACCCACTGGCAGCTCCACGCCCCACCCCCCCACACCAGCTCACCTTCGCTCTGCCTCCGCCTCCCCTGAGCTGGCTGCTTCTCCCCCCTCCCTCTAGCACTTGCACTGCCTGATTAGCACAAGCCTGGGAGGGACAGGTGAGGAGGAGAAATGCGACATACTTGGGGAAGAGGTGGGGCCAGAGTGAGGATTTGGGGAGGGATCCAATAGGGCAGTGAAAGGCGTGGTTGGGGGGGCAGGGCCAGGGCAGGGATTTGGGGAAGGCTCCAATGGGGGAGGGAGGGGAGGAGATGGGGCGGGGCCGGGGTGGACTTGGGGCAGGGGGGCATGAGCCCCCTTCGCCTGTGCGCCAGAGGGCAAAATATTGGGACAATTTGCATCCTGACTGAACATTGGTCAGGACACGGGACAAACAAGTAAATATCGGGATAGTCCCGATAAAATTGAGGTGTCTAGTCACCCTACTAACAGTGCCTGAAGGAAACATGGCCTATAATGGAAATAACTAGAATGTGTTCCTCAAAAAAAGGCAACATTTTGCAGGGGTAATAGCTGGAAGCAAGGCAGGGCATCTAGTGATGGGAGGGGATTCAGCAAAGGAGAGTCCTGAGTTATACTGCAGGTGAAAATTATACAAAACTTGATTTTTTTTAGAGATTTATTTTGAGTTG
This sequence comes from Gopherus evgoodei, assembly GCF_007399415.2. Lineage (NCBI taxonomy): Eukaryota > Metazoa > Chordata > Testudines > Testudinidae > Gopherus > Gopherus evgoodei. The sequence continues at coordinate 262,264,113 of NC_044323.1, forward strand.
AATTCTGACCCATAATTCAAGGTATAAAGAGGTGAAAATTTAAATGAACTATGATGGGTCTCCACTCATCATGCCGGTGCCTCCTGCTGGCTGTGTTGGGGATTAGCTCCACCAGTCAGTACGTCTCACCTGCCATTGCATCTGCTCTCTGACCCGCATCACTCCAGGGACCATGACATGCTCTTCATGATATGGCCCTACAGTCGTGTCACCATATGTGCTCCCCCCTTCTGGGGGTTTGGTACAGCCATCCAACTGTCCAGTTACTTCCCCAGTGGTGCATGGGGGAACCTGGGCCTGCCCACTACTCCAGATCCCAACCCAGAGACCCTCTGAACCACACTTACTTACTGCGTTCCTATACTGCAGCTACCGCAGCATTTCCCTGGGTCACTTCCCCAGGGCCATAGCACCCTACTCAGTCCCAGTAGCTCATCTGGAGCACCTTCTCTGCTTCCCAGGTCCCTGCCTGTACTGTCTGTCCAAAGTGATACAGGGTTGCAGCCTACTAGGGACACACTTTTTTCTCCTCAAGCTCCTGGAAGCCACTGACCCTGCTCCACCCTGCAGCTCTTCTTACTCGGGCCTGCTGGGCCTGGATTGGCTGCTCCTCACAGCCTCTCTCGTACTGGCCATTCCCACACAGCCTCCCTAAGGCTCCATTAACCCCTTGAATGCCAGTGGGGGGGAAGGTCCCATCACATGAACCAAAACAAACTTTTCTGTGAAACTATGTGACCTGAACCTGCCATGTCTTGCGCTATGTTATAAAGATCGGAACACATGCCTCCAAATGACCAGTATGTAATGTTAAAACCTTTCACTCTTGTTCAAGCCACTTCATTCTGGGGATCGTTAAGAAGCAGCATGTTTTGCAGTGTGTCTGCCTAGTACGGTGGATGACAGAGTTATCTTAGAGCTGTTGCAACTGTGAGTGGAGAATAGCAGCATGTTAGGTATTCAAGGTCAATCAAATTCTTTACTGATTTATACCCTGTGCAAGTCCATTAAAGCTACTGGACTAGCACAAGGTATAAACAGTCCAAAAATTTGACCCACAGTATATTGTTCTACATGTTCATGTTGTGTAGATATGAAATAAGTATTAAACCCTTAATAGCGTGACATACAGGGACAAATTCTACCCTCAAATTCTCATGTACATCTTCTGTTGTGTTGAGTGGGCCCATACATTGTATAATGTCTAGGTGAATTTGTTCACAAAAATATATGCCCAAACCGAAAGGACACTTCATAGTGAGACATTGACATTGTACAATAAACTGAACACATTACATACAGAAATCCATTTGTTGCACAGTAAATGCACAGGTGTTTTACTGCTGCATACTCTATTACAGACAGTAATGTTTACCTTTTACAGAACTGTTTCCTCAGTAAGATTACACAAAAAATGTTCTTCTTCTCACGTTTATTACATGGATGGAAGGAAATGGACTGTGTTGCTGGTATGTGGTTTGTTTTATTCATAGCCGTTCATTCTTTGTTTCTGTCATTCATCTTATTATTTTAAATGGAGATTTCAGAATTCAGACTGTAACCGGGCATAGACTCACCTGGCAGTGCCTCCTGCTGGTCATATCAGGGAATTAGCTTGCAGCCTCCGGAATGTCCTCTGTTGGCCGGTGTCTTGCTTTGCCACTGGCCCCTGTGTTCCTCTTGGACCCCAGGTGACCCTTTCAGTGGGTGCTGTCCCCTGGCAGTACCCCCACTGTTTCTCCAGGTTTCGCCATTCAGGGGAACCCCCACCCACTACCGCCACCTCACCTCAGTTGTAGGCTACTGCCAGTCCCCAACTCGCCCTGCACCCTGGGGCAGACTGCAATGTAAGCCACTCCTCGTAGGCAAGGCTGGGGCTGGACCTGCTGCCTCTACCTATTGCTGGGCTGCCCCTTTGCAACTCTAGTACTTGTCTTGGGCCCTCGGCTAGACCCGCAGCCTTGGGGTTTTCCAGGCTGGAGCTCCCCAGCTCCTCTAGCCTTCCCCCAGCCCTGCTCCACTCCCAGTACCGTGCTCAGCTTCCTAGCAACCAGGCCCTTCTCTCTCTACAAACAGAGAGACTGTTTGGGCTTCTGGCTCACGGCCTCTTATAGGGACCAGCTGGGCCTTATTGGGGCATGGCCCCAGCTGTTACTACCTTCCCCAATCAGCCCAGGCTTTGCTTCACAGCCTCAGTCCTCTCCCAGGGCTGGCATTAACCCTTCCAGGTCTGGAGCGGGTGACCACCCCACCACACAGACCAATAATTTAAGTGTTTTTACATCGGGAGATGTTTCTGTGTTCCCCACTACATGTTTTGTTCACGCAACTCTTAAATCATCCTTTATTCCTATGATTTTTTTTCACACATTTTTAAATGCTTGGGTATAAGGATTACAAATATAGAAAGTGTATCTGTTGTTTCTGAAGTCAGCTTCGAAATGAATTATCTTTCCAGTACTTGAATACAGCTACCAGTTCATTGTATTTTTGCATTAAGCCTTATGCTAATTTTTGTGCATATATGAGGCAGTATATGTTTGCATTGTTTGTCTTGTATCACATCCTTATGTTCCTTTCAGTCCAATGAGTAAGACTACAGATTGGGTATAGAATACATGTTTTTTGTTTATAAAGATAGGACGTGTACTGTGTTATCTTTGACCATAAAGCGGAAGTAAATTCTTCCTGTCAAACACAGATATATGAATGTTTTATGTATGCTCCTTATTTTAAAAAGTTTCAATAAAATATAATTAAAAAACTTTCCTCTTAGTCCACACTGTATACAGTACATATTGCCGATTTCTTTACAGTACGCTATATCATGAATAATACGATTGCACTAGCTATAATATGTGACTTCTTAGTATGAATATGAATTATGTCCAGGCAATGGTTTTCCATAGCTCTCTTTTATTAAGTTGCACAATTTGCTTTATTTTCCTCAGGGCACAGTTTGGCTCAGTTACCACCTCTGATTTTTGTATGGATAATGAAATATTTATAGTGGCAAAGTCTTTAAAATTAGGTGCTCAGGCAGTGATTAGTTTGGTATGAAGGATAGGGATATGCAATTTTGCACATGCATTAGCACCATGTAACTTATACACACAAATACCCAGGTATGGACATGACCATGATTCCAACCGATCATTTACTTTTTTCCTACATGTGGTGTATATCTGTAGTTTCACTTGGATATTGTACTCTTCACTTTGCAGCAACTCCTTCCCTCCTTCCTCCACAGCTGCTTAGGATGAAATCAGAATTTGGTAGGCTTCTCTGTGTCCAAATTCAAGTCACAGCACAATCACCCTCATCTTTACCCAAGTAAATAGTATTCTGCATAGACATTAAGATCCCATGATCCTTTTTTGTACCGCAAGTTGTTTTGCCTAGGTTCCTCAGATGAAATGGTTTCTTCCCCCACTGTGTGCTCTGTACTGGCCTACTACCTGACTGCCATCCTTAACACCAGAGCATTCCAGTGTTGCTGTATGTGTGAATATACAGTTTATAAAGCTTCAGGATGAAAAGTACCATATAGATTTAAAGTGTTATCATTACTGCTTTTTTTAAGCCATTTCACCTCTGCCATAATGACCTCAAATGTGTAACTGGGCTTTCCAATTTTTGCTTTCCTTCTGGGGGTATCAGATTCAACTACTGCCACGTTGCATTGCTTTATACGCAGATATCTGAGTTATTCTCCCAAGATCCCCCAAAGATTTGATCCATCCTGATTTCTAAGGTGAAATACTTGATAAATAAGATACCTAACTATTTATGTCTTCTAAGCTGGAATTAGATCAGAAGATGTGTGAACCATGAATCTAAGTAGTACATGTTTACATGGTTATATAATAATCTTCAAGCACATAACACTATTTTTGTCAGCATTTTTGCACAACAAATTGATCTCTGAAATCCAGGGGAAATTTGGGCCTAGATATTGATGGCATAATATGAGCCCAAGGGGACTGTATGGGTAGATGTGTCCTAAAATGGTAAATGGTACCAACTTAGTGTATCCCTGCTGGTGCTATGTCTGGTTCTTCTGTTCTGTTACTATAATCCATTTCTATAGGGGGTAAAGGCATTGTTTCATCCCTCCCCAAGAGTAATGTCAAAATGTCTGTGGCATACAGATTGCCAAATAGCTATCAGCTATTGATCTGAAGCCAGGTTTCTTTTCCAGCCAAAGTTTAAATGATGTGGAATGGCAAAGCAGCATTGATCACACAGTGTATTTTACTGTTCAATATCCAAATTAATATTAGCTAAACGTGAACAACAATTCAAGAGTATAGGGTCACTTTATTAACAGAAAACATCAATCCTTTGTATAATTCAATTAAAAAACATCAATAAACATCTAATTTCAAAAGTCATGAGTATACCAATATACCATATCCGACAGACAGAAACGCTCAGCAACCACTGAATCATTGCCTGCTTTAATAAGTATTCAGAAATTATACTGAGACTTCAAAAGAAATTGTAAGGAATTGTTAGCAGGTTTATTAATGTTTTATGTTTTATTAAAAGTTTGGGTGTACATTTCACAATGAGCAACATCAAAAATCAGACTTTCTGCCTGTAATTTTGCTTCCTCCTGTCTTTCTGCCTTTGGGATTCGCTCTTTTCCTTTCATCAGCTGCCATTTTCAGCAGCATGCAGTAATTTCATGGCTCATTGCAAGCGCTGAAAACCTTTGAAACCACAAATGCTAACCTACCTGGCCTGCAGCCATTTAGGAAGAGATTAATTTAGCAAACAGAAGCAAAACACTTTCTACTTCTAGCCTGTGCATAATTTCACTTCTATCTATATTTATTTTACACTGAGCAGCGTAATGACAATTTCAGTAATTGCAACTCTGTAAAAATTTGCCTACCTAGCTTATCGCACTATCACAAGACTGTGAGTCAGTCAGATTAGAAAAAGTACAGCATGTGAAACTGCATTGGTTGCCTTCCAAAAAATATGTACCTTATATAAAACTTAAATAATGCTTTGCACTTATTTGTACACTTATCTACAGGACAATGGATTCTCCATGATATTTGGATGCGATGTGTGTGCCTTTTTAATGCACTGTGATTTATGGGTGCTGTTCCAATACAAAAAGATCAGCATGCTAGTCGACTGCAAGTGTCTGCCCATTTCTGCAGACTGAGTTACAAATGGCTGTTATGGTGCTGCAATTTGAACAGAACTGAAAATCCATCTGGGGCAAATTTAAGCTATCACGCTTGGCCTGAATTCAAAGTCTAAATTAGCCCACAAACTGTTAGCTTAAAAAAAAAGTTCAAATCGTTGTATTGTTTGTAATCCAACCAAATAGTCAAAATATGTGAATTAACCTACACACTTTTGTCCTAATCAATTTTTTGTTACTGGTGGTCAAAAATTTCAACCCTGGTAGCCTAAAGTTAGGATCCTAAATCTGCTTTTAGGCACTGAAATAAAAATGCCTGATTTTCTCCCCCCTCCACAATGCTGAGACTAACACTCCTACTGACTTGAGTGACAATTAGCGACTCTCAGCACCTTTAACAAATCAAATGCTAGAAATATATAGAAATATTTTAACCTTAAGCTTTTGTTGTCATGTCTTTGTATCTATTTAAAAAAAAGCAGCAGCAACCTATGAGGATTTATTGAACATCTCTGATTATGGAGCATTTTCATATACACACAAATGAAAGGGTCTGTTTCTCTCTCTCTCTAGTCTGCCCTGGTAGCCAGTACGGTGGTACCATATGCTAAGAGGAACCACTGTGATATCTTCAGCTCATGACTTCTGTAGTGCAATCCTGGCACTGATGGTTGAGTTGAGAAATGCAGAGGCTGTTTTCCAGCAATCAGTGCACCAGGCTTAGGTTGGGAAGAAGTAGATAGTCATTTTTCCAAAAAATGGCATTTGAGTGACCTTGAATGACCTTGCATTATGAAATTGTTACTACATATCACTGGAGAATGCCTTGGACTGAAGTGGTGCTTTCTGACATTAGGGGTTGCAAGAAGATTGTTGCCAATGATTGGAGGGGTGTCTGAATCAAAAAAGAGAGAAAAAATGGTGCTTAGCTATGAACATAAAATGTTTCTTTATTATACATCTTTTCAACTTTTTTACATCACTAGCTGCGAAACAAAGAGCAACTGAGCATCATTCTTATTCGTTGCTTGCTTTATACCAATTCAGATACTTTAATACCAGGGAAAGGAATGTGTACAACATTAAACTTGTTTATGCAGTGTTTTTATAATAGCTAATTCATTTAAGCATACAGATACACAGACGGTAGTGGGATGACTGGCCAACCCACACAGATGTACACCTCCAATCTGGCATCCCACAACATTCATAAAATATGTCAGCACAGCCTGGATTCCTTCCATGGTTTATGTTAAACTATTGGTGCTCATACCTTACAAGCAAAATATTTCCTAATGTTAAAATCTGTATCCCCAGTAAATAAATATAAAAACGTAATGCATTCCCTCTAAATGTTCAAGCCATGAGCAGCAATATTCAAGCAATATGCACTGTTTGCACTTCTAGTAACAGAGGAGAAATGAACAGGAAAAAAATATTTTTAGAGCTGCTTATCATACATACTGTTTTTCCTTTAAGCAAGTGACAGTATTTGGGATGCTGTGTTTTAATGACATTTTCCTTTAAATTGTGATGCAGCGTATATGTACTAAAAATTCAATCTTAATTTAGATCTAGAATATTGCTGGTACTGTGATGGTGGAAATGATCAGAGTTGGGGTCCTGAGCACATAGATAGGTCCCAGGTAGTGCTGTTAATACTACTAGCCACACTGAAAGGTGGAGGATAGTCCTCCCTCCCCTTTGCACCAGTCCATGCAGCTGGCCGGGTGCAGAAAGAACATACTGCACTCCCTTTAGGGTTGGCACAGATTTTATGCAGTAGAAATGTGCCCAAACAAAAACCCTGGATCTGAACAGCCCTTCATTCTGGGGTGTTGGCATCTAGATGTACATTTTACAGCTTGTATCCAACTCTGATATTTAGTAATTGCAGTATCAAGTGTTTAAAAATATAGGTTTGAAAAGTATGTCACTAATATGTCAGTAATCTAGCTGCTATGCAGTAAAATGTACTTGCTGCCTTCTCCTTTAATGAGAGTAATATTCCCCATTAATACATGTCTGAGCATTTCAGTAATACCAAAACATGACACAGACCAAGCAAGGAAATGCACTATGAAAACCATACTGTCTTGATCCTTCAGTGCAACTTGGTGTTACATATGTCTAACTCTCATTGAAGTCAATGAGTTTTGTGTGCAGAAGCACTGCAGAATCAAGCTAGATTTTTAAAGCCATCTTTTCCCCCTTGATTCCCAGAAAATGCACATTGAGATAACGGAAATGCGTGGATGGACTGAGAGCAATATATGACCATTAATACACAAACTCATAGACTCATAGACTCAAGGACTGGAAGGGACCTCGAGAGGTCATCGAGTCCAGTCCCCTGCCCTCATGGCAGGACCAAATACTGTCTAGACCATCCCTAAAAGACATTTATCTAACCTACTCTTAAATATCTCCAGAGATGGAGATTCCACAACTTCCCTAGGCAATCTATTCCAGTGTTTAACTACCCTGACAGTTAGGACCTTTTTCCTAATGACCAACCTAAATCTCCCTTGCTGCAGTTTAAGCCCATTGCTTCTTGTTCTATCACTGGAGGCTAAAGTGAACAAGTTTTCTCCCTCCTCCTGATGACACCCTTTTAGATACCTGAAAACTGCTATCATGTCCACTCTCAGTCTTCTCTTTTCCAAACTAAACAAACCCAATTCCTTCAGCCTTCCTTCATAGGTCATGTTCTCAAGACCTTTAATCATTCTTGTTGCTCTTCTCTGGACCTTCTCCAATTTCTCCACATCTTTCTTGAAATGCAGTGCCCAGAACTGGACACAATACTCCAGTTGAGGCCTAACCAGCGCAGAGTAAAGCGGAAGAATGACTTCTCGTGTCTTGTTTACAACACACCTGTTAATGCATCCCAGAATCACGTTTGCTTTTTTTGCAACAATATCACTCTGTTGACTCATATTAAGCTTGTGGTCCACTATGAGCCCTAGATCTCTTTCTGCCATACTCCTTCCTAGACAGTCTCTTCCCATTCTTTATGTGTGAAACTGATTGTTCCTTCCTAAGTGGAGCACTTTGCATTTATCTTTATTGAACTTCATCCTGTTTACCTCAGACGAATTCTCCAATTTGTCCAGATCATTTTGAATTTTGACCCTGTCCTCCAAAGCAGTTGCAATCCCTCCCAGTTTGGTATCATCCGCAAACTTAATAAGCGTACTTTCTATGCCAACATCTAAATCGTTGATGAAGATATTGAACAGAGCCGGTCCCAAAACAGACCTCTGCGGAACTTGTTATACCTTTCCAGCAGGATTGGGAGCCATTAATAACTACTCTCTGAGTGCGGTTATCCAGCCAGTTATGCGCCCACCTTACAGTAGCCCCATCTAAATTGTACTTTCCTAGTTTATCTATAAGAATATCATGCGAGACCGTATCAAATGCCTTACTAAAGTCTAGGTATATCACATCCACCGCTTCTCCCTTATCCACAAGGCTCGTTATCCTATCAAAGAATGCTATCAGATTAATTTGACATGATTTGTTCTTTACAAATCCATGCTGGCTATTCCCTATCACCTTACCACCTTCCAAGTGTTTGCAGATGATTTCTTTAATTACTTTCTCCATTATCTTCCCTGGCACAGAAGTTAAACTAACTAGTCTGTAGTTTCCGGGGTTGTTTTTATTTCCCTTTTTATAGATGGGCACTATATTTGCCCTTTTCCAGTCTTCTGGAATCTCCCCCGTCTCCCATGATTTCCCAAAGATAATAGCTAGAGGCTCAGATACCTCCTCTATTAACTCCTTGAGTATTCTAGGATGCATTTCATCAGGCCCTGGTGACTTGCAGGCATCTAACTTTTCTAAGTGATTTTTTTACTTGCTCTTTTTTTATTTTATCTTCTAAACCTACCCTCTTCCCGTAAGCATTCACTATATTAGACATTCCTTCAGATTTCTCAGTGAAGACCGAAACAAAGAAGTCATTAAGCATCTCTGCCATTTCCAAGTCTCCCATTACTGTTTCCCCCTCCTCACTGAGCAGTGGGCCTACCCTGTCCTTGGTCTTCCTCTTGCTTCTAATGTATTGATAAAAAGTCTTTTTGTTTCCCTTTATTCCCATAGCTAGTTTGAGCTCATTTTGTGCCTTTGCCTTTCTAATCTTGCCTCTGCATTCCTATATTATTTGCCTATATTCGTCCTTTGTAATCTGACCTAGTTTCCATTTTTTATATGATGCCTTTTTATTTTGTAGGTCATGCAAGATCTCGTGGTTAAGCCATGGTGGTCTTTTGCCACATTTTCTATCTTTCCTAACCATCGGAATAGCTTGCTTTTGGGCCCTTAAGCCCAACTGTACCTACTCTAGCTGTTGTAGCACATGCAATATGTATGTAAAATCACACATTGCTTGGATAGCACTGAATTATCTTCAGGCTGCTACCATGTAATTAAGTATTATAAACTTTTAGGAATCCAGTTCTGGAAAGCATCCTTGTTCAGGAGAACATTTATGAACGTGTTTAACTTCAGAACTGGGACTCAGAGCAAATATTATTATATTATATGTGTAGTCAAAAAGTTAACAGATGGTCAAAATAACTTTTTTACTCTTTTTTTTTTAAATAATCCAAACTTTAAGATAGATTACACTTTGTTATAGGTCAATCAGTTGCCCAGTTTCATTGAAGTTGTTTTTCTGCTACATGGTGCAGAACATTGTCATAAACAGGTAAATCACTATTTTTCATTAATTACTGAGTCATTTAACAATAGCCAAAACAATTATTTTAAAAAATTAAAGGAAAACTCTTCATTGCTGAAACCTTGCCTGTCGAGTTCCAGCCAGGAGAAAATTTATTAAAATGAAATTATAAACTTATAAAAAACAGGATTTATAATGGAAACACTGATACAACCTTAACTATAAGCATGTGAATGGTGCTGCTATTATTTGCTATGGTAACATTATAAAAGACTACACTGTTTGGGCCATTATCCCTACAGTTCTCTTTTCAGCACAAATCATTATATTTATTATCTGTCTTCTTGTATGGAGGGTCATGAGAAAGGCCAACCAAAAGCTGAAGAAGCCTGCTTTTCAGAAGGAAATTGGACCTATTTCTAATTCTTTTTCTTTATCAAATACAAGGGAGCACAGACTTTTGTGAAAAATTGTTTCATGTAAGATAAAAGTACAGATTATTGGTGAGAAAATGACATACTCTTTCTGATATCTTGCAGATTCTCAGGAGATACTGCCAGTTTTTCAAAGAGATTTTTACCTTTCTTACCCAGAAAATTTGTTTCCTTACAGACTTTGAGCAGCAGGTGCTAGAGCTTTGAGTATTTATTTGGGAGTATAGCGTATAATTTAGATATCAATGACTCAGATGTATGTCTTAGATTTTTTTAGAATGAATATCATACATAGTATCAGACAAAATGGATGTTTTACTGATCATTGTTTCTTTGTTTCTTCTTTTTCTTTCTTTCCACACTTCCCCCCCCACCTTTCCCTGTGAGGCTGAAAACACATTACCAACTTCTCCATCATTCCTTTCTCATTGCAACTGGTTGTATATATAAATCTTTATTTCAACAAGATTATTCAGAGATTTTTGTGAGTGTGGTCTTGCAATTAGAGCACCTGTGGATGTGGACTGGGAGGCGAGACTCCTTGGTTATATTCCCCACTTTACAACTGTGACTTGCTGTGTGGCCTTGTGCCAATTATTTTACCTCTTTCTGTGACTCAGTTTCTAGCTATAAAATGGGTATAACAGTAGCTATCTCGTAGATCTTGGATGAGACTTGATTAATGTTTGGAAAGCTCACAGAGCATTAAACCAATTATTAGCCTGATTTCTAGTAGTGCTGAACCCCACAAATCCCAGCTGAAGTTGTTGGGAGTGCAGTTACTCAGTATCTCTGCAAATGAGGCCATGTATACTTATGTCTAGACAAGAGAGAAGCCTCCATCCATTTCCCCCTCTGTTCATAAGAAAATTGACCACATTGTAATAGGTTGCTTGATTGTCATGGAGCCCTAAGCCATCCAGTGTAGCTATTTAAAGAAAAGAAAAAAATCACAGACTAGGCACAGCGTGTGGCATAGGAATGTAAAACTTTTCTGTGGCCAGTGTTGCTCCTTCTACTCCAGCTGAATACTGCAGTCATGTGAGGTCATGCCAGGAGTCAGCATCCCACAGTTCAATTTTGTACTGATGTAAAAATCCAGTGTGTGTGGTGTAAGTCTCCCCTTTTTTCCAGAGCAGCTACTGTACATAAACTTCTGTATGATGTAGCGCAACAGGATTATTCGGTATTTGAAGCAACTTTGCAGTGTGTTCTGTTTTCCTAAGTTGAGATATAATTTATTAAAAGTATGTTTTGAAACTATGATAAGTCAATATTAATACCAATGGTACAATAGTATTACCAGCTTGACAACTTTGCTTAATTCAGTAAATATTTTTGGCATTGTAAACATTGCCCAATGTAGCTACTATTAATACAAAGTAGGCAAACTGATTAACAAATATGTTTAGCGATACAGGGCCCTGAAGTCTATAGATCAGTAGCTTCCTGATAACTGGCAGAAGGCTCTAACTTGATTACTAACAGTTAGGTAAATTAAAAAATAATCCTATGATAGGTTTGATGAAACAGTGTTCCTGTGGTCTTTAGACTGCACTGCCAATTTACAAGCAACAATTCTACATCAGAAAACTATGTCCAAATTTGGAAAGGATAGTGCTGCTTTAACAGAGTGATGCATCAAAAGTCATGCAGCCTAATGATCTGATGATTTGATGATTACACATGACAGTTAAAAATTGCTTTATTTATTAAGAAGGAAGACCTTTTATTTTAGACTACCTATTGTTATCTCAAAGTATGTCAATAATATGTGCTTCAAAAGAATGGATAGGAAATGTTTATCAGTAGACAATGAAGCCAAATAGATTGTTTATGACAGTATAGGGAATACATTTCTTGGCAAAATATTGAAGTGTAGTCATGAGGGTCATTCCTGTGTCTGCTTTTGCTGACATTCATCATAACTGAACATCTAGGTTGTAAAATATGTAGTGTTTTTCGCCAAATGATTCTCTAGGTAGAGCATATTGTGTTTGTATTGGACTTTGATGGCATAGTCATAAAAGATAGCATGGTCAAATACGGCATGTGCTGCTGCTGTTCCTATTTTAATAATCCATAATTTTCCTGAATTACTCATTGCAATTTATAATTTATTACTAAAGTTTCATTTGCTTCTTTGTTAGGAAAATTTTCCTAAGTAATATGCTTAGATATTTTTATTGTGCTATATTCATGATATTTACTTATTTCCAAAATCACAATGCTAAAGATTGGAGATACTTTACTGATTCTTTAACAAATATCAAAAGCATAGTTTTGTCATTTTAAAATCATGTAAGTATTAATCATTGCATTTGAATTGGGCTTTATCTGCATCTTCTTCGGCACATCTGCTAAGTTGTTGTCTTAATTTATTTATTTCACAAAGTCACAAATATAAAAATCAAACAAGGCAAACCATGTAGCAGATATGATCAAGGAGTATTACTGCTTTGAGGCGTACAAGTATTTGGTGGTATATCTAGCTTCATAAAAATAATGTATTTCATATCAGTTTGTTTGCATATTAATATACTGTTAGTAGGATAAGGATCACCATTTCCAGAAATTCCACTTCCTACAAGGCCTAAAAAGATTGCTGAGCAAAGATGGAGAAGCAAAAGCTTCAGCTGCATCCAACGCTCTATACATTGTTATTACAACCAAGCATTCAGGGCCTTACAACCAGTGTCCAAAAATAATTTATGCATATTCACAATGACTTTAAGCATTGCAGATGGAGAAGAATATTTTGTTAATCGTTGAAGGTATTGATGGCATCGCATTTCTAGGACTCACAAAGGACTCTCCCCCTGGTCTCCTTGATTTACTAGCTTAAAAGGCTGTGCCACTTAATCCTTTGCACTTCCTAGTAACCATTTAATGGAATTCTGCTGTTTGTCTTTTGACTAGTCACACCCTCTCTGCTTCAGGACACCCTGGTGTTGCTCCATTTCAAGGGGCCTCTGCAGCATTGAGCTCTGATGCTCAGGAGTTGCATAGCCCTTGTGAAGCCTCTTGCACAATAGATATATTCTGGTTCCACTGCTAAGGGAGCATTTGTACTCATAGAAGCATGGGCAGGATTTCCTCCTGTATGAGTAAATATATTGTATTGCATCTGATTCTGTTTCCCTGTATATTGTGTAATTATTTACATCAGTGCAAAGTGGGTGTAAAATCTATTCTGATCTGGTGGCATTCACACTTATTTTGCACTCACTGGTGGAAATGACTATACGTGGAGAACGATAACAGAGAATCAGGCCTGTTAAGCATTTTTTTAATTATTTGAAATTTTGTCAGTATGCCACATCCTGTATATTTGAATGACATGCACTCTCAGGTCTGATTTTGAAAAGAGCCCACCTCCCACACTTGGGGAAAATTTGGCCATTTACTTAGGTGGTGTAATAGGAGCTGTTGAGGGTTGACCTCTGAAAAATTTGGTCCATATAGCTCAGTTACAGGCTGAGTAGCACTGGTGAAGTGAGGTACCACCCCAGTTATTATTACAGCCGTGTAGTGTGTAGCCAGTGGCCCCTTTCCCCAGGGGAGTCTTCCTGATGAGAGGGTTACGTGGGATGCCCTCCCCACAGACATCCCTTCTGGGGCTGGTTTTACTTACACTCTGTGTGCTCCTTGTGTGGGTAAACTAGAATGTCTAACAATGACAACTTTCATCTTTTTTTCTTATCTCCAGATTTATCATTTTACCATCTAGCACCAGTAAGGTCCACTACAGATGGATAACTCAAACAATTATTATTAATAATTAACTTGGGACTTGCAATAGCTTCTTTCATGTGAGACTCTCTAGGTGCTTTACAAACTTGAATTAATTAAGCCTCAACACCACAAATAGGCAGCTGGTATTATACCCATGTCAAAGATGGGTAAACCTGAGGCAAAACTATACAGCAGGGCAGTGATAGAGCTGAAACTAGAACTCTAGAACTTTGATTTCCAGGGTGAAATGCAAGTGAGTCATAAGATGGTGTAACTTAGACTCCCTTATACCTACCAATTTTTAAGTGAATTTAAGGGAGTCTAAGGTGGTGTTACTTAGAGTAAAGAGCAAGAAGAGGGTGTAAAGAGATTTATGTTAAAGTAAGGAGTGGCAATTTTAACACTTATATTCCCACACTCCCCTTTCCTAGGCTCTTGATATATATGTCATATCAGTTTAGGGCTAGATGGAGTCACAATTCCTTCTCTGTTTAACTCACTCATTTATAGGGTGCACAATACTTTTTCTCCCCGCACCCAGTACTGAATCCGTACTGCTGGCCTGTTCACTGGGGGCTAGAATCCTAGCTCTCCCCATTCTCCAGCCCTTCCCCATGCATTATCCAGAGTACAGGGAATGTGGTCCACACCAGACCCAGACCCAGACCTAAGATGCAGGTAGGATTTACACAGCAATACAGGGGGTGAAGGACCCTTTCTCTCCATAGCGGCCATACAGTCTAACCCTTAGATTCCTTGCTCCGAAGAACATACCTTGATAATGTTTAGATTAGAGGAACCCTAAATTAATACATAGACCCTCTCTGTGCTTATTTTACCTTCACATACCAGTTTGGCCACGTCTCCTGGCCCTCATTCCCTGTTAACATGCATTTGCAATATTGCCATTTTAAACATATTTAGGGGAAAGGAGACTCTATAAGAAAGCAAAGATTTTTGTGTAAATGAGAGAAACTGGAATCCAATCACAATACTTATCATTAACTGATATAACTTAAGAGTTGATGGTAAAGTTAATACAATGAATTGAATCAGGATTTTAAATTCATTTGGATTTCCTAACTAAAATTGGTTCTAATACAATGCAGGAGAAACAATTATATCTTTGAATGAGTCTCTAAATAAATAAATCCTCAATTCTATTTGGTTAAACTGGAAAAAAATGCTTTATGGACACTTACTGATCCACGTATATTTTTAAAAAATCAGCAGTTCTCAACTTGGTAATTCATTATATTAGCTAGAAATGTGGTATTACTAAAATATCTAAAATATCTGCAGATTAAAAATATTTTGAGATATTTAAATCATCAGCTTTCACTGATATGTACTTCAACTGAAATCAAGCAACATTTAGATCAGATACCTAGTATCCAATCTGAAATAAATGCTATTGAAATTTCTCCTGTTCTCCTTTGTAACTTTGCCAGTGCCTCACATGGTATTGTGCATCAAGATGGATTATAGCATGATATTGCACAAACAATGGAATTATATCATGACTTATCAGTAATATATGAACATTCATTTGGATCTGCCACCAGCTATCAATTTTGATGAAAAGTGTATCTGATTCCTTTTAATTAGAGAGGATGAAAGCAGAGCAAACTGGTCAGTGCCCATAGTGTTTGAAAACCAATGAAAACCACAGTCTGTGGCAGCCTGCTAAAGTATTCAGGAATAACTTAGCACATGTCTAGTCACAAGGTTTCTCTATGAAATTTGACAGGACAGTCCAGGGCCTCTTCAGTGGAATAAGCAATAACTGATATAATCTCAGTATCATGTGTAACCCTAAGCATATGGTTTGCAGGTGTGTGGAGACTGAAAGGCATCTAGTTCTCCAGCTTTTATTTTCTAAACAAGGTGCAGGGATTTATTCATCTCTTCCTTAACCCATTCTTACAGAGATGCAACTAAATTGACTTAAGCAGAGTTGATCCGGATTTACAGCCGTGCATGTGAGAGGAGAATCAAACTTATAGGGACAGATCTTCAGCAGATGAAAATTGGTATAGCTCTGACATCAAAAGAACTATATGAATTGCACTTATTGATGACCTGGCCCATAGTGTTCACATACACGTTACAATCTCTTGAGCAAAGCTATAATCTTAATTGTCCAAGTTAGCAAGAAATATTCTTTGGTTATCCCTGGTAAATATTCTGTTCCCGGTTTTCTCTCTCCTTCGTTTGTTAAGAGGCCATTTATTTTCTTCCATCATTTTACGTTATTTCAAATTTGCATTTCGGGTGCATGTTACATTTATCACAATTTTCCATCAGAGTTAGGAAAGACTTTTTTTAAAAGTCCCTTACATTTTCTAATACCATGATCTTCACATTTTCTTGCAGCCTTTCCCTGCTGCAAGGCAATAATTTTTGTTGCATTCTGTAAAATAATTATATTATTCCACCAGTACAGCCAGATACTTTGTGTCCTATTCTTTTACTGGCCTAAAGGTGACTTTCATTTTCATCTCAACTTTACTCTGGACCTGTTTGGAAGCTCAGTCAGTGAAATAAAATTGCTTTGCAATTATTTCTACTTAGAGATATATGACAGCTAGAATTTTTATGTTAATTAATCTTTGTTTTCTTTTAATATTGTGTGACTGCCTATCATAAATTGCTTTGCAATCCTGCTTTAATACATTCGATAAATTATTGCAGTTTCTCTCAACACCTACCATGACTTGCAAATAGTTAAGTTTGCAAGGATTTCTATTGTTTTCCCTAATACTATTGTGTCTGTATTTCAGTGGGAATGGTTTGAGTCTCTAGCAATAATTGTCATCAAAAAGAATAAACCACAACTCCCTCAATACTTTGTCATATTATAGTCTTGTTATAAATTTGATTCCATAAAACTAAATTAGCACATATTAAACAATAATACCAAATGGACTGAGGCTGAAAAGAACAAACAAGGCATTACATTTCTTCTTGTTTTGCTGTCTCATAGTGAAAGTAGGAAGCAGTGTTTCCTCACCTGCATACCCAGTTAAAGCCCATCTGTTTCCTGTTTAAATGTGATATCTTACATGGTTTTTCCAAAAACCTGACACATTAATCAGCACAGTCCCAGTAAACATTAAGGGCCAAATCCTGCTGGCCTTATGCAAGTAGAAGATTGCTCTAACATGTGAGTAACCTGAGCAGGGTTTAGTCCTAACTATGAATTAAAAACTATAATTTCAGTTCTTGTACTGTACAATTTTTAGTTTTCTAATCTTATGCTAGGTTGATGACTACAAACCCATTGCAACAGCCTGAGGTCCCTTGTGTTACAATAGATTACAGTACTAGGTGATGATTTGATCAATGATAATTATATTAGCAAGGTTCTGATGCCCAGCACTGTAACTGAGCACCCCTATGAATGTTATACATTTTACATAGATTTAGAGATTGGGGGTCAAATCTAAGCCTAATATAATACCACTGATTTGAGGGAGGTGACCAGTGATTAATTTTGTCTAAGTTCCCTACTTTCATATTTGTTTGATGCTTTTATGGTTGGGGCTTCGAGGTGATCTTCGGTGTTCAGGTACTCCCTTGAGGGACTACTCAGTGCCATAAATTCTAGTGTCATGGGTGCCATAATCCTGGATACATTTTCCTGAATGACAAGACTCAATTTGCAAGGAAGTTCTGTTGCTAAAATAACGTAACCAGAGTTATCAGGATAATGTGTTTTTATTTTAAATAAGAAATGTTAATTAATGAACTTAACAAGTAAGAAATAAAAGTAAAATTAAGTGAGAACTGCTCACCCTGTGCACTGAATGAGTCAGAGGTTCTGAGTTAAAAATAGTACGTGATCATGTAATTAAAGACTGCATCATAATGCATGCACACAAGGGGGCCAAATTAAGGTTGCACAGGCAATCTCGACCCTACTCCCAGTCCAGTGTCTTCCCCTCCCCACTCCCAGTGCCTCCCCCCTCCAGATCCCTGTCTGAGCTGTCTTTCCTGTCCCCCTACTGTTTCACAGTTCTATTTTCCCATCTCTATTCCTCAATCTGCCCCAAATTATTTCCTCAGTCTCACTGGACCCACCTCAACTCTGCCTTCCTTCAGTCCCCAGTTCTGTCTGTCGTTCCTCTGAGGCCAGTTGTTCTTGTGCACCTCTAATTTCTGCCTCTCCCGTATGTACTCTCCTCTATCCTTGCCCAGCACACTCTCCTCTCTACCCTGTATTCTCTCTTTTTTCCCCTCTACATCTTTCACCCTTGTTCTCTCTTCCCCCAGCTTCTAACTGTCCCAGAACCAGTTTTCATTTTCTCCCTCTAGGGCTTCCACAGGGTCAGCTCCCTATGATGCCCCCTTTTGGATTTAGAGGTCATTGGCCAGTCACTGATCCAAATAGAGTGGGAAGGGGGAAGAGAGAGAGAGAAATTCCTGCTCGCTGTGAGTATGGATTGGTGAAAGGAGACACAGTGCAGATATGGGTAAACACAGCTCCTGTATGCTGCCTACTGGCTAATCAGGCTATCGGAGGAGTGAGGCAAGAACACTCGCTCGTGGAGGGGGGAGAAGGAGCAGGGAATAGTATCAGTACTATAGTAAGTTTCTTTTTGTCCTTTCATGCTGTAAATATTGTTTTGGCTGTCAAAGCAGCTTGATTTAACCCTCTATATTTATTGTTAGAAAGTTCTAAAAGCTGTCTTATCCAGAGCACAATTTGAGATTCAGAGGTTATATAGGAATTGAGAGCAATATTAATTCTCTCCATAACCCAGAATAAAGTTATTATAATTTGATGTGCATGTCTATCATGGCTGCATGGTTGTTTTTTGTCTGGAACAATTCCAGCAGGTACTTTTTGAGAGACCATTTAAGATACTGGGATCTTTAAAATGTAGTTACACCAGATCGTTTTCATGACATTATAGTGTTGTCTGTAGACACAGGGACTATGTGGAAAGTCAGGCCCATGTTTAACTTTTTTATTTAAAAGAATTCATAGTGGGGTTTTTCATTCTTCAAGTTTTGCTTTCATAGTGCAAAATGAAGTTCTGGCACTCCAGGGTATATGTTAGCTTAGGGATAATGTTTGTGGCAGAGAAGTATAGAAGGCAAAGAAATAGCTTTTGTGGGTGATTAAATGCTGAAGAGAAGCTGAGGTGTTTGATAACCACAGAAGCCATTTATTGTGTGTATACTCCAGTGCCATGAACATTATTCCTATTATACAACAAGACAAAGGTAGATTCAACAAACCGTAACAAGAAAAGAATGAGGTTTTTTTGTTGTTGTGTTTTGCTTGATGGAAGATTGAAAGTTCTGTGCTGCTGTATTCTCATATTTTTCCATTCATGTCCCTTTTGGGTGAAGAATAACGCCATGCCAGGGCATGGCCTACACAGGAAAGTAATGTGCTTGGCAAATAAATTATCAATAAAGATTTCAGTGTCTTTTCTGAATGGGTAACATTAGATTTTTCTAGGCTATGGCTGGGGAAAATCATTCTTTTGCTTTGTAACACCTCATAATTATACACATTGATAGTGGAAGACACAGGGCCATAACACTTAAGAGTTACTGTATCCTGTTATTGAACAACAATGCTCACTGTTTCACACTTTATTGCTCAGAAAGATCACGTTCGTCTTGTTCATAATAGTATTTTATTCTATTTTGTTAAGTTATAGGAAATATGTTCCAGAATAAAAATATCAATTGAAAAAAAATATTTAGCACATCTATAGTTATGTGCATCTTCAACATACTCTGTAAATGTTAATTAGTCCTCACAGACACAGCTAGTGTTGATCAAATATTGCAGAAACAATGTTTATAAACATTAGTTAAAATTACGAGTGGTTGTTTGGTTCTACGTGGTGCATGCTCCTTTCTTTATTTTTTGCTTCAATTGACGAGAACAGGTTTTTGCTTATTTGGGGTGAAATTCACTGCTGTTCGGGGGGGGGGCGAGCGCAACTCAAAGCCTATGCCTCACTTCAAAAATCCCATTATAACTCTATTTTGCATGGGATTAAGGTATAGTGTAGGGCTTGTCCTGGCCGTTTGTGCATCGATGAATTTCACACTACATGAACACCCATATGAATGTGAACAAGGGATTTAATGCAAAAAAAAGCATAACTGCAATTAGCTTTCAATATTTAGTATCTATTATTTTTCTGTTTAAAACTTTTTATTCATTGATTAAGTCAGCAGAAACAATGCCATATGACTTCAGTGACCAATTACTCACTCCAAACAATGAATAATCGAAGGATATCCTTTGCAAACAACCCAGTGGCTGATAATGTGTGTGTACATTGCTCATTAAACAATTATGAGCAAGGAATAAATTGGTAAAATTCAATCTCTGTGCAAATTATTTGTCAATTGATAAAAAAGCGCTTCATTTGTCAAATGATGTATACACAACAAATAATTCAACCAGCTGTAGTCACAACAACTCTGTTAGGTGTATAAATATTGTTATCCCCATTTTACAGATGGAAAACTGAGGCACGGAGAAGTTAAGTCACTGAAACATTATATTATTCTTGTCCTCCCATTTTTGTGTGTATACAGGTGAGAATTAAGTGCTTATGAAGGGTGCTGGATTGACAACCTTAGACCCTCCATACAACAGACAGAGCCTGTTCCTGTTATCCACAAATCAGCAGCAGTGTAAGCATCACCATGCTGTCCCACCAAAATGTCTCAATGCTGACCTCACTTTAGGGGTGACTAGTTAGTTCAAGTTTCATGTCCACTCTAAATTTAACTTCTCTGCTGAGATGACTACCTTTTTTTTTTTGGTGCTCTGGATGTAACGCATCGGCGGCGGGCAAGATTGAACCTGGGGCCTCTGGAGCTTAAAGCATGAGCCTCTACCGCATGAGGTAAAAGCCAACTGGCTGTTAGCTAAGGCTGTAGAGTAAACTCATTTTTTCTCTCTCTCTTTCTCTCTATTTAAATG
Source organism: Gopherus evgoodei (assembly GCF_007399415.2). Taxonomy (NCBI): domain Eukaryota; kingdom Metazoa; phylum Chordata; order Testudines; family Testudinidae; genus Gopherus; species Gopherus evgoodei. The sequence goes on from NC_044323.1 coordinate 262,285,100, forward strand.
GTCTCAGTGCCACTAGATGGGACAGAACACCACATCCAGGAGGTGTGTGGGTTACATGGACACTTTCTCAATGGCAGCTGGACTGAGGCCACGACTAATTTCGGCCAGATGATTCTCAACTGATTAAAAATGTTCACTGGCTATCAACCTATGAGCTGTCACCATCTGATTGTACTATATTTTACACACTGCCACGTGTGGCTTTACAGTTTGGTGCCTTCTTCTGTGACACTCTAAACCAGGGATTGGCAACCTTTGGCATGCAGCCATCAGGGAAAGCTGCTGGCGGGCTGGGATGGTTTGTTTACCTGCAGCGTCCGCAAGTTTGGCCGATCTCAGCTCCCACTGTCTGTGAGCTGCCTTTCCAGGCCAGTGGGGGCTGCAAGAAGTGGCATGGCCCACGGGATGTGCTGGCCGCTTCCCGCAACCCCCATTGGCCTGGAGTGGCAAACCACAGCCAGTGGGAGCTGCGATTGGCCGAACCTGCAGACGCGGCAGGTAAACAAACCGTCCCAGCCTCCCAGCAGCTTTTCCTGATGGGCCATGTGCCAAAGGTTACTGATCCCTGCTCTAAACTAACACCCTAACTAACACATTTTTTCATTCTGATGATTGATTACTCTAAGTAGCCTGGAAATGGCTAACAGTTGTTCAAAATGGAGGCATTCTCTCATTGCTATTCTTGACCATATTTCATATTATTGACAGTATCTAAACATTTTATACATTCATTTTAAATGATAGCTGCTACTAGGTTGTTTATATAAAGTAAAAATGAACTAATGGAAAGTTTCTTTTCATATATAATACAAGCCTGGACAGAAAGGGTTTTGCACTGTCTGATTTGCAGTTGTTTTTCAGTTATAGATGTCCACATGAATTATAGGACAATATTTCTGCTCTTGAATAGAATGTGGATACAGCTTTCTTTGTGGCAGACGGCACTAATGTTGTGCATATTGAAATGACAAATAAAGTTCTACTCATTCTAAATTATCTTGCATGACTGTAGTATAAGGAAAAGGACTGTTCTACTCAGATGTATCATTTAGAGCTGTTTTCATTCTCCTATTATGTGACCTAGTTTTATAAAAAAAACAAAACTGGGAATTGTGTTCTCCTTTTGTTTTACGCAGCAGATGTTAATGCCATTATCTACTTAATTTGAAAGCTGCAGTGATTTCCACTCTGTTTCTTCCTTTGAGTGTCATTGCTGTATAAAAAATGTTGTAGAGTGTAGCATAGGTCATTCCAAGTTACACCCAAAATGCTGGCCTGACCTTAGAAATAATAATCTTGTCCTTAAGTGCATATGAACGTGGCTGAATGTAGCACCAGTATGCAGTTAAAAATGTACAGAATAACAGAACAACAAAAGTGTGGTTATTATCAGGAAAATAGCATTGTGAAAATACCACTGAGGGCCAAATTTTGCCCAGACTTAAATCCTTTTCATGTAAGTTGCATTGCATTGGGGCATAAATCAAGACAGAATTTGGCCCTTATAGTTTAATATTTATTCTCTGTTAATTATTTCAATACAAAACCTGTAAACTGAGCAAGTTAACTTTAAAATAAATTATGCCTGTCAGCACTGCAAGCTCAGAATGATACTTATAAACTTCTGTCTGGTTCATACATCACCAACAATAATAAAGATTCTGGAATCAGAACTAAGCTGGCAATTTTGTTGATGATGCATGAGATAGGGTAGAACACAGCTCTTCCCACAGCTACACTGACTGCAATTCTGACTCTCTTTAAAGTAATGTTGTCACTAAACATTCGTGACCTGAAAGATGGCATATGGCTCAACAGCATCCGCTATTAACAAATACTGTATCTCCAAAGGCCAGAGATGGCACACTAGAGGGGGAGGGCTCTGAGTTTCTACATAGAATTCTCTTTTCCAGGTGTCTGACTGGTGGTCCTTGCCCACATGCTCTGGGTCTAACGGATCACCATATTTGGGGACAGGAAGGAATTATCCCCCAGGTCAGAGGGCAGAGATCCTCGGGTTTTTCACCTCCCTCTGCAGCAGGTGACATGGGTCACTTGCTGGTTTGATCTAGAATAAATGGTGGATTCTCTTTAACTTCAAGTCTTGAAATCAAGATTTAAGAACTTCAGTAAGTCAGGGAGTGATTATGGGTGTATTGCAGGAGTGGGTAGGTGAAGTTCTGTGACCTGCAATGTGCAGGAGGTCAGACTAGACCAGCAGTTCTCAAACTGAGGGTTGAGACCCCAAAGTGACTTGCAACCCCATTTTAATGGGGTCATCAGGACTGGCTTAGACTGAGCCAGAGCCCAAGCCTCACTGCCAGGGATGAAGCTGAAGCCCAAGGGCTTCAGCCCGGGGCATCAGGGCTCAGGTTACAGGCTTCCTGCCCGGGGCTGAACCCCTTGGGTTTTGGGCCCCTCCCCACACTCAGGACTGTGAGGCTCAGGCTTTGGCCCACCCCACCCCAGGGCAGTGGAGCTTGGGCAGGCTTAGGTTTGGGTCCCCCCTCCTGAGGTCATGTAGTAATTTTTGTTGTCAGAAGGGGGTTGCAGTGCAATGAAGTTTGAGCACCCCTGGACTAGATGATCATGTTTGTCCCTTCTGGCCTTTATGTCTAGGAGACCAGGGGAACAGATACAAGCTCAGAAAAGGGTCTTTTTACTGGCACTATTCTGACTACTACCCAATTTAAAAGACTAGAAGAAGGCTGTGGCCCATCAATATCTGCCTTTTTAACCCTGAGAAATCTCTACTGGGTTTATTGTAACTCTCATCATTTTAACCTCATAAATCCCACTCATAATCCTAGTTCCTAAATCCTTTCCCCAGATATGGCTCTGCTTCAAAATGTACTTGTGCATCTTGTTTTTATAAGTCAGTTTGGCAATTTGTTCCCTATTTAGGCTACGCTTCATGTGATGCCTGTAATCATACTAAACAGAGTTGGGCCTGGTCAGTATTTGCGTTACAGACCTACAATAAAAATACAAGGTACTGCCTAAAATGCTACTGGTATTTCAGTAGGTGGCATTCTTTCCTCTGAGTCGCTGCAGCTTCCATCAGTGTCTCAATATAGTCATAGGAGCCTGGGTCTGTAGTGCAAAAGATCTCAGGACTATGATTTTTAATGCAAGGAGAATTTATTATAATGGATATTGGTAGGAAGTTGAGTAATCCAGTGCAAAAATTACTTCTTTATGTGAACAAGAAAAAATTTATTACCAGATACTATGTAGTTGATTCCTTTCTGACTTTCTAAGGGAAAATCTTTTGATCTAGAGATAGAGAATGTTAGGTATTGGGTTCAATGTTTGTGGTGTTAAAATAGATTCTGAGGAAGTTATATTTTGCATATTTTTATTAACAATGTTAGAATGAGAGAGCGAGACAAATTCGATCTGGCTAAGAAAAAGTTGACAAATCTTGAGCATAAACAGATATCAGGTAAGAAGCAATGAGCAGCAATTCTGGATAAAGAAGATGCTATGATTGCAACCAGTTCAACTAAGCAAATGTTGGAGTAGCAGGAATCAAACGAGAAACCTCAGTTGCTTATATTAATTTTAATTATTTTTATTACATATTAGTGGTGTATATCCTATGAGTGTGAGGGAATTTCAGAGAACATAGACTAGCATAAGTTAAAAGATGTCATTACTTATGAAGAAAATGGAATCTGGATGCACTAAGTAGAAAAATACACCTAAAAAGAGATGTAAATCGACTTCAGGGGATCTACACTGCTTTGCATCAGTTCATCTAGTTTTAGCCACACCACTTTAAACTGAGAATAACTGCACTGAAGTCAACAATGTTTCTCCAGATCGACACTGGTGTAACTGAGAGCAAAATTTCACCCCTGGAATCTTCATTCTTCATTGAAATCTATGTATATCTATGTATATCTTCATAATGAAAAGAGTTCAGAAAGAGGAGTTCTGCAAACTTTGGCCTGTAGGTAGGGTGACCAGATGTTGGGACTGTCCCAATATTTAACCCTTTGTCCCACATCCCAATCAATGTACAATCAGGATGTCATTTGTCCCGATATTCTGGAAAGGAGGCGAGCGGGAGGGAGGTGCCAACTCCATGAGTGCTCCAGGGTTGGAGCATCCATGGGGAAAAATTGCAGCCAACCTCCCCCCATCCTCACCTCTTTCTCTCCCCCTCGCCCCAGCATGCCGCATCCCCACTCCTCCCCCCTCCCAGTGCTTCCCACCACCTAACAGCTCTTTGGCAGTACTTAGTGCTTTCCAGGAGGGAGGAGGGAGGAGCAGCGACATGGCACACTCAGGGAAGGAGGTGGAGAAGATGCAGGGCAGGCGTGGAGACTTGGGGGAAGGGGTGGAATGAGAGCGGAGCAAGGGTGGATGCTTGGGTGGGAAGAGGCAGGGAATGAGTGAGCACCCACCCAGCAGAGGGGAAGTCGGTGCTGTAGGGACGAGTGGTGGGCGGGGGCGGGGGGTGAAGAGGCGAGTGGCGGGCAGGGAGGGTGAGGAGGCAAGCAAATGTCAGGTGGGGGGGTGAGGAGGTGAGCAGTGCAGGGGGGACTGAGGAGGGATGCAGCAAGCCAGCAGGGGGCTGGGAGGATGAGGAAGGGTGTGGAGGGGCGAGCGGGAAGGGGGCGGCACCTGGGGCAGAGTGGGGGCGGAGCCTGGGGAGGAGAGAGGGTGAACTGTGGGCGGGGCTTGTGGCACCCCAATGTGTCCCAATATTTTAGGGTTGTGCTCTGGTCACCCTACCTGTAGGTTAAAACAAACAATTCGAGAGAGAGATATTCCAGTGAAGTTGTGATGCTGTACCCCATAAGTCTTCATGGGAATATACTTTTGAATATATATATGATATACGGTAACTAGAATATGTTTTATGCTACATATGCCATGTAACATATCTATGTAAAGGTTATGATCTACTGAATGCATTCCTCCTATTTGTATTTAAGCCTGTGGAAGACTCCTCCATTTTGTCTTCAGCTTGCTAAAGAGAGAGCCTCTCCACCCCCAACGATACCTGAAAGAAACTGGAACAAAGCACAGTAACTACAGGAGGTGTTGTGATTGCTGGACCCAGACTACAAGGAGAATAGTCTGTAGAAGGAAGCTTACTGGAATTCCTCTAAGGGTGAGGTTTTATCTGTATTTAGTTTTCTTAGACATAGACGTGCGTGTTTTATTTTATTTTACTTTGTAATTCACTTTGTTCTGTCTGTTACTACTTGGAACCACTTAAATCCTACTTTCTCTATTTAATAAAATAACTTTTTACTTATTAACCCAGAATATGTATTAATACCTGCAGTGGGGGAAAACAGCTGTGCATATCTCTCTGCCAGTGTTATGGAGGGCAAGCAATTTATGAGTTTACCCTGTATAAGCTTTATACAGGGTAAAACAGATTTAGTTGGGGTTTGGACCCCATTGGGAGTTGGGCATCTGAATGTTAAAGAAAGGAACACATCTGTAAGTTGCTTTTAGTTAAGTCTGTAGCTTTGGGGCACGTGGTTCAGACCCTGAGTCTGCGTTGGAGCAGACTGTCGTGTCTGGCTCAACAGGACAGGACGCTAGATTCCTAAGCTGCCAGGGCAGGAAAGCAGGAGCAGAAGTAGTCTTGGCATATCAGTTTGCAGTTACCAAGGGGGTTTCTGTAATCCAACCTATCACAGTATCTTATAATATTGTTTTTACAGAGAAAGTTTGGTCAGGTATGATCTTGATAAAGAAAAAAATAGTAATACTACTGTACACACTCTTTACTAGAGAGGCCTCTGAACTGCATTGGGAGTGTTGGAGGGGAAGATCCTATGTGCTGCAATCTTGCCTTAGAGACTATAACTCCCATAATGCCTTGGGGAAAAAGTGAGAGACTTTCTCTGCCAGGGAAAGTGGGGTGAACTACATTTTGGGAAAAGGAGTGAGATTGCTGCTGAGAGCTTACAGGTGTTTTGATAAAGCAGGGGGCCTCAGAGGCTGTTGGTGGCTTCACTGGAGCTGGGGCAAAGACTGTTGCTGTGCCTAGAGCTGATTGAGGTGGGCCTGCAGTGAAGGAACTGTGAGCAACCCCCACTCTTGTTTTGGAAAGTAGTTGCGAGGGAAAGGGCACAGCAGAGAGACTGAGTCTGAGGAGAGGCAGAGTGATATTCCCACCAAGCCAGGACCCAGAGCTGCTGACATTTGGTGGGGCCAGCTCCAATCGTCAGAGGAGTTGTGCCGCTTGTTGCCTTGGCTGGACTGATACACAGAACCAACAGCTGTCTCCATCTGCAGATCTTCAAGTGTGCCCACACAAGCGTCTAGGACTCTGAAATGCAGAGGAGTGTACATTTTGGGGTTGGGTAAATGGTGGCAATGTAAATGCTAGTTACATAAGTTTCATTTATTACTGTATATTATATTTGTTAATTGATTTTATTTGCCTGCCCCTGTGGATTTAAATTAGTAGTGACATTTAATCTTAGTCTGTTATACCCTGTTTCTTTAAGTTGTTAAATAAAGGAGTGTACGCTCTAATTTAAGTATATTGGATGTATATTATTTATAATTGATATTTGAGTTAGACCCACGCCACAGGTTATTATTAGTATTATTACTATTTGAAGGGATTTATTCCTAGAGGCTCCCAAGGGCACCATTGAGTGGGTACAGGGGCGAGCCAGGTGGAGGCACCGCCAACTTTAAATTCCTTTAGGAGTAAAGGGACTGCAGCAGAGGGGTGGATAGAGGATTTCCACCTATCCAACATCACCACTGGGGTACTCAGGATCTCCTTGAATGTCAACAACATCAGGCACCCAGGCACACAGGTGAGTGTTGCCTGCTCCCGAGTAACGCAGGGAGGAAAGGGGGGGGGTTGCACTACTAATAATAACTTTTAATGTATTGCCTTCCCAAAAGCTCGGCACATTTTAGTAAATGAAAACTAAAACATAATTTTACAAAATGAGGCATCATGTCAAACACTTTGCAGCATGGGAGCCAGTATAATGCAGCTTGCAACACCACTATAACAGTGCTTGCAACACCAACAACAATTGAAAAAAAAACATAATTGTCTTGAACCTCAGCTTCAAAGATGTCACAGATGAATTTTTCCCAAGTGATGGAGAGAGACAATTATGAGTTATGAGCCCAAAGTTATGGGCTTGTGATAGATAAGGCCTTTCTTCCTGCCAAGAAGTTGGAATAATTGATGTAACTGATGGGGAAGGAAGAAAGTGTAAGTTACACGCATTTACACTGGCTTGGGAGCTGGGAACCAAGACCCATAAAGAACTTCTGTGTTGCTGTTCCTGTTTCTTAGTATTCCTAATGTCCTCCAGAAGTCCCTGCTCCCTGCCCCCCTAGTGCACAACAAAACATTTCAAAAATGCAAAAAAGGGAATCTACTTCCAAATTTACAATTTTTTGTTGTACTTGAGTTAAGGTTTAGAATACATAGAAGTAAATTAAAGGGAAAAAATACAAGAACATTGTAGTTGTAAGCAAAACAGTCATTAGAAACTCTGGATATTCAGAGTTAAGGCTGCATTTACAAAAATCCCAAACATTTGAAAGTATGGCAAGGCACAGTTGAGGCACCAAAACAACCTTCACTCTGCTCCTGTAATGATATCCTGAAAAAAACCAGAAGATCTGAGTTAAACTTTTCCATCAACAGGAAGAAGTTGAATATCTTTAGTGAATACTCAAACTAGAATAACTGTACAGCTATAATCCTGAATCCAGGCTTCTTGGCGACTGTACAGAGTCCACAGACAAGGATATACTTTGTAAGTTCCTGATTAGACTGAACTCTTCTCTGAAATGCCATCATGTTGCTCATATGGTCAGCAAATAATGAGCCAGTGTACCTATATATGGAATCCACCTAGGCTCTGTTTATACCAGTTTATGCCTTTATGCCATTTACATGTAAGTAGCAAATATTAATATGATGATTAAGTATTGGAGATATGTGTAAAACCCACATTCTTTTGTGCACATTCACATTTTCAAACTGTAAGTACAGAATTTTCATAGTAAATAGAACTGCAGCCATAGACTGCAGACTTCCTAAGTGTTCTGGAAAGAAATGAAGAGAAGATGGGGAAATGCCCTGATTACTGTCACTGTATTAGGACACTGACTTTACAAAATTTAAGACTGGATGTTTTAAAGTCACAGAAAAGACCTTGATCCAAAACCAAACCATCTCGAAAAGTAAGCATACAAGACACAAAGAAGGGAAAGTAGGAGGATGACTTTTTCATGAGAGGAGTTAATCTTGTTTTGATGGAAAAGCGAAAGAAATATTTAACCAAAGCTTCTATTTTGTTTAAAACAAGCCAGTTAACTGTTTATGCTTTACATAAAATTTTACAGTGCTTTTTCGTTCAAGACCATACAGAACAACAGATGCTCAAGTCAATGAGATAAATAGTGAAGTCACATCACTGGTCTGTTTCTGATGAGTTAGTATTAATGATGTAATTATTTAAGGAGAAAAAAATAGTGAGGAAAGAAATGCTATGTCATTTATTTATATCATATATTTGCATGTAGAATTATGTATAGGAAGAGCTCCTTACTGGCCCATTTTAATACACAACTTGCTGATATAGTTAGAAAAATTTTAGTGTGCCAAATATATTTATCCATATTGCATTAAGGACCATTACCTCCTCAGCAAGTACCAGGTAGAACTTGGCAAATAGATACATCTTACTTTGAAGACAGACCTGAAGAACAGCTCTGTGTAGCTCGAAAGCTTGTCTCTTTCACCAAGAGAAGTTGGTCCAATAAAAGATATTACCTCACCCACCTTGTCTCTTGAAGACAAAGAATATTTAGTATTCATTGACTTTTATTCAAGATATATTTGAGCTGAGGCTGCTACAAGATACATTGCATGAAATAGTTACTATAAAGAATCACTGTCTCCAGAAGACATATTTGAATCAAGTGTTTTCCGGTAGTGGTTCACAACATACTAGTAGGAAATTCAAAGCTTTTGGGGAGCTTTTGGAGTTTGAACAGATACATGGAGTTTGAATGCCAAAGTCAAATTGGGGTAGTGGAATGAATTGCTCATATTGCTTAAAAATATAATGGGGGGGGAGATAACCAGAATTTTATATATGTAAAACTATATTATATTGTTACACCTTTTGATCCAAACATTTAGCCAATATTTGGGGGTCTTGAAGGTTGTTTTCCAGTAGGAGAAATTGATGATGATATCAAGTCCTATTTATTTACAAAGAATGTACACAAAGTCCTATTTCTCTAAACACAGTAGGAATCAAACAGGAGACAGTTTCTTTATGCACAGGTCGAAGCCTCTTTCCGACCAGCATTCTGCCCATTCTCTTGGCTTTCTCTAAGTCATGCTGCAAGTGCTTCTCTTGTCTACTTGGCTCTTTTGCTCTTTTCTCTACCTGGTCTCTGACTACTTCTGGGTGCTTCTGGTAGAAGATATACACACACTCATACAGCTTCACCAAACAATTGACAGCCCTCTGCGTTTGCCTGTGTAGCTCAGCTTTTGACCATCCTTGTATATGGCCTGTATTTTGGGTGGTGGCTGCTATTGTTTCAGTTGTCTGACTCCAAAAAAGAGCTTAACTGCTTTTTACATTTATCCTGAATGAAGAGCATATGTCATGCCCACCAGCTTCAACAAAATTTTACCCAACCTTCATCATAACCATATGTTTCTTGTAGTTATACTATGATAATTCATAGTTAAGTGGCAATGCCCCTTTTGCAATTGATTATTTATTTTAGAATTATTAGAGTTATCTTCAAAGGTGAGATATGAAGAATAAAGCAATTAGTATGTACTGTTTGTATTCTAGCAGTACCCACAGTGTGATAGGTGCTGTCTACAGAAAGACATAATCTCTGCCCCAAGAAGTACACCATGATTATGTGGACAATTTGTTGTGACGTAGTAGAACTGTAACTTGAAAGGCAATGTTTTATTATCATTATTATTTATAAGTGCTTCATGTAGTAGTAACAATGTTACTTTGCTTGCTGTGTAACACAAATGCAGCATTGTAAAGAAGAAACCATCATGAGTGCCGCTATCAAAATGCAGCAGTATCAAGAGAAGCAAACAGGTCATCCCCTTCCCCAGTGAAACATTCTGAACTGACTGTGACCCGAGCACCTTTGAAGTGTACCATATCCTTACACTTGAGACTAACCCTCACTGTTTGTCAGTTTATATGGAAAATGTAGACTCCCTTTCTATTTCTGGTGTACCAGATTCTTCCCTCTACTTTCTAAACGTAAACCAGCAAAAAAGAATGTATACATAAAGCATATCTTTTTTTATGCATTAGCCCTTTTGAGGGCAACATTGTGACATGATTTAAGGTTACATTGTAGTTTCCTTTCATTCCAACTTTGTAATTTTATTAGGATTTGATTATGAATGTTTTAATGGTACTAACGTATTTTACAGCATACCTCATTGTTTGTAAGAGATAAGCAAATTTACTGTGACATTATATTAGCAGGGACTTTGTCCTTGTCACAGAAGAGGAAGATGGGAAAGAAGTATTTGCAATGGCTTCAGCAACTTTCTGAAAACAGATATATTGAAATTAGTTTGTTGGATATAAGTTAATTATCAAGTTTCATCATATGAATTTGTTTCAAAGAGGAAAGGCAGTGTGATGGCTCATTACTGCACTCAGGGGCGGCTCCAGGCCCCAGCACGCCAAGTGCATGCTTGGGGCGGCAAGCTGCGGAGGGCGCTTTACCGGCACCGCGAGGGCAGCAGGCAGGCTGCCTTTGGCAGCTTGCCTGTGGAGGTCCGCTGGTCCCGCGGCTTCGGCTGACCTCCCGAAGTCATGCAGGAGGTCCGTCGAAGCTGCGGGACCAGCGGACCCTCCGCAGGCAAGCCGCCAAAGGCAGCCTGCTTGCCCTGCTTGGGGCGGCAAAATGCCTAGAGCCGCCCCTGACTGCACTGTTTCTTGCATGAGTACATTAATGCACTGCTCTATTGTACCATGAGCTGTAGTCTGAACCTGAGACTTTAATTCATGATGGTACTACAGTGCAGTTTGTTTCAGGATCTCTGTTGTAATATTGTGCTGAAGGTTTATTCTTTTCCATTGCAGAGTGGCTGAGCTCTAGAGGAGGGTATACAAATACAGAACTTAAGAGGCCTACATTATTTTTAACTTGAGATCAGTGACATGCAGTGGGTGTGAAAAAATGCAATCTCACTTTTCACAGCAAGTGAGTGTGTGTCTTGTACAGGAGCATTGCAAAAAAGATTACATAGAGAAGGATAAAATAGCAAACTCTGATAAAGGATTACATAAAAATAAGTGAGAAAATAAAACAGCAGGCTCTTTGCTAACAAAAGAAATAAAATCATCAGTAAAACTAATAGATTATTTGGTTAAATTTCTTATAGGAGGGGAGATACATATCTGAAAGCTGCCATGCTCTTTTTTTTTTTTCTTTTTAAAGGCCTTCCTAGAAATTTGCAGGTGATGAGAGAAACCTTCATTCTGATAAAGAATAGGCCAACTTACTGATTGGAGAAAATTACATGAAGTTTTTTAATCAAAGTCTCTGTGGTCTACTGTCTGATTTTCTAGGCCAAGTGTCAAATGTTTTTCACTGATGTCGATGCTGAAGTAATCACTAAGTCAATTCCAAGAATGAGTAAGTGAGACTGTAATAACATTTCATTTCAGTATTACATATGCTTTTTTCCCAGCTACGAACGAAGTATCAGGACCCCTCTGATTCAATATAATTACATAAACTATTACTTTGAAATTTGCAAGACAGTTTTATGTGTGGTCAGTTGCTCCGTACATATATATATAGGAGATTTCAGAACAAAGTGCAAAAACACATTTACAAAGTTTTTATGTATTTAAACATTTACATTTAATTTAAAACATAATTACATTTTAGTATTTAATCTATTTTATGAAGTTTATCTTTGCTACTAGAGTATTAACCAGTAATATGAAAAGGCAAGAATTCACCAGAAAAAGAGACGTTGGTCTGCACGTTAAAAATGCAGAGAGAGAGCTTGCTTGATGGATGATATACCTTTGAGTCAGCTTAGCTGATCATGGAGGGACTATAGCATTGAATCAAAATAACATTTTATTATTTTGATTTAGACTATTATTGGAATTTGTCATAAATACATAGCATTGGACTTGTGGAGCTAGCCTTGGACTCACTGAATTACATTTTCTATAGCTGCCTGAAAAGGAGAGCAGTAGTTCAGTATTAAACAGAGGTTTGTTTCAGAGGTAAAGACATTGCTTAGGACCAAGCAAATCCATTGTAAAGTTGTGTGCAGTGCACAAGCTATAGCAAGGGAACGGTTTACTGTATGTGTAACTTAGACACACAAACATTTTGAAAACAAAAACAAAAAACAGTATTAAGGTTGCAAAGTCAAGCAGTCAGAAGTTAGGAAATGTCAGAAGTAAGGTTGCTCTTGCAACTTTAATTCAACCTGCTTCTAAATATGCATTATAATAGCCTTTAATTACATGATCACATACCTGGGAATCTTGAGTTACATTCCAGGCTTCGGAAGGGAGTGTTCTGTATTGGTTAGAGACACTTCTGCCTGATCCCCCGCCCAAGCTTGATCTCTTCTGTCCTGACCTTTCAAACCTGTCTCTTTCCCACCCCTGGCACCTTGGCCCAGTTCCATGCTGTCATGCATCCTTTAGGTTTTCTTTAGCAAGGGGTAAAGAGTGTCGGAGGGTGTTTTGTAGGTTGCTTACAAAGTCTAGAATGTTAGTCCCTGGAGAAGGCGTAAACCCCTCCCATTGCTGCTTCACCAACTGTAATGGCCCCTTAACCTCATGACCACACACAAGTTCAAATGGTGAAAACCCTAAACTGGGATGTGGTACAGCCCTGTAGGCAAACAGCAACTGCTGCAACACTAGGTCCCAATTATTGGAGTATTCGTTGACAAATTTATGTATCATGGCCCCAAAGTTCCATTAAACCTTTCCACCAGGCCATTGGTTTGATGGTGGTACGGGGTGGCAACCAAGTGATTCACCCCATGAGTTTCCCACAGTTTTTGCATGGTCCCTGCCAGGAAATTAGATCCTGAATCAGTAAGGATGTCGGAGGGCCAACCTACCCTGGCAAAAATGTCTCTTAGGGCCAGGCACACAGTGTTAGCCCTGGTGTTGCCTAGAGCTACAGTTTCTGGCCATCAGGTAGCAAAGTCCACGAAAGTCAGTACGTACTGCTTTCCTCTGGGCGTCTTTTTTGGGAAAGGACCCAGAATATCCACAGCTACTCGCTGAAATGGGACCTCAATGATGGGGAGTGGTTGGAGAGGGGCCTTGACCTGGTCTTGGGGTTTTCCCACTCTGTGGCATACCTCACAAGACCGGACATACTTGGCAACGTCCTTGCCCATCCCCTCCCAGTGGACGGACTTCCCCAACCGGTCCTTGGTTCTGTTCACCCCAGCATGGCCACTGGGTGATCATGGGCTAAGCTTAAGAGCTTCCCCCGGGACTTAGTTGGAACCACCGACTGTTTTTGTGGCTGCCATTCTTCCTGGTGTCCACCAGAAAGAATCTCCTTGTATAAGAGTCCTTGATCTATAACAAACCGGGATTGATTAGAAGAGCTGAGAGGCGGTGGGGTGCTCCGTGCCGCCGCCCAAGCTTTCTGAAGGCTGTCATCTGCTTCCTGCTCAGTCTGGAACTGTTCCCTTGAGGCTGGGGTCACCAGTTCTTCCTCAGACTGGGGACTTGGGCCTGGTCCCTCTGGAAGCGATGTAGGTGATGGGGTTGTTTCTGTTGCTGGTGAACCGCTCTCCGCTGGTGCACCAGGGGGTATTTCAGGCTCTGGCTGAGCCTTTTGGGTATGGATGTCTATTGCTTCTGCCAGTTCTGGCTTGCTGGCGCCCTCTGACGTTGAGTTTGAAGATGTGGTTGCAATTGCTGGTGCTGGTTGCTGTTCCAGTTCCGGGCCTGGGACTGGAGGAGCTGTGGCTGTTTCAGTGGTTGGCATGGAATCTGTCTGGGTCTCTGGTAACACAGATGGGGCATCTGCGGACGGCTCAGGAACAGGAATGGGTCTGGAAGCTTGCCTGGTTTGGCTACGTGTAACCATTCCCACTTGCTTGGCCCGCTTCACCTGGTTGGCCAAGTCTTCCCCCAGTAGCATGAGGATGGAATAATTGTCATAGACTGCAAAAGTCCACATTCCTGACCAGCCTTTGTACTGGACAGGCAGTTCAGCTGTAGGCAAGTCTACAGCTTGTGACATGAAGGGGTAAATTGTCACTTGGGCCTTTGGGTTGATGAATTTGGGGTCTACGAAGGATTGGTGGATAGCTGACACTTGTGCCCCCGTGTCTCTCCACGCAGTAACCTTCTTTCCGCCCACTCTCAAATTTTCCCTTTGCTCCAAGGGTATTTGAGAGGCATCTGGGCCTGGGGATCTTTGGTGTGATGGTGGGGTAACGAATTGCACTCGGTTGGCGTTCTTTGGGCAGTTGGCCTTGATATGTCCCAGTTCATTACACTTAAAGCATCTTCCATCTGACTGGTCACTGGGTCGAGATGGGTTACTGGAGACTGGTGAGGTAGAAGAATAGTGTGTCTGTGGATTTCCTTGGGTTGTAGGTGGGGTCTTTGGTTGTCCTCGGTTGTAGGGTTTATGGTCGCTGTACCCTCTGGGATATTCGTTCCCCTTGACAGTAGCTTTTTTGCTTTTGGCCACTTCCATCCATCTGGCTCCAATCTCTCCCGCCTCGGTGAGATTTTTGGGTTTTCCATCTTGTATGTACCGTGTTATGTCCTCAGGAACACCATCCAAGAACTGCTCCATTTGTATGAGGAGGTGCAGTTCGTCCAAGGATTTGACATTGTTTCCTGATATCCAGGCCTCATAATTTTTCCCAACGTAGTAGGCGTGTTTGGGAAATGAAACATCTAGTTTTCACTTTTGGGTTCTGAAACGCCGACGGGCATGATCTGGGGTTATCCTCATTCTGTATCTGGCCTTGGTTTGAAAAAGTTTGTAGTCATTCATTTTCTCCTTAGGCATTTCAGCTGCCACCTCTGCTAAAGGTCCACTGAGCTGTGGCCTCAGTTCTACCATGTACTGGTCTTCAGAGATGCTGTACCCAAGACAGGCTCTTTCAAAATTTTCTAAGAAGGCCTCAGTGTCATCACCTGCCTTGTAGGTGGGAAATTTCTTGGGATGTGGAACCATAATTGGCGAAGGGTTGTTAGGATTGGCTGGAGCATGTTGCTTAGCCTTTTCTAATTCCATGGCCTGTCGGTGTGCCTCCCTCTGGAGTTCTATCTGTCTTCTGTGGGCTGCATCTTCTTCTTCTTGTTTCCTTCTGTGGGCCACCTCTTCTTCCTCTAGTTTTCTTTTGTGGGCTGCCTCTTTGGCTGCTTGTTCTCTTTTGTAGGCTGCCAGTCTGATGTTTTCTTCCTTTTCTTTCAGCTCCACCTCTTTTTGTCTTTTTTCCAGTTGTCACCTGTGTTCCGCTTCTTTGAATTGTCCTTCGGCCTCCATTTTTGTATTGGAAGGCACGGTTCCTGTTTTCTTGTGTTGGGGTGCCCTCTGGTGTTTATTGTATGAACTGCAGGCTCTTTTGCCTCCTGGGGTCTGCCTAACAACAGTGCCTTTTTCCCTTTCTTCCTCTAGCTAATCTTTTAAATGTAAAGTAAACTAGAAAAACCACTTTATTTGCATGTGTATTGTGCTGGTACTTGACTCCTAATGGGAGTGCTATGTCTGACAAAAGACCCTTTTGTCACAGCTTAATGGTTCCTTGCTTAATATGCAAGCCAAAAACTGCGAGAGCAGAAAAAAAAATCTCTCTGGTTCCTTTTAAAACCAAACTGTTTCTCTCTGCTTAAAAGCCCTAGCAGAAAAAAGAAAATAAAATTTCTACTGGCTTCTGGATTCTATCTTTCCCACAACGCTGCCACTCATGTCATAACATAATTCCCAGATTTGAAAAGTCTTGTTTCCTGATTGGTCCTCTGGTCAGGTGTTTCAGGTTACTCCTTTCCAGGTTGTCATAAACAGATAGCTAAGGGTTAATGTCTCTTTCACCTGGAAAGAAGTAACCTGAAACACCTGACCAGAGGACCAATCAGGAAACAAGACTTTTTCAAATCTGGATAGAGGGAAGTTTGTGTCTGAGTTCTTTGTCTTCTGCCTGTCTCTCTCTCGGCTATGGGAGGATTTCTGTTTCGTGCTTTCTAATCTTCTGTTTCCAAGTTGTGAGTACAGAGATCATAATACAATAGGGGTTATTGTTTATTTCTTTTGTATTTACATGGTATAGTTGCTGGACTGTTTTAAATTATATTATTTTTGAATAAGGCTGTTTATTCATATTTCTTTTAAGCAATTGACCCTGTATTTGTCACCTTAATACAGATAGACCATTTTTATGTATTTTTCTTTCTTTTTACATAAAGCTTTCTTTTTAAGACCTGTTGGAGTTTTTCTTTAGTGGGGAACTCCAGGGAACTGAGTCTGTGCTCACCAGGGAATTGGTGGGAGGAAGAAGTCAGGGGGAAATCTGTGTGTGTTAGATTTACTAGCCTGACTTTGCATTCCCTCTGGGTGAAGAGGGAAGCACTTCTGTTTCCAGGACTGGAAACAGGGAGGGAACACCTGGAGGGGGGAAGGGAAATGGTTTATTCCCCTTTGTTGTGAGACTCAAGGAATTTGGGTCTTGGGGTCCCCAGGGAAGGTTTTTGGGGGTCCCAGAGTGCCTCAAAACACTCTAATTTTTTGGGTGGTGGCAGCTTTACCAGGTCCAAGCTGGTAACTAAGCTTGGAGGTTTTCATGCTAACCCCCATATTTTGGACGCTAAGGTCCAAATCTGGGAATAGGTTATGACACAGGTGAAAGAGACATTAACCCTTAGCTATCTGTTTATGACACATGCTCCTCACCTATCCAGTCCTAGTCTATGCACTGCTGGCTTCTCATCCAAGTTCTAGTCTCTCTGTCCAGCCAGTCCTAGCCTTCTATATTCATCGTTCTAATCCCAGTCTCCTTCCAACTCCCAGTTCTCTTCCACTCTTGCTCAACCAGTACCAGTTCTATCCCTCATGGCTACTCATCTAATCTTTCAGTCTCCTTCCCCTTCCTGGACTCCAGATGAGTTGCTTTCTGTTCATATTTCCTAGATCCGCTGGTGCCCAGTCCCAGTCTCCATTCCCAGGCTGCTTGTCCAATCCACAGCTCCCACACCTAGTTCCTTGTCCCAGTCTCTTTGCCCACCCAGTCCAAGTGCTCCTTCTGCCCCCAGCTTCCCATCAGATCTATTTTGTCTCCCATCTGTCTCCATCCCCTTTCCTAACTGGTTTCTAGATCCATATTTCTTGCCCAGCCAGCCCTAGTCTTCCCACATCCAAACTCACAGTTTTCTTCTCTCCCCTTCAGCTATCTGTATCCAGCAGCCCAGAGAAGGAATTGCAGGAAAAGTCCAGCTCAGACCTGGGCTGGGGCATGCTGAGATGAACTCTAAGAAGTCTGTATTGAGGATGTGCCAACTGGAATTATTCAAAGGGTTATTTTTTTGGCCAGATTTGGGTGGATTTTCATGAAGATGGCAAAGGGCACATCCCTGACACAAATGCCAACCTCTGGCAGATTTTAAGTCTCTGCTCCAATGTATGGAGGTGCTAGACCTTTTCACAGAAAAAGCCACCAGAATTTTTTAACATTAGAAGCAACTTATTTTTCCCATTCTCAGAAATGACTGAACCATTTTGGTGAAATTTTCCAGAAAAAAAAATCAACTTGAGGCATACAGCCAGCATTGAAAATTTCAGCTCATAAATAATTAAAGTTTGGCAAAGTGAGAAGCAACTTAAAACAGGGTCTCATTATGGAAATGTTGGGCAACCTTAATAATGGGGGTCATACCAATGCATGAATCCTTGCACAGTCATGGATGCTCGTTTAAATTAGTGGACTCTGCAATGAACGCAGGTCACATGGTCAAGCCAAAAGTTCAAATGCAAAATGTATCCAAGTGAAATTAGTCAGAAAAGTTTGGCTGGAAATGATAAATCAAGCTTTGTTATGACATTTTTAGTACTTTCATGTTATTTAGTAGTTTAGTACTTTTAGTATTTTTTCTGATTAAGGTACTGGACTAAGACTCAGAAGTCCTGGGTTTAGGTCTCAGCTCTTCCACACAGACTTATTGGGTGACTGCATTTAGTTTCTCCATGCCTCCATTTCCCTCCTGCTCACCCACCCCCCAAGACGGGGATAGTAATACGTTCCCATCTCACAGAGTGTTGAGAGAATGAATACATTAATGTCTCTGAGGTACTCAGATAGCTATGGGTGCCACAGATGAACCTGGAGGGATAGATAGATTTCACATGGTATTTTGGCATTGCCATTTATGGCTAAAACCAGAAAGTGAAAAGGAGTGAAAATGAAATGCACAAAACAACAACAACAAAACTCAAAACTATTTCAAACATACAATTTGTGTTCATAATTGCAATAATTGCACACACAAATGCACACACAGTTTTGCAGATAAGATCTCAAGCCTTTACCTTTATGATTTTGGCCCTAAATTAACAATATATATAATCAAGATGACTCTTTGAGACTGAAACAACTGGGAGAATTTTGCAGCACTAAGTCTATAACTTCGCATGCTGCACAACATGAGTGAAATCCTGATCTCATTAAAGTCAGTGGCAAAGGTCCCATTGACTTCAGTAGGGCTGGGATTTCACCCCAAATGTGTTGACATCTTTATTTATCAATAAATAAGGAAGATCGTAAGGAAGATCAGAAAAGATTCTCTCAGAAGTATGATACATTCAGTTGTCCATCATTTTGGCATCAAATCAGTGTCAGCATTCTGGAGATAGTGTAGAAAATGAAACCTAATATACCTCTTTCAATAATGTTAACTAGCTCTGAACAAGTAATTAATAATGAATAATTTTGTAGACACACTCTGCCTCCCTATTTGTTCAAGGGAGACTTGTGAATAAATGTTGATTTTTCTGAAATACATTTGTTGTTCAAAATTATTTATTGAAGATTCTGCTAATTTTGTTTCCTCTGTGGCTTGCTATGTGAGCTGTTTTGCTTAGCTGTGATAGGTCACATGGGGGACATGCATTGTTTCCTATTCTCTAGTTGGATGCATGTGACTCTAGTTACAAGACTTCTGATGTGAGTGTTCTTGGAAAGTGAATTTAAAATGTGCCGTCTGCAACGTTTTGAGAGTGTGAGTTTAAAATGTGCTTTCTGAAACATTTGTGGTAGTAAAATTCAGTCTCAGGAATGTTTGCAGAAAGAAAATTCCAGTAAGCCTGAACACAGCCCTAAACCAATTTTTAAACCAATTTTGTAATAAATATTTGTGGAAATATTTTTACTGTACTTGGCCAGTTCTGATGTTAACAATATTTTGGTGTTTACTTTCTAGGGAAATGGCAAAATTAATTAAATAAATAAAATCCCGCAATAGATTTCATTTTGTTAAGAAATTAGTATTCCAATAATATGGAGAAAAGGATTCAGTCTAAAGGAACATTGTGACATAGTCAACTATGTCAAGGTATATACACCAGTAGGAAAGTTGGAAAATAAGAACGTTATTGATGGAAATGTCATGAGGTGACTTGTCAGAAAGGCACTATAATTTTCTGGAAGGGAAATATACAAAGATATTAATGATTAGCTAAATAACATACATGTTCAGATTTTTTAAAAAAATAGTAAGACAAAGTCCTGTCAATCTAACAAGAGAAGTTGTTCAGGTACAATAGATTATGGAGAAGATAGGAATATTTCTTGGGAGCAGTGGACATTTGAATGATACTTGGTCAAAAATAAAGCAGGGATATAGGTTGATGGTTGTTGATATGGTGATTGTGTCTTTGAGAATGAAAACAAGGAGGTTGATCTTGATGTAGTAAAAGGCAGGAATGTAGTGAAATGATTGGATGACGGGTCAGATGAGATTAGAACCAAGCAAAGAATGATGACCAGTAGCAACATTTTGTTGAGACTGAAGTGAGAAGAGATGGGAAGTCAAAGTGGAGGAGGTGCAATTATAAAGGTTGTTCCTAAATATATATTAGGAGCTTTTGGTATGGTTTGTATACACAGCAACCAGCAAGAAGAGGAAAGAGTGCCGATCTTCTCAGGAGCAAAAGAAAAATACCTGTCCTGCCCCAATGGGAATGCTGTCAATTCTGATGGGAGGAGCTAACAGTTGGGCTGTATTAGTGAAATAAGGTATAAAAGGAAATATTGGCTTGTGGAAGAGGCCTCTGGGACGTAGAAGGAACAGACTCTGAGCTGCCTCAGGACTGTACCTCATAAAGGAATAGAGACCTGGTACTTCCTTTTTCTTGGATTGATAAGTCTGTTGATGCAGTGTTTTCCTGGTTTTTTGTGTGGAATAACTATTCTCTGGATTATGAAATAAAAGCCTCCTTATTGCTAACGGTTGTGTCTCAACTTGCTTTGTGAGCCCCAGTTGGCTGGACATTGCATTCTTCTTGGGGCTGCCACAAAGACACGTTGTTGGTGTTATCTTACAGACCACTTTTTCATATTTTACCATTGCTGCACAGATGTTTAATGTTGCTTTTGAAAGCTCTTTATGTTCCATTGTGTTCCAAAAGGCAAATTTTTATTCAAATATCTTAACTCTCATACTTCATTTCAAAGTGAATTCTTAACTTCCACAAGCTTCAAAAGCTCGTTTGACACAGTATCTGTTGACCATCTCAATGGCATTGTGTAGTTTGCATTAAGTAAGATAAATGGTTTCTTTAAAAGTTTTATGAAGGGTGGACTAGGAGAAGAAGCTTGAGCATGGTCCCGCCTTTTCCTCAGTTTGAGTGATCAGAATAGTTCTATTAATCCTTTCACAGAGATGAGCACTCATGACAACTGGTGTGCTTTTTACAACTGGGGCTTTATTAACAAAAGACTTTCCTTAAGCAAGAGGACAGTTTGTGGAGATCAGCCTTGGAAATTTAGGAGCCCAATTAATGTCATGGCACTGCACTGCCATGTGATGATTGATTTAATGACAGTTGAACATTAAAGAGCCTGGTCATTTTCAGAACCAAATACACTTTTCTGGGAGATGCAAGTGCTCAGCACTTCTTGAATTTGATCCCAGATGCTTATTCAAAAATACCTCCTTTAGAAACTGGGCTCTCTCATGGGGTTCATAGAACTCATATAAGATTAATGTTGGAAGAGACCTCAGGAGGTCATCTATTCCAACCCCCTGCCAAAAGGAGGATCAACCCCAACAAAATCATCCTAGCCAGGGCTTTGTCAAGCTGGACCTTAAAAACCTCTAAGGATGGAGATTCCACCGCCTCCCTAGGTAACTCGTTCCAGTGCTTCACCACCCTTCTAGTGAAATAGTTTTTCCTAATATCCAACCTAGACCTCCCCCACTGCAACTTGAGACCATTACTCCTTGTTTTGTCACTGCCACCACTGAGAACAGTCTAGATCCATCCTCTTTGGAACTCCCTTTCAGGTAGTTGAAGGCTGCTGTCAAATCCCCCCTCACTCTTCTCTTCTGCAGACTAAATAATCCCAGTTCCCTCAGCCTCTCCTCATAAACCATGTGCCCCAGCTCCCTAATAATTTTGTTGCCCTCTGCTGGACTCTCTCCAATTTGCCCACATCCTTTCTGTAGTGCGGAGGGGAGGCGCAAAACTGGCCACAGTACTCCAGATGTGGCCTCACCAGTGCTGAACAGAGGGGAATAATCACTTCCCTCGATCTGCTGGCAATGCTTCTACTAATGCAACCCAATATGCCATTAGCCTTCTTCACAACAGGGGCACACTGTTGACTCATATCCAGCTTCTCGTCCACTGTAATCCCCAGGTCCTTTTCTGCAGAACTACCACTTAACCCGTCGGTCCCCAGCCTGTAGCAGTGCATGGGAGCTTTCCATCCTAAGTTTAAGACTCTGCACTTGTTTGATTGAACCTCATCAGATTTATTTTGACCCAATCCTCCAATTTGTCTAGGTCACTCTGGACCCTATCCCTACCCTCCAGCATGTCTACCTCTCCCCCCAGCTTAGTGTCATCCACAAACTTGCTGAGGGTGCAATCCATCCCATCATCCACATCATTAATGAAGATGTTGAACAAAACTGGCCCCAGGGCTAACCCCTGGGGCACTCCGCTTGATACCGGCTGCCAACTAGATATAGAGCCATTGATCACTGCCAATTGATCAGGGTTTCCTGATGGTGTTTAAAAGGATGGCTGAAAACACAGAATTCTGCCCTTGGAATGTCATGGGGGAGATACTGTTCATGTATAATACCTTCCCAGTTCCATAGAGCTGGGAGAGAGTAGACCTCCATATTTGATGGACAGTCATCCATGAAGGACCTTAAAGGGACCATGATCCTCTTATACTGCATGGTCAGTGGACACCTCTAAAACAAACAGTCCACCAGTATACTTAAAATGAGATGTTGACATTGCCTCCCACTATCAAATCCCAGGCCATTGGGAAAGTGGGGGAGGAGAAGGATCTCCCCCTGGCCTCTAAGCAAACTCCAATACATATCATATGTATTTGGTGGGGAAACGCCAGTTTGAAAATTGGCTTGGCCCTTATTTGTGAGGATTGGTCAGCAGATTGTAGAGCTGTCTTATGCCTCTTATATCCTCTTAATCATGGACCAGGAATCAAGTACAAACCCCATATGATCTTTAGGAAACGAATAGAATAGTATAAACAGTCTGCAGGCAATCTTTGATAACTTCCTGCTAGGCAGGCAGAATAGTGAAGGTGGCTTCACTCCAAAATTATCACAACAGAGACCACACAGATGGGGAGATAAAAGTTCTCTGTATAAACTCCAGACAATGCATACCATTTTATTCAGAATCTGAAGGATTCAGAGGTAAGCCACCTGCATTCTGATGACATCACAGAAATAAAGGACAGGGCCTGATTGCTCGATGGTGCTCTTTTATTATCATATATCAGGTGTCACCTGCAATTTCATGCCTCAGGCAGTAAGACAGAATCCATCTGTCATCTACCAGTGAATCTCAGTGAAATTTCTTTTTGTTTTTTTTTTTAAAAAGAGCCTGCTAAACTGGTGAAGCTGACATAAGAAGGCCCAAATATTAAAAGATTTGAAAACTGGTAAGGAATAAAATCATAAGCTATTTCATGGAAATAAACTGCTGTTTAATTTATAATGCTGGCATCTTAAGCTCCATGAGGAAGAGCCTCTACTTCATTAAACACAATTCCTGTAAATTGGAGGTATGTTTGGACATATTCTGCTATTAGTGTAAAACCTCATACTGGTGTAAATCAGGAGTAACCTCATTCAAATCAATAGATTTACGCTGGTGTAAAACTGGTATGGGGAGACAATGAGGACTGTTGAATGTAGTATAGAGACATTGCCTTCACATGTTGGGGAATTCAGGGTGTTCCCCCTAGAGCTGTGACAGTCCATACAACCCACACTGGAATCATTCATCATCCTGGGGGTGAACTCTATGGGTGCAAGGGGAGTGGATCTGCTACTACACTCTTTGTGGAGTGTAGCTTATTTCTTATTTGCTGTGACAAACCTGTCCTATAGGCCGGAGCTGGAGGGCGAATAGTGATATGATCCTACCACTTTGCCACCCCTTTGCACTATTGGAGAGTAGAGAGGTTACAGATCTGCCTAGCCTTCATGCAAAGGGGGAAAAGGCTGCCATTGCCCCCACATTCACTGAACAACCATGTAAGGGCAAAGAAAAATTTGCCTCACAGATCAAAGGCCATAGTCTGCCACATTTACTCATCTTGAGTAGTACCATGAGGCATAGTAGTACCACTATTAATAGTAGTAACCAGTAGTACCACTACTCTATGAATAGATAATTTCAGTGGGACTATTTGCCAAATTGAGTACTATTCAGTGTAAGTAAGGGCCCACTTCTGCTGCTCTTAATATTATCTCGTACTTATATTTTATAGGCTCATAGCAAAGTAGGGCTGGAAGGGACCTTGAGAGGTCATCTAGTCCAGTGGCTCTCAACCTTTCCAGACTACTGTACCCCTTTCAGGAGTCTGATTTGTTTTGCATACCCTCAAGTTACACCTCCCTTAAATACAACTTGCTTACACAATCAGCCATAAAAATACAGAAGTGTCACAGCACATTAATACTAAAAATTGGCTATCTTTCTCATTTTACTATATAATTATAAAATAAATCAACTGGAATATAAATATTGTACTTACATTTCAGTGTGAAGTATATAGAGTAGTATAAACAAGTCATTGTCTGTATGAAATTTTAGTTTGTACTGACTTTGCTAGTGCCTTTTATGTAGCCCATTGTAAAACTTGGCAGATATCTAAAAAAGTTGTTGTACACCCTGGAAGACCTCTGCCTACCCCCAGGGGTACACATACCCCTGGTTGAGAACCACTGATCTACTCTAATCCCCTGCACTGAGGTAGGACCAAAAAAACCTAGACCATCCCTGACAGGTGTTCTTAGAAACCTCTAATGACAGAAATTCCAGAACCTCCCCCTTGGAAGCCTATTCCAGAGCTCAACTACTCTTATAGTTAGAACGATTTTTCTAATATCTAACCTAAGAGGTTAAGCCTATTAATTCTTGTCCTATCTTCAGTGGACATGGAGAACAATTGATCATGTTCTCTTTATAACATCTCTTAACATATTTGAAGACTTTTGTCTGGTTCCACTCTCAATCTTCTTTTTTCCGGATTAAGTATGCACAGGTTTTTTTAACCTTTCCTCATAGGTCAAGTTTTCTAAACATTTTATCTACTTTGTTGCCCTCTTCTGGAATCTCTCCAATTTGTCCACATCTTTCTTAAAGTATGCCCAGAACTGGATACAATACTCCAAGTGAGGCCTCACCGGTGCCAACCAGAGCAGGACAATTACCTTGTGTGTCTAATATACAATACTTCTGTTAATGTATCCAGAATGTTATTAGCCTTTTCACAACTGCACACATTGTCAACTTCAATTCATGATCCTCTATAATCCCCAGATCCTTTTACAGCAGTTATACCACCTATTCAGTTGTTCCCCATTTTGTAGTTGTGCATTTGGTTTTTTCCCTCCTCAGTGAAGTACTTTGCTCTTGTCTTTATTGAATTTCATCTTGTTAATTTCAGACCAATTCTTCTATTTGTCAAGATCTTTTTGAATTCTAATCCTGTCCTCCAAAGAGATTCAACCCTCCCAGGACAGAGTCATCCACAGTTTTTATAATCGTTCTCTCCACTCCATTATCCAAGTCATTAATGAAAATATAAATAGTACCAGGCCCAGGACTGACCCGGTGGGACCCCACTATATATGCCTTCCCAGCTTGAAAGCAAACCATTGATAACTACCCTTTGAGTATGGTCTTTCAAATAGTTGTATACCCACCTTGTAGTAATTTAATCTAGACCACATTTCCCCAGTTTGCCTTTGCAATTATCATGTGGGACTGTGTAAAGAGCCTTACTAAAATCAAGATATGCCACATCTACTTCTTCCCCTAAACACTAGGCCAGTACCCTGTCAAAGAAGGAAATTAGGTTGATATGGCATGATTTGTTCTTTATAAATCCATGTGGCTATTTCTTATAACTCTAATATCTGCTGGGTACTTACAAATTGATTGTTTAACCCTTTGATACTTGGAAAGATACTGGAACAAAGTTAGGCTAAATCATCTATAATTCCCTGGATCCTCTTTGTTCACTTATTTAAAGATAGGTACTATGTTTGCCCTTCTCCAGTCCTCTGGGACCTCACCCATCCTCCGGGAGTTCCCGAAGATAATTGTTAACGGTTCTGAGATTATTTCAGCTAATTCCTTAAGTACCCTTGCATGAATTTCATCAGGCCTTGCCAAGTTGAATACATCTAACTTATCTAAATGTTCTTTAACCTGTTCTTTACCTATTTTGGCTTGCATTCCCTTCGCAGTGTTTTCTCAGGAATTGAAATTAGAAGAGGTGTTTGAATTTACAGGGAGATTGTAAAACAACTAAATTGACAACATGGAAATTGTAACTAGTTAACCACTGAGTGGGGGAAGGAGGAGTTGGGGGGGCGGAGTCTAGGGAAATCCTCCTGCCTTGTAGTTAATATCAATTGTGTTGAGTGTCTGGTCGTTGTTAACCTTTTAGTGAAGACCGAAGCAAAATAGGCACTAAACACTTCAGCCTTTGTGATGTCATCAGTTATTACCTCTCTTTTACAGCAGGATGTTTTACTGTGACATGTCATGTCTCATTATGACATGGTATTATATACCAGAATAATTAAAATGTGTTGGAAATGTTGTGATTTTTCCCAAGTTACTCACAGAATTTGTTTTCATGCACAATGAAATAAAATGAAATCACTAATAACAAGGTACAAAATTTATGTTAGCTTCTATTACTGAAATGGGACTATTTTAAGTTACTGCAAAGGACATGCCTTTTCAATAGCCTTGATTCTGTAAGAAACATTAAGTATCCTTTAAATTCAATTACTATGAAAGGGTTTCCAGGTCTTGTTTTTTCTGATTGAATTTGAACTTTTTATTGGCCATATATGAGAACTGTCTGAACTGCTAGCAGACAGGGGATCCAAGGCAGCAGTAAAAGACAGATTCTCTACAAGTAAATTAACATAAGTCAAGGGACAAATACCACATTCCTGTTGATATTCTGAGTTTGGCAATGGGTGTAAGGGGGTAAAAAAACAAAAACAAAAACCACCAAAGTAAAACTGTTAATATTTCAGAGACAAAGAGATGCAAAGATTCTGACAATTAAAGGAGTGGGAATCCAGGCTTTCCCACTGGAGACCATTGTTTTTAGTATCATGTTCCTTTGTCTCTAACTCAGGGTATGTCTACACTACAGTGACACAGGTACAGTGCTGCAGCTATGCTGTGGCCATGCTGTAGGTTAGACACTTCCTACATTCCTACATCAGCAGAAAGGGTTTTACAATCAATGTAGGTAATCTGGTTTCTGAAAGGTGGCAGCTAGTTTGACAGAAGAATTCTTCTGTCGACCTCACTGCATCTACAGTGGGGGATAGGTTGACCTAACTGTGTTACACCGGGTGTGAAATTTTTCACAGCCCTGAGCAATGTAGCCAGGTAGACCTAAGTTTTAGGTGAATAGGCCCTAGAAACCCATAAATGCCAACATTTAGTATGCAGTGTAGTTCTACTTGTGTCAGTCCCAGGATATTAGAGAGATTTGAAGAAGAGCTCTGTGTGGCTCGAAAGCTTTTCTCTCTCACCAACAGAAGTTGGAAGATATTATCTCACCTACTTTTTCTCTAATGTTTAGCATAGTATTTTCCTAACTGGCAAACATTGTCGCCCTACGATCTGACTAACTGTGTGAGCTACTGAAAATGCACCCACTCCTGGGTCTTTCACCAGAGTAATCAGTATACCAGTAGTTTTGCAGGCTCAAGCCCTATGAAACAGTTAATTCTAGATTTTTTAAGAGTGGCACTGTCAAAGAAACCCACTAGATTGTGACTTAGGCTGTGTGTCTGTGCACAGAAGTTGGAACCGTCTCCTGATATCCCTGGGTTGGAACCTTGCCTGCTTACTCAAACCCTGGAGCAAGTGGGCAGGGAACTGGTGGTCCTGCAAATCACTGACCATCACAGCTAAGCCAGTAGAGGGAATATATTTATTTTATGTTAGTACAGGTCAGCAGCAAATTTCTCTGTCTTTCAAGCAAGGAAGAAGCAGCATGGGATTGTGCCTAGAAAGATGTCTCTAAGGCATATGCCCCTTGATTCTACTCCCAGGATTGTGAAGCTTCTCCCTTGCTCAGGGCTCTGCTCTGCCGACTCCATGCTCACTTGTGAAGGAAGGTGAGTCACAGCCCGACTTGCCCTTCCTGCCCTTAATGCTAGATGTGCTATAGGTAGAGGGTGCAGGGTGTAACCTCGTGCTCCCTTATGCCCCTAAACTGAAGCATATGACCAGTAACAATCTAACTCTTTACCAAAAAAAACCATATTTTGTTAAAACTTTCTTTCAAAAATTATCCCTTTTCAAGTGAAAATAAACCTATTTCTAAGCAAAAAGGGATACCTTCCAAGTTGAAACTGGTTTTGACAGTAAAGCTTTTGCATGTTTGAAATTCATTGTTTTACATATTTTTGGTGAAAAATGATTTCATCACATTTCTCAAAACAGGGAAAATGTGACGGGGAACAAAACTACTCAGAATGAAATCGTGAAAATTGTTGTGTACAATTTCACAAACGTTGTCATGTTGTCAGCATCATATCATGCTGATGAAATTAGCTCATATACAGTACCAGTCTTCAGTTACCATCAAATCCATTGTGCTCCTCATTCTAGCCAGTGCCACTCTTAAGCAAAAACAATGGAAACAACTTTTATTTTCAGAGACCTGCATAGATTGAGTCTCACATAGGCCAGCTTGAGGAGCACGGGAACTGGTGTCAGAGGCAGTTTAAACCTGATCTTCCCATTAGCAGTGGACCTGAAGAGGCAACTCATGGCTTGATCTTGCCCCGTAGTAGTGGGACCAGAGCCAGAGACAGCAAGCATAGCCCAATCTCCTCCTCTAGCAGCATGAGACCCTGCAAATTGGAAGGTAAGTTCTGATTACATCTCTCTTTCAACCTCTGCAGTAGCAGAGCAAAATAGGATTATGCATAAACTGTGACTAATTTGTGTTTTTTTTTTAAATTTCTTGGTACACAGTGAGGGATATTGTTTTCAGCAGATATTTAGTATTTGGAGGTCATACACAAGATATTAGTTTCAAAATATATCAAATTTAGGGTCTAACCTCTTTAATAATAACAACTGTCTTTTAAGGGAGGCATCATTAGCTAGTGATCAAATTAGGAGACAGAGAGTCAGGAGGCCTATATTCCATTCCCTATTGCAACTAGTTACTGGGTAACCTTGGACAAGTCACTTAATCTTCCTATGTCTCAATTTCCCCTTGTTTTAAATGGAGATATTTCCCCATCTTTGTATCGTGTTGTGAGGTCCTTGAATTAATGACACTAAGAAGTACAAAGTGTTATCTCTTTTATATCCCAAAGGGAAGTTTGTTGATATATGTATTGACTTGTTAACACTAGAAGTTGGTAACATCTAAAAGTGGCTATTTGATATTGGCACTCTGAATCAGTTTAGAGCAGAAGGTAAAGATGATAATGTATCTGATACAACTGAGGTTAGGCACTGTCTACCCTGAACAGATTACTCTGCTTCTTAATCAACAGGTAAAAATGTTTGGACTAAGGATTTCATTCTTAATAAGCTACAAGCAAAAGAAACTTTAAAAACTTTGTTGATCAGAAATGCAAATTCTCATCTGTTCCTTTTTTAATTAACTTTTTAATTTTCGAACACAAAGATAGTATTGATGATGACTGGTGAGCTTGGGCTAAGAGATGTACTGATCAAATGCTGTTCTTTGGAAATCTGCAGAGAAATGAATCTAAGGGAACAAATGAAATGATAATGGGATTTCAGTTCATCAGAGTTCAGTTCCACAAAATAAATTCAGTTTCACAGATTGTTTCTTAAATGCCTTTTTCTGTAATGCACAAAACTGATTCATGACTCAGATGGCAGTTGAAATTATTATTGTTATTAATACTATTATTATTGTTGTTATTATTTCATATTATCATTACAGAAAAGCCCCAGTCAGAATCAGGACCCCATTGTGCTAAGCACATACATGAAGACACTGTTACTGCCCCAATGATATTAGAGCCTCATAAAATAAAGGGTGTGAGATAGGGATACCATGAAACATACTGTAGCCTTAAGAGTATCTGAACGGAGGAAGTGAGAGCAGATTATGAAGACTCTATTACCATTTCCTCCTATGGCTGCATTTAAGAGCTTGTCTACACTGCCACTTACAGTGCTGAAACTTTCTTTGCTCAGGGGTGTGAAAAACCACCACCCTGAGCAATGCAAGTTTCAGCGCTGTAAAGTGGCAGTGTAGATAGTGCTACAGTGCTGGGAGCCATGCTCCCAGAGCTGGTAGCTATTCCCCTCATGGAGGTGGTTCTTTTACAGCGTTGGCAGAGCTCTCTCCCAGAACTGGAGCCGCAACTACACAGCCACTTTAACGTCGGCTTCATAGACATACCCAAATTAAATGTAGCCGTAGGAGGAAATGGTAATAGTGTCTTCATTAATCAGATATTTCGTGTGTGGGATAAGGGATAGTGTGGAATTAGGTGGAGGTTCATTAATGAGAAATGCTGACAGATGGATAGACTAGGCTGGCATCATTGAACAGCAGAAGAAGCCAGAATGATGTGATAAGGGCTTGCTGCTGGAAGGAGTGCTGAGTGCCCTCTATTCCAGTTGATATAAGTGGGAGGGAAGTGTTCTCAGCACGGTGCAGGAACAAGCCCTGTGGAACTGGTAGATAGTAAGAGAGGCAGAGTTGAGAAGTGCCTTGTAGGTGAGGACAAAAACGTGCTGAAACAAGGCAAGCCAACAGAGGGAATCAAAGGGAGAGCAGGAGTTATGAGTAAGAAAAATCATTTTAGCAGTTGAATTTTGAATAGACTGGATGGGAGTGATGAGAAAGAGAAATTACTGAAGACTTGTCTAGATGAATATTTTCAATGGGCCTGGTTAATGTGATTTCTCATTTCAGTGCAGAAACCATTTGAGGCTATTGAAAATAAAAATAACCCTGTTTTTCCAATTGGCAGAACACTGTGAACACACAGGGCTGTTTCTCATTTACAGCACTTTACACCACTCTAACAATGTTGACCTCAACTGTAAGGCCTCTATATGTAGCCAGAGTGGTGTAAAAGGGCCTTAGTGTAAATGAGAATCTGGCCTATGGAATTTACAGTACTTTGAGTCTTAATATTGCCTCTCCTTTCTAATTTGTATCAGAATGAGAGTGAAGAAAAAAATTCCCAAAGATAAACTTTCTGATAGCTTTATAAATATTTGTTCATATAAATGATGTCTCTCCAAAGCTAAGAAGTATAATAATCTTCAGCAAGCATGCCCTCATAAAGGTATGATTGGTACTGGCAGTGAA
Organism: Gopherus evgoodei; assembly: GCF_007399415.2. NCBI lineage: Eukaryota > Metazoa > Chordata > Testudines > Testudinidae > Gopherus > Gopherus evgoodei. The sequence goes on from NC_044323.1 coordinate 262,316,220, forward strand.
ATGTGACAAAATTGTACACCTGTAGGGCTTTATGAGGGATCTTCCAGTGTACATGCTGTGACAGTCTATACTATTATGTTCACCACTTTTACAAGACTGTGATAAATTTTGTACAAAGTATGCCTTGGAAAAGTCATAATCTGCTGAATATTATTGTCCTGGTAAAATGTGTGACAACATTCTATGTAATGTTACAAGATTCTACTGTATAACATTGTTATAACATGCTCTGAGGTTAAGAAAAGCAGGTCCAAACCAGTTCCTCAGAGACAAAGGCGCACTAGCACCCCCAGACAGGTACCAACAAAGTCATGTGAGCCATGACTTAGTTAAGTGACCATTCTCCAGCAGGGGGAAGATGTGAACCATCATAGGGATGATTCAGACCTCACATCCCACAAGAGACACAAGTGACTATTTGTCACCTGCACCACAGTTGGGGGTAATCCTCAAAGAGGGGAGAGTAAAGTGGTAGAAGAATGAGAAACTGTTGCCTCCAAATTACCACTATCTCTCCCCATTTCTGTTCATGGCACCTACCATGCCTGAAGGACAAAGAAAGCATCATTGAACTGAGGAAAGGGTGGTCTTGGTTGGAAGACTTTTCAGCCAGTACAGACTACTGTAAGACTATGGTGAGAGAAACCTTTTTGTTTTTAAATTCACTTAACTTGCTAAGTTAGGTATTAGCTTGTGTTTTACCCTTTCATTTTCTTTTGTAACCAGTCTTGGCTTTTATGTATCATTTTCTGTAATCTCTTAAAATCTATCTTTCTGTAGATAATAACCTTATCTTATTGTTTATCTTAACCAGTATGTTTGGTTAAAGAATGTGGGAAACTCCATCTGGGATAATAGGGCTGATTCATATCATTTTCTTTTGATGAAATGACGAACTTTCTATGAGTTTGTACTGTTCAGAAGGGTATTGAGCAGTACAGGATGCACATTTCTACAGAACAAGACTGGGATTGGAAGTTTGCTGGTGTTGCCCTGTATGTAATTCATGTAATGCTGGCAGAGCATTCCTATAATATAGCTGGGAGTGATTTTTGCCTGCTAGAGGCTGTGTGTGAACAGGCCAGGAGTGGATGTTCTGACAGCAAAGAGGTGTAAAAGGCACTCCAGATTGGAGAATTGAGGGGACACAGCTGTTCAACAGTCCACATTGTACCCTGGGGAATGGCACACATGCCTTATGACTTAGGTTGCTGCAGGGTCAATAAGATCCTCTGGAGTTGCCAGGGTAAGTGTACTCTGATTGTTTAGCTTATACTACAATAATTAGATGTACAAAGGAAGTGCACAAATTAGTGGATTACAGTAGTTCATTTTAATGTTTTATTACTAGTTTTTATTTGGCCAACGATGGAAATGCTTGTTTTTCCAATTTACTCTTCCAACTTTAAGTGTTGGATACACTTTTTCTTTTTATGCAAGGAAAATAAGAGGAAAAAGGATTAACTGAAAAAATAATGAATTGAGGAAAGTGCTGCCTGAAAGAAGAATATATCATGGGCAAGTATGTAGGGGCTTTGTGCTTGTGTGTGTATACATAGACTCATAGAAACATAGAGCTGAAAGGGACCTCAAGAGGTCAGGTAGTCCCACTCCCCCCGTGCTGAGGCAGGACCAAATAGACCTAGACCATCGCTGACAGCTATTTCTTAAAAATCTCCAATGATGAGGATTCCACAACCTCTAGATGCTTATTCCAGTGCTTAACTATTCTTATAGTTAGAAAGTTTTTCCTAATACCTAACCTAAATCTCCCTTGCTGCAGATTAAATCTGTTACCTCTTGTCCTACCTTCCATGGACATGGAGGACAATTGATCACCATCCTCTTCGTAACAGCCCATACCATATTTTAAGGTCTCCCCTCAGTCTTCTTTTCTTAAGACTAAACATGTCCAGGTTTTTTAACCTTTCTTTATAGATTAGGTTTTCTAAACCTTTTATCTTTTTTTGTTGTTCTCCTCTGGACTGTCTCCAATTTGTCCACATTTTTCTTAAAGTGTGGCACCCAGAACTGGACACTGTACTACACCTGAGGTGTCACCAGTGCTGAGTAGAGCAGGACAATTACCTACTGTCTTATATACAATTACCTACTGTCTTATATACGACACTCCTATTAATACACCTTAGAATAATATTAGCCTTTTTCACAACTGTATCATAATGTTGATGCATATTCAATTTGTGATCCACTTTAATACCCAGAGCCCTTTCCAGCAGTACTACCACCTAGGCAGTTGTTCTCCATTTTGAAATTGTGCATTTGGGCATTTTTTTCCCTTCCTAAGTGAAGAACTTTGCACTTGTCTTTATTTAATTTCATCTTGTTGCTTTCAGACCAGTTCTTTTATTTGTCAAGGTCATATTGAACTCTAATCCTATCCTCAAAAATGTTTGCAATCCCTACCAGCTTGGGTCATCCACAGATGTTATAAGCATATTCTCCACTCTATTCTCCAAATCATTAATGAAAACATTGAATAGTACCAGATCCAGGACTGACCCCTGTAGGATCCCACTAGCAGGGGCAGGTCTAGACATTTTGCTGCCCCAAGCACAGAGGGTCTGCTGGTCCCACGGCTTCGGTGGACCTCCCGCGTGCCTGCGGGAGGTCAGCTGAAGCCGCGGGGCCAGTGGACCCTCCGCAGGCATGCCGCAGGCAAGCCGCTGTAGGCACTCTGCCTGCCGCCCTAGCGGCAACCGGCAGAGCGCTCCCCACAGCTTGCCGCCCCAGGAACACGCTTGGAGCGCTGGTGCCTGGAGCCGCTCTTGCCCACTAGATAAGCCCTCTCAGTTTGATAGCAAAGCACTGATAACCACTCTTTGAATATGATCTTTCAACCAGTTGTAGTTTCATCTAGACCACATTTCCCTCGTTTGCTTATGAGAATATCTTGGGGGACAGTGACGTATGTGGGACTGTGTCTTGTGTGTGTGTATGTGTGTAGAGTAATATAGATGCGTGTGGTGTACGTATGTATCCTACTAGTAAGCCATTAACGAGAAATAAACAGTATCAAAAAGTCAACCAAACTGCACAATTAATAGACTTTATTCCTTAGGAATCAAAAGACTTGAATAATCATGGTACCTCATTACCTTTTTCTCAGCAACACAGAGCCTCTACAAAGTCTGACATTCTTGCAAAGCTATTCCACTTCTGAACCTGGCTCAAGAAAACAGAGGGATTCTATCTTAATACAGACAATGTATTACATGTAGAAATTAAACCAAGCAATGGGTGGTCGATGGAGGGGTGAATAGATAATGATTTAAAAAAAAGCAAACTAGCTGTGATTACATTTTCTGTGGTAGACATAATTGATATGTTTATTTTCTGTGATTCACACATTATTTTAAGTTTCTGTGGGTGAATTTTATTACAAAATATTCTGCATTTTTAAATACCATTTAATTATGGTTTGTTTCCTTAGGGATTATATCACCATGAGATTTTAATTTGGTATATACCCTAAAGGGCAGCATATTTTCAATTATGAAATATTTCCTCCAGAAACAATAACGGTTCAATGATTTATTGCAGGATCTTATTATAAGGTGCCTCATACAAGTGAAAGTTGAAATGCAATTGGCTTAACAGTATAGTATAGGCAGCACTAAAATGCATGTGAACTGAGCATATGTGCCTTTTGCACAAAAATTATATTTATATACCTTCATCCTTTGCATAATACTTCAATTATTATATCTTGAAAAACTAACTTGGAAAGCTGAGAGCTATGAAACATTTACATTATTATCTCTTCAAAAAGTTCATTTTTGGACAAGTATCATTTGGATAGGGATTAACTTAATCAGAGATTTTGAATCTTCTTTACTTTAATTTTTAATCTCTTTTTAAAAATATGTCTGAATCTTAAAAAGGCCTAAACCTGTAGTCACAAAGCACTGCTTCAAAAAAGGGGAAAAAAAGAAAAAAGAAAGTTTTTAAAGCAGCCACCAGCTGTAAGAGAGATAGTGCAAGCAGCAGATTTGTGACAGAGTGGAGCATGAAACCCATCAGCTGATGAGTGAAAATCCCTGGTTTCTAATTAATCGAGGTACACAGGCCAAGGGATGAAGAGGATCAGGGAAATGAAATCAGGAAAAAGATACCATCAGTCATTTCTGCGGCCCATTGTCATACTTCAGAATCTGCTGTAATGAATCACTCAGGCATTCCACAGATACATTCAAATGGTGAAGAAAATTCATTGTCCGGTGAAGAGTGTTTGATAAAAATCTTTCTTTTCCCCCCTCTTTGTCAGAAGCCTATGATCAGAAAAGGAAATCCAGAGAGCACAACAGGTGTGCTTTTGCAAGCCTGGTAAAATCTGCAAATGAACTGAGGTACTAGAGAATTTTTTTGTACTTAAATTTCTCCAGAATGAAAAAAAAGTATCTTGTAATAGCAGACAGTGGTAAAATGTGCTGAAAAAAGCTAAAGATTAAGGGGATAAAAGGTATAAACGTTCTTCCGGTTGGGAAGCTCCTGTCCCTATAAAATAATCTTATATGAAAAATGCGAGCAAATATTTTTGTAAAATATATTTGCAGAGTTTAACATTTCCAGACACGGACGTCTGCTTTGAAGAGCTATAAATCCACAGGCTAGCTCTAAGTTAAGAGAGTATTATACTGAACCTTTCAAACTTGACCAGAAAAAAAATTACCTACTTAAAAGAGAGTAGTTTTGTTTCCTGCTCAGATTTCCTGGTGTTTTTCACAAAATACAAGGGAAGTACATACCCCTGAGTATTGGGTTTCTATGAGCATGTCTCTCTATAAATTCTATTTAAAGGTCCCAGAATTCAGGACTGAATTGCACTGAAATTATTTAAGGATTTCATACCTTCTTTGTTTTAAAAAATATTGAGAACATTTTTCCTAGTATCTCACAAATGACACTGAATGCGAAATTTGCCTGTGGCCCAACTTTTTGACCCTAAACAATTCCTTTAGGCAGTTCAAAGTAGTGTGTGCCATTAGATGACACCAAGAGATAATTGTTTTTAAATAATCATGTGCTGTACTGAGACATATAAGGATGGCTGATACATTTTAAATTTAATTATCATAATATAGGGTTTTGCTGTCTATAATCACCAAGACACTTTATAGTTGATAATATTAAAATCACAACAATAATGAGCAGCAAAGAGTCCTGTGGCACCTTATAGACTAACAGACGTTTTGGAGCATGAGCTTTCGTGGGTGAATACCCACTTCGTCAGATGCATGTAGTGGAAATTTCCAGGGGCAGGTATATATATGCAGGCAAGCTAGAGATAATGAGGTAGTTCAATCAGGGAGGATGAGGCCCTGTTCTAGCAGTTGAGGTGTGAAAACCAAGGGAGGAGAAACTGGTTCTGCAATTGGCAAGCCATTCACAGTCTTTGTTTAATCCTCAGATGATGGTGTCAAATTTGCAGATGAACTGAAGCTCAGCAGTTTCTCTTTGAAGTCTGGTCCTGAAGTTTTTTTGCTGCAGGATGTCCACCTTAAGGTCTGCTATAGTGTGGCCAGGGAGGTTGAAGTGTTCTCCTACAGGTTTTTGTATATTGCCATTCCTAATATCTGATTTGTGTCCATTTATCCTTTTCCGTAGCAACTGTCCAATTTGGCCGATGTACATAGCAGAGGGGCATTGCTGGCATATGATGGCGTATATTACATTGGTGGATGTGCAGGTGAATGAACCAGTGATGGTGTGGCTGATCTGGTTAGGTCCTGTGATGGTTTCGCTGGTGTAGATATGTGGGCAGAGTTGACATGGAGGTTTGTTGCATGGATTGGTTCCTGAGCTAGAGTTCCTATGGTGCGGTGTGCAGTTACTGGTGAGAATATGTTTCAGGTTGGCATGTTGCCTGTGAGCGAGGACTGGCCTGCCACCCAAGGCCTGTGAAAGTGTGGGAACTGTGAAATATGAGGCTTATAATATTCTTATTGGCTCTGCACGAATAAGTTTCTTCTTGTGCACATCCAGTTACAGGATTAAGGCCTAAAATTGTAAGTTATTTGGGACATGGACCATGGCGTCTTATATGGTTGTACTGTACCTTGCACTGTCAGATTGAGGCTGATTGGAAACTCTGGGTGCCACCTCAGTAGAAGTGTTAATAGTTATTTGAAAGGGAGTGTAGTGTAGTGTAGTGTAGTGGCTAGGAAACAAGGCTGATACTCAGCAGAGCTGAGTTCTATTTCTGGTTCTGCCAGTGACTTCAGACACATCACAGGATGACTATGAACTGCCACTGTGTTGTGGCTGTGGGAAAAGGCTACTACAGTCCTAGGATGCATCAGGTGAGGTATTTCCAGTAGAGCTAGAGTTGCTAGCATTATACAAGGCACTGGTGAGACCTCATCTGGAATACTCTATGCTGTTCTGGTCTCCTGTGTTTAAGAAAGTTGAATCCAAACTGGAACAGATGCAGAGAAGGGCTGGGATGATCAGAGGAATGAAGAACCTACCTTATGAGAGCAGACTTAAGAGGTTTGGCTTGTTTAACCTAACCAAATGAAGGCTGAGGGGAGTATGATTGCTCTTGGTAAATATATCAGAGGGATAAATCCCAGGGAGGGAGAAGAGTTAATTAAGTTAAGGGCCAGTGCTGGCACAAGAACAAATCGCTATCAACAGGCCATCAATAAGTTTAGACTTGAAATTAGACAAAGGTTTCTAACCATCAGAGGAGTGAAGTTCTGGAACAGTCTTCCAAGAGGAGCAGTGGGGTCAAAAAACATAACTGGCTTCAAGACTGAGCTGGATAAGTTTTTGGAGGGGATGGTATGATGAGATTGCCTGCAATGGCATTTAGCCCATCTGTGACTACTAATAGCAAATCAGCCTTCTCACCCTGGAGGTGGTCCTTCCAGGGCAGAGGTGGAGTAGCATGCACTGCTACTGTCCCTGTTCAGTGGATAAAGTATATCAATATATAGGTGTCAATCTATTACCTTTCGTGAAATTCATTCCAATTTTAATAAAAGCAAACAACAAACAAGCTGCTAAAGCAATTTATTATGAAGAGTTTTAGCAAGGAACTCCTCTCCTGCTAAAACAAATAGCAGGAGTTTTCATCATGCCAAGTCATATCTTAAAACAGAACACATATATAGAACATATATATATATATATATATACACACACATATGTATTATAACTCTATTGATATATTAATATAATAGCATTAGTTAAGAGCTCAACAGAGTTATTCTGGATTTGCACGAATGTATCTGAGAGCAGAATTGTGGACAGTTTCTTGTCTCAAAAATATCTGTTTTGTCTGTGCCTTCTTTTTCTTGAAGAAACTGATGAAAACTTAATACTGATTTGTCATGTATAACTGTGCAGTAGAATCAGATTTCTCTTTCCAGTTTCATCAGTATTTCCAAACGAGGATTTTAAAAGATTGGAAAAAAATTAAAAACTTAGTAGAGAATCAGTTTTTATCATCAAAGTCAGCAGGAGCTCTCTTACTAGTGTGCAAACTGCGCCCCGCACTGGTCCCCCTTTGGAGGAACTCTATGAATAAATCAAATTTCTAGAGACTGCCAGCTTTGTAATCCTGGCCTACTGCTCTGGGTAAAACAGCTCTCCCTCCCTAGTTGCATAATTTCAGTCATTTTAGGATTTTATTTTCTTCATTTTATTTCTCTTGCAGACCAATGAATTGTGGAGGGGGGAAGGCCAGGGCCTCAGAAACCCCAAGCTATGCCTCATGATCAGCAGTAGGTAAAAAGTAGACATAAAAACAGAAAGATATATTTGTAATGCATTCTGCTTATGGAGCATCACTGTAGAATAGGTGTCTGCATCCTAACAGGCAAAGATAATACCAATACCATCAGTAAATTGGATAATACAAATGGAGGATCAATCTATTTTTGTCAATAAATTAGGTTTCTACTTTTTATAACAGTGTCTTTGCATGCTTTTTGCAGAAATGTTACTACTGAATCATATTAAGCAATCAAACTTTAATCTAAACAATGAAACCATCATTTTTTTTTTACTTTGGGTTTAAAAATGCATGAAAATGGAAAAAGAAAAATTATAGGGAACATGATCTTTGTGGGCAAAAGTGAAAACATCACTACCAACAAAACCTTCCTAAGCAACCTGTTTGGGAAATGGAAAGACCATTTGGAAAGATTTCATCAAAGTGATTTTCTGCAGATATCGCACAGGTGATCAGGATAAAACCCCACAGCTTCAGCACTTCAAATATTTATCATATAAATGTTTGCCTGAATCATGATAAGGGTGAGGTTTGGGACTTATGGACACTGAGATAGGATGTCAGCTGAGACATCCATCTGATTCTGATTGCAGACAGAAAGGAAATGCCTCGTAGAGGCCAGGAGAGAGAGGCAGAGGAAGAGGGAGTAAGGGATAGTAGGAATGGACAGCTCTTGTTCCCAGCTCTAATATCCCAGTGCAATTATTTTCTGGACATCCACTCCTTGCCTGCACAGGAGATAGGGCTATAAGTGTATGTTATTTTTTAATTACAAGGGGGTAGAAAAAATCCTGATGATGGGCTGGAAGGTGCCATTGCATTGTTATTTTTTTCTCTCCCTTCGTTTGCTGATTATGTGAGCTGGGCTCCTTTGCTAGCCGATGATAAGCAGAATTTCCATGTTCTCTGCATAATTAATCCATCTCTGCCTCTCTTCATGCCAACTCGCCCGTTATCGCCGGCACATGCCTGAATTGCAAAAGAATCCGCTCTTCAATTGGAACTTATTGATATTCTAAGGAAAAAAAAGAGAGAAGGGGAAAAAACTGAAAATCCTTAAGTTTAAGCCGCAGATTTTTAAATGGATTAATTTCGCTGCAATCGCAGCCATCTAAGGCGGGAAGGCAGGCAGAGCAAATTGAAAGCATCTCCATGTTTGCAGAATTGGGTCCAGAATGCTGAAATGTACTGGCACGGCTTTCTTTTAAAGTCAGAAAATTACCATTCATTTACATCACATGAAATACTTTTTTATGCTAGAAATATTCAAGAGACGTTCTTTAAATGCCTGCTAATGCTTGATAACATTTCAAACTTTCAACATTTTGCTAGACTTTGATATGACATGATAGGAATGCCTGCCAGTGAGGAATATTATATGTACTAGTAATCTCTTTTTATCACATATTTAGATTAGATCATCCTCCTCTTAACCATCCTGAAGTAGTCTTTAAACAATGTATTTGGTATCATAGGGTCTTATTCAGTATACTCATGCACACTAAAGTTAGTAGGGTATATTTAGACTTTGTCTACAATGGAATTTTTTTTAAGTTCCAATGCATCTTAAAAACATAAAAGTTTATCTTTTTACACTTTTCACACAGTTAACCCTGACTTCACAGAATTCACTTTACATTTAGAAATGTTGTGTCCGTCTAATTTGTAACATATAGTTTTTGTTATTTTGATACAGTTTGTGTGGATCCTACTTACATTATGAGAGAACTCAGCTGTATTACACAGAAGGCTGGCATTACACTCTGAATATCAAGAGCTAGCGGAAAGGATGCTACCCACCCCCTTCTCTCAAAATATTACCAGAACCTAAATATTCCACTCTTTTTGCTTCTTTAATACAAAAGTCACATTCCTCATTTCCTTGACCCCAGGAAGCAGCAGCATTCGGCAAGACTCAGATGTGTTTTTTAATACCTCAGCTAAGCTACAACATATCTAGCATTCCATGTCCATATGCTAGAAATCAGCAATTTATGCTGTTGTAGAAGGTAATGTTAACATTCACAGTTAACAGAGGGCAGAAGAAGTTGCAGCAATTGACACTGACTACAAATGGAAATTTAGCTGTTTTGAAATCTTTGTCATTATTAAATAGATCTGTTCCATTTTAAACATACTATAAGAATGAACTGCAAAAAAATGAGACACGGGCAGGCACATAGAACAGCAAAAAAATGAAACAGCAAAACAATGATATTTGTGGAGACATCTGCTTCAGTTTCAAAACAATGATTTTAATAACTGATGGGCCATCTCAGCATAAAATACCAGCATTTGTGAGAAAATCTGTGTAGCTAATAAGTAACTAAAATGTCAGTATTCTATGTTGTTTTCAGGCAATAAGTGGAACCACAGAAAAATGGCTCAGTTACTATGTTAGTAATTTAAGAAAAACAGAAATACAGAACAAAGAATTTACTGTCGCTTTCAAATGACTGAGCATTATAAGGCATTGTTAAACTTGCAAATATTAGTGCTTACATTACAATATAGACAGTGCAGTTTTTACCAAATGGTGTTGTTTTAAAGACTTATTTTGGAGTGAATATTCTTATGTTCTCACTTAGTTATAATAGCTGCTTAGCTGAATACTTAAAACCAAATTAAAAAGAAATGATTTAAAAACTTGAAAATATAGATTTAGCAAACGCCTGTAAACGATGAATAAAACAATTTCAATTACTTTTCCCACATACCTCTATCACCTAAATATGTAAATTAAAAGCTATAGTTTCAAAGTACCTGAGAATTAATTTCCAGGTGTGTAACACTTTCTGAGAACAGAATTTAGCTTTATTTTCTACAAATGTTGAAATTCTAAATATAATACAGAGTATATCTGAAGTGCATATAACTACAGAACTCCCTCATCTAGGGTGAAGTCCTGGCTCCACTGAAGTCAATGGCAAAACTGAATTGACTCCGATAGTGCCAGGATTTATCTATAAGATAGATATAGGACTTAATCCAGTTCGCAGTAAAGTAATTGTCTGAACTCTCATTTACTTTGCTGGAAGTAGGATTATTTTCATAAAAAGCTGAATTGTAAACTTAAAGCATTTGCATTATTATATACATATATAAAAGCATTAGACCCTCAAACCATGTTATATTTATTAAACAATAGAAATAAAGCACAGATAATTTTTAATTACAATTTACTTATTACCATGCTGGTTTTAGTGTGAGATACTTCTTGTGTATTTTCATTCTGTTGTGAAGACTTAAAAATGTAATAATATGCTATATTAGGAATTATTAAAATAGTTGTAGACCAGTAAATATTCAATCAACTTTTACATATGAGGGTACTAGTAAAGAACACTGCATTTTAATATGATGCAAATAGGACTTGTCACACAGAAAAACTAAGAAATTCTTCCATTGCTGCAGAAAGAAAAAATCTTCCAATAATACTGCTGTTTATGGTTGGTATACACTGGTTGACGGAGTGAAAATGTGTAAGGAGTGAAAATGAAGACTGTTTCTTGGAGCAAGGAGTGGCTGCAGCTGATCTCCCAACCATAGGCTGCCACTTGTTCTAAATGAAACTGAAAACTTCTAGATTTCCTTCTGGCCTGGATTTATATTGATCTGACCATGCAGTTTCCCAAGAGATGGCCAGTGGTCTTCGACCATAAGCCACCAAATGCTCCTCTCCAGTATAGAAGCCTAAAGCAGACACAAACTAAATGCTTGAAGTCTACCAGTCTAGATTTCACTGTCTTGAGTGAACACAATCCCAAAATACCTAACTAGAACTAGATCACCTTAATTTAATTGCCAGTTGGCTTGCAGATATTCCCTGCAAGAAGTATCTTGAAAATTTCCAATAAATAAAATAACATAAGTAACTGCAATATCAACTTAAAGAATGATATAGGAAGGAAAACACATTACATTAGTAAAAACAAACATACATCAAGGAACCCAAGAAATTCAATAAATGATCATTCTGCTCCAGAAAGTAGGAAGGTAAGTGCTATAGAATGAAAGGATAGCCAAACAGGCCTCTTCTGTAGCCTTTCTTAAAAGGGGAGATCCTCCTGGCTCCACCAGCCAATCTTAGGGCCCAGAGGGCAACCAACACAAAATTGGGCTAGGATTAGTTGATGGATGTGTGAGCATCAAGAATTCTCTCTGGGCAGTGACAACAAGAGCAAGATGGCCTCGCTGCCTTGAAATAAGGGAGCGGTATGGCGGGATGGAATATTATCACCCATTTTATTTTCAATCTGATTTACATCCCTATTTTATTACTTATGCAAAAAGGAGCCTCTCAAAATGTACCCTGTCAAGGTTCCTCCCCCACTCTGAACTTTAGGGTGCAGATGTGGGGACCTGCATGGACACTTCTAAGCTTAATTACTAGCTTAGATCTGGTAACACTGCCACCATCCAGAAATTTCAGTGTCTGGAACACTTCCTGTCCCCCCAAAACCTTCCCCTTCCTGGGCAGTCTTGAGAGGCTTTTGCACCAAATTCCTGGTGAACACTGATCCAACCCCTTGGATCTTAAAACAAGGAGAAATTAACCATCCCCTCCTCCTTTCCCCACCAATTCCTGGTGAGTCTGGATCCAATACCCTTGGATCTTAAAACAAGGAAAAATCAATCAGGTTCTTAAAAAGAAAGGTTTTAATTAAAGAAAGAAAGGTAAAAATCATCCATGTAAAATCAAGATGGAAAATACTTTACAGGGTAATCAGATTCATATAGCCCAGAGGAACCCCCTCTAGCCTTAGGTTCAAAGTTACAGCAAACAGAGGTAAAATCCTTTCAGCAAAAAGGAACATTTACAAGTTGAGAAAACAAAAATAAGACTAACATCTTGCCTGGCTGTTACTTACAAGTTTGAAATATGAGAGACTGATTCAGAAAGATTTGGAGAGCCTGGATTGATGTCTGGTCCCTCTTAGTCCCAAGAGCGAACAACCCCCAAAACAAAGAGCACAAACAAAAGACTTCCCTCCACCAAGATTTGAAAGTATCTTGTCCCCTTATTGGTCCTCTGGTCAGATGTCAGCCAGGTTTACTGAGCTTCTTAACCCTTTACAGGTAAAAGAGCCATTAACTCTTAACTATCTGTTTATGACATACCCCTTTAAACTACTTATGAGGAGTACCCCCTCTACTTATGGTGAGCAACTCTGAACATCATAAAACAATATTTTTGCCAACAGTTACCACACATCTGTATGTGAAGTAACACAAAGTTTCCCTAAATGCAGAAGGAAAAATAAATTGCAGATACTAGAGTGTGGTCAGTGTGACTTTTTTTAATGTTTAACATTGTATCTCACAATTATAGATCCCAGAAGCTTTCTTCCCTTTTTTCAATCTGCAGTGAGAAGGAATAAAGTGTATCTAATTCTAAATCCCTTAGTTCTACCAAAGATAGCATATGTGGTCTATAAAGGACATTCAGTGAATGCCAGAATCTCTCTTAAGGAGACGGAGGAGATGAGCACTAAAATGTTGAATTGATTTGGAAGGTACAACTGGTTTTCAGAACAAAAACTGGGACAAAACTACAAAGGCCTTGCCCAGACTGGAAATAAACTAGACCTCTCAGTGGCAGAATTTATAGTGTGGACAGGATGTAGGCATTTTTACCACGGTGTCAGCTAATCCTACACACTAGTGGAGATGAACTGCTGCAGGAAAATACTTACAAATGTAAGTTCCCAGTTTAAATACATCCACAAATTGGGTTTTTTTGCATGAAAAAAACACAAACTCACACAATCTTTTGCAAATTTTTTGTGCAGAGAGGAAATGCATGATTTATTAGAACCAGAAAAGCTGTCTGCTTTATGTATTCTCCTCAAAATTCTAGTATTTGTTGAGAGCTGAATACAAAATATAAGAAGCCACAATCCTTGATCAAAGGAACAATGTAACTTGGCCATGAAAGAACAATTGAGAAATGTGAAGTACATTAGCTGATAGAAGATTGAAGTGCATAAATCGTGCAGTGCTGGTTGAGGTGCTTTCCAGAGGATTATTTCAAGGAGGGGCTTGAAGATGGAATGGAAGGTTACTTGGCACACAAGGAGAGGGAGACCTTTCCAACCTTAAGGGGCAGCATGGAAGAAGACACCAAGATGATGACACAGATATCAAGAAAGATTATGTCAGGTTTCTACTGCCCTGAGGAAGGGAGATGGGCTCTGACAAAGTCACTGACTCTTTTGTGTAGGTGAAACTGATGAAGTGGCTATGGAGGGGTTCCTTGTTGATTCCACATTTATGTCACTTTCTTGTTTGTTTACAGATATGTTTTAAAAATGAAACAAAAAACACTAAAGGAAAACTTTCCATTCAAGATTTTCTGAGAGGCAGAACAAAGAGTAGAGAGAGAGAAGGTAGAGCCACAGACCACTGTGGAATTGCCAAAATTTGACAAATCACAAATGGTCTCTCTGCATAGCTGAGAGTGCAAGAGGAGCCCAAACTGTCTGAATCTGAGGCATCTAATAAGCAGAAACAAAGTGATTTCAAAATATTAACACAGGAAAATCAAATTCTCCAAAGCTACTCGGAGCATTTCCTCTGGGTCATTGTAGCTCAAAACAAAAGTAAAGCTAACACCTACTCAGAACTGAACATATTTTTTATTTTTCCATTTGAAATATGGGATTATTTTCTGCAGGCATTTGGAAGGGGAGTATATCCCGGACCTTGGTTGCTAGTAAAAATTCTAATTTTGGAAGCCACTATCAGTCAGCATGAAAATGGGTCCAGTTCTATGGAAATTAGCTTATTACTATTATTTTTTTTGCTGGCAATTGCACAATTTGTGCTTTTTGAATTTTGAAAAGCAGGACACGAATTGCAAAGAAAAAAATGAGTTAGTTAATTACTGAGGAATCCAAACCTATGCCTGGAATAACATACACATTCAGCTGAACCTCAGGCCATATGCTCTCCTAAATCCCCATGTGTAGCTCCAGCTCCTGTCAAACACAGAAGCACTGAGTAAAACAATTAGCATACAAAAATATTAGCTGTTGATATGTTAATACTCTAATGATCATGATTAATAGCTGAAATCTATCAGCATCACATAGTAAAAAGTGACTGCTATAGAAAACAAGTTAAATATTCACTCTGAATTGTGATCATGTTTCATTCCCTTCACTTTGTTTTGTATAGGACTGACCAACAACTCCATTACTGTTTCTTTAACAGCGTGCTTACTTATGGAGATCTAACTTGTTACCTCATCAAAATACAGTATTTGTCAGCTACAGTATATCGAATATTTAATGGTTTAATTAAATAAATGAAGACAATGCTCTCCTTCTGATTGATCCTGAGGTGTGAGACTTAGTGGAATAAAACATAAAGATGAATTAAATACAATGTAATAAATTTTAATTGCATAATTCCAAGGATAATAATATTGCTAAAAATATTATTCCCTCAAGAGCAAGAAGTCATTTACCTTTAGCTCTAGCTTTCAGCTTGGTCCTACATAAGCATTCAGTTATGATTTATTATAATAGTATTCTTTCCTTATGTTTTTCAAACACAGATCATCTAGATTAAAAAGTATACACTTGTTTAACTAAATCACATTTATTTTACACTATATTCTTGTAACCTAAAATTTAAAAAAAACAGAAAGGCAAGTTGCCGTGATGTTCAAGGCAACATCTTTGATGAAAGGGTTCTTATAGTTCGATAGGGTACAATGAAATGACAGGTAAGAGTGGCAATTTATCATGCACACCCTTAAAAATTCAGTATATGCTTATGTGAGCATATTTGCAAACATATTTAATGTTTAAGCAACTCACCTTTGCGACTGTTAGCTAACCTAACAAAAACATAACATTCAATCTTAGATTTTAGGTATGTGATTTTTCACATTTGTGTGATCTTTACATTACCAATCATATATTGAAACTATTGAATTATAAACATGGTGCAGTAATACTGGGCCATATTTTTAAAAAAGTTAGATACCTAATTTGGGCTCTCATTTTCTCTGATTGCATGAGCATATTTGTGTGCCTAACTTGCAGCTACAAATGATTACATCTTAGATCAGCAATTTAGCTTTGGCCATAATTAAGTTCATGTGCTAATTTAGCTAGCGACTTTTTTCCTGCAAACCGCTCCATTCAGGTACAAGGGTTTGCCTGTGCAGAGCTCTTTTCAGGATTGTGTTCTAAATTATGCAAGTATTTTTACATACTCAGTTGTGCACCTAACTTGTTTGAAAATGTGTCAAACATAGGATATAAATTAGGAGTTTTACCTGAGAAAGGACTTCAGGATTGGGACCCAAAAATCCTGAGCAACTTTCATTGATTGTTTTTCTTTATTCCTTATATCTTTATTTACACACCACACATATTTAAATAACAGAACAATAAATAGCTAAGGAATAATGCAGTTGGGCAAAGCAGAAACTCATGAGGCAGAAAATACTATACTGGCAAGCTTGCTGTTGTACACATTTTAAATTCCTCTAGTTTTATTGGAAAATAAAAAGTGCTTGATATACAAATACATTAAGCACTAGATTGTATATGATTCAAGTACTTTGATTTATAAACAAATGCTTTATGATTTGGGCTAATATTTTTTATGCAAGTAGTCAATGTTGTATTTGAAAAATATGATTCTAAAAGATTAATATATTAGCTTTAAAATAGATATTTACATGTTTACCTCCTGTGTTCATTAAGGTATATATTTTCATACAGAAAATAGTAATGAAAAATTATGTTTAAAGCACAAATCCTAAGCAATTCATTTTCCATTTTAGCAGCAGAGTTTCAGTGATCATTGTGAGCTTTATTATTGCTTTATTTCCAGGAATTATTAGATCTTTCTTAAATTGTTCTGTTGCAAATGTTAAACATATGATATTTATATTACAATATTTAATAGAAAGCTGAAAATTGCAAGATAGTTTACAAGTGGAACTAGTATTACACTTCCTGTAACATCTTTCCATTAAAAAGTTAACAAGCTGGATTAATTGCTTCATGATAGATAGTCCTTTTAAAAACTTGTTATTTTCCATGCAGCATAACATAAATACCTTATGATATATTAGTATTAGTCTGTTTTGAAATATCTATTTTCTCCCAAAAAGTATAGAGTAGATATACATGCTGCATTCTAATGCTCTATTTTATACCATAATAGCTTCGCAAATCAAGGAACTTTAAGGTACCAACACAAATGCATTTGCAGTATGTATGAAAAAAAAACAGACCGATTCTGAGAGCCCATTACTTCTATAATAAACTTGTAGATTGTAAAATATTTATATACAAATCACATTATAGTAATAACACATTTTGTCACTCAGATGCTATTTTGATGGGTACCAATATAGAAACTTTGATAGAAATCCCTGAAATGAGTGATCAAAATTTAAATATTATACAGATTTTCTAATTCTAGATGAAATTCGTACTAAAAGCAATGATAGCATGTATTAATTTTCAGAACTATATATTTGTATTTAAAAATTAAAAGATGCAGTAGTATTGTGTAGATTTATATTTGGATGATCTAATTATTATTAACAACTAATTGTGAATATTAATTAGGTTATTCATCTGTTTCACGTCTATCTACACATATCTTCAAAAAAAGTATATTAACATATCAGACTAAAAACCTGGCACAGAAATTATACTCAGCATGTTTTTGAAAATACATTTTACACTTAATATTTGTATAATTCAGTGAATATGTGAATTAAGTTATTTCTGCAGCAAATGTAATTAGGATATTATTCAGTTAGAATGGACTACATTCAGTTAGAAATAAGATTTTTGCAGCTGTTGGTTGCTAATACTAGGAGGTTGTTGCCTCTTAGGACTGAAGCAAACCCTGATTCAGGAGACAAAAATGTCTTTTTACCTTGAAAAGAAAATTATATTTTCAGTTTTCTGCATCTACTTATGTGGATTGTCTAAATCTTTTGCATCCAGATGTCACCTCTATCTTGCATATGTGATGATGAAAATGGCCATCAGTTGATGACATCAAATGGACTTCACTAAAACCCTGATTCATCAAAAGTACTTAAGCAAGGGCCTGATTAATATTCTAATCTATATTGATTCTTATAGCACACTCATCATCATCAAAGTATCTGAGTACCTTCCAGTCTTGTATTAAGCAACTTGACTGCACATTTGTCATGTGTTATTTGTTCTCTCAACCTCTCCCCACAAGGAGAAGCACATGCAGTAGAGTGTCTTGTTTTGATAAATTAAAAACAAAACAAAAAAAACTATACATATTACTATGTATTTATAGTAGAGACGGTCAAAGAAATGTGCCTTGAACTTGTAGCAGTGATATCTGTGATGGTCCTTGTTTCCTGTGGGAATTCATTCCACAGTCTCAGGTTTAAAACAAACAAAAGGAAGTATTTTTTCACACAACACACAGTCAATATGTGGAACTCCTTACCAGAGAATGTTGTGAAGGCAAAGATTATAGCAGGATTCAAAAAAGAATTAGATAAATTCATGGAGGATAGGTCCATCAATGGCTATTAGCCAGGATGGGCAGCGATGGTATCCCTAGCCTCTGTTTGCCAGAAGAGGGGAATGGATGACAAGGAATGGATCACTTCATGATTACCTGTTCTGTTCATTCCCTCTAGGGCACCTGCCATTGGCACTTCCAGAAGACAGGATACTGGTCCAGATGGACCTTTGTTTTGACCCAGTATGGCCATTCTTATGTTCAGGCTGGCTCTCAGGCAATCACTCTCTCCCTTATTTTAGGGAGTTCTGTTGTGCCAGAAAAGCGTACTTGTCAACCATGATCTTCATACTGGAGATTTATGTGGTCTTTTACATATCCCGGGTCCAAGCCATGGAGTGCCTTGAAGTTAAAGACAGGCCTTAAAGCTGATTAGAAATCCTATGGGAAGCCAGCGTAGAGTGGAGGATACATCTGATGTGCTCACAGTAGCCTGAGTTGTGAAGAGGAACCCTGCAACTTCTGTACTAGTTGAGTTTTCTTAAACACTGGAAGTTTCATGTCCAAGTATACTGCATTGCTATAGTTGAACCAAGAGGAGACGAGAGCATGAATAACTGAGGCCAGGTCATCATCTGCCAGGATGGGACAGAGTCTCCTAGCCAACTGGAGATGACAGAAAGCATTACTCATGAATGCTGCTATGTGAGAGCTTAGCATCTGTGAGGAATCCAAGAGTACTCCTAAACCATGGACTGAATTGACCAGTTGTGGGTGTGGACCTTAAGATAAAGGAGATTTCACCGTGGCTTTGGAAACCCTTCAAAATGCTTTCCTGTGCCTACCAACATCACTGTGTCTCACTCAAATTCAACTCGAGCCAGCTATTCTTAAAAAATTATTTTGAAAACTCATGGAAGCCAATGACAACATGCCCATTGATTTGTGGGAATTTTGGATCAGGCCTTATGTGCATAACTTTAAGCACATAAACAGTCTTATAAACTTCAGTGGTATTAGTCACATGCTGGAAGTTATGCACATGCTTTGCTAGATAACTAAGGTCCAAATGATCAGCACTTGCAAGATTGAGTCCTAAGTGCTATGCTAGATCAGGATCTAAGTATCCACTGAAGTCCATTGAAGGAGAGCTGGATTCTCTTGAGCTAACTGCCCAAATTAGCTGTGGGCATTATTAAAGCAGTAAGAAGAATTATAATATTAATAATATACACCATGTAGAAAAAAGGTAGTTAGTGCACCATATGGTGATTTCCTGGAGGCATGCAGTTAGAAACACTGATCTGGAAGTTAAGTAATAGAATTTAGACTTTAATTTTATGAAATATTTTTAAAGTAAAATGATACTTAAACAGACACATGGAATAAAAATATATTTTGATGGCATATGGTTCATTTTCTGATCCTCCTGTATTAGGCTGGTGGAGTGTTAAGGCAGAGAAATTTAGCCTTAATTCTCTATCCATGATGCCTTCTGTAGGAAGTATAAGTATCATGTGCAGCAGTGCCCCTCTGCCACATATATTGGCCAAACCAGACAGTCTCTATGCAAAAGAATAAATGGACATAAATCAGACATCAAGAATTATAACATTCAAAAACCCATCAGAGAACACTTCCATCTCCCTGGACACTCAATAATAGACTTAAAAGTGGCAATTCTTCAACAAAAAACTTTAAAAAAAACTCCAAAGAGAAACTGGAGAACTGGAATTAATTTGCAAACTGGACACCATCAAATTGGGCTTGAATAAAGACTGGGAGTGCATGGGTCACTACAAAAACTAATTTCCCCATACTAATTTCCCCCCTACTGTTACTCACACCTTCTTGTCAATTGTTTGAAATGTGCTACTCTGTTTACATTGGCCTCATTACTACTACAAAATTGATTTTTCCTCCCTTCGTATTCTACTGTTGAGAATAGCCCACTTCCACTTTAATTGAATTGTCACATTAGCATTGACCCCCTATCTTTTCATGTACTGTGTATATATACCTGCCTACTGTATTTTCCACTCCATGCATCTAGTGAAGTGGGTTTTAGCCCACGAAAGCTAATGCCCAAATAAATGTATTCGTTTCTAAGGTGCCACAAGTACTTCTCGTTGTTTTGTCAGAAAAACAAATATTTTCTTGGCCTGCATGAGTTTCCTACTGAATAGCTTGGCCTAATACTGAACGAAAGCCATTTCCAATGCCTTACATGGCAAATAAGACTATGCAGCATTTCTGCTTGATAAAGCTCTTGTTAAAATAGAAGTTCTCTGTTTGAGAAGTTGTCCTTCTTCCATGAGAGAATACTTAAATAGAACTCTTGGAAAAGACAGAAGTAAACAACAAAGTATATTTGATAGTACACAATATTTCATAAATTATGGAATTTGTTAAAATGAATGGTATTTTGAATAATACCACTTCTAAAATTTTGAAGCATTACATAATTTGCATCTTGGATTTATCATTAATAAATATATAAATCATAAATCATTTATTCATACAATATTATGTAGTAGTTTATTACATACTGTGTGAATTTTGTAATGAGGGAATCCCCTGATGAAAAAATAGCACAATATTAATTACCAGCACCATCTGTGCTAAACAATAGGGAAAACAATATTTTAATACAATGACTTCATGCATGTCAGTTATCTTCAACATTAAACACTGCAGTTTTGTTGATGTAGTTTACCTGTCTACTCATTTAAATAACTGATGTTCTTACAAAGGTTAAAACTATGAATAAATGAATTACAATGATATATAAGGAAATATAGTAATAGATCCTACATGGATCTAGCTCATTCATCAATTATGTGTATATGCATAGATGTGTATACACACACACACTTACTGTGCCACCTGCCAAACAGTCATGTTAGTTTGATGTAGCTTTGTTTAGGGTTTCTGTCCTTTTGAGGTTAAAAGTACTGTAGTTATTGGATCCTCACAACAGAAATGTGAAAGCATTTGACTGTTGGAGAGAGATCATGTGTGATTATAAAATATTCTTCTTCGAGAGCTTGCACATGTCCATTCCATTGTAGGTGTGTGCACATCTTGTGCACAGCTGTTGGAGAATTTTTTCCCCTCAGCTGTACCTGTCAGGCTGGTCCGAATACTCTCTGTCACCACACACCACTGCATGCCAGTATAAGAGGCCAGAGCCGCTCCTGATCCCCCGCTGTTCCTTCTTACCACCAGCACAGTTGTTGAAACAATTCCAGACTTCTTGCATCAAATGCTTCCCACACTCTTTTCTGTATATATCCTGTTGTTGTTATAAATTAGTTAGTTTTAGCTCATTTTTAATGCTAGGATTTTGCTTATTGTCTTTTTACTATTATTATTTTTTATTTTTTGGAACCAGGATTAGTACTGGGACAGTGCCTCGCTCCCTGGGATTTCAGTCATGCCAGACTTGCGCTAACCCTCTTCCTGTTAGCAACCCACACCCAGGCTGCTTAAAATGTTTGGGAGAACCCCACATTAGTAACAACTGTCATATTTCTAAAGGATGCAAGCCCCGCTCAAAGAAAGACAAAGCAGTGAGGCTCAAGTGCTTGCTTATGGAGGCAGCACTTTGCCATCCACAGACGTCATCACATGGAGAAAGTACTGCAAGTACATCAGCTTCAGTGCAGAGTACCCTTCCAGAGATATCTGTGGCTTCTTGGTCTCATTCACTAGTACTGAAGACAAGATTTAGGTCTTGCTCAGGTTTGGTACCTTGATCAAGTGTTTCAGTAACAAAGCCAAGTGCAGGCAGAGACTCTGCAAACCATTTGGGAGAGAGGTTCTCCCTGGAGCACATCACCTAAGAAGAGAGTATCGCTGCATCTGAAACCTGTGCCAGGTCCATTGAGGCTGTCCCCTGAAAGATCTTTGTGGAGCC
The DNA here is from genome assembly GCF_007399415.2 of Gopherus evgoodei. Classification (NCBI taxonomy): domain Eukaryota; kingdom Metazoa; phylum Chordata; order Testudines; family Testudinidae; genus Gopherus; species Gopherus evgoodei. The sequence continues at coordinate 262,338,392 of NC_044323.1, forward strand.
ATCAGATAGTGCTGCTCACAATCACCCCAGAGGCATACACAGCTGCCAGGGACCTTCTTAGGCTCTCAGAACGGGTATCACTGGCAGTACAAGAAGGTTACCAATACCTGCAGATCCTACCTCACCACATCAAGATCCTGCGGTACTGTTACCTTCCAAGCATCCGCAAAAGCTAGTGCAGTTGAGAGGCAACTCAACAATGGTATCCCTGATACAACCATCCCCAGGCTCGGGCTACATGTCTCCATTCCCAACTGGTTCTTCCCCTCCATTGTCAGAAGTATCAGACACTTCTTCAGACTTAGAGTTGAGGTCATCTGTATCCCATCTAGAACTGGGAACATACCCCCTCCCCCCCATCAGGGTCTTGTGGACCATTGCCCATGCAGCAACCTCAGCATTGGCAAGGATGTGTCCCAGACCCATATCAGTTGGCTGTTCTGGAAACAGTGCACCATCCCCCCTCCAGCTAGGACTTAGCCTCCACACTTATTCACAGTCTTCAAGAGCACTGTGGGGGCATTGGCACCAAGGGCATTATTCTCCAGTTCCCGATACCAATGTTGGTACTGACCAGCCAGAAGTCACTCAGGTAGCTTCTTCACTGCAAGACATAGATCAGTCACCACCTCAAAAGCCTGTGAGATCCTCTTCCTCATCACCAGATAAAGCTGCTGAGCTGGAAATTGATTCACCACTACCGGAGGATCACAGAGCTCACTTAGAGCTTTTGAGAAGGATGGTCTCTGTGCTCGACATTAACGGAGAGGAGGTGTGTGAAAGGTCTCACAAGTTGGTGGACATTGTGGTATCAGTGGCCTCTGCCAGCATGGCTATGCCAATTAACGAAGCCACTATGGACCAGTTAAAGCTTTTTGGCAGACACCCCCTTCCTTGCCTTCCCCAGCAAAATAATCTGAGAAGAGGTGTACTATGTCCCCTCTAAGATATATGACCACTGTTACTCTCAACTTCCCCTGGATTTCCTTGTAGTGGCAATTGCCAATGTGTGGGAGAGAAAAGCCGCAATGCCAAAAGGCAAAAATTCAAAGAGGCTGGATCTGTTTGGTTGCAAACTTTATTCCTCAGGAAGTCTGTGACTCAGGATTGCAAACCATCAGGCAGTCCTGAGTTGCCATGACTTCACTCTCTGGGAAAACATTATGAAATTTAGAGAGAAGTTACCAGAGGACTGTAGGCAGGAGTTTACAGTAATGGTGAAAGAGGAGGTAAGCTGGTCATCAGCACTGCTCTCCAGGACAGTTAGTGCAGATTCAGATGCTTGAATCGTGGCATCAGCTATTCCTGTGAGAAGGTGTTTGAGGTTCAAGTCATCTGGGTTACATCGGAGGTCCAGCAGACCATTTTTAAGGTCCCCGGATTTCAGAAAAAACAGATAAAAGATTTCTGGGCAACACTAAAATCTCTTAGAATCTATAATCCAGTAAAGGAAACAGCTTAGTCCATAAGAGCAGCAAAGAGTCCTGTGGCACCTTATAGACTAACAGACGTTTTGGAGCATGAGCTTTCGTGGGTGAATACCCACTTCGTCAGATGCGTGTAGTGGAAATTTCCAGGGGCAGGTATATATATGCAGGCAAGAAGCAGGCTAGAGATAACAAGGTTAGTTCAATCAGGGAGGATGAGGCACTCTTCTAGCAGTTGAGGTGTGAAAACCAAGGGAGGAGAAACTGCTTTTGTAGTTGGCAAGCCATTCACAGTCTTTGTTTAATCCTGAGTTGATGGTGTCAAATTTGCAGATGACCTGAAGCTCAGCAGTTTCTCTTTGAAGTCTGGTGTTTAGTTTAGTCCATAGCAGCCATACAGCACCAAGTTTTTGCTCCCTGATCCCAAGATCCTACCAGGGGAAAGGGCGGGGGGTTATAGGAGGTGTGCTCCACTGCCCTCCTCTTTAGCATCAGTGAGCTCATCCTATCCAGATACCTCATCCAAACAGCCATTTTGATGGGTTGGTCCAGGGCAGTATAACAGTTATAATTCCATCATTTCCCAACCTTTTGTTTACCAATCACTTATCTCATTACCTAAGTGCCTGGGTCCAGTAACATTGGATCGGTGGCTCTTAAGCATGGTGGAACTGGGTTATACCCTCCAGTCCATTTCAATCCCTCTTCCCCAACCCCCCTTTCCTGTCCCTATTCACAAGATTGTCCTTCAATAGAAGGTCCAGTCTCTTCTTCAGGCAGAGGCCATAGAGGAAGTCCCATTGTGCCTCAGGAGGAAAGACTTCTAGTCTCATTAATTCCTCATTCCCAAGGCAAAAGGGGATCTCAGACCTATTTTAGATTTAAGAGAGTTGAACAAATTCCTGAAGAAAATAAAATTCCTCATGGTTACCCTAGCTTCAGTATTCCCTCCCTGGAACAGGGGGACTGGTATGTTGTCCTCATCTTAAATGAAATGTACTTCCATGTCATAGTACACCACAACCATTGGAAGTTTCTCAGATTCTTGGTGAATGGGTACCATTGTCAGTGCACAGTTCTTCCATTCGGTCTTTCAGCTACTTTTTGGGTGTTCATAAAGTGCATGACCAAGCACTTCAATGTGGCAGCACATCTATGAAAATTAGAAGTCCATGTATTCTTGTACCTGGATGACTGGTTGATCAGAGGTTGGTCTGAGGCTCAAGTGTTATCCAGCATATCCACTGTCCTCACCATGTTCAACACACTGGGGCTCCTGGTAAATCGAGTCAAATCAATCCTAAAACCAGTACAGAGAATAGAGTTCATTGGGGCAATCTTAGACTCCACAAAGGCCAAGGCCTTGGTATGCAATGCAGGTTCAAAATGTTATGAGACCTAGTGCTACAGGTGAAAGCATACCCTCTTATCACAACACACAGCTGTCTCAATCTCCTGGTCCACATGGCAGCTTGTATTAGTTCAGCATACCAGGTTGCATCTCAGAAAGCTGCAGACCTGGCTAGCTTCAGTGTATGCTCCAAGTCGTTATCATTTGGACAAAGTGGTTTGAGTACCAATGTAAGTTTTATCATCTTTGGATTGGTGGATGAATTCTCTGAAAGTTTGCATAGGGGTCTTGTTTGTTCCTCCTCTACCAACCCTCATTCTAGTCACAGATGCATCATCTCTGGGTTGGGGAACTCATATGGGGTCCTGCACACTCAAGGTCTCTAGTAATCTCAAGATCTTAAAACTTATATAAATGTCCGGGAGCTAAGAGTGATATGTCTAGCCTGCTCTGTCTCCCTCTCCCACATAGAAAATATTTTTTTCCTCTAACAGACAACTCTGCAGCTGTGTTATAAATAAACAGGCAGGGTAGAAGAGTTAAAAGCCCTAGTATGCAGTTTTCCACACGCATAAGGTTTATCTTCACTCTCACCCAAAATTTCTCACTAAGATAGTGTCTAATTTTCACATTAACTAGGCAGTCTATTTGCAGATTTTCTTTCTGAAACTTCATGCTAATACAGATGGAGTTAAACTGCATCCACTGGATGTGAGAAGGGCTCTAGCTTTCTACCTGGAGCATACTACGTCCTTTAGGTCTTCTACTCAATTGTTCATTGTGATTTCAGACAGAGCTAAGAGCAGTCGAGCGTCTATTCAGAGCGTTTCTTCCTGGATCTCCTCATTCTTTTGTTTTTGCTACCAGTTTAACTAATATAGTTCCACCAGCGGGAGTACTGGCACATTCTACTAAAGTGCAGCAACATCAGTGGCTTTCTTGGCACAAGTATCTGTCATAGACATTTGTAAAGCAGCAACTTGGACATCTGTCCTCACTTTTGCTTTTCATTAAGCCATTTCCCATCAGTCTAGGGATGATTCCAGTTTCAGATGGGTTGTCTTTCAATCACTGTTCAGGTAGACTCCAAGCCCACCTCCACGTTTGTCTGCTTGTGAGTCACCTACAATGGAATGGGAACATGCAAGCACTTGAAGAAGAAAAAATGGTTACCTATCTTTCTGTAACTGTTGTTGAGATGTGTTGAATGTGTTCATTCCATAACCCACCCGCCTTCCTGTGTCCATCAGAGTCTATTCAGTATGAAGGAACTGAGCAGGGTTGGGAGGCGGCTTTGGACTCTTACACCAGCATGCAGTGACTCTTGGCAAGAGAAGGCTCTCAGACCACCCCAACAGGTTCTTCGGAGGGAAAAAAGTTCTCTGACAACTGTGCCCAAGACTCACACACTCCAACAATGGAAGTTTACAAATGTTAAATAAGATTAGTCCCAACACCGATCCCTGAGGAACTCCACCAGTAACCTGCCTCCAGCCTGATAATTCACCTTTCATATGACCTGTTGTAGTCTCCCTTTTAACCAGTTCCTTATCCACCTTTCAATTCTCATATTAATCCTCATTTTCTCCAATTTAACTAATAATTTCCCATATGGAACTGTATATAATGCCTTACTTAAATCCAGGTAGATGAAATCTACTGCATTTCCTTTGTCTAAAAAAAAATTCAGTTATCTGCTCAAAGAGGGAGATCAGACTGCTCTTGCACAATCTACCTTTTGTAAAACTATGTTGTATTTGATCACAATTATCTTTTACCTCTATGTCTTTAACTACTTTCTCTTTCAAAATTTATTCCAAGGCCTTGCATACAATCGAGGTCAACCTAACAGGGCTGTAGTTTTCTGGATCACTTTTTTCCCCTTTCTTAAAAAATACTTTATTAGCTATTATCCAGTCAGAGGGTCTAACCCCCAAGTTCACAGATTCAATGTGAATTCTCTTTGCCTCTGGGAAGTCAGTTTTCCCAAGACCATCTATGAGCTGCATATTGTTCTATAGTTCTCTGACCTGTGCTTGCCTGAGGCTGGATGGCAATTCTAAAGACATGATGCTCCCTACCCTTCTACATAGTGTCTTGCCATTCCCCCAGGTGGTTGATTTCTACATTTACCCTCATATCAGACATGTTGTAGCCCGACACTACCTTGCCTCAAGAGATTATGGCTTTGTGCCCTTTGCCTTTGGAGTTGTTTTTTCTTGAGGTAGAATCACAAACTAAGGATAACTCTCAGAAAATCGTATTGCACTTTTTTTCCACAGCATCCAGAATAAAGTGAAAAGGAGGGGTTTGTACCAGAACTTGCCTACTTGGCTTATTTTAAACTCTAAGAGACCAGTAACGGGACTTGACAGATAGTGGGGTTTCACTGACATTCCCAAATTATTATTGAAATGATTCTGAATCCCTTCATTATCAGTAGATATGTGAAGAAATTGAATCCAGATCAGGTATTCATCTCCTTTCCAGTCCCATCTCTGTCTGCTAGGAGAGCTATAAATCTCATCAGCAACTCCACAGGGATGCTCTACCATTGCAAATTCAGTCTAATTTCTTTTCCTTCCTCACTTCCAAGTGTGCTGGTAACCATTGCTCCATTTCCATATCAGTAATTCTCCTCTCCATCCAGCCTGCTTACTCTCGCTTCCCAGTATTTTCTTGTACAGTTGAAAAGAATTTCATTTCTCTCTTTCAATCTTAGGTCTCTCTAATTTGTGATAATGACTAAGACTGATATCTTCTCCTTCCTTGCCTCTTGTGTCTACTTTCTTTTTCCTTTCCTTGCCTCCCTGGATCTTCCTAAAATTATGCATTAGAAAAGAACCTCCTCCAAACACCACTATGCACAGACTTTTACCTCATAACAAAGTGCTAAAGAAAATCTCCTCCTCTAATCTTTCAAGCACCTGTCTTCCAATATTATCCTTGACCAATTTCAGACTGGGTTTCCTTCTGGCCATAATGTGGAAGCCACTTTCTTTTTATAGTTAGTGACTTCCTCCTTCTGCTGCCCATAGCGCATTGTTTTTTTCTCAGAGACCTAAGTGCTCCCTTTTGACTGCTGTGGACCACTCCACTCATCTGGACCTCTTCTATAGCTTCTATACATCAATTCCCTCTTGTCTCAGTTTTACTTTTACCTACCTCATTTAACCGTGCTTTCACTTTCTCAACAGTGGTTCCTGCTCTGTGACAAGACTTGTCTTCTACGGAGATCCACCAATCTCAATTTCCTTTTCTACCTATCTCTGCCCTCTAAGGACCCACTGGTCTTTTCTGTCTAACTGTTCCTAATTCTTAACAGTGTAACTATAATGACCCTTTTTATGCTGATGATGCTTAATTGTAAATCAGTTTCAACAGTTTAATTACTCCTCCCTTTCCAAATACCCTCTGCCTATCTTGGCTAGGTAAAACCAAAAGCTTAAGGCAGACCTTCTTACCCTATCCTCTCACTACGCACCCATATACCAACTCCCCCAGTTGGAGTGAGAGCAGTTTTAGATATTTGGAGTAGACTTTCTATATCTCTTCACCTCATCAACTCACATCACTTTTCAAATCTTCTCTGAAAACATATATATTCTCCCTGGCCTATAACTCTTTCCCACTGGTAATATTTAACTCTAAATTATTATGATAAAGATTTTGAATTGTACCTTTCATAAAAAGGGTAAGATTCTGCTTACTTTGCTCATGTGAGTGATTTGGCCTTACAGTGCTATCAGAAGAACATAATAATGGCCATACTGGGTCAGACCAAAGGTCCATCTAACCCAGTATCCTGTCTTCCAACAGTGGCCAGTGCCGAGTGCCCCAGAGGGGATGAACAGAACAGGTAATCATCAAGTGATCCTTCCCCTGTTGCTCATTCCCAGCTTCTGGCAAACAGAGGCTGGGGACACCATTCCTGTCCATCCTGGCTAACAGCCATTGATAGACCTATACTCCATGAATTTTTCTAGTTCTTTTTTGAACCGTGTTATAGTCTTGGCCTTCACAACATCCTCTGGCAAGGAGTTCCAAAGGTTGACTGTGTGTTGTGTGAAGAAATAATTCCTTTTATTTGTTTTAAATTTGCTGCCTACTAATTTCATTTGGTGACCCCTAGTTCTTGTGCTATGAGATGTAGTAAACAACACTTCCTTATCTACTTTCTCTACATCAGTCATGGTTTTATAAACCTCAATCATATTTCCTCTCAGCCACCTGTTTTCCAAGCTGAAAATTCCCAGTCTTATTAATCTCTCCTCATATGGAAGCCATTCCATACCTCTAATCATTTTTGTTGCCCTTTTTTGAACCTTTTCCAATTCCAATATATAATTTTTGAGATGGGGCGACAATATCTGCACACAGTATTCAAGATGTGGGAGTACCATGGATTTATATAGAGACAATGATATATTCTGTCCTATTATATATCCCTTTCTTAATTATTCCCAGCATTCTGTTTGCTTTTTTGACTGCTGCTGCACATTGAGTGGATGTTTTCAGAGGACTATCCACAATGACTCCAAGATCTTTCTTGGGTGGTAACAGCTAATTTAGACCCATCATTTTATATGTATAGTTGGGATTATGCCTTCCAATGTGCATTACTTTGCATTTATCAACGTTAAATTTCAAATGCCATTTTATTCCCCAGTCAGCCAGTTTTGAGATATCCTGTTGTAGCTCTTCGCAGTCTGTCTGGGTCTTAACTATCTTTAGTAATTTTGTATAATCTAAAAATTTTGCCACGACACTGCTTACCCCTTTTTCCAGATCATTTATGAATATGTTGAATAGGACTGGTCCCAGAACAGACCCCTGAGGGACACCACTATTTACTTCTTTCCATTCTGAAAACTCACCATTTATATCTACCCTTTTTTTCCTATCTTTTTACCAGTTACCAATCCATGAGAGCTCCTTCTCTCTTATCCCGTGGCAGCTTACGTTGTGTAAGAGCCTTTGGTGAGGGACCTTGTCAAAGGCTTTCTGAAGATCTACATAAACTATATCCACTGGATCCCGTTGGTCCACATGCTTGTTGACCCCCTCAAAGAATTCTAGTAGATGGGTGAAGCATGATTTCCCTTTACTAAAACCATGTTGACTGTTTCTCAAATTATGTTCATCTATATGTCTGACAATATTATAGTTTCAACCAGTTTCTCCAGTACTGAAGTCAGGCTTATGGGCCTGTAATTACCGGGATCACCTCTGGAGCCCTTTTTAAAAATTGGCACCACATTAGCTATCCTCTAGTCATCTGGTACAGAAGCTGATTTAAATGATAGATTACACACTACAATTTGTAGTTCTGCAATTTCAGATTTGAGTTCCTTTAGAACTCTTGGGTGAATACCACCTAGTCCTGGTGACTTATTGCTGTTTAATTTATCAATTTGTTCCAAAACCTCCTCTAATGATACCTCAATCTGGGACAGTTCCTCAAATCTGTTACCTAAAAGGAATGGCATAGGTTTGGGAATCTCCCTCACACTCTCAGCCGTGAAGACCGATGCAAAGTATTCATTTAGTTTCTCCGCAATGGCCTTATCATCCTTGAGTGCTCCTTTAGCACCTCGATAGTCCACTGGCCCCACTGGTTATTTAGAAGGCTTCCTGCCTCTGATGTACTTAAAAAAAATTGCTATTATTTTTTGAGTCTTTGGCTAACTGTTCCTCACACTCTTTTTTGACCTTCATAATTGTATTTTTACACTTCATTTGCCAGTGTTTATGCTCCTTTCTATTTTCGTCACTAGGATTTAACTTCCACTTTTTAAAGGATGCCTTTTTGCCTCTCACTGCTTCTTTTACTTTGCTGTTTAGCCACAGTGTCTCTTTTTTGGTTCTCTTACTATGTTTTTTAATTTGGGATATATATTTAAGCTGAGCCTCTATTATGATGTCTTTTAAAAGTTTCCATGCAGCTTGCAGAGATTTCACTTTTGGTACTGTACCCTTTAATTTCTGTTTAACTAACCTCCTCATTTTTGTGTAGTTCCCCGTTCTGAAATTAAATGATACAGTGTTGGGCTGCTGTGGTGTTTTTCCTGTCACAGAGATATTAAATTTAATTATATTATGGTCACTATTATCAAGTGGTCCAGCTATATTCACCTCTTGGACCAGATCCTGTGCTCCACTGCAGACTAAATCAAGAATTGCCTCTCCTCTAGTGGGTTCCAGGACCAGTTGCTCCATGAAGCAGTCATTTAAGGTGTCAAGAAATTTTATCTCTGCATCCCATCCTGAGGTGACATGTACCCAGTCAATATGGGGATAATTGAAATTATAATACCCCATTATTATTATTGGGTGTTTTATTTTAATAGTCTCTCTAATCTCCCTGAGCATTTCACAGCCATTGTCACCATCCTGGTCAGGTGGTTGATAATAAATCCCTACTACTATATTCTTATCATTAGAGCATGGAATTTCTATCAATAGAGATTCTATGGTACAGTTTGATTCATTTCTGACTTTTGCTTTATTTGATTCTATGCTTTCTTTCACACATAATACCACTTCCCCACCAGCACGACCTGTTCTGTCTTTCTGATATATTTGGTACCCTGGTATTGATTATCTTCATTCCACCAAGTTTCTGTGAGGTATATTATATCAATATCCTCATTTAATATGAGGGACTCTAGTTCACCCATTTTATTATTTAGACTTCTAGCATTGGTATATAAGCACTTTAAAAATTGTCCCCTTTTAGCTGTCTGCCATTACACGATGTAATTAAATGGGACTCTTTTATTTGACTGTTTCTGATCAGACCCTGCCTGTATTTTATCATTTTATCATTTTCCATTCTCTTGTCCTCACTAGGATATAGAGATACTCTTTTAATAGATCCTCCCTTAAGGGATGTCCGAACCATGTGCTCCTCCGCATCTGTCGGCTTTCTCCCAGCCCTTAGTTTAAAAACTGCTCTACGACCTTTTTAATAAGTGCCATCATGTTGCAACGTTTACTTTAATATGCTGTAGGAATAGTTATTTTACAAATAGTAATTTACAAACATGAGTGTTATATAGAAACATTGTGAAAAAGTCCTAAAGCTGACCCATTACAAAAAATACAGTCAACTGTATTTCAGAAGTCCCATACTTTTGCTTAGAAATCAAGAATAAAATGGGAAGTATCTACATATTAAACACCAAACTAAAGAGGCACAAATGCCACATATGCTCTAGCTTGTCAGCCTGTCATACAAATGACTCCCACACTCAGCTGTTTGGAACTTTTTGAAAATGAGCAACTTTAAAATATAGATATTTTGAATTAATATTTCAAAAGAGGATGACTAAGCCTTTAAAGACCAACTGGTACTTTGTCAACCTGCCAGGAACAGGGGCTGTGCCTAATTTGCATTAGAAATTACATATTATTGTAAATAAAAAATAAAACACACAAATATTGTCTCTGCTAGATGAACCAAAATTACTTCTTTGAGTTCACCAGCAACAAGGGCCTGCAGCTGATAACCTTTGCGTTTGCAGGAAGAGGATGGCAGGAGAGGCTGAACTTTAGGGGCCAGATGATTATCCTCAGCTGTGGCTGAGGAATACTAGATATGGGCTTCTCACAGCAAATTTTTTGGTGGCCTCAGAGGGCATCCACCAACTCTTGCTGGTGTCCACTCTAACAATTTTTCCCAAAATACTTAATTAACGTTAGGAAAAATAAATAAATATGCACATATATGTGTCTAAATCATTGTAGTCTAGATATGTAGGGCTTTTTTGCAGACTCAGTAATAAAAATAATGTGCAACTGTCTCTATTCTTTACTGGACATAAATAGAATAGAAACACAAGGTGCTTTGTTTTGCTTTTTGGCTACTTTTCTTTTTTTACTTGCTAGTTAGTAAGTTTGCTACTGTGAAAAATTATATTTGTTAATATCAATTTTTCACAGCAGACTTACTCAGCCCCAGTAAGCTGGGTGACAAATTAAGCCCGGGATGGGGAGGTGGGTAGGGAGGAGGGAGTATCAGGAGCAATGGGGGGGGCTGAAGGTGGCAGCAGTGTTGGGGCGATGGGGGTGGGGATAAGCCTGGAGTCCTGCTGCACAGCAGGAGACTGGAGGAGGCATAGGGGCCAGGGTGATGTGTGGGGGGATGAACCTGGGACTGGATCTCTGGGGCCAGAGCTCAAAGTCCTGTGGCTGGGGGCCAGAGCCCACCGCCGCACAGCCAGAGCCTGCCACCCATCACTCCAGGGCTGCTGCCTGAGCAGCACCACCCCTGGGAAGGTAGGGAACTCACACTGGTTGTCTGCTCTTACCATGTTTGTGGCTCCAGGAGGCATGGACCAACACTTGCTGGTGGCCCTGAAGGAGGGGCTGCTGCTTTTCCCCTCCCCTAGTCACCACCCAGAATGCTGTGGCTGCAAGAAAAAAAAACCCTGGTGGCCGCATGCAGCCACAGTGGCCATATTTGAGAAACACTGCACTAGATATAGAAGTGAGGGAGGAGGGTCCATAAAAGTTGTGTTTTGAACATTTCTGATCTTTGAAGCACTTTAAACCAAGCTGATCTCCTAGCTAGCATAGGTTTGAGTGCCTATGGGGCCACTATGACTTTTGGGGATTGGAGGGGTGTCCGGTAATCCCAGCCATCTCCCCTAAGGTGGCAGCAAAGACAGGCTAGCATAAGTGCCAAAACAGTGGCTCTGCATCATTTAAAGATGCTCCTACCTAGAGGAGATCTTCTGAGGGCTGGATCTTTTGGGTTTAGTGCTGCTTTATGCTGATAAAACAGCCAGAGTACATCCCAGAATTGGGCCAAGGACTCCACAGGGCACATATTATCCAAAGAACACACCTGCTTTACATTTTGATCCAGGAGGAATGACCCTATTCCAGCCTGGTTCTTCAGCAGCACAGTAGGTAACCTATGCTAAGTTTGAACACATGCAGGCAAAATTGACTATCCCACAGTCACTTGTCTATTTTTGTGAGCACCACTTTTGTAAACAGCTTTGTATCTCATTCATTCCAGTTTTGCAATGGTCTGTGTGTTTTAGTAATTGTTGAAGGACTGGTGGTGGAACATTAACATTTTTAGTAGGATTCCCCTCCAGGTATATGAAATAGATTCCCAAAGAATAGGCAGCCCTTTCATCCTTATTTTCTTCAAACAGCAATAGTGTGTTTAATGAAGAAAACATACAGGATGAGGCTCCAGCTCATGAGCAAAAACCAGAAGAGTCATGAGCTGGAGTTGCTGGACCCTATTTATATAAATGGTGTTATTTAAGAGTTAAGCTTTTAAAAAATTTTTTTAGTTATGTTACATCAAAACACAGTTTTAGCTAATAGTCTTTGTAGAGCTGAGATTTAGAGGTAAGGCATTTGTATACTCAGAGGCTGGTAAATAAATCACCTCTAATGAGGTTTTCTAAATAACTCCTTTCCATTTTTTCCTTAGATAACACAAACATTAGGGATGGGACATGTACTGCATTTAGCTACCAAGCAAAGGTTAACACTGTTTACTGTTAAAACAGGAAACCCATTTTACTTTTTCTATTATTCAGTGGCTGCAGAATTGGCTACAAATTCACCAGTTGGGCAGGATAGAGCTCTCTCTCAAGCACAGGAACAAAATATGAAAATGGAGGCTGAGATCAGCATTGTGAAGAAAGTATCACTTTGCGCTGTGGTACCAACATTACGACTTGCTACTGTTTTAAATAGTATAATGAAATACGCAAAAGGTAAAGAAAATACTTGAGTCTGAGAAGGGTGTGATTTTTAAACTGTGCTTCATGATTAGTCCAGTTTCCAGGGGACAATTGCCCACATGACAAAAACAACCACTGTAATTGACAAACATTAGCAGACAGGATAGAGGTCAGGGACTAAACAGGGCAGGAGCCTGAGCTATCCCCTGACCCTCCAAGGTCAGGATTGATATATTTTATCGATCCAATGTTTTACCAGTATAATTCCCTCCCACCAGATACCCCAACGCTAAACTGAAAAAAAATATGCAAAAAAATGCAAAGGATACACAGAGATATCCTACCATAAAAGCTCAATCCCCCTTACTTGACAGCCCAGAAGCTGTTGTACCCCTTGCCACTAAAGATAACAGTCTATACTCTTCTTTTCCAAGTATAGCAAAGAGAAACAAAGCAAAATTATTTACCAGGCTGTCAAAAAGAACATGAACAAAATAAAATCCTGAAACACGTCTGCCTTTGGGATATTCCTCCATGTCCCAGAATCTGCCCAGGTTGTCAATATAGCTGAAGCAGACCTACTATTGAACCCAACAAAAGAAACCTCCCAGCCTAGTTGCTCTCAGACTAAAAGCACAAAGATAAGAATCAGTGGACCTCATCATAAAGGAACATAACAGTACAGGCCTGACCCAAAGCATATTGAAGTCAATGGGTCTCATTCTAGTGATTTTAGTAGACTTTGGATCAGGCCCAGATCAAGCCCTAAATTTCTTGCCAAAGAAAGGACAATAACAAATATCATCATCACCTACCAGTAAGTGTCCATCAGGGTAATACAGCCACCTCTCAATGTTTTACTATCAGACACCGAAAGGGAAGAGAATGACTGCGAGTAACAGTTATTGTGACAGCTCTCCCACACCCTAACAGCAAGCACAGGCAATTGCCATCCCAATGAGTGCGTACAAGGCATAGGGAACCCCCTTAATCTTAATAACTATAATACATCCTCTGCTTAGGGAACTTAGAAGAACAGGCATTGCTCTGGCCCTCATTGACAGAACTGAGGGCTATGGGTTCCATTCCCAGTACAGCCATGAAAAGTAGAATGTGTAAGTGCTACTATGTCAGAGTGATTGGTAGGATATTAGAAGCCGGCATAAGCAGACTAAGCAATTGCTTAGAGACCAGGGCAGTTCCAGGGGGCTTCCTATTTGTTTTGGGGGGAACCCCCAAAATACTGCTGCTTAGACACACACCCCCAATGGGCTAGCCATCTGTTAGGACCTGAGTAGAACAGAACCAACCATACATGATTATAGACTCCTGTTAAAATTCTGGCAATTAAATAAGGGGGGGATCTAATACAAATCAGTCATCAGCCTACTCCATCCCGGAGAAACCTTTTTCTTCAAGGTAAATATTATTTATGTGTTTTTTACACTGGTGACTGAATGCCGGCTCAGCCTCTCTGTCTCTTCCACATAACCCTGACCAACACCACATAGCACCTTTAGCAGGGCTACGATGCAGTCCTACGTGTTTGGGTGCTAGTGGCTCCTTTCTAACATAATTGAAAGTTCTCTGTGGCTCTGTGTTCGCAGGGATGACTTTCACCTTTTGGGCCAAACTGTAACTGTTTAATTGGTGCTTTGTGCTGGTGTCAGTTCAGGGCTACACTATCTCAGTAGGGAGGCATAGGACATCCAGGGGGTGCAAGGCTTGTCGGAGAGCTCCTCAGCATACAGATAGACGAGACTGTACTCACTGCACCTCGCTTAGAAGGGGTAAGTACTTCTCTAAAAGGCTGGCTTGTAGCTCCTTCAGTTTACTCATCCACAGCTCCATTACTGATGCCAGTCTCCAGGATATTCTACTGTTTAATTTACAGTGTATGTACCATTCAAGTGACTAGGCCTTTATTTTGTTTAAATGAGCTATTCTCTGGCTTCTGCTGGGGAATTAGGACCAATCTCTGCTCTTGGGTGCACTCAAAAAGTGCTCACTGAAGTTAGAGGAAGCCATGCGTGCAAATAGAATTTGTATTTTAGGTTTTGTTTTAATCTCTAATTCTAAAATAAGTGTCCTAATTTTCAAAATTGCTGTGCCATCAAATTCAAGAAATGCTACTGGTGCTCAAGACTTCTGAAAATAAAATGACTTGTTTAAGTGCCTAAAAGGGGTTTAGGAGCCTAACATTAGGCACCCATTTTTGAGAATCATGTCCTTAAAATTTTAAAGTGCTTTGAGATCCTTGGATAAAAGGTATTATGTGATTGGAAAATAGTATAATGTTATTATACCTATTTCATAGTATTTACTTCATTATGAATTGGACAAATGATTCTTGTTCTATCATTCTGCCAAATTCATATTTTAAAATTACATTGAAAATTATTTAAATGTTAAGCTCTTTGGGGGCAAGGACTCTTTTTTTATTTGTCTTGACATGCCACGTACATTTATGTCACTGTTAAATAATAAGCATAAATTTAACCCTGACACATATTTCAATTGAATGGTACTGTACAGATGACTTGTACTATATTGTATATCAGCAAATTGAACTACATGACCTAAAATGCCAGTAGCATGAGCAGTTGATAAAAATTACACATTGTAAGGGTTTGTGTTTGCATCTCCAGGGATAGATTATGAGAATTTGTTGGACACGTAGAAACAAATGAACACACTGTGATCTGATATTTTTAATTCATGGATATTTATCTAACAGTTGGAGGTACAAAGACACCGGGTGTTAAAAAATGGGAGACACATATTTCTAAATAAGTCAGGGTTTATTTAACATGTATTTTAAATAGAGTTTCAACCAGCTGTTTGCCAGAGATTCAATCGCTGGGGTACAAGCCCCTCTAGGCTGGCTTGGGAAACCTGCTTAACTTCTGCCATGACTATTAGGCATGGGATGAAACAGTCTGAAAGCTGCCAATATTTATACATTGAGAGTGAGACCTGTCAGGGAAAGAGAGAGAGTTTAAGAACCCAGAACATAATATAACATATTTGGGCCTCTATGCTGCAATTGGTGGTCACACTGCTGCACCTGCATGGAGAGCCATTGAAGTCAATGTCAGGGATATGCTCATACAGATGCATTGTCCAGGAACCACCATGAGTAAGACAATACACAGAGGTTCAGCTAAAGCAAAAGCGCAGGTTTTACTAAGACTTAAAAGAACTAGAGGAAGATCTGTTAAGTGCCTCTTCCCCTCACAAATTATCAGGCAGGATAAGTCCAGTGTAGTTTCCAAAGAAGTTGCTGTAAAGGCAGAACAGTCCTTAAGAGGAAGGTACCACAGGCACCTTCCTGTGAAATCGACCCAGGGATCAAGACAAAGAAGGCACCAGATCCCCACTTTCCCTTTCCTCATGCAAGGGATGACCTGAGGGGTGTTTCTTTCTGCACCAGATAGTGAAGCCTTCCCCTCACTATGCCATGAACAGCAAAGATCCAGTCAGATGCTACCCAGCCAGTGCCTTTGCCTGGAAGTGCAACAGTTACTCTGGCCCCATTGCTACCTCAATTAACCCGAGTGGACACTTGCTACACAGCTGAGACAAATAACTGTAACATAATGCTCCTCACAGCAATACCTGTGTGCTCTGAGGAAGGTGGAAAATCCACCCCATTAGCTGCTAGTCTGTGATGTGGGAAAAGTCTTTCCTAGACCCTTAAAAGGGCACTGGCTGAAACCCAGAGTAAAGCTAGAAATCTAACTAAAGAAACAAGAAAATAAGGAAAAAACAAAGAGATGGTGGGTGGGGAAAAACAGGTATGAATAGAGGCCAGTCCCTTGGGGGAAGACATATAAATTGTCCCTCACCTGCAAGGGTGCCAACAAGCCAATGAGGTGGCCACACAGCCCAGGAATAGTCCAGTCAGGCCATAGGAAGGGGAATAAAGGCAGTTCCACCACCTTGCTTTCCTCAAACCCTGCCCATGGCTGCCAAGGAGGCAGGAGAGGGAGCTGCTAGTCCTTCCTATCCTAGGGAGGACCTAAGGGTCCTCCTCTGCTAGTCCAGCCAACCCTCCCCATAGCCAATGGAGCAGAGAGTAGTATTTGTGGAGACTAGCCCTTCCTTATGTGCTTATTTTCTTTGTCCTGGAGATTTCTGTACTGCCTTTAATTATATTTGGCCAAGACAGTGTGATCTTGGAGCGCTTTTGAAGCAAAACAGAATGTGCATGCTCAGGTGGAATTTCCAATTAAATCCATTTGATGCAGTTTTAGAACTTCACTTTAAAAATATGCTATGTTTACTTGACTCGTGGTATCAAAGGCCTTTCTAAGCACGTTTTGTAAGATCAACATTATTTCACATTAATTTAATTTTACTATTAGTTAATCAGAGGCTGTACTGTATGATGTTCTGAATACCAGAGCACATAGCCCATTATAATTAATATTATTGTTATTATTTATTAACTAGAGTGTCTATGATGGGGTGTCTGCCCCACTCAAGGGTAGACAGTGTTAACTTCAGCAGAGAGCAGTGGAGATGTGCCCTCTCAGCAGCCCAGAAAGGCTTGCCGAGGTGCAGCCAATCAGGGGAGAGTTGCAGAGAGCAACCAATCTGGACCCAGCAGGCTCAGATAAGAGAAGGTACAGGGCAGGGTCAGTTGCTGTTGGGAGATCAAGGACTGAGGACTGTGCATCTAGCAGGCTGAGAGACCTGCAGCACCTTGCACAGAGCAACTATTGGCATGCACCAGTGGAGCAAGAGAGAGCTCTCCTGGCTGGCTGCTGGGAAGTTGTATGCCCTGAGGCTAGGGAGAAAAAGGTCCTGGGACTATGGGGAAGTGGCCCAGGGAGACATAGCAGCATTGGGATAAGTTAGAGTTGCTGCAAGAGGCTTCTATCATGGGTCCCTGGGATCCTGGCTTGGGTCCCCCCTACCCCATGGGGAAAGTGGCAGGATTTGGACTGGAAGGTGGAAACATGGATGGTGACATGGCAGGAGGGCCAAGACACAAAGAGGCTGCTGTGGTTTTTGAAGCTGCGAGAGGTGTTTCAGGCAGACAACTTGGACTGAGTGAGAGCATGCAAACCATGGATGGGAAAGTGTTGGCCTTGAACTGATCTCCAGAATAACTAGGAGGAGGTGCTGGACCAATGGTGAGTGATGTGCCCTGTGACAGGGTCAGACACTCTATTTCTTCTGTAGGCCAAGTGCAGTGCACACACCAGGAGCACCTTGCATTCCTCTATTCCTTGCCCCAAGTTATTTGTGCAACCTTCCCATCCCCCTGTATTTCATGGACTCCCTGCAAACCTTTTCCCCCATGTCCCATTTCCTTCAGGTGGCAGGGGCTTTTTTGGTCTCTGTTTTGGTGTGCGCTCACCACCAAAGCACCCCTTTGCATCAAGGCATGATGTTGCAGGAGGTCTTCATCTCCATTAAGCCATCTGTCTCTGCACGATTCAGTCCTGAGCTACGAAGCATCTAAGTGTACCCTCAGATGCTACCCTTAGAACCATCTACCCTTTCAGATAACGAAAGCTTAAACTAATGTCCAAAGTTTTTCAACAAATCACGTCTTTCCCTGGGCTCTGTGTTTAATCCCTTTTCTCAGCTACTCCACAATCTTCTCCCCCAGCTCTGCTACTGAGCACTAGCCCCTCAGACAACCTTCCTGAGGTGTCTTTTCCCCCACAGACTCTGGTTCAGGTCCCTTCACAGGAGTCTCTCTATGATTCCTTCTTTCAGACTGAACTCTCTCTGCTTTTTTGAGGTCCAGGCAGCATCCATTATGTTATCATTCGATGACTTTCTCCTTTCTCTCTGCCTGAGAAGCAACTAATAAATGATAGCACAGGTGAAGCTGATGTAACTCATTGGCTATTAACCCCTTTCTAGACCATAATAGGGTCACAGTCCACCATTCTCCTCCCCTAGGATAGGATCTGTATGTGCCCTCCCATTACCACCCATCCCTATACCAGGGCCCTCCATTTTCTCCCCCATGCCAGGGTCTGTGTGCACCCCCACTCCCACTTTCCCTATCCCCCACCAATTCCCCATACCATTCTTAAGTCATTCAGGGTGTCAACACTTTAAACTGTATTTGGGAAGTTAGGCAGAGATGAGAGTGATTATTGTTATGCTGGTTGCAGTTTATGGCTGCCATCAACTGGTTCTTTGCTCTGTTGACAATTACAGAGGTATCTGAAGTTCCTGGGTCTGTTAACCAGACACAAGTGGATCTATGTCTCCCCCCCCTCCCTCTCATTGCCCTCTTCTAGTTTTCATGAAAATCAACAAGATTCTATCGCTTGATTCCTAGACCTGAAATTTTGGAATAGATCAGATGCAGTGTTCAAAAGTCGTTGCATTATATACAGACAGAGAAATGCCATCAAGTTGAGTGTAGGACCTCACTTTGTATGACCAACAGCTTTATCTATTGTTAAGACTTTATACAATTTTGCCTTACTCTTATTTGTATTATGCAATATCCATGGCTTTAGAGTTGCTTAAATATATGTTGTTGAGAAGCAGTTCGCGAGCCAGTCTATCGCTGATCTATATGTGTACCTACATATGCTTGTATTAGGCAGTGTAATGCCTGGAACCACTGGGTTTAACACAGGCGTCTCACTGTTAAAAAGATGCACAGAGGATTAGAATATCTATAGTGCACAACTTGTACCATGTACACCACTTATATGTGTGTGTGTAATCTTCTATGTACCTGCCTAGATGACCTTTTGAAAATTTTCCTCATAATCTTCAGGCCTTTTTTCCTGGCCAGCAATAAATTTTCTACATCAGTAGCATGACTTTTGGTACAGCATTTAAGATCCAACCTTTCATACCAGGTTATATTGACTATGTAAGCTTATGCTAATTTAGCTTCCAGTAAGAAACACAGGGATACAAAAATACATAACAACAAAAATTCTCAATGGAATTAGTTAAATCAATTAAATGTGAATTGTGAATTTATCGTACTTTAATATACGTTAAAACCAAGTTAATAAATGGTCAGCTCCATGGCCCACAGATTAATCCATATTGATGTTTTCCATATAGCATTATTTCTACCTTTCTAGCCCAGGATATCCAATGCCTACAGCTCTGCCCATTGACAGTCACATTCTATTCTTTAATAAAATCATGTATTGCATCACTGCTAGACTGAACAATAACTGAATTTCCACATGGGATGTTTTGGAAGAAAAAGTGGCTGCAAGGCTTTTTGTTTAGTATATCCGGATATAATTTAGCATACCCATGTCTAATGAGACGTCCTGTATATACAGATCAGAATTTGCAACTAATAATCCCAGACACCTACTTGAAGGAAATCTATGAGCAGGGGTTCTCAGACTGGGGGTCATGAGGTTATTACATGGGGGTTTTGAGCTGTCAGCCTTCAGCCCTAAACCCCGCTTCACCTCCAGCATTTATAATAGTGTTAAATTTTTTTAAGTGTTTTTAATTTATAAGGGGGGTTGCACTTAGAGGCTTGCTGTGTGAAAGAGGTCACCAGTATAAAATTTTGAGAACCACTGCGTAACCTTCTTTCTGCTTTGCCTACTTTATTGTAAGCTCTTATCGAGTTGTTGTTCTGAATGTGAAGTTTTTTAGTAATTACTACACCTTTCCTACAAGGTGATTTGTCAGGAGCTTACTCAAAGTGAATGATTACCTGTAAATAACGATGATTGTGACAACAATGAAGATACCAATGCTGTTGGTCATTTTTTAGATAAATTAACAATCATGGAGGAATGTCTAATATAGTGAATGCTTACGGGAAGAGGGTAGGTTTAGAAGATAAAATAAAAAAAGAGCAAGTAAAAAATCACTTAGAAAAGTTAGATGCCTGCAAGTCACCAGGGCCTGATGAAATGCATCCTAGAATACTCAAGGAGTTAATAGAAGAGGTACCTGAGCCTCTAGCTATTATCTTTGGGAAATCATGGGAGACGGGGGATATTCCAGAAGACTGGAAGGGGGAAAATATAGTGCCCATCTATAAAAGGGAAATAAAAACAACCCAGGAAACTACAGACCAGTTAGTTTAACTTCTGTGCTAGGGAAGATAATGGAGCAGGAAATTAAAGAAATCATCTGCAAACACTTGGAAGGTGGTAAGGTGATAGGGAATAGCCAGCATGGATTTGTAAAGAACAAATCGTGTCAAACTAAGCTGATAGCGTTCTTTGATAGGATAACGAGCCTTGTGAATAAGGGAGAAGCAGTGGATGTGATATACCTAGACTTTAGTAAGGCATTTGATACGGTCTTGCATGATATTCTTATAGATAAACTAGGAAAGTACAATTTAGATGGAGCTACTATAAGGTGGGTGCATAACTGGCTGGATAACCGTACTCAGAGAGTAGTTGTTAATGGCTCCCAATCCTGCTGGAAAGGTATAACAAGTGGGGTTCCGCAGGGGTCTGTTTTGGGACCGGTTCTGTTCAATATCTTCATCAACGATTTAGATGTTGGCATAGAAAGTACGCTTATTAAGTTTGCGGACGATACCAAACTGGGAGGGATTGCAACTGCTTTGGAGGACAGGGTCAAAATTCAAAATGATCTGGACAAATTGGAGAAATGGTCTGAGGTAAACAGGATGAAATTCAATAAAGATAAATGCAAAGTGCTCCACTTAGGAAGGAACAATCAGTTTCACATATACAGAATGGGAAGAGACTGTCTAGGAAGGAGTATGGCAGAAAGAGATCTAGGGGTCATAGTAGACCACAAGCTTAATATGAGTCAACAGTGTGATACTGTTGCAGAAAAAGCAAACGTGATTCTGGGATGCATTAACAGGTGTGTTGTAAACAAGACACGAGAAGTCATTCTTCCGCTTTACTCTGTGCTGGTAAGGCCTCAGCTGGAGTATTGTGTCCAGTTCTGGGCACCGCATTTCAAGAAAGATGTGGAGAAATTGGAGAGGGTCCAGAGAAGAGCAACAAGAATGATTAAAGGTCTTGAGAACATGACCTATGAAGGAAGGCTGAAGGAATTGGGTTTGTTTAGTTTGGAAAAGAGAAGACTGAGAGGGGACATGATAGCAGTTTTCAGGTATCTAAAAGGGTGTCATCAGGAGGAGAGAGAAAACTTGTTCACCTTAGCCTCCAATGATAGAACAAGAAGCAATGGGCTTAAACTGCAGCAAGGGAGATTTAGGTTGGACATTAGGAAAAAGTTTCTAACTGTCAGGGTAGTTAAACACTGGAATAGATTGCCTAGGGAAGTTGTGGAATCTCCATCTCTGGAGATATTTAAGAGTAGGTTAGATAAATGTCTATTAGGGATGGTCTAGACAATATTTGGTCCTGCCATGAGGGCAGGGGACTGGACTCGATGACCTCTCGAGGTCCCTTCCAGTCCTAGAGTCTATGAATCTATGAATCTATGAATCCCTAGTTCTACAGTATACACTAGAGAACTGGTGCTGTTCATCCCCTCTATATGAGCTATCATTATTTCAAAACTGTTATCTGATTACTTTCTTGCCATACCCATGGGAGGAAATGAAAAATATCTGAATTTCTAAATTTACCATATACAGTCGAAATCAAACAGTGAAGTAAGTATGCACTAGGAAGCAAGGAAGTCCTGATTGCCAATCCTAGCTCTCAACAGTAGAATTGGGCTAGTGAAAATAGCCCACTTCCACTTTGATTGAATTGTCTCGTTAGCATTGACCCCCCACACACACTTGGTAAGACAACTCCCATCTTTTCATGTACTGTATATATTTACCTGCCTACTGGTTTTTTCCACTCCATGCATCTGATGAAGTGGGTTTTAGCCCACAAAAGCTTACGCTCAAATAAATTTGTTAGTCTCTAAGGTGCCTCAAGTACTCCTCATTGTTTTTGCTGATACAGATTAACACAGCTACCACACTGAAACCAATCCTAGCTCTGTCACTTGGCTTGACCTCGGACAAATTACTAAATGTCTGTGTCTTCTGTGAAAATGGGAATAATTATTTATCTCACAGGGGGTTGTGAGAATTAATTAATTATTTTTATAGTGCACTCTGAAGATATAAAACACTATTTAATTAACAAGTATTTTTATGCTGAAGGTTGGGTGGCTCCCAAGGAGTATCTTTGATCTATGTGCACTCACAAATCTCTCTCCAGTCCTCTGTGGAGAAAGAAGTGATTTGGGACTATTTAGAAAAACTGGACGAGCACAAGTCCATGGGGCCAGATGCGCTGCATCCGTAGGTGCTAAAGGAGTTGGTGGATGTGATTGCAGAGCCACTGGCCATTATCTTTGAAACTCATGGCGAACGGGGGAGGTCCTGGATGACTGGAAAAAGGCTAATGTAGTGCCCATCTTTAAAAAAGGGAAGAAGGAGGATCCGGGGAACTACAGGCCAGTCAGCCTCACCTCAGTCCCTGGAAAAATCATGGAGCAGGTCCTCAAGGAATCAATTCTGAAGAACTTAGAGGAGAAGAAAGTGATCAGGAACAGTCAGCATGGATTCACCAAGGGCAAGTCATGCCTGACTAACCTAATTGCCTTCTATGAAGAGATAACTGGCTCTGTGGATGAGGGGAAAGCAGTGGATGTGTTATTCCCTGACTTTAGCAAAGCTTTTGATATGGTCTCCCACAGTATTCTTGCTAGCAAGTTAAAGAAGTATGGGCTGGACAATTGGACTATAAGGTGGATAGAAAGCTGGCTAGATAGTCGGGCTCAACGTGTAGTGATCAACAGCTCCATGTCTAGTTGGCAGCCAGTTTCAAGTGGAGTGCCCCAAGGGTCGGTCTTGGGGCCGGTTTTGTTCAATATCTTCATTAATGATCTGGAGGATGGTGTGGATTGCACTCTCAGCAAGTATGCAGATGACACTAAACTGGGAGGAGTGGTAGATACGCTGGAGGGTAGGGATAGGATACAGAGGAACCTAGACAAATTAGAGGACTGGGCCAAAAGAAACCTGATGAGGTTCAACAAGGACAAGTGCAGAGTTCTGCACTTAGGATGGAAGAATCCCATTCACTGTTACAGACTAGGGACTGAATGGCTAGGAAGCAGTTCTGCAGAAAAGGACCTAGGGGTTACAGTGGACGAGAAGCTGGATATGAGTCAACAGTGTGCCCTTGTTGCCAAGAAGGCTAATGGCATTTTGGGCTGTATAAGTAGGGACATTGCCAGCAGATCGAGGGATGTGATCATTCCCCTTTATTCGACATTGGTGAGGCATCATCTGGAGTACTGTGTCCAGTTTTGGGCCCCACACTACAAGAAGGATGTGGAAAACTTGGAAAGAGTCCAGCGGAGGGCAGAAAAAATGCTTAGGGTGCTGGAGCACATGACTTATGGAGAGAGACTGAGGGAACAGGGATTGTTTAGTCTGCAGAAGAGAAGAATGAGGCAGGATTTGATAGCTGCTTTCAACTACCTGAAAGGGGATTCCAAAGAGGATGGATCTAGACTGTTCTCAATGGTAGCAGATGAGAGAACAAGGAGTAATGGTCTCAAGTTGCAATGGGGGAGGTTTAGGTTGGATATTAGGAAAAACTTTTTCACTCAGAGAGTGGTGAAGCACTGGAATGGGTTACCTAGGGAGGTGGTGGAATTTCCTTCCTTAGAGTTTTTTAAGGTCAGGCTTGACAAAGCCCTGGCTGGGATGATTTATTTGGGAATTGGTCCTGCTTTGAGCAGGGGGTTGGACTAGATGACCTCCTGAGGTCCCTTCCAGCCCTGATATTCTGTGATTCTATGATTCTCTGAAGCTGGTGGAGGTGATAGCCATTCAGGCTAAATGGGAGAACAGTTTTGAATGCCTCTTTGTTTGGTGATAGCTGAAACAGTAAAAGTCACAGCCCAAATCACAGACCAGCATGGCAAGCCTGGTGTAGGAACAGAGCCATGTTGTTTTCAGTGTGGACTGAATGGAAAAGTAGGGGCTTGGTATTGTTTGGCAGAGGTGTGCGTGTGTGCGTGTGTGTGAAAGAGAAGCAGCCAGAAAAGCAAATAGCAAGACAGGAAAAAACATGTGACACAACTTGTAGTGTGGCTCATAAGAGCTTTGGGGCAGAGTACTGGCTGGAAAGAGGCTTAAATTATGAGCAAATTGATTCCTACTGTGTTCTGGTAAACAGGATTTTGTGTTAATTCTTTGTACATAAACAGGATTGCATCAAATATATACTTGATTCTATCATCAATTTCTCCTAATGAAAACAACCTGCAAGGCCCTGAATATTGGCTATTCAGGCTAAAATGGGTAACAGTATTTATTGGGTTCAAAACTACAGTTCTTATTCAAAACTAGAACTGGCCAAAAGACATAATAAATTTATTGCAAAATATTTATGAAATTTCTTTATCATTTTCCTTGAGTTTCATTGAAACAATAACTATCATGCTAGCTGTAGAGTTGGTCAGAAAACAGATTTTTTTTCAAATATTTTGCTATTTTTTTTCTAGTTTTTGTAAATTTTATCTGTATAGTAAGGACTGAAGCATCTAGCCTATTAATATTATTATATGCAACTGGTTTAAACCCATGTTTGTATAATGTGCAAATACTACTTCATATTGGCTCAATATTTGTAGATCTGCTAACCACTCATGCAAATTGTGTTGTCTTCTGGCCAGCTCATATTGCTATCTCCTACATGTATGGATTTCCCATGATATATGGGGACTTCTGTACATGTAGGAACAGCAGAACTTCAGTTAAAAGCCTCTGTGATTCTCTGAGAATAGAATCATATTAATACATAATTTGTACTAATACCTTGCATTTGTATAGTGTCTTTTATTGGATGACCAAAAAGCACTTTTCATAGGTAGGTACGTTTTCTTATCCCCATTTTATAGGTGGAGAAACTGAGGCACAAAGAGGTTAAATCAACTTGCCTAAGATCCATAGATTTCTGCTGTACCTGATATTGGCAAGAGAACTTTAAGGCTCATTATAACCTGTTCAATACAATAGCATGCAAAAGTACTTTAAAGGAACATCATTAACTTGAATTTAAAAAGAAAAATCTTTTAGAAAAATTTAAATTTTACAGGGGTCTTACCAACAGCAAATAGCGGGTTGGCCCAAGAGCAAGAACACTATCTGTGGTCATTCCTACTCCCCTTTTTCTGTGCACTTACTTGCCTACTGCCGTCTCAGTTCCACTGCTTCTGCTGCAGCGAGTAGTAACAATTCTCTCTTCCAAAATCTGGGGATAAGTGTGCACATGAGCTCCTCTCAGGACAGTGCAGGAGAATGATGTGATCGTTCTAGTGCATGAGACGGGAGATGTAACTAATTTGCTATAAAACTAATTATATATGTAGTGTTGCCAAATGCACAAAATAAAAAAAATACAAAAAGATAAATATTTTTGGTCTTCTTCTAGTAGTGTCCCTATGAGTACTCCGCTGTAGGTGTGCTTGTGCCTCCTGTATCTTTCATTGGAGATTTCTCATAGCAGTGTCTGTTCTGCCTGCACAGACATGCTACTTGGCCTCATGCCCTGTGCCGCTTTTGTATAGAACTCTGTGAGCAAACCACCTTCAGTTCCTTCTTAACCACCTTGGCCTGAGACAGAGCTCTGGCAGTTGTTTCCATTGAGATTTCCTCACCTGTGTCCCAGTTTTTTTACTGTAGTAGTTAGTTTGTAATAATTCTTAGTATTAGTGTAATTAGTTAGTAAGTAGTAGCTTTAGCGTCCTAGTTTGAAAAAAAATCATTAAAAATGATTAGGGGTATATAACAGCTTCCGTATAAGGAGAGATTAATAAGATTGGGACTTGTCAGCTTGGAAAAGAGCGGACTAAACGGGGATATGATAGAAGTCTATAAAATCATGACTGGTGTGGAGAAAGTAAAGTGTTATTTATGACTGTTCATAACACAAGAACTAGGGGTCACCAAATGAAATGAATAGGCAGCAAATTTAAAACAAACAAAAGGAAATATTCTTCACACAATGTACAGTTAGCCTGTGGAACTCTTTGCCAGAGGATGTGAAGGCCAAAACTATAACAGGGTTCAAAAAAGAACTAGATAAATTCATGGAGGATAGGTCCATCAATGGCTATTAGCCAGGATGGGCAGAGATGGTGTACCTAACCTCTGTTTGCCAGAAGCTGGGAATGGGTGACAGGGGATGGATACATATATATAAGGTAGCTCTTGTTCACTGGGAGGTTATGCCCAGTTCTCCCAGTTTCAAACATCTGTAAGGCTGAGAAGCAATCCTGGTGAGCATCAGGCACTCCTGGTGCATCTGTTGCCATGGGGAATCACACTTCTGGGCAACGTGTAACTTCTGTCTGGGGGTTCCAATCTAGAGCCAGAAAAAACAGGGAGATTAAATTTCGTTCCCTCATGATGGATAGCACATTATGTCCAGCTTCTGACCCAGGCCAAGGGAACTCTCCCACCCCTGCACACTGCTCTCTGAGAAAGTCTGCTTCCTCGACTCTCTTAGTTGCAGTTCTCAAAGGCATCTAAAAGGAACATGAAAGACTCCTTTCATAAGTCTTCCAAAGACCATGCCTTGACTTCACCTGGCAGGGAATGTAACTCAAAAATGCCCAGGTCATTGGGGTCTTCAGCACCATCCACTCTTCATTTTAGTACCCATGAGGTTGCTGGTTCCTCAGGTACTGCTAGACTGAAAGATGGCAAAGTCTCAGGCCTACAGAGGCCATTAGTACCATTAGAAGACTGAGACAGCAAGAAGAGCTCTTCCTCTTCTTCTTCTTCAGTACCAAAGAAATCCACTCATGCTCCGACCACACTTCCCTTGGAGTGCCCAAGACCCACGGTACCAGCAGCATTCTTGGCCACCATCACCTCAGTGCAGGCCAGAGACTCTATACCAACAGCACACTCAGTACTCCAGGAACTCCGGTTTCCCCAGGACCTGGCTGTATCAGAGATGCCCAATTCTCTGCTGCTTGGCTTGGTTGAGACAGTCCCCTTTTTAAGCTCTGTTGTGAGAGTCACAACTTTTTTTGCAAAACTGGGCATTTGGCAAAACTTGATGTGTGCAGCAACATTTGGGCAAGAGCAAACAGTACAAATTTTGCCAAAATTTTGCCAGTTTTGCCAAAAAAAGTAGTGCTTTGTGACATCAGCTAGGGTGAACAGAGATGCTAGGTCACTCAGGCCAGCCCCATTGCCACTTACCTTGTGTCCTGTTTTCAGTTTAGAGAAATATGGTCAAGCTATCCAAATATCAATTCAGGGCTCACCCCCTCACTTCTATAGAGGTCCCTTTCCAGAAGTCACTGATGAGCACAAGATTGCAATCATCATCTTGCTGGTTTGAGCACCCAATGGTGCCTCCTCCTATACTTCATGCCCCTCCTTTTTGGCCATATTGGGATTCTTGGGTGGTCTATCACCAACAATTTTCCAGGGTCTCAAGCACCACCCATCGCAGAGAGAGGTAACCTGCATTACCTGCTCCCCCTTGGAAATCTGACCCTCAAGAATAATCCTTTGAGGAGCAGGAAGCTAGAGTGAATGAAGAGGTCTCTCCTATGGCCAGCATCTCCTCTTCATCTCCAGATGAAGCTGTTATACCTCCTCCACTGTTATACCTCCTCCATCCTTTCAGACAATTTTAAGTAGTTCCAGGATCTGACTCCTTGCAGATCCCTCTCAAGGAAGTTAAAGAACCTCATCATAACCTGCTTGATATCCTTCATTCACCCTCATCTGCCCGCATAGTCTTTGCCTGTCAAGGAAGCCCTTCTAGACCCAGTGAAGATCATCTGGCACACTTGAGCTACTATCCCATCTACATGTAAGAAAGCAGATAAGGAATATTAGATTCCAGCAAAAGACTCAGGATTTTTATTTTCTCAACCCTCCCCTAATTCATTGGTAGTCTACATAGTTCACAAATGTGGAAGGCAACACCCTACTTGGGAGGAAGTCTTATTCATCAGTCTCCTTACAATTTATATTTGCTAATTATCAGGTGCTAATGGCAAAATATAATCATGTAAATTATACCGAATTGAACTCTGTTGATCACCTACTGGTGGAGCAATTACTGTGAAGGGAAAACTACTTGCCAAAACATCTCTTCTGGCCTCCCTTGACACTGCTGATACTGCCGCCTGTTCAATCACTACAGCAGTATTTCTGAAAAGGACTTTCTTGCTCCAACTCTCCAGATTTCCAAAAGACATCCAGAATATGGTAGAGG
Source organism: Gopherus evgoodei (assembly GCF_007399415.2). Classification (NCBI taxonomy): domain Eukaryota; kingdom Metazoa; phylum Chordata; order Testudines; family Testudinidae; genus Gopherus; species Gopherus evgoodei. The sequence goes on from NC_044323.1 coordinate 262,367,070, forward strand.
ACCTTCCTTTCGATGGGTCTAAATTGTTTGTGGACAGCATGGATGAATTTCTGCAAACATTTAAGGACTCTAGGTCTACCTTTTGTTCTCTTGGTATCTGTACACCTGAAGAGAAAGGTCGGTAAGCTCAGAGATCCTGTCCTGCTCTATTCCTGACCTCCAGAGGTCATATGAACCACGTCAAAAGAGATGGATTCCAGAGAAGGAAGACATCCCTATCTCAGTCTTCCAGCTTGCACCCTTCCACTTCCAAGCAGTAATTTTGATGGGCTGTTCAAGGGCCTGAATTACCATCCTCCTCCTCCTTACCAGCTGCACCAATTTACCTGCCTTCTTCCTTTCAGCCTTTACCACTTTAGTTGGGGTTGGGAGTTGATCATTACTAAAAAGTGGGTTTTAGAGATTATTTCCACAGGGTATGACATCCACTTTACTACGCTTTCATCAACAAATGCTCCCTTCCCCATCTCTCTTCAGGGATCCTTCTCACAAGAGCTTGCTCGGTCAAGAAATAGACTCACTCCTGCATTTGAGGATTATAGAACAAGTTCCTTTGCAACACAGAGAAGAGATTTTATTCCAGATATTTCCTGGTACCATAAAAGAGTGGCAGTTGGAAACCATCTTAGATTAGAGGCTACTGAACAATTATGCAAAAGCATTAAAATTCAAGATGGTGACACTTGCAGTGATAATTCCATTACTAGAACCAGGTGATTGGTTCTCAGCCTTCAACCTTCAGGATGCATATTTCCATATTGAGATCCACCCATCCCACAAACAAGTTCTACATTTCACTGTCGGCCAGGACCTCTTTCAATACAGGATGCTCCCCTTCAGCCTGTCATCTGCCCCAAGTGTCTCTCTTCAGAAGTCACATCAGCAGTAGCAGCACAGCTTTTCAGTTAAGGTACTCCCTTACCTGGATGATTGGCTACTGAAAGGTTGCTCCCTGGAACTGACATCACAGACAACTTCCAAAGCCATAGACCTCTTCCTCAAATTGGGCCTGCACTTTAACATTCAAAAATCCACTTTGACCCCTGTGCAAAACTTAGAAGTCACAGGGGCTTATCTTGATTCAGTAACAGCAAGAGCTCACCATCCTCTGCACAGATTTGTGGCCCTTTCCAACAATACAATCCAACTCAGCCCCCAAACTCTGGTCAAGAACTGTCTTCAGTTGTTTGGGCACATGGCAGCCAATACCTTTATCATAGACCACACAAGACTCTGAAGGTGCTGCCTTTGGGGTGGCTCAAGACTGTTTTAAATTCACCAGACAGAGTTTAAATATGCTTCTTTCCATACCCATCTGCAAAAAACAATCCCCCAAATGTTGTGATGGTCTTTCCACTATGTGCACATCCTTTCCCAACAATCATCATAATGGACTCCTCTCTGCTAGGATGGGGAGCACATCTAGCTGCTCATGCAGCCCAGGGTAAGTGGACATCACAAGAGATCACACTACACATCAATCTCCTACAATGCAGGCCAGTCAGATACACCTGTTCCCCGTTTTTACCAATAATCAGGGGCAAACATATAAAAGTCACGACAGATAAGTCATGTATGTTTTATATCAATTGGCAAGGAGAAGCAAGATCCTCCCCACCTCCCTCTGTGCCAAGACTGTCCAGTCTACATACACTATGTCCACTGGATCACCCTTGTCCACATTTGTTGACCCACTCAAAGAATTCTAATAGACTGGATAGGTATGATTTCCCTTTCCAAAAGCTGTGTTGACTCTTCCCCAACAAATCATGTTCATTTATGTGTCTGATAATTCTGTGGTTGAAGCTGTAGTAAAGAAAAGTTGCCTGTTACTGAAGTTAGGCTTACCAGCCTGTAATTGTCAGGATCACCTCTTGAGTCTTTTTTTTTAAAATTGGTGTCACATTAGCTATCCTCCAGTCTTCTGGTACAGAAGCTTATTTAAATGACAGGTTACATACCACAATCAGTAGTTCTGCAATTTCATATTTGAGTTCCTTCAGAACTCTTGGGTGAATACCCATCTAGTCCTGGGGACTTATTACTGTTTATCAATTTGTTCCAAAACCTTCTGTATTGACACGTCAGTCTGGGACATTCCTCAGATTTGTCACTTAAAGAATGGCTCATGTGTGGGAATCTCTCACTTCCTCTGCAGTGAAGACTTATGCAAATAATTTATTTAGCAATGGCCTTATCATCTTTGAGTGCTCTTTTTAAGTGCCTTCTAATGTACTTAATTTTTTTTTGCTATTAATTTTTGGGTCTTTGGCTAGTTGCTCTTCACATTCTTTTTCGGTCTGCCTAATTATACTTTACACTTGACTTGCCAGAGTTTATGCTCCCTTCTCAGTACAAGATTGGTTTGAGGAATGTGTGTTTGGGGAAATTGATGGATTTGTTTTTTGAAGATGAGTGTGTTTTATTGAAATATGTAAACGATTAGTTTTGTTGGTGGAAAGTTGTAGATCTCTTTTGGTGAGGAGCTTGTGGATTTGTTGTAGCATTGGGGGCCCACTTTCAAGTGTTACTTGAGAACCTATCTGAAAAACCTTACTCCAATGCCTGTAAAAGAATGGCATAGATTCTAGAAGTCTTTGAGTTGTGCATGATGGATCCCAAGTTTTTGTTTATTTGTTTAAACAAGTTTGAGTTATGGCTATGCAAATAAGCTTAAGCACTGGCATTGTCCTGCACATTGAGCATCAATAAGTCTAAAGCTGCATATTTGTCTGCTCCCTTACTCAAGAGTACAGCATAAAAAAACAAGTGGAGAGAATACAATTGTCTGAAGATATACAGGTTTAAATGTGGTGCTCATCAGGCTAACGAGGAGTTTAACGAATCACTCCCCTCTTGAATCTTACTCCTGCTGCTAGATGAGAATGAACTTGCCTAGCAATTTTTCTAGATTGTAGGCTTTTTAGGTCAGGGACCCTGTCTCTCTCTCTCTCTGTGTTCTCTGAAGTGCCTACCCACTCTAGGCTGTAGCACACTGTATACATGGTAGCACAATGGTCTCTCCTTTACATTCACTATGATTGCTTATCCTGAGGTATTCTCCTGTTCATCAACTTGCACTTTTCACCTTCCACTTACATGCAACTTTAATTATGATTACTTTTAGAACATATAAGGCACTCAAATAAAATGATTATAAGTATTGAATAACAGCATAGGAAATAGGTAGGTACAACAGACTGCACCCAAACTGTGCAGGATTGAGTCCAGTTTGTAAAATCAAACATTGTATCAGTGTGAGAAGGACATGATGAGGTAGTACTAAAAATGGGCATATTACTGCATATGAAATTTTTGGAAGGAAAGGTGGGGTAGAGGGAGCAAAATAGACCAGATGTGAGGTCTCACTAAGGTCACATTGCACTCTTGGAGTGGAGCAAAAGTACCTTAAATTTGTCCTATGGGGACAGCAGAGGATTCCTCCAAGATGGGGCCACCTTGTGGAAAAGATATATTTAATGGTGTGGTGAGGCTGACAGGGCACAAGAAGGTGGCACTCTGTGGTAGGGAGACAGTGTGGCAGACTGGAGGGGGAAGATTGGAGAATAATTTGCTCTTCCAACCTCTGGCTGGCAGAAGAGTTCCAAGGATATTTACTGTTCTTACTGTGGTAAATTAGAGCAGCCCTGTGGCTTCTCTAGCTTGTGCTGAAGGTTGTTTTGGACTCGTACCTTTCTTGCTGGGGCAAGATTGCAGATTTAAAGGCACCCTTGTCTCTCCTCATTAGCTCAATGCAGTTAAAATTAAACATAGTATAAACATTTGTTGGAATAAATGAAGTTTCATTTTTTTTCAAAAGAATGAGTTCGGACCATAAATTCATTCCCTCAAAATACTAGGTTAGTGATGTTAACTCTTTAAATAATGCCTCCATTATTTAATATTATGGAGCAATGTTATCTTCACCTAAGGGTTTTTAATTCTAAATACATTTGCAGAGATTTGTGTAGGCCCCAAATGATTGCCTTACTCTATAGTTACACTGCAGCTTATGTCAATATAAGTTATGTCACTCACGGTGCCAACTAGCCACCTCCCAGAGCCGATTTAAATGCTAGTGTGGACTGTGTTATGTTGGCAGGAGAGCTTCTCCCGCCGACATAGCTAAGCTGCTCGCGTGGGCTGGAGTAATTAAGCTGACAGGAAAGATCTCTGGCATCAGTTTAGAGCAGCTACACTAGAGAGCTTACAGTGCAGCAGCTATATTGATGAAGCTCTCTAGAGTAGTCATAGCCTTAGACCTATGGCAGGGTAATACCAGAATGAGATATAATAGCTTAGGAAGGAATCCATTTTTTAAAATAACTTTTAATTGTAGTAATGATTTGGAGAAAGTTGTGGTTATTGAGGGCAGAGAACATGCTGTGGTGTATAAATATTCCCAGCTAGGTGAAACACTTAGAAGCATGTAGAAGGTAGTAGTTAGTAAAGAGGTATCTGGGGACATTAGTTGACAAGGTCAAGTACTTGGATTTAATCAAGTTAATTTTTCACCCAAAGACTTTGCCATGACTCTAAGACAGAGGAGTCATCTCAGATAATGAATGTTAACAAGAAAGCAATACGTTACCTGCATAAAGTGAAATATATTGCTCCTAACTTCTGATCTCTCTAACAGAATTATGGAGATTTTTTAGAAACTTTGTTTTAATGTGCACTTCAAAATGATGGTAGGTAGTAATGCAAAGCAGTTTTGTTTTGATTTAGTGAGTGTAATCTCTGGTAAATTTCATGTTATATCTGGGACAGACTGTACAGCTAATCTCAGTGTCTTGGAACTGAGTTCTGCATCTGACTGTCTAAAAGTTTAGAGAAACAAGGTGGGTGAGGTAATATCTTTTACTGGACCTACTGTTGGTGAAAGAGACAAGCAGTCCAGGTGCACAGGGCTTTTCTTCAGGTCTGGGAAAGAAGTTTAGAGTGTCACAGCTAAATACGAGGTGGAACAGATTGTTTAGCAAGTTTGTATAACTTCAGTATAAACCAATTATATCTAACACCCACTTCTTCTCCCACTGAAGTCAATGGGAGTTTTGCCATTGACTTCAATGGGAGCAGGATAGGAAACAGCATTTTCTGTGCTATTTGAAAATGAAAGAAATCAGAAGACTAGGAAGAGAACTTCAAAACAATTACTCAGATTGCAGCTGAGATCCCCTTCTTAGCATTTGGGTGTTATAAAGTATTCAGGTTTTGGAGCTGAGAAGAAACTGGAAGATTCTAGACACAGATAGACTGACACTACAAGAAGTCTAAAGGATCTGGCAAAAAGGTGGGGACTGGAAAATATATTGCTTTGTATCCTGATTTGGCAACAGGTGACTAATAATTTATCCTTTCCTAAAATTCAGGCACTGGACTTGGAACTGCAGGTGTGTCATCAGGATGGACAACTTTTTATTTTCTAACTAGGGGAGTTTATTTTACAGGTACCTGTACCAGACATTTTAAATTCGAAGGTCAGTTGATTATAAATCTGATCTGAGACTTTATAACTGCAACTGATTGCTCGTAATCTCAGCTTGTTTTTAGACATACAAATTCAAGATATTGCTTTCTCTAAACAGACATTAGCTCTTAATTAACAAAGGATATGTTGCCAGATGTTAAATACTAAAAGTAATACAAATAGATTACAGCTCAATACCCTGATGTAGTATGCCATAGAAGTCAGAGATAGAACAAGCTATTTAGATCATCTACTCTTATCACCATGCAAATGTAGGAACATCTCCTAAAATATATTCTCTGGTGTTTTGTCCCCCAAGTGAAGGGGCTTCTTTTACTTTCATTAGGAGACTGTTCTACAACTTAATACATAAAATACTATCACGAAGCTTTTCCTGATGGCCACCCTGAATTTTCTTTTTCTTTCATGTCATTATACCTGGTTATATATAACTGTACTACACTAAATAGTTTTTCCCAATTCTTGGCATGGACGTCTATCACATATCTGTAGACTCTTACCATGTTCCCTTCTAGTCATCTCTTAATAAGAGTATACATATTTAGCACTTATAATCTTTATTCATAAGTCATTCTCTCAAGCTACCTGACCATTTTTGTTTTGTTTACTGATCACTCTCCAGCTTGGATTTTCTGATAATGTAGGGCTAAAGACTTCAATAGGAATTAATTAGAAAGGGCACAAGAAAGAGGAAACAGAGTATCCCTAATAGGTATAATGTGAATTTGAAAGGTAAGAGAGAACCATTTACAGTAAATGAATCTGTAGGCTTGAAATATTTAGTAGGAAATAAGAGGACGAATATCCATGAGCATCCACATTTTTCTAGCATTCCAAATAATCAAAAGCTTTGTTTGGATTCTGGAGGGATTCTGTGACAATAGATATTTCGGTATGCTTAGGAAACCCCCACAACACTCAAAGGATGCCCCATGTTGTCAGTCAGTTATCTCTTCTGGACTAGTAGCAGTTTCATCTAAATATTGGCTTACATCCTTTTTATGCAGTAATTGTGTAAGGAAAGAGGCTGGGATAGGTGAAACAATCAAAAGTGTTCACTGTTGGCCTATCAGTGCTCACACTGAAGTAAATTATAAAACAGCCATTGACTTCAATGGGAGTACTTCCCATGTTCGGAACAGTTTGATAGCTATTCTGACATCTTTGTACTATATATATTTTAAAACCTTTTGTATCTTTAACAGATGTAAATCCAAATTTGATTCAGTAAAACAGTTTCTACAAAATAAGGGCCCACTCCTTCAAACACTTACCAAGCATAGAGCCAATATCAATTCAAGTCTAGGAGTTTTTCCATTGACTTCAGTGGGCACTGAATCAGACCCATAATGCTTAATGCCATGAGCAGTCCCATAGTCTTACTGTTTCCTACTGAAATATGGAATATAATGGGCTAAATTCTTCTGTGATAGAAGCAGTGCTGTAGGCCAAAATTGAATGTGAATTAGTCAGAAAACTAAGTCAGTCTGTTGAATATCATATTCCACCTCCAATCTTTTTGAGGGATCTATGATAAAACATTCAATTCCTTCCGAGTCTTGGCTACTTCCTGTTTTTAGTGTTTATCTGAAAATGTAATGATCTCATGTGTTATACTTAGATTAGCAATCTAGGGTAGATATAATCCTATCTATGAATAATGTAATAAGAATTTTAACATCACTGTTGACCAAAGATATTGGGCAAAAGTGGAATACATTTAGAATGATTACCTTTATTGAGAAATACTCAGTAGTCAGAATATCACCGATATTTGCTGCTTTGTGGAACATTGTCAACAACACAGGGCATGGTGGGATGTTATAGTAGGCACAACCATTATAAGATGAAACAGAAAAAGAAAGGTAGATATTGTTAGAGTCAAAGGCAGAGGGGACAAATTCTGAGGTAATCCTTAGAGCCAGAGGTCTTTCTAAGAGTGGAGAAGTGTGAATGTGTGGCAAAGACAAGTGATCCAAGCCTCAGGCGTGTGCAGTATGAAGGCCCCAAAATACATCAGAGCAATATCAAAATATAGAAGATGAGAGGGTAGATATGAGAGACACAGTTTGAAAAGCATCAAGGACCTAAACCACATATTCTGCCATCATCAAAAGAGCTCCCCAGAGATACTGCAACATTTCATATCTAGGAAGAGACTTGCAGTGGATTAGGGTTCCCAATGGCAAAGAGGCAAAGCAGTAAAAGTAGAGGGTTATTACTAAGTGTTTAGTAGTTATAATGTGCCAATTGACATTAGAATGTGACGCTAATCCCTGGAAAATAATTTAGAGATAATTATCAGGTAAGGGAGCTTTTAGGTCTGCAGATTAAAATGGAAAAACTTTCAACAAGTGTGGAATAGTTGGGAGAATGAGTAGGAACTTGCTAGGAATATATTATAAGTGTCTGATGTTTGGTTATAAATGGCCTTAAATTATTGTGATGGAAACTGATGTTATTTAGAGAGTACCTGTTTGGGCACATAACTCAGGTATTTAGGTACTACATGGCACAATTTTCACATGCAAAATTGTGTCTGCAGTTATTTTCATCTATAAAATGAGGGTATAAATTGGGGCCTGATTTCTGATCACCTTCCTAAGGTCCAGTGAATAAACTTGCCAGTCTGTAGACATCTGAGTACTGAAATGTAACACTACACAGTCAGAGCGTGTCCATGGCAACCAGGTCCAGGGTTTTCGAGGTGATTCGTTGGTTAGTGGCCAAAAAAGAGGAATATATCAAAATGGAGTTGGAGTCATGGAAACCACATGATATATTGTAGTGGCTGCAGCTGTAGAATTATTACAACATAGAGTTGGTAATTTGAACAAAAATAATACATTGAACATCTACACAAATGGACAAAATGTCCTATAAAAAATATGTTTGGAGCTGTAAGTACATTAGCTGAGGGACTGTCCCCAAGCAAGAGCAACAGGCCATTGGGCCCTCATTTTTGTGACCTGATTCTCTCAGTGAAAAAAACCTTTCTCACCTCATGTGTATAAGTTCTTCCCACAGAGACCTGTAAAAGGGAAAGCTGGACATGCATTAATGGACTTTACATATCTAATGTAATATCTAAACTTGTCAGTATCTTAGATCATGTTTAAGTTTTTATACTGTATTTCAGTTTCATCATGTTTATCAATGTCATATATTCCTCATCACTTTAATCATGTAACTGCAAATCTAGTTTTTTCCTTTAAAACTATAGCTAGGGTACAGTTAACACTCATACAGAAATCAGTTGATATATTGAAGTAAAAAGCATGTCCCAAACACTTCAGAAAGTAAGGTTCCCTGTAACTCAAGTCATCTTGACCAAATGGAGATTGAAGGAAAATGCAACTTCAGTACATCAGAATGTCTTTCATTTATGATCTGTGATAAAGGCATCATGGATCAGGACGCAAGTACTAATGGATAAATAAATATGTGTGTATATATATATATTTTCAGGGCCATCCCTAGGCATATGCAGCATACACAGCTGCGTAGGGCACCAGAAAATTTGGGGCACCATTCCTCTCACTGGCCATGGATGGAATCCTCTTTTCTCAGACCCCTCGCCCTGTGCTGAGCCAGCGGGCTTCTCCCCAACCCAACCCCACTCCTTCCCTCACTTGCTCCTCAGCCAGCCACCTCAGCGATCCAGCCTCTGGCTCTGCCGCCCCAGCCCCAGGGAGCACAGAGTGACGCAACCAGTCATTGGGAGCACAGTGGCCCAGCTCACCACCACTCATAGTGGAGTCCCTCCCTGGACCATGCCTGCCTGCAGGGCCGTCCTTAGGATTTATGGGGTCCTACGCAGTATTATTAAACTGGTGCCCCTATGCCGGATGGCAGCCCAAGCTCACAGCCTGGTGGGGGAGGGGGAGGAGGGACTTGACAGCAAAAGATAATGAGATGCCCAGCCTGCCTCATGGTGGCGGAGAGTCACAGTTCCCCGCAGAGACTTCCATGCACTCTCCTTCGTGCAGAATGGACATGAAGAAAGTACCTAATTAAAAGCACTAAAATTTGGGAATAAAAAATGTCAGTCACAGGTTTTTTTATATGCCCTGAAGTTTGTCAGCGATTTATTTGCAAAAACTTCATAGTAAGGGTGAGTCAGCTGTCCTGCTGAATACAACATTACATATAATGGAATACATGATGCAGTTCTTCTCTGTTTTACATTTTCTTCATCAGTATTTCTAAGTTGAATTTATATTTTAAATGTACTCAAATCTTAAGCCAGCATTCCAGATTACTACATATTTAACTCACTGAAACAAAGACATTCTTTTAAACTAATCAGAGAGGTTTAGTGTGTTCATAACAATGTTCATTGCTTTTAGAAAAAGGGAACAGTAATTTACTTTGTGTGATTTACTTTGTGCGGACGATACCAAACTGGGAGGGATTGCAACTGCTCTGGAGGACAGGGTCAAAATTCAAAATGATCTGGACAAATTGGAGAAATGGTCTGAGGTAAACAGGATGAAGTTCAATAAAGATAAATGCAAAGTGCTCCACTTAGGAAGGAACAATCAGTTTCACACATACAGAATGGGAAGAGACTGTCTAGGAAGGAGTATGGCAGAAAGAGATCTAGGGGTCATAGTGGACCACAAGCTTAATATGAGTGAACAGTGTGATACTGTTGCAAAAAAAGCAAACATGATTCTGGGATGCATTAACAGGTGTGTTGTAAACAAGACACGAGAAGTCATTCTTCCGCTTTACTCTGCGCTGGTTAGGCCTCAGCTGGAGTATTGTGTCCAGTTCTGGGCACCGCATTTCAAGAAAGATGTGGAGAAATTGGAGAGGGTCCAGAGAAGAGCAACAAGAATGATTAAAGGTCTTGAGAACATGACCTATGAAGGAAGGCTGAAGGAATTGGGTTTGTTTAGTTTGGAAAAGAGAAGACTGAGAGGGGACCTGATAGCAGTTTTCAGGTATCTAAAAGGGTGTCATCAGGAGGAGGGAGAAAACTTGTTCACCTTGGCCTCCAATGGTAGAACAAGAAGCAATGGACTTAAACTGCAGCAAGGGAGATTTAGGTTGGACATTAGGAAAAAGTTCCTAACTGTCAGGGTAGTTAAACACTGGAATAGATTGCCTAGGGAAGTTGTGGAATCTCCATCGCTGGAGATATTTAAGAGTAGGTTAGATAAATGTCTATCAGGGATGGTCTAGACAGTATTTGGTCCTGCCATGAGGGCAGGGGACTGGACTCGATGACCTCTCGAGGTCCCTTCCAGTCCTAGAGTCTATGAGTCTATCTCCATAACAAGAGACATGATTATGAAATTTCACCAACTTTAAAAAAATATGTTTCCAAAGATTTTAGGTATAACAAGGATTTTGTCTTACTAAGGTACTGATTTTGCTGGAGGATTCTTTTAAAACTAGTTTGTCGGATAGTCAGAAGTAAAGAAAGGGAACTCTTTGTCCAGCTATCTGGAAGGGAAGGACTGTTGTCCCTTTAAGGGCTCTCTTCAGTGGGGGGTGGGGGGAGAGGTGGTGAAGGGATGGACAGAAAGGACAGGAAGACTTGGAAGCACTTTTTTTTTTAACTATAGTAATTAAAATGTGTATTTTAGATAAGGGAGGTTTTTTGAAGGATTTATTTAAAAAACTATGTCTGAAGATCCACACATTTAAGGCTAAAGATGATTGTGCCTCTAAAACTCTATGCAAGCATTTTTTAGAAATGTGATTTTATAATCTTCACCAGCTCACTAATGAAATATTTTTAAAGCAAATTTTAAACTAAGGTCCTGTAGACTGACATGTTCTATGTAAATATTACATTAATGCACAACTGTTTTTGTCAGTAAAGTCAGAAACTGACCGTCTAAAAATTTATTTGGGCATAAGCTTTCATGGACATCTGATGAAATGGATTCTAGTCCACAAAAACTTATGCCCAAATAATTTGTTAGTCTTTGAGGTGACACAAGGACTCGTCCTTGTTTTTGCTGATACAGACTAACCGGACTACCACTCTGAAACTGTCAGTATATACCTTGGAGTTGGCAAATGCCTGTTAAATGGCTTTATTACCCCTTGAATGTCTCTTTAACAGTTTCAATGTTGTGCTAATAGGTCTGGCAGGCTGGAGGTTTTTTCACTTTTAACTACTAGATTCCCTCCCAACGAAGACTCACCAGGCTAGAGCAGCCATCTGTGGGAGCCTGCAGGAAGGGTCAGAACAGGGATAGGAAAACAAGCGGGTGGACACTAAGACCCAGTGGTGCCCCAAATTTTCAGGTGCCCTACGCAGCTGCCTATGCCTAAGGACGGCCCTGCCTGCCTGCGCCGCTCAGTCTCAGGCTGGGGCCAGGCTGGGACGGGGCCAGGAGGAGCAAAACTTCCACATAAATTGGGGAGGGGAGAGGGAGTGAAGGGAGGGGGTTTAAAGTGACAGTGCACTCACTGTCTCTCAAACTTCCCTAACACTCTCTCTCACATCCAAACTAGCTGTCTCACCCACATACACTCCGCCTCTCACAAGTCACAGTCCTGCAATACAGATTGTCACTTTCACACATGTACACACACAGTTTCACACTCCCCAACACATATTGTCACACAGTCCACCAACACAGTCTCTCTCTCTCTCTCACTCACACACACACACACACACACACACACACACACACACACACACACACACACACACACACACACACACACACACACAGTCTCTCTGACACACACACACTGTCTCTCTCACACACACACACATACACACACACTCTGTCACACACACACATGCACAAACACTTATATTGTTGTTATTACTGCTTGGTACTTCCTGTCAAAATGCTCGTGGTAAGCCAGGAGTGGCTAGGGGCTGCAGGAGGGCCGTGGGCTCTGGCAAGATGCAGCCCCCATGTGACAGCCAAAGCCTGCCTTGAGCCACTGCTGCAGCATCGCTGCATACGAAGCTCTGTGAATATCAGTAATGGGGGAGGGTTTTTGGGGATCTGCAGGCGGGGCAGGTGGGTGTGCTCTCTCGACACACTAGGGTCAGCGGTACAGGCTGGAACTGCCTTCAGTGGAGCACAGGGGCACCAGTTTAATAATACTGCATATGGCCTCATAAATCCTAAGGACGGCCCTGTATACTTTGCTTGGAGATCACTAAAATCCCAGAGCATCCCACTGAAATGACCATGAAAACTATCCAATATACCAAAAACCTGAAAGAGCAAAGTGAATGGACCAAATTTTGTTGTTACACCTGTGGAACCCTGGTTAAAGTCAATGAAGTTAAGCAAATGAGTAACATGGTCCTCTGTGTTTAACAAGCAGCACAGCACTAGAAATACAGATACTGGGTCAGATTCAGTTTCTGGTGTGAAATTAATGATCATAGACATGATATTAAACCGCATGCTTCAGGGTTTAAAACAATCTCCAATTATTAGAAATTAGGATGATACCTAATGTGAATGGCATCTTATCCAGCATTAATTTACTATGGGACTTTTACACTTACCTCTGAAGCATGTAGTATTGGCCACTGTTATGGGCAGGATGCTGGGCTAGACGTATCTTAGGAATTGCCAGCCTGGATCAGACCCATCTTCCTACATTCATATGTAAAATAGGCAAAGTGTGTCTGATATTCCAGAGTGTCAATGACAATATTAACGTACAATAAAGTTGTTTGAGTAAAAGCATGTAAACTAATCAATGTTTTATCAGAAGGAGCCTACCTTTCTTCCACCTGGAATTAAAACTGAGGAACAACATTTTTATTACCCTGCAACGTATGTAGTTATTTACACCAACATGAAGTGATGGCAAAGTGGGTGTAAATGTGTGCTGCTATGCTTTGATAAGACTTTAAAACCACTTTACACTCACTTTGCAATAGTGAAAATGACTACACAGAGTTCAGGGCAATGGAGAATTTTGCTCTTTGGGTCCCTTTATGGGAATTGCCAAATAGTGTTTTTTGGGAATTTGAAGGGGTGCAAAGGTAAACCTTTCAAATATAAAGTGGGTTAATATGGAAAGCAATCAGCAACTGAGATTTCTTTCCATTTCATATTTTAATTCTTACTTGCCTAGACCACTCAAGCCATGTCATTATAGCTATTTCAATATTAAAATGTGCATCCTGTTTTCATCTAGAGAAAACATTTCAAATATGCCTCTGACTTTAGAACCTAGCTCCCATTGTCAAAAGTGACCTAGATAGCTGACCAAATGCCTATCAGTTTTGAAAATGGGATTTAGAATCTAAAGTCACTGAAGCATTTTTGAAAATTTTCTCTCTCATCTGAAACTTTGAGTTGTTACTTGGATTTTCCTGTGCTACTTGTGCATTTCACAGAAATGGACATTTGAGGTAAATTATACTGTGAATAAGACATAGTGGCCTCATACTAGACTATACTGAAATTTCAACAATTTAAATCATGCAAAACATATGTTTTCAAATGTGGTTTGTTGGACTGATATGTATTTTTGGTGCAGGAATCAGGATTATAATTTGACACATTATTTGATAATATCATAACATTAGAAATATGTGGTCAAATGTTACATTTACATAAATTATGTGGAATTATACCAGTTGAATCTGAGCTACATTTGCTACTTAATTTTTCTTCAACATATTGGAGTACAAAGTCTTTAAAAGCTGGATTGCAGTTACCTTAGTTTATGCAAAGAGACTGCTCCTTTGAAGGTAGAAAACCTCTTGAATCCCACTTCTGAAAGACAGGTGCGTTGACATGTTAGGAATTGCTTCATATGTGCATCTATCTCATTTATAAAAATAATGACATAACTGAAGAATTGCATGTGAAATGAGAAGAAGGTATCCCTTATCTAAAGGAAAACACAGATGTGCAAGTGAAAGGTACTTGAATTAACAAAGGAGGAGTTATGAGGGTGTAGTGGTGTAGCCATCCAGGATTTTGTCTAGGTTTTGTTTGTTGCTTGTTTGTGATTTATATTTTTGGTAAAACTAAAAGCCATTTCTGAATAAATAAATTGTGCACAGTACTGGTGCACGCATTATGGGTGGGAAGAGCATCATTTGCGCAGTGTAACCCCACAACTATGGCACAACCACAGATCATTTATTAACGTGAACCAGCGATTGTTATGCAGCCATGAAAGAAGAGCATCACACTAACACAGCTATCATCTGAAACAGAAAAGAAGGAGTTTAAAAAGCCAAAGGATGCGCTTATAAAGCCATAGTAGACTGACAGTTCTACTGGAGTTATAGCTGTGTCTACTGTGGGAAAATCATGCATGTTGCCAGGTCTCTTTAATTTTTTTATTCTCTATCATGTTTCTGTAATGGCTGTTGAGAGATCAGTATTATGATGTAACCTGCTGTGCCAAATCTGGACATAAAAAGCAAACGGATGTGAGTGAACGTAGACACCTAATCTGGCTCTTTGAGATGGTACAGAAACTGCATATTACCCAGAAGGGGGTGCTATACGCCAGTTAAACTGGAATAGGTGGAGGAAGCGTAGAGGAGACAATATTTTAGTCGCCTTTATGCTTGATTACATCATAGTGAATGAATGTACTGTCAGAAAGTGTGGACATAAACTGTTCCCCTCACCTGCCAGCACTCTGTATTTGCTGCTCTCTGCTCTTTTGTTGTTTCTTAACATCATGATCCTATAAAAAGGTGCTTTCCTAGCAGCATCAACTGTAGAGTAATGATAAGGATTCTACATCCATTCCTGTGGAGGATGGGGTTGCAGAATGAAGAGAAATGCAGTGACTTACTGTGACACTTTGGGGTTCAACCCAGACAATAAGGGGTTGTCACCACCAGCCCTGCAACTCCAGGTGCCTTAAATGTTATGCTGCTGTGTCTCACAGTCCTGACATCAACAGCCAGCTTATAAGCATATAGGTCACATCCTGGTTTCCACTGCCCAGTTAATTTTTGCAGTGACCCCGAAACCCTCCCAATCCTGAATTTCCCCCAAATAATCTGCCGATGGGGCAATCTACTTAGATTCCCAGAATTGTGAGTTACTGTGTTACCTGCCTCAGCAAAGGAAAGTTTTGCTATTGTGCGTGACAACTCCATGATATACCAGCTTGTCTGCCTTGTCAGCAAACTCTTCCAGTTGCTTCCAAACCAAATGTTGCCTTGGTGGTAACAAACAGTGAACCCCAGCTCCTGAGTTTCCCGGGTCATCTCCCTGCACTGTCCAGCCTCTCTACTGTCACAGAAGATAAGTATGCTGCTCCTTTAAAGAGACAATACACTGCAGCTCATTAGCTAGGGTCTGACAAATACTTATTTCAATCATAGCACTGAATTGGTTTACAATAATCGTAAAACAAATTTATTTAAGAAAAGGACATAGAATTAAGTGATACTAAGTATAAAAAATAAAGATAGAAAGGATTACAAACAAACAACTGTGAAACAAACCTAAACTGATTTCAGATAGTCTGAAGCAACACCTGGGAGAGTATGAACTGCTCCTATTTGTCTTAAGGAATGTTCACTCAATCTTAACAATGATTTAATTGTCTACATTGTTAACTACCATCATAGTTATGTATGAAAGGAAGTGGATGATATTATAAAGATTTGTATTATCTACTGTGTGTGACATCTCATTTGAATTATAGAAATATAGAACTGGAAGGGACCTCAATAGGTCACCTAATTCAGTCCCTTCCACTGAAACAGGATTAAGTATCATCTAGACCATTCCTGTCAGGTGTTTGTCTAACCTGTTCTTATAAACTTCCAATAATGGAGATTCCACACCCTCCATAGGTAATCTGTTACAGTGTTTAACCACTCTTATAGCTAGAAAGGTTTTCCTAATGTGTAACCTAAATCTCCCTTGCTGCAATTTAAGCCCATTACATCTTGTCCTGTCCTCAGTTGTTAAGGATAACAATTTATCACCCTTCTTTATGACAACCTTTTACTTACCTGAAGACTATAATCATGTCCCCTTCAGTTGTCTTTTCTCCAGCCTAAATCATCCTAGTTTGTTGCGGGTTTCTTTTCAGTCTTTTTTCGCAGGTAATGTTGTCTAGAACTTTAACAATTTTTATTGCTCTCCTCTGGACTTTCTCCAATTTGTCCACATCTTTCCCAAAGTGCGGTGCCCAGAACTGGATAGTATACACCAGTTGACATCTTATCATTGCTGAGTGAAAGAATGACTTCTTGTAATCTTGCTTACAACACTCCTGCAAATACTTCCGAGAATTATGTCTGTTTGTTTTTGCAACAGTATTATGACTCATATTTAGTTTGTGATCCACTATAACCCCCAGATCCTTTTCTACAGTACTCCTTCCTAGGCAGTCATTTCCCATTTTGAATTGCTGTAACTGATTATTCTTAAGTGTGGTACTTTGCATTACTCCTTGTTGAATTTCATCCTATTTATTTCAGACCACTTCTCCAGTTTGTCGAGACCATTTTGAATTCCAATTCTCTCCTCCAAAGTGCTTGCAACTCCTCCTGGTGTGGCAAGTGCAAATAGGAGAAATGCCCACTTTTGTTAAAGTGGGGTGTGGAAGCCCGGAATGGGGGGAGGAGCAGCAATGCCAGCTCTGCCATGGGCGGTAGGCAGGGATAAGTTGAGCAGTGATGTCACCCCTGCCTTGCAAAGGGGGCAAGCAGGGCTCAGATGAGCAGCAATGCCAGTCCTGTGCAGGGAGGGAGGGGGAGCTTGGACAAGCGGCTCCAACCAGCCCCACGTGGTCCCCACTTTGGGACATATGGTCACCTTACCCGGAAGGGGAGAACTACAGTGACCTGACCAGAGGGCCATGCTATGAAGCGGTCGAACAGTCAAGCCCAGAGACAGCAAGACCCAGAATGCAACTGCAGGAAGGAGCATTGGCCTGGCAGAACTAATCCCCAGATGCAGCCAGAAGGAGGTGCCCACCCAGCGGTGAGTAGAACAGCTCCGTGCCACTCACCTTACCTTGTCTCTCAATGGCTGTGGCAGAGAAACCAGGAAATTTTCTTATGTTCTGAATGAGTATAGATTTTGGAGAATATTAGGGACATAATTTTGTTAATTACATTTCTAAACAACAAATGCACTTTTTTCTTGTAATTTTGAAAACTAATTTTTAACTTTTACCAAAAACTTTTATTCTTCATTGTAAATATATTTTTAAAATTTAATGCTCTGATTAATCATAATACTGATTCAAATGCTAGTCTCTAAATAGTCACTATAATAATATATCTTTATATGTTCAGTTTTAGGCAGACCACTATGACCTTAATGGGTTGGAAATAGAGAAAATATATGAAACTGAAATCACGTCTTCTTAAACATTTGAGAAAGCAAGGTACTCCATATAGTGTATATATAGATAGGGTGACCAGATAGCAAGTGTGAAAAATCAGAATGGGGGTGGATGGTAATAGGCTCCTATATAAGACAAAGCCCTGAATATTGGGACTGTTCCTATAAAATTGGGACATCTGGTCACCCTAATAACAGCGGTGGTTATTTTAAATATGGCTCTCAATGCACTGGGATCTGGGCTGAGACCCCCATTGCAACAGAGTGATGGAATCACATCTTCCCTGGAATAAATACTTATTTGCGATGTAGATTTCCAGCACTGCTCAATTTTGTCTGTTTTCACACCTGTATCATCTATGAAATAACTGTCTTATACCATGAAATTTAAAAATGATGGTGATAGAATTACTCATTACAAAATCCAATCTATATAATGTCCAGCTGCTGAAAACACTCTACTTAATCTTTCCTGGACTTGAAGAGCTCTGTGTAGCTCAAAAGCTTGTCTCTTTCACCAACAGAAGTTGGTCCAATAAAAGATATTTACTTCCCAATCTTGTCTCTCATCTGATCTGAATAAACCGATGGTAGAGTACAGCAGCAAAAACCATTCATGCTGTCTTGGACCAACGACACTACCAGTGTTGACTGGGGAATGTTCAAAAGTGCCTAAGTGATAGAGGCCCAATTCTCATTTATAAGGTGGATACCTAACTACTTTAGGTCCCTTTAAAAATGTCAGTCTAAGCTGAAAAATGAACACTCATTACAGCAAGTTTGTTAGTAGACAAGCAACTTTACCATGTTAATTTAGCTAACAGTTGTCTAATTAAAAAATAAGTATGCAGTATAAGAGTAGTAGAGTGTTCACTAAGTCCATGAGGAATTTGCCCATTCCTACTCAATAACTGTTTCTTGTTCAACATCCTATGTCTGGAACAGATTGTGGTGAAAATCTTACCATACTAAATAATAGGGAACTATCCTAGGTAAAACTTAACTTGTAGTAATGTTTGAATTAAAGGTTAAATGGTATGACTACTCATAATACCAGGGGTGTTATTACACAAAGACTCTACATCTCAAGGGGACCAGCAAATGGAACTATGGATGTGGGATGCCAGGCTCACTTTAAGTAGAGAAAAAACACTTATTAGTAGCACCTTAACACATTTCAGCAGAATAGTCAAGAGAAAAGAGATGCAAATAGGGAGGGAAATCATTTGCCTTAATCAAATTGTTCACATACTTGAAGGATACCTGTAATAAACTCCTTCATGTATGTATTAATCTACATCATTCAAAAGAAATGTTAAAGCAGATTTTGCCTTTTATGAACGGATGTAAATCCAGAAAAACATGACTGACTTTAGTGGAAGAATTCCAGAATAGAACTGGGCAAGTAAGTGTATGTGGAGTTTGTAATTAAAACTCCCTGATTCACTTAATTGATATGCATAACTCTTTCTCTTCACTTCTTCATGAACATTTACTTATGCAAGTTTTTATTTGCAAGACTATTTACAGACAGCAATGTCAACACTAAAATGAACAAATATTCAGGAGAGTATTTGTAACAGAGATTGAACCACTTTGAAAAACTTTTTATTATTTGCACAATACATATGTTGATCAATCATGAATGTTCACAGATAAGTGGCGAATGGTGACTTTTCTTTTATAACCAACGACAGGGGCAGCTCTAGACACTTCCCCACCCCAAGCAAGGCGTCATGCCACGGGGGGAAGGGAGGGGGGTCTCTGCCGGTCGCCGGTCCCGCAGCTCCGGTGGACCTCCCGAAGGCATGCCACCAAAGCCCCGAGACCAGCTGACCCTCCGAAGGCATGCTGGGGCCGCCCGCAGCATGTCACCCCAAGCACGCACTTGGCATGCTGGGGCCTGGAGCCGCCCCTGACCAACGATCGTCCAATTAGAGAACAGAAACAATATCACCTAAGTGATCAGTCAGATATGCAAATAATTAATACCACGGAGCAAATACACAACCTTCAGAATGAACCACAGGCTAAAATTTGCTTGCAGAAACTATCAGTTGAACAATTGTGAATAATGAACACATTTGTTGAAAAACAGGTCCTGGTTGTGGGTAATTCAAGAATAGCGAAAAAGGCTAAACTTATTTGGTAAACTCCTCCCAACGAAAGCTGTACTTTGCACTAACACCTGTGTACCTGTGGGGCAGGCTCTGATGCAGTTTGTTCAGGGCCCATCAGTAACTGATTACCGCCTGGTGGACCAGTCAGCCGGCAAGTGCTTTTTCTTCTTGTCTCAGTGCCCACACATGCACGCACCTACCCCGTGCCCCTGGAGATATGTGCAGGGGAATGCCCGGCTCCAGCTTCCCCGTGGAAAACCCTAGGTGAGGCGCACGCACTGTCCAGGGAGCGCCAGTGCCCATCCCGTGGAGCATCCTCTTCAGCCCAGCCCCTGGGGCGCCCTGGCCAACGGGGCTTTAGCAGAAGTGAAGTGTTCGGCGGGGCGGGGCGGGGCGGGAGACGTAACCGGTCCCCAAAGCGCAGCGGGCGCCTGTGGTCTGCGGGAACAGCGCGTGTCTAGTCTCACCTCAGCGTGCAGGAGCTCGGTGCCCAGCTCGTGTTTTCCCTGTCGGTAGGGGAGGGGGACGAAGGGAGCCGACCCCTTCCCCTACGGAGGGCAGAGAGCAGCTCCCACGATTGAAGCCTCCCGCGCCCCGGAGGCTGCTGTTTGCAGGCGGACCTGTCCGTGGAAGCCGCCAGTGTCCGTCAACCCCGACGGACAAACTCCCACCCCCCACCTCCGCCAGCCTTGGAAAGCCCCTCCCTCGCCCCCTCCTCCCCTGCCACCTCCCGCAGCCCGTCAGTCTGAGCCGAGCGCGGCTCCGAGAGCGACAACGGCGGCGGCACCGCACAGCAACGGCGGGGAGAGCGAGCGCCCCCCTCCCTCCCTGCTTCCCCCACCCCCGCCTCCCTCTTCCTCCTCCTCCTCCTCCTCCTCGCTGCCTCTCACTCGCCCGAGCTCCCTCTGCCCCTCGTTCCCGGTCCCTCGCTCGCCCTCGCCCTTCTCATTTGACTGCGCCTGGCGAGGCGTCCAGCGGCTCCTCCATGAGCCCCGGCGCCTGATCTGTCACCCCGGCCCGCAGCCCTCTCCTCCCGCACGTGGAGCCAGGCAGGAGGAGCGGCAGCATGTCCCGAAGGAAACAGAGCAAACCCAGGCAGATCAAACGTAAGTTTCCTGAGGGGGGCTCCCTCTGACAGACTTTTATTTCTGGCCTTCTGGGGAGAGGGCAGAGTCCCGGGTATGGGCGGAAGGGTTAAACTTCGCCAAAGAGGCTTGAGGGTAGAGCGGGAAGGGCAGGGATGAAAGAAAAGCTCCTTTGATGTAGTCCGAGCAGCTCCCTCACTACTGAGCACCTACTCCTGCCTCACCCTTCCCCTTAAAACCCCCTCACTCAGTCTGGGAACCGACCACTTCTGTATGTTAAAGTTGAGCTAATTTAGGAGACCAGTGCGAACTAGTTTACAAGTAAGTATGCGAGGGATCAAGTACAGCTGGGGGGTGGGTGGGGAATCCATGCCAGGCTAAGGCTGCCGAAATCCCAGAGCATCGCGAAGAAACAGAAAGTGCGTGTAAGAAAAGTTCCAGCAAAGGGAGCAGTAGGGAAAGGATCCTCCGAGCTGCACAACTCAATACTAACCGTCCCTGGGCAGTGCTGATTTAGTCATCTTTCGGGGCTCTTCCTCGCCTCGCTTAGGTTTGCATTATGCAAAGCTTTGCACCTCCCTGTAAGATTTGGTTTGCATAAAAAAAACATTTGCAGATAGTCGCCTTTGTTGTTTTCAGAAGTGCAACACTTTTGAAGGGGAAATGTTTTTGTTTTGGTTAGAAACCAGGTGTATTGGTGGGTCGTAGTCAAAAATCTTCTCCCTAATAGTATCCATAGTTCACTTTTCCTGCCTGGAACACAGATGAGCTGTGATCTCAACTTCGTAAACTTTTCTGTGCTTCAAATTATTCAAACGAACAATCCTAACGGTCGGTACTCGAAGAAGTGCAAAGGCGTTTCAAAACAGATACAATAAACTATTTTGTTTTAAAATCAGCACCACTGAGCTGATACAACTTCATTGATGTCTATATCCTAGAACTACTTTAAAACTAACCATCATGTGACTTGGAGAGGATCCTTTAATAGGATTTTTCTCATTGATTTCTGACTTCAAAATGCTATGACTAGCTCAATTCTGGTGCAGTTTTTAAATTGATGAATTGGTTTAGCAAACAAGAAAATGAGCTGCAGGTTGAAAAAAGATTGGTCACTGTAAAACCTTTGGACTGTGTTGGTAGGACATCCCTGCTTAGTAGAAATTACTTTTTAACTATCTTTTAATTTAGAAAATAAAATAGCAGCATGTTCCTGATTAAGTTTTATGTTTACTAAAGTTAGTATGTAATAATAAATGATTGCAACTTTTACGTTTTGTAAAGCATTTTAAATCCTTCATTTTTCAAGGAACTTTTTAATTACTTTGGGTTTTGATATTCTTAAATAAACATGTTATTTGCTTTTAAACCTATACATTTTTATCTAATATGCATTAATCTATTAGTGTAGTTAATATTATAAAACAGTATATGATATGGGATATGATTATAAAAGTTATTAGTTGGAAAGGCTTTCTAGTGCATGACTGGTGTCTTGACTGTTTATGAATTATCAACATTACTGATTGTATGACACAAAGACTGTCTGATTCTATTTTTTGCATACTTTATATTCCCAATTAGCTAGGTTACTTTTGGTAATGTCCACTTCATAATGGCAGATAAATGCTTGGATACAAATTAAGGATTATGTACTTCTGATATAGATCACAAAGCATTTTTATGGCTTCCCTAATATGGCATTATTAAATGTTAACCCAAATGCTTTTGTTTTTTTTAAAAAGTGACATCTAATGGTTTGTGTACATGAATGTATATAAATATATAAGAATAAATATAAACACACTTAACATATATGTGGAAATGGGTAGATTACACTGTACATTTGTGTGTGTCGTCTGATTTTTAAGAACTTTATTTTTCCATTAAAGTTATCATGCAAATTAGACTGTAATTTTATATTGTCAGAAGCAAAACAAGATCATCAGAGTTGGAGGACACATTATATTCATAGCACTTCCTGCTGATGGCTTTTGGGGTTGTGTGTTCCTTAGCTAGTTTTAAAGTAATTTTTGTTCAGGCCAATCAGGCAGTGTCCTGTACAGAGATTTCGATTAGTATTTGACCAACCATAAGTAATGTTTTCTCAGACTTTGAGAAGTTTATTCTGATAAGAAGCATCCTTTATGAAAATGTGTTTGAGATTTTATTATTCAAGCAATATAGTATTTTAGACATAATATTTTGAAGTTAACTTTTCTTCTGCAGATATTGGAACACAAAAAATGGAGTTGAAAATGCTGACCATAACAATTGTCAGTAAAAATAATGGAATTACTAATGACAAGTCTAGACCACCTCTTTTAAGTTTGAAAACTCTTCAATTTGCAATAAAACTACATTTTGCTGATAAAGCATGTACAATTTAGAATCTCTATGACAAGTAAAAAGTCAGCTTACACTAGAAACTCTGAAGACAGAGGACAAAAAAGGTTGTTGGGCACAGTTTTTTTCTTTTACTGCACACAGTTTCCTGCTATCTAAAATTGTGATTTATGCAGTATTTTAATATTTTGCTTATTCTTTCCCCTTGGGTGCTCTCTGGGCAGCGATAAAAAGGCGACGCTGAAAGAGCACCATTAATTTGCTCTGATGACTGGCCAGATAAGGGGAGATAATGGGAAAGATAAGCGGAGAAGATATACCATCAGAAACCCGATTATTACCATTAAAATTCCAGCCCAGCAATCTGCAGAAGCCTGATAATTCCTTCTCCGTTTCCACCACTTTGGATGATAAGGCAAAAAATAGTCACTCAGTGTTCCTTGATTAGACTGCCTGGGTTTCCTGATAATACTGTGATAAATTATGTATTTTGCCCCCATGTTTTGTCCCAAAAATTCAGATTTTTTTTCTTTTCCAGGCCTATATTTTTCACCCCCCTCTAAAAAAAACCCCTCTCTCAGAAGCTATTATTGTAATACTAGTTTGATAAAAAGCACTGATAGGATAGGAGGTGTTTTGTATGGAAGCCCCATATCAATGTTATCAGCCCATCTCACTGCACCAGCTGCTAGCTGTTGTTGTTTTTAGCCTTATCACCTCCTGCCAATATGCCAATAAATTGCCCAGATTGTTCTCCATTCTGTGGCTGTGCTGCAAAATTTATGACAGAAATGATGATTTTTTTACTAATGCATTTCTTTATGATTAGCAAATGTGTTGTGTCTGCATTTTTATTGTTATTTTCTTGTTCTTCATGCAGTTGACTGTGGTCTAGTAATTTACTGACCTGTATGTCCCCAACTTCAGTCACACTTAAGTACAGTGGTTTATGGATTGGGGGAGGGGTGTTGGCTGATTCATTTTTTTTCAAATGAAGTTCTGTTACCTAAATACTTGACTAAAATTCCTAAAGAACTTTTACAAAGACAGTCTTCTCTGAGATATTAATGGAATAGTTTCTCATACAACTTTTGGTTTGGTTCTTAATTTGTTTAGTATAGCATAAAGATTGTTAGGTACAGTCAGATTGTGGGAAAATATGGCAAAGTGTTTATGAAACCTGGGTTACGAAGAAAAAGAATTCTCATGAACAGTCAAGTTGAAAATTAAATATGCCACATAAATGTTTTGAAAGTAAAATGCTTCTTGTCAGGAAAAGTCTGGTTAGCAATTCACCATATCAGGCTTTCCTGAAGAAGTTTGAATTGATTTACAATGAAGAAATTATCTGTACAGTATTTGAGGTCTTATTCCAAGCTATTTCATATACTTTATGCAATGTATGAAAATTATAAGGAGAGAACTCTAACACTGGATTATTTTAAGTCCCTCCGTGCTTTATTGCACTGTTTCCTACCATACATACTATGAGCTTATTAAAAATGTTGGTTTAAAATTAGCCATTTTTTATAATGTCGATGATAGTATTGTTTAAAATATTATCTTTAATTTTAACCTAATGTGGATTGTATAACATTAACAAGAGACATGGTTCTTTTCTGAACTGTCTTTTCAATTTCTGTTGTGTTTTTTTTAGCAGGGTACTAGATATTTCAGGTATCCAGTGAAAATGTCCATTATATAATTAGTTACTAAGACCATTAGCAAAGGAAGAATGAGAGAGAATCTGTGTTTTAGTATATTGATGGCTTTTTCACCATGCTAAGTTAAATACCTTTTGCATATTTCACCTGCCATATACTCAAACAAGTTTCTCTCTCTCTCAAACAAAACCACCACTGACTGTCTTTTGATCTTAAGGAAATTGTTGTTTTAAAGCAGCAAGTACAAGGACTGCCCTCTGTTTAAAAATGTTGCTATAAAAGTATGTTTCCCACAGCAGATATATGATCAACGTTTTATATTTGTGACATATCTTTTTGTTTGCCTTTAGGACAAAGTAATGACTAGTGTAGTTCTGCAGTTAAACATTTACAGAATTAAATCTGCAGTATTGTAGTGCAAAATAAAATTCATCATTTACGTAGTTATGTTTGGAAGTTTTTATAAATCAAAACAACAATGCATGCAATAGTATTTATTTATGAAAATGGATAATTATACAGCTTTAGTTGTTTTTTCAGAAGCTGACTACATATGAGAAGACTAAAATGTTTTATTTTGTTTAGCTCCTTGGAAATGTGTAGAAAAAGCTACTGATTAGAAGTTCATAAATCATTCAGTAGAGTTTTCTAAGTTTAAATAGAGGCACTAATACAGACACAAATACACCAGTGTTCAGATGCAGTAGGCTTGTTTGTAAGCATTTGAGTTTAGAAGTGGAATTCAGAAGTGAAATTCTCTTTCTGAATAAAATTGCAAAGTAAAATAAAATATTACCTTTCGATATCTTTAAAGGGCTCACTGTCTAAAAATAGGATGGTAAAAATGTGTTAGAATCCTCACCACTTTAAAAATAGACTTTTTTAAATTTAATGAGAGAGTTTAACTTTGTACTCGTCTTTAAATCATTCTGTAGCATCATAAAGGTGCTTCAGATGTTTTAATTCAATTATAGCAGAGCTCTAGGTAAGCAGCTGCCTATATCCTTTGAGTATGAAACTATGATGGTGATTTTTAAGTTTTTGTAAGACAGAGTACCAGTTCCTTGCAAACTATTGATCTTTATGTTGCAAGATATATATAGCATACGTTAATACAGAATATATGTGTGCAGTCATGTATTAAAGACATATAAATGTTATATAATTCAACTGTGAGAGAAAGTAATGCAATTAGATAATTTGCTCCTAATTTTTCGTCTCTACTAATTCATACTTTTGTTAGATGTGTAATAGCTAATGCTAAGATTCATGCAGAATTCTGTGTAATGAAGTGAGGAGGAAAGAATACCATCCATCAGTAGTACCAGTTATTTTCCATTAAACATAAAGTGTACTTTATCAATAGTACAAAGATAGCTTGCTAATGAAGAAACTTGGTGTATTGTGTTTTAAAAGAAAAAGGCTTGATTCTTTTAAATGAAGAATTTTGTGTTTCTAGTTTTGAAAAGAAAAAACATAGATATGGAAGTTTTCTGATGGGGACCTCAAATTGTGTTTACACCTCAAATTAAGGTTAAGTGGAATTACTGTAAAACAAATACGTAGTTGCAGTTACTATAAATAGAGCCTATTTTTTAAAAAAATGGGCAATGCCAGTATTGCTCTTTGGTTTGGATAGTTCTTCCTGGAAGGACTTCTGTTCCACACTAGTGGCTTTCACCTGTATATTTTTATTATTTTTCCCTATTCAACTGAGAAAATAAACAGATTCCCCTCTTGAAAAATGTACATAGAAAATTGTAACTTAAAATCTTATAACCTTTATCTTACCTTCTGAAGAATATAGTCTGTTTAGATTTTCTGTAAGTCTTACACTGTATTCTTGAAGGAACGTTTTTTTATAGGTCATATTAAAGGTATCAGTATATAGCATTTTGAATAATTTATATTGTAATTGTTGAAGTTCATTATTTATTTTGGATATAGGAGAAAATATACAATTAAATTGGTGGGTTTGAATGTGGAATTACTGTGCTCAAGAAAGGGACATAGCTCTTTGAAGGTATTAGCATAAAGACAGCGTATTTGTTTATTATGTTTCAAAATCTGCCACTAGTATCTCTGCCACAGGTAACAATTGACTTTTCAGGCTTCAAGTTAATAGCCTTGTCTCTTGCTTGTAGGGATCAATATTAGTATTAATTAATCACCATTATCAGCCCTAGAATCTGGTTCTATTTGTTGTTACATCAGCAAAATATCAATATAGAAAGTGGACTCTCTGATCGTCATGGCAACTTCATCTCTTGGGTCAAAGAAAGTTTATCTTATCTGTGCATGGAGAGTGGCAAACTGTTTAGGGATCTAGTTTGAACTCTAAGAACATTGATTTAGTTTTTGTTTGTGAATAGAGGCTGAATTCCAATCACAAGGGATAGGTAAGATTTAAATATTAATGCCCAAAGGCTTGTCTGAGAGGGTGGCATACCATTACTGCCAGATTATCTTTTTGATATGACTTAAAGGTAGAGAAGGAGAATTGTGTAGTCAGGATTATTTAAAACTCAATAATTTGTGCATTTGACAAATATATTTTAAATGAAAGTATGATAATTGTATTGCATTTACATGGCAATATTACTTCTTGCATGTGATCTCACAGTCAGGGATTCCTCCACTTATGCAGAGAGCAGTACAGAGTTAGCTCAGGAATGTGTGGGATAGGGAAATATCGTATTATTTATTCCCTGGTAAGAGATTAAAACAAACAAAAAAAATGGCTGAGAAGACTAGGAGGGTTGATTTCATTGCTGTTTACTCCTGAAATAATGACAAGCACACAAAAATCAGGGGCAATCTGAATACTACAGCCTAATCAGTTATAGTTACCCTTGGAGACTGATGAACTGATAAAAGTATTTCATGAGGCTGTAATGACAAAATATTACTGCTATTGTTTTGTTGTACACCATACAGTGTTAATAGATCACTTTCAAATGTCCATGTCTTTGTCTGAGGAATCAGATTTGAGAATTTTGAATATCTGTTATATGCTGGACAGTTTTAAAGACATGAAAATCATAATATATGTAGTCTTGGCTGAAGTATAAACACACTTTCTATACTAATTATTCTTAAATGTGTATGTGTATTCAGGTGTATGCTGTCTATAGTGTCTTAATACATGTATTTTAAGCATAGATTCAAGGTGTCAGTGCTATAATTACCAAGTCATTATGCAGATAGTATTTTTCTAATTTTATTTTCCTGAAGGTGAGGAATAACAAAGTTTCCATGTCATATCAAAGAGTGAAGCTGCCAGTCCATAATATACTCATTTGGGAACACCAAAATATACTCAAGCTACTTTAATATACATGCAGTAGCAAAGAGGCGTTCTTGTGGAAAAAAACACTAGCATAATACTTACACTGTAAAAGGAATCACTTCTTGGTATTGACAGCTCTCATTGATTATTTAGTTTTATCTAATGCTTTGAAAGGGTAATGCCATCATGCATTGGTAACAATTCCAGATGGTTGTCACAGTAGATGTTTCCTTGTAAGGGATTTAGTCTATTGTAAAGCAAACATTCAATATGTAATTTTGAGTTATATATACAGTGCTTTGAAATACTCTATTTGATGTAGGGATATTTACAAAAAAGATGATTTTTTTAATAAGTTAACAGTTTTAAAAATCAGCAAAAAACACCCCTCCTATCTTCCTATTAGATATATTGAATGAACTCTGTTGTGGTTATGGATCCATCTTCTCCTTATTTTGCAGTTGGTCCGGACTTTCCATGTTGAGAGTAAAGGTTACACAGGTTGCCGTCCTTTCTTACTATTGTCATCTTTTATTCTGAAGAGTCATATAGCATTTCTAAATATGCAGAAGTAGGGAGACTGTATCTTTATTAGTAATCCTGTACACAGCTTTGCACATGAAAGTTGCTATGTCTTTTATGTTTATGCAATTAGTCAAGAAGAAAAATATTTGTGGACATATTCTCTCTTTAATTACACCCAAGTAATCCCATCATTGCAAGTGTGTAAATAAAGGTGGAGTGTGGCCCCAAACTTTCATATTATTGAATTACCAGTTGATAGTTTTATAGAGCTTCCTCTTTTAAAATAAGGGAACATTAAATTAATAGATCTCCAATGTGAATACAACTAGTAATGAAATATCTAGACTAACACCGGATTAGCGGTGAGTTATTTGCATTTTTTCTTCATAAATTCTTCTAATACATTATTTGCTGCACTCACAGAGATGAGTTAGAGTGATGTTACTTTGTACTACCAGACAACTAGACTTACAGCTTTCAGCCTGTGATTAGCTGATATAATTATGTGTCAAAGGCTGATTTTAGTGTACTTAGTCTTTTTACCTAAAAAGAAAAGAAAAGAAAACACACACAAAAAATGCAGTGTAATAAAATACTGCATCACTTTCAAAGTTATTTATTTTGGTTTCCTCTATGTCTAACCTTTTCTGAAATTGACAGTATTATTCTAATTATAAACCTTAAAGAATAGGTCTTGCAGACTCTTATGTATGTTCTTAACTTCATGAACATGAATAGTCCTATTCACTACAATGCACATTGTAGTACATAAGTGTTCACAGGATTGGGGCCTAAATAACACATGCAGTGATATATGTTAAGGAGTTCAGAGTTTGGTGCTTACAAAATTCATTGAACACAATGAGGAGCTTGCTTGAATAAAGTGCTTTCCAATGTACACACACGATTTTCATGGCACAGATTTTCTCTTTCTGTCACAAGTGTCATGCTTTACAGCCTTTATTTTTCATAGTTGAGGTATGCTTTTTATGTGACAAAATTATATGGAGAAATTTTATATTGCCTTTTAAGAGCATATTGGCATTTATTATAGAAATGTGAATTTTAACAACAGTAAAATGAATTACAGAGTACAGTACTGTACACTTTATAGGCCAAAGTATAACAGAAAAAATCTTTACAAATATTTATTGTAAAGAATATATTTTGAAATTCAATAAACTTGTAAATACTTTCTTTAAAATACATGGAGATGTTTATTTAGGAAGAGAGGAAATTTTCTAGGGAGTGATTTTAATCTCACTTATGCTGGTGTAACTCTACTGGCTTCAATGGAGTTATTCCCGATTTACACCTTTGTAAATGAGTTCAGAATGAGGACTCTACAACTTTATATTTGACTACTGTTCCATTGGAGGGGAGGGAAAAACAAAGTTTAAAGATTAATGTTTACATTAATGTAATAGCATCAAAAAAGTGTACTCGCTTTGCAGTTCTTTAGCTTCATGTGATAATGTAAATATTCTTTCAGATTTATTGAGTCCTAATATTTAATTTTTATTTCCAAACTTTTGATTCAGGCTTTATATTAAGCAGCTATGCAAATTGCTACTCTGAAACATTTTTGGGGACTTAAACTAGGTCATATGTGTACACAGGTACTTTTTACAGCATTTCACAAAGGCAGTGAGGCACCTAAAATTGATATACTATCAAACAAGATCCTGATCCTATACTCATTGAGGTAAGCTGCAAAATTCCTATGGCACAGGACAAATCCAAAACTACAAAAGAGTTTAAAAAGCAATTTCCCCCTTTTACTTCTCCCCTCCTCCATCAAAATATTCAACTAACAAATGTAGAGAAATAAACTTACAATTTTTCTTGGCAACTGGAATACTTTTATTTTGAAAACTCTAAATTGGGTTGATATTATGAACATTTTTTCAGTTAACTGTACTTTGGCCCCTTTGTCCAGTTTATTCTAGTTGAGATGGACACTCTGAATGCTTCTTGTAGCAGTGTGTGGTGGTGTTTTGTGTGCCCTTACTCATGTGAATAACCTGTATTTACATAGCAGTCCTATTTGAATGGGATTGTTTATATGAGTAAGGATAGATTATCCAAGAGAGTAAGGGTTACAGGATTAGGCTCTTGGTTTGAAAATAACTTTAATTTACAAACAAGACTTAATGTTTTATCAAGGCTTTATTTTTTTATTTAGAAAGCTCTCTTTGATAGTTATTCCAAAACAGGTATGGAATTTCAGTGAGTGCTGACCAATTTGAGTATTGAGAGAAACCTCATATGTTTGAGTTATTTTGAAAATCTATTAGTTAGTTGCTAAAAATATAAGTCCATTCCTTAATAATGTGCATCTTGGACAAACAGGCGCATATTTTGCCATCAAGTTGCTTAAGCTTCTGAAGTCAGGGCTACAACTGGGTCAGATGATAAGATGAGCACAACAGAAAAACGAAGAGCGCCTCTGATAAAAACGGATTGATTGATGTCTGGCTTCCCCACCATCACAAGCAGTTGACAGTTAGTTTGGGATCAGATGATTTGGCTTTTGCGATAGAAGATGGGGCCTACTAGGCAAGTCTGAAGGACAAAAAGGTCGGTTTCTGTGTAGTGTCAGGCAAGGCTGGGCTGCCAAAGGGTGGAGCATTGGATTATGTTCTTTAGTTCTATGACTTAACTTTTCATGGTCCATTGAAAGGTGAAATAATCTGGTCAATGCCAGTACAGGTAAAAAGGATGGGGGAAGAAACCCTCCCTAAACTTACTAAAAAAGTGAATTTACAGTAAAAATATTAATTTTTAATTGTAATATTTACTTACAACTCAAGTTACTTATATAGCTTATAAGCTTTCTGGTAGAGAACACTCCTTACTTTATATCTAGCACTAGGGCTTCAATAAAGGAAATTCTCTTATATAAGTACAGTAAAGGAATATAATGTGATATAGAAAAAACCTGGGTCTTAGCTTTTGATACACTTACCCATGTTCAGTGGGCTATTATGTACTATATATCTTTGACAAGATAAAAAAGTTAATTACTATAGTACACTTTTAAAATTTTAATAAAAAAAGTAAAATGTAATTTCTGTGAATTAACAAGGGAATACTATCATTGATACTTTACTACAGCACTAAGAACTATGAAATTCATAGGCTAAATATATAATTTCTACGCAGAACACATTACAATTAGCAATCAAAGTGTAATAGGCACAACAGAAGAACTGGGAACATGAAAATCTTAGTAACTTTCAAAATTTAAAGGTTTTCTCAGTGTTAACCAAGAAAAGTTGTACCACTCTCTCACAACTGGAATCAGGACAGCTTGGATTTGAATTTAGATTTTGGACAGTTTGATACTCTCTTGAAATCCTTTATGGTATGTTGCTTTTTTTTGAGTTTTAAGGGTCAGATCTCCAAAGGACAGTTGGGTCTCAGCTAATGCTGCTGGCTTAATATCAGTAAGATGAATTCTGCAAGGTGCTGTACTGCTGATAGTATAACTGGAATGCAATATGAAAGAACCTGTAGTATAACGTGGAGTGCTACCATAATAAGTGATCATTGTAAGTGAACTGGTGATCATTTGAACTGTGATTAGTTATACTTCAAGAAAGGTTGTTTTTAATTTAAAGATTACTGTTTAATCTGTAGGGACCCGATTCATTAAAAAAAAAAAAAGGCTTGTGTAGGAATTTCACAATGTTATCATGGATCTTTTTGCACAGGAGTTGAAGTATATGTTGGGTGCATGATTCAAAAACTAAGGTTCTGGACTTACAGAAATGTGTGAGTAGAGATTTTAGGCAGGACTACAGTAGTGTGTAAGAGCATCCTCCATGTTTGTCAAGAGCATGACAGATCACATTAGAATCTGGGTTTCTGTGGATTTTTATACACTGTTCTGGTGTCTCCTACAGCAGCATTACAAATAGTGGTCAGAAGCAAATTTTTACAGACCATACATACTTGCAGGTATGTTACAGATTCATAAGTATGTTTATCTGAATATGTTGTACAATAAAGTAATTCGATTGTCATACAGTAAATCAGTTGCTGTTGTAAATATATCTTTTTCTTTAATTATTTCAAAAATAATTATATACTTCATAAATCTTATCAAGGGACTTTTTTTTTTCTTTCTTGAAAGCATGTTTTTCATATCTGACTAGGGAGAGTGCCCTGCCTTACTTTGCCTCTGTTAGAGTTGTACACCTCTAGGGTGTGTAATTGAGAGTCATCTAATTATACACAGAGGAAAATCAGGGTTGACGAGTTTTAAAAAAAAAAGTCATGCAGCCAAAATAATCAAGATCAGCATTCTTATAAATGGAAAGTAACAATCAGCTACTTAGACCAACTAGACTGTGTAATTTTATGATTAGTTTTACAGCTTAGGAAATCTCATTTAAGTGGGAGTGTACGTTGAGGATGTTATAACTGGACTGATTAGCCTGACATTCACTTGACGTTCTTTGACTGTTAGATTAGAAATTTTCACTGTCAGGAAAGAAGAACATTGGGCTTCAGGTAAAGAATATTTGTGACAAAGCTTTTGGGAGGTTTTTTCCCCATAGGAGTGATTATCAGTCATAAAATTCTCTTGGGAGGTATAATAGCTCCTGCAGTGTAGAACAAAGGTGAAAACAAACACTGAATATTTGGGGTCTTATTCTTTTCTCACTTACACTGGTGTAAATTAAGATTAACTCTGTTGAAGTCAGTGGCATTATATCAGTGTAAAACTGGTGTAATAAAGGAATCAGACCCTCTGTGCCCTCATTCACCATTTTTGGGAAATTAAAGCCCATTTGTACACTTTCAAATATTTCTTGCAAGAATGCATAGTAATTTTTGGTACAATTAGAGTATTTCAAATACATGGCTTAAATTCAGTTTTGGCTTAGTGCTCAGTTAAAAATAAAAAGTATTTTATATTCGCACAAGTGGTCCTAGACTTTTCCAAAGTATTTTCTGTCCTTTATGGTGCTGAATTATATATGCATTCAATTGTGCTAGTATTTAGGGGTGTTAACTCAGTTTTTCAAGATAACTGCTGCTATCTAAGCACATCTTTATTATTAAAATATTTATTTATTAAAACAGTAACATTGAAAAATTTTTTACAGTCAATTTGGTGGCCTCTATCCAGTTCCCAATGGACAGATGTTCATATTTCAAAAATACTACTGTGCAGATGGCGCTATCTGGCATCTTTCTTTAGTCTTCACTTTTATTATCATTCTCATATTAAAAGGCAAACAAATCATGGTTTCTAAATAGACTTAAGAACTTTTCATAAATATTCTTGAATTACCACCAGCATCCTTATAATAGATAACGTTAGAGAGAATTTTCGGGTTCAGAATAAACAGACTGATAATCTATCAATATAGTAATAGAGGATATAGATATAAATGGGGAAACTTTAGGTCTAGTTTTTTTTAAAGTGATCCATAATTTTGAGTGCTTTCGTTTCTGGAGGCCCGTAATTAGATTCCTAGAGCCTAATTTTATGAGGTTGTAGCTGCAATTGAAGTCAGTTGAAACTCTGGCTATAAATGTCATAATCAAGGCAACACAGCTAATCTATGGCGCAACTAGGAATAGAACTCAGATGTTTTGATGCCCATTCTTATGGTTTAGCCACAATGTGATCCTTCTCTCTTTCAAAAAGATTCTCAAATATTTGTTGTAAAGGAATTATATCTCTTGGATTTTAATGTCTGGTCAAAATAGCCCATCTGTAGTTAGTAAGTTTCTCTCTTTCACTACTAAAACACTTACTGATATACTTCACTGTAGCTCAGGCTCTTATTTTAAAGTAAGATCACAAATAGAGGGATGTTGCCGTCTGCAGTGGTAGCTCTGTATTTTCAACATATGCAATGTCTATTTTATTAACCTTCTATTAAACGATGTGGTGTTTGGTCTTGGAAATAGTCTGTGTCTTAAATTTCAGTGTTGTGCTATTTTAGGTTCTGTCATACAAAGATAAGTTTATCTCTTTTAGGTTTTTATCCTAAATTCTGAAATTTTGATCTGGTGTGCCAAAAACAGTTCATCTTTCATACAAATCAGATATTTTACATACTGAGTGATTTTAAGATGTCTGTCATATATTTATCCAGATTATTATATCAAATCAGATTTTCCTTTTGTTGAAACATTTGGCCCTGAGCCAAATATGTTGCTCTTTTTTACACTGTTGAGGATGCTGTGTCCTTGAAATTAATCCAATAATTTCTTCTCTATAACTGGCTTAAATTGTATATTGGAGTTGAAAGCAGTGGTGGGAGTAAAAATGTAAACCCACAAAGAAAACATACATGTAATAGAAAAATGAAGGCCTTAATTTATAAATATCGCTATTCACCTTTTTACTCATAGAAGTGATACGTAGCATGACTACAACTGAAGCATTTTTATTTTCTTTGAATTAACTTTAAAAGGAATGAACACATAGATGAAATAGAATTGGCATGAAGGGAAAGTTGTACAAAGAAATAAATGATGACATTTGCTCTGAACCTCTTGAAAAATGCAGTTTAGAGTTTAATAAAAATAAAATGTGTTTATAAGAGCCGAGTTCTCACACAGCAGAAGGCTTTCATGAGAGCTGGTCGAATTATTCACTGAATAAATTTCTCAAGAAATTTAACCTATTTTTTTGGCTGTGAATTAGACACAAATAGGTCCTGAGGATTATGACTTTGCTTGTCATTTGTGCAAACAAATTTTATGAATTGAGTATTTTGAGCTATTCACAGTTTGTGAGCTATTAAGTATATTTGGTCACTTAAGTTACGAGGTAATTTTATGTTTCATGACTGGATGATTTAAACAGTATTAAACAGTATGAATGCCTGAACAAATCACTGGCCGTTTGATCCCCTCACAGAGAGAGAAAGTAAAGGAGAGGAAAGAGAGGAGAGAGAGAGGATAGGAGATCAATGGACATAGGAAATTCTAGGATATCTTAATACTTTTCCTTTTCTCTCTCTAACAAGAAACAACATTACGTTTGTACCCCAAATCTAAAATTGCACGAGTAGAAAAAGATATATTCACCATATTTATTGATGGTTAGCAGATTTTACATTCAAGTTTCTTTTGACACTTGTACAGAAAATCACTGCAGTTGTGTTCAAAGTGGTATTAGCAAAGGTTGCAGTCATCTACAGTGTCATTGTCTCTTATTTGATTAATTATCTCAGTTCCAGGGCTCTGGCCAGAGGGTTTGAGGAGCTTCTGTTTGAAGTGTTCTCCAATCCATGTAACAAATACATTATATATTTGCCAAATATGTGGATTGATTAATTGATCTCCAGTTTGTCACGCTACTACAAACTATTCACTATAGTAATTTTAAGCATACTCAATGGTAAAGTATTGTACATGATAAAAAGTCATACATTTGTAATGTAGTGCATTATATTGTTGGTAATTATTGTTTGGATACATACCTTTATCTGATCATATGTTTCTTCATAGCTCCCTGTTGTATGGGATAGTGGAACTCTGCACGCTAAATGAAAGGACGTGCTTTAAAAATACCAAGAGTTATATGTGTATGTCCTCACACAATGAGAGGAGAACTTGTCCCAACATCTGTGAAAATTTTACAAGTTATATTACATACAGTAGTGGTGTGATCCTTTACTCTTTCAAGGCCACTTCTGTTTGTTTATTTTTCTTTTTTGTTTTAAACATCAGTGGGAGGGTTATATATCCTCTGCCTATGGAGCAATCACCATCCTAGTATGTACACACGGAGTTTGGTTTTTGTATTGTATTTCTTTGTTTTGGCTAGCTTTCGGTGTGAAATGTGTGTGGGCATGGGTGTGTGTTTGTGTGTTTTCCCCCTTATTATTTGGTTGATAATAACAATGATACGTAGCTCTTGTACAGCACATTTCCTGAAGTGGATCAAAAAGCCCGTTTACAAAGGAGCTCGCTATCTATCATGTTGCTGATGAGGAAACAGAGACACAGAGAGGATAAGTGACTTGCTCAAGGTCACCCAGGAGCTCCGTGGCAGAACTGGGAAATAGGAACCAGGTCTTCTGGATCCCATTCCCAACTACTGTAGAGGCAACCCATAGTACTGTATATTTACTGACAGTACCAGCTATTTTTGGTATATTACTGATTTTTTTTGCTTGTGAAAATGGTGCTTTATTAAGAAGTAGGAAAGCAAGATCTCTGTCCTTTGGACCATATAATCATAATAGAGGATAGCCAAAATCAGGAAAATATAAACCTTTAACTTTTGAACAAAACACTGTGCTGCAAGACTCGTTAGGACAGGTTATTAGGACTACAGCATTAATGTTACCCGCTACAGTGGATACAGAAACAGAAGCCTTATATTTCCCTTCTAGGATTGGGACCCTATTTTATAATTTTTCTTTAGTTGTACAATGCAAGATGTACATTGGGTTTAATTTTTCTAAGTAATTTATTACATCCTTTTCTTAGAAAAATATTTTCAGTAGCAAAACTTGCACTTGTGAAGGCCATGATTTCACCTTCAGTGTTTTGTTACTAGTGGTAATTCACCTGGATTTTGTAGGGCCAGCTGTTGGTGAAGGGATTCTCCTTTGATAACGAATAACAAGTGATACTTGAGCTATATCCATTTCGTCTTGAAAGATGACTTGCAAAGAAAAATGGGGTTGTACCCTTTTTTTAGCTTGTTAGTGATTTATGAAAAAGGTCTAAAAGATGGTGGTAGTTTTGTTCTATATTATGTTTTCTTCCTGTTTGATGTTACTTTACAGCAGAAATTCAGGTCTGGACTACCCTAGAACTCTGTGGACAAATGGAGAATTGTGATGTCACAAAAATTTGGTAGCATAAGGAGAGCAATTGCTAGGGGAAAGAGTTCTTTAGACTCTGTATAGGACTGGTGTGAATTGGTTGGATTTATACTGATTTATACCTGCTGAGGTTTTTCTGAAGGATTTGTTTAACACCTATTTAACTTTGTTAATGATTCAACATCTCTACTCATTAAAGTAAGGGTTGAGATAGCTCTTAAACTGCATCTGAAACTCTCAAGAAATCTTTCTGCAAAACTAAGAGAGATCAGTTTGACATTCCTGATATTCTCAGGTAACAAACAAGCAGGTTAAAAAAATGTCCAAGCCCTCTTTGTACAACATAAAGAAGCGAAAAACACACAACCCAATTTTTAAAAAGTCTGTTCAGGTCACCTTTAGTACATTTAGAAGCCAGTAATAAGTTTTATTGAAATCAGAGTGAATTCTCCAAATACACTTTAATAGGCTTGAATTGAGACTTTGAAAAGGTCAGAGCAGAATGCAGGAGGTTAAAATGCTGAACAATGACCTGAACAGAGAGTTGTTGTGTCTCTGGATCCCAGACATACTTTATTAGGACAACCCAGCTGGTTTGCTATTTCTATCTCCTCATTATCAACACGCTTATGGTATGGCCTCTTCCCCCTCACTTCCATTGCCAAGAATTTGGCAGAGACACCAAGTGAGGAGGTCAGAGACTGACTGAGGGGAAAAAATGAAGCTAAGACTGCAGCAGAGAGAGCCCAGTGGGTAAAAAACTAACAGAGGTTTGCTATTTTATTTTATGGAGACTACCAGCATAGTTTTTCTTTGGAGAGCAGTGATTACAACTCTGTATAATTAGTCACTAAACAACTGACACATAGGGCCTGATTCTCCTCTCACAAAGGTATAGAGTAAGAATAACAACACTGAAATCAGTGGACTTACATTGGTTTTATGAGTGTAAATGAGAAGAGATTCAGGCCTGTAGTTTTTCATCTCTTTTGGCATTTTTACTTATTTGAAGATGAAGAAATTTTGAAATTTTAGTTTCTTTTCATGGAAAAAATAAAGATTAATGGATGGGAGCAGCATACTAGTGAAGCGGTATATGTGTTAGATTTGGCTGTCTACGGCTAAATGGAGAAAGGGGAAAAACCAACAACAACCCTACATCCAGCAATATTCAAAGGAAGGAAGTGGGAGGGGAAAAAAGACCTTCTCACACTATTTCCATAGTTTCCATTTCAAAATACATGTATCAGATTTTATGACAGACACATAATCTACATCTACAGTATGTGGTTCTATCATTGGTAATAGTGAAACCTATTGCATGCTAGCACTGATAAACAAGAAAATAATCCCATATTCACATGTCCAAAATACTATAAAAACACAAGCAAACAAAAGCTTTCATTTTCTGTAAATGATCTGTTTCTTCAGGATGATATTTAGTTTCTCCCTTCAGTAAGATATGGATTATCTCAAACTAGATAATACTATATTGAAAAAAATCTTTTTAAAAATTTTCTCATACTGACAACCCCCTTACTCTTTCACATAATAACAATGTGTCTGAAGAGAAAAGCATGCTAATTTCGGCAGGCTCGATCCTTTAGCTGTTATGTGTGCCTAACTTTCATAGAAATACATATGGGTTATGCATTCACAAAGAACTGCAGGATTGGGTCTCAAATTCTCAGAAGGCTTTAAGACAGATTCTTAAATATTAATGTTGCATTAGCATTATATTCTATCCTACTTATATGAATACATAATTATACATAATTATTCATAACTTATTATACATCTGATGTTAGTGGTTTTATTCTGAATTTATATCATAACCATTCTAATTAGAAGCAGAATTTGGACCTGTATTACAATTAAAGCTCTAAGGGCCAGATATTGTCCTGGGTCTCTGGATGAAACTCCCTTTGGCATCAAGATTTGTCATACAATTTAAGGACTATCTGTGACCCTAAATATAGGAGTAGTGTGTTAGGAGGATAATGCAACATTCCTAAGAGGCCTTGATCCTCCAAAATCCTAGATTACATGGTAAAGTACAGTAATATTATCCTGGATGACACCTTGCTATTAATTTGTACTAAGTGCTAACAGCATTGATAGGACAAGAACACCCTGGTACATGTGGGAAGGAAAAGTGAGGATTTTTTTAAAAAGGAGAAGAAATATTTCGCTGAAAGAATACAGTAAAAGAGACAAAATTCCTCTCACTGGTAAATGTGGGTACCTGTTTAATTGAACAACATGAACACAAAAGCAGAGTGAAGATAATAGACAAAAGAGAAAGAAAGGATTCACTCTGTGCTGGGATTAGAACCTGGGGCTTTCCAGAGGTGAAGAATAGTTTATAGTTAAAGAATTTATTCCAGCAGAGAAAGGGAGAACATTTTGGTTGAAGCTATACCTGTAAAGCTAATATTCCTGTATTCATTTTTAATTTTAAAAGTTCCATTTATGCTGTTATTTTTATACTATTCACAGTAAACTCATGACATTTCTGCCCTCTCACAACAGATGCCTAACAATGAAACAGCTTCCATTAAGAAGCAGAACATCAGCCTCTGGCATCTCATTCTGTTGTTCCATCTTTTTTGCTAGGGAGAATTCATTTGTTTCTTAATTAAGAAAAACACCAATAGCATGAAAAATCTGCTTATGGTACCTGAATGGTAATTAGGTGAAAGGTAAAAAAGAAACACTCACATACATTCCAGTAGCAGCTAAAATGAACTAGAGCTGATAAAAATGAACTAAACTACCCTTGCATAAATCGAGGCTGAGGGAAGTGTACAGTCATTATGGCTAAGACAATATGCAAACTATCTTCAAAGAAATCAAATTGCTAGAGTGTTTTCATTTGCATGTATTAACTATTAACATAATGAGGAGAAGTGACATTGGACCCGGATTGTGTGTCTGTTCGGATTGATAACTCTACTGCATCTGCAAACAGGCGCCCAAAAATCACACTAGTAGTCAGATCAATGTTGAACTCTGAAGTGTGTGTTTGTGTGTGTTTATCTGGAGTCCTGAACAAACCTGCTGGGGTGTTGAATGCAAGCCATCTATTTTTGATGGTGATCCTCTGCTAGAGGCACATACTTTGCTTTAAAGGTACAGATCTCAATTTTGAACTTTTTCATCATGGATAGTGTCAGCTATAAAGAAGGAAGGCTAGTACAGATTCCGAGTTGTTGAATATTATTGAATTATTAAAGAGTTTATGCAACAGTTATTCAGCTGTGTTTTTGCTTTCAAGAATGTCCTGTTATATGAAAATAGCTTAATAAAACTATCAAACAGTATGCTTATGAAGAAGGGAAAAGCTCAGTTGAACTCTGACTTTTGGGATCATCAATTACATGGTATTTTACACAATTACTTGGACCATATTCAACAGGGTGTGTAATTACAGTACTTTGTCATGTGTTTAGCTACTATCAAGTTGTTTAGATATTGATATGACGGTGCCATATAAGAACCTAGATGGACCCTGTGTATTATTCTCCTGGGGGGTAGAAAGTACATCTTCTTAAAATCTACAAAAACAGTTTTTGTACTTTTTAATGAAAGCATATTAAATACATACAGTTTTCTCCATGTTTTTCATGTGTCTTTTCTTTGAAAGGTTTGTTTCAACCAGTTATTATTTATACTTGTAGCTCAAAATTATTAGAAGAAAAATATTTTTGGGAGAGAGCATGTATTAGTGAAAAGGAGATTGGAAACAGTAACAGAAATTCTCCAGAAAATTCAGATAATTTGATAATTGGATTGCTGAGGAGAGAAGAATCATTATGCATTGTATAAATACACTGAGTGTATACTCATGGAATGTTTTCTGTACATTTTATCCTGTGCTGTTTTTGTGCTTTGGAACCAATAACAAAGTGGTGATTATCTTTGCTTTCTTAAAAAAAGGCCATATTTGATTTCCATCTGTGAATGTAAGCAGTCTTTCCAGAGGGCAAAAGGGATTTTCCCCATGGCTATTCTTGATTGCTGTGTGCATCTGTTCATTAATG
Organism: Gopherus evgoodei; assembly: GCF_007399415.2. Lineage (NCBI taxonomy): Eukaryota > Metazoa > Chordata > Testudines > Testudinidae > Gopherus > Gopherus evgoodei. The sequence goes on from NC_044323.1 coordinate 262,408,730, forward strand.
TAAACCCAGCACTCAAACTGCAGTGTGAGCTTGAAGCCTGTAAGAATTTGTGTTTGTGAAAGGAGTATACCTAAGGCAGCCTGATGGTGAAAGTTAAATTTGTAGAACATCTGTGTAACTCGGTGATTCTCAGAACTTTTTTTTCGCGGACCACTTGAAAATTGCTGAGGGTCTTGGATGATCTTTCCAAATGTTGTTTGTAACATTAGCTAACTATTGTAAAGTGCTTTGGATAAAAGCACTATATTAAAAAACCTTATAATAATAAATGGTTTTTGTTCTACAAATAAAAGCACAAAACTCATATTTTAATATAAGTAGTCTTACCTTTCTAATACGATGGATGTGCCTGCTCTTCCCCGCTGCGGCAGCCCCCAAGCTGGGGCTGGGAAGGAGGGGGGGTCTCCCCCACCCCCACCGCAGCAGCCACCGAGCTGGGTGGGAAGGGGGGATGTCTCTCCCCTGCCACAGTAGCCACAGAACTGAGGCTGGGGAGTAGAGCCGTCTCTCCCTGGCAGCCGCAGCCCTGGAGCTGGGGAAAGTTGCTTCTTTCTCTGGCCACCGCAGCCTGAATGTCCCAAGTTCCTCCCACCCCCTCTTCTCACTCCACTGTACCCTCCCACCTACCCTTTTCCCACCTATTCCCGCAAAGGCCACCACCTAACCTTACATGTGCATCTTCTCCAGGGTCCAGGCACCTAATTAGTGGAGCCACACCTGTGTGGCTCCACTAATTAGTTGGGTGGCCCTTCATTCTCTTGTGTGTGGCAGCCCAGGCATGCATCTTAGAGGAAACTATCTGCAAACCACCTGAATGTAGCGTGCAGAGCACTGGTGGTCCATGGACCACAGTTTGAGAACCTCTGGTGTAACTTATTATTTCATTCACAAAGACCATAATAGTATCTCATGTATGCAATGAATACTTGCAGAGAAAATAATTTAAAACTTGATAGATACAAAAGAGTTTTCCATTAATGAGTTATATGCTGGTAATATAGTGAAGATGTAGAAAAACACAAACTGTTTTGCATTCATTAACAACTGACAGACAGAACAGCTGCAGAATCGGATTCTAAGAATTTTTTTATGCCATTAGATGTACAGTGATTTTATAGTAGTTTTCCATTATATACTGGAAAATGAACTCTGTAGCAGTTTGTTGAAAGCATTCTGTACTGAAAAACAAAACATTTCATCTTGGTTTTTATTATTTGACTTAATATTTTTTATTGTATATCTAATACAGTAGACCAAAACTTGGACACTGAAAAAAATTTGGGGGTTTTCTGCATTCTGAGAGCTATGTGAAAATTGGAGTGGAATTCTTGACCCTCCTGCAAACACCTGAGCAGAGATAATGACCATAACCCCTTTACATTCCCTATCTAGGATTTCCCAGCTACTGAACCTATGTGAGCCTGGATCTAGTGTCCCCTCCTGCAGCCTGCTGCAGTACTATCCACTTTTCAGTATGTTCAGAGCTGGTCTGGAGCTTACCTTTACAGTGCAGAAGGAGATGTAGAGACCTTTTTTTGGCTATACTGGAAGAAGGACAGGAGACACTGGATATTGTTTAATTAGGCTTCATTAGTTGCCTGGGATTACCCAGAAGATAAAAGTGTATAGTGCAGGTAAATTCATGATCACTTCAATATAAATGCAGAGGCTTCCGTCAGCCCTCCCTTTCCTTCCTGGTCTCCAGCCAACCCGCTGCTGGGACCTGACCATCCCCTGCTCTCCTCGAATGAAGGTTAAGGTGGGTTATAAAGGAGGGGTGGTGGTAGGCTCCCTGCTGTGCCGGACATAGACACCCCAACCCCTCTATTCTGCTCCTTTAACAAATATCTCCTTTAAATCCTTTATCAAACCATTTATCTAATCACTGTATCCATTCCCTGTGGAGTACCTGCGCTGGACATCCACCACGAGAAGGTGCCAGCAATTAGCTTGGCTACCTCCCTCCAATATCCAGCTGGATTCCCAGACATCTCCTAATGCCCTCTTTAGTGTCAGCCAAAAACTTGAACCCCATCCTCCCTGAATAATTCTGGTGCCCCATATGCTATGTCAGGATGCAAAATTACCACCCCTCTCTCTGACTGCCATGAATTTGGCTACCTCCCTACTCACATATCTCCTAGCCTTGTCGATTTGTGGTGGGTGGGTGGGGGACTTCACAGCTCCCCTCCACACTTTGTGTTTAAGCATGTATGTCTACACAATTTTTACTCCTGGAAGAAGTTCCAGGATCTGCCTCAAGTCCCTCTTAGCTCTAAACATTAAGGCTACTCCTTTACTCATTCACAAATCATTTCCCTCAAGGTGCACCACAGGTATATCTGGTGCTTGCTGAGGAGCCCCCCATTGTACAAAAACGGCATTATGTGGTCCCATAACATGCCCCTCCTTCCTTGCCAACTCAGGATTTCTTCATCAGTGAGCCCCAGCTGCAAACCCTCAGGCAACCTGGACACCCACCTGTGTGCCCAATAAACAATACTCTGCCCTCAGATTCATACCACTGTTTGCACGGCCTGGAAAGAAAACACAACAAAAATTAATGCTGACTCCTCATCCAGGGTCTCATTTACATTCTGCATGCTTCCAAATGCCAGTGCACAATTGCCTGAACTGTCCCAGCCTCCATACCCAGCAGTGCTGCTGCTGTTGCTATCCCACTCATGAATGAGTGGGAACCAAATTTCTGGGCTAGAAGCCCCAACTTCATCAGTCCTTTTCTCACCACTGTAACAAACTGATATGGTCTGAGGGGACTCCTGTCATCGTGCATAAAGAGTGGCCCATCTCTCCCCAGTCTTATCACCAGGTATTCCCGCAAAGCCGCCGCAGGATAGACCCCGATCTCGCCACCCTCTGTTAAGATAATGAATTTGTTGCGGCTTCCTTGACCTGTCTTTGACTTTAGAAACTTTAATGTAACTGCATACTCCTGCCAAGAGTCTAGCCTGCAGGTACTAGCTTGCTCATCCTGAAAGCTCCAAAAAATATTACCAAAAATTCTGCCCTGAACAACGCCGCATATAGTTCGCCACGAAATACATTCTCCAGGATCCTCACCAGATTCATAAACATGTTAATTGTGAGGCTCCATATAGTCCAGGGAAAAGGGGCTTCTCCCACCGAGCTTGCCCTTTATCAATGCCCTGCCCTTCTGGTCCCTGGGGGATGAGTCAGTGTCACCATACTGACCCACTCTGCTTCTGCAGTCCCCCTGCCAGCAGTATAGCCTTTCTCTTGGCAATTCCATCCCTGCTTAAAGTGTGGTGCTGTCATTTTGTGCTGCTGTTCTGTACAATGATTCCACCACTGCTCCCTCTCTATGTGCCTACAGTTCTGAATTAAAGAAGTGATTTTTTAAAAGCTTTGTTTAAAAATAAAATAGTTGAAAACACTCTTTAAGCAACTTAAATCCAGAGATCCCAAATCATTTACAGAAGAACATATAAAACTAAAAATTGCACACAAATGTCTTTAAAAAATGAGCATCATTATTTTTTCCAAGACTTTAACTCAGGGTTCTTTATTCTTCTGTTACCAAGAAGTTAAATTTCGGAGGAAAGCAGTAAAGGTTGCATAATTTTGTGGCACATAGTATTCCTAACAGTCACATGAATATAAAGCTTCAGATGTACCTGTGGTGAACCTTGAGGGAAATGATTTGTGAATGAGTAAAGGAGTAGCCTTAATGTTTAGAGCTAAGACGGACTTGAGGCAGATCCTGGAACTTCTTCCAGGAGTAAAAATTGTGTAGACATACATGCTTAAACACAAAGTGTGGAGGGGAGTTATGGTCATTATCTCAGCTCAGGTGTTTGCAGGATGGGTCAAGAATTCCACTCCAATTTTCACATAGCTCTCAGAATGCAGAAAACCCCCAGCGGGTTGGCTGGAGACCAGGATGGAAAAGGAGGGCTGACGGAACCCCTTAACATTCCCTATCTAGGATTTCCCAGCTACTGAACCTATGTAAGCCTGGATCTAGTGTCCCCTCCTGCAGCCTGCTGCAGTACTATCCACTTTTCAGTATGTTCAGAGCTGGTCTGGAGCTTACCTTTACAGTGCAGAAGGAGATGTAGAGACCTTTTTTTGGCTATACTGGAAGAAGGACAGGAGACACTGGATATTGTTTAATTAGGCTTCATTAGTTGCCTGGGATTACCCAGAAGATAAAAGTGTACAGTGCAGGTAAATTCATGATCACTTCAATATAAATGCAGAGACTTGTGGCATGTGACTTGACTTTTTCTGTTTGGGAACAGAGCAAGCCATGAAGCATTCAGTGCAATCTCATAACTTATAAATGCAATTTTTATTGAGTTGTGTCTTCTCTTAGATGGTGAAATAAATAAAATGAAGGCTATTTAAAATGTATCAGTAAGTTGGTCTTGTTTTATAAATTTTTATAGAATTTATATAATTTTTTATGAAGAATGATTTGTTTCACATTTTAATAGGTTCATGAACATTGTTTGTTCCACAGCGTGTATTTTTGTTTTTGGTTTGCCTGTTGGAGATGGCAGGATACTGAAAACTGAGGGGAAAGTTTGACTCTACCCTCTTTTGATCTTTGAGCACAAATGCTGAGGTCATACAGAGATTTCTTAAGAAACTCTAGAACAGGGGTGGCCAACCTGAGCCTGAGAAGGAGCCAGAATTTAGCAATGTACATTGCCAAAGAGCCACAGTAATATGTCAGCAGCCCTCCATCAGCTCCTCCCAGCACCTCCCATTCACTGGCAGTCCTGCTCATCAGCACCTCCCACTCCCTCCCCACACCTCCTGATCAGCTATTTCGTGGCATACAGGAGGCTTGGAGGGGGAAGTGGGAGGAGCGAGGGCATAACAGGCTCTGGGGAGGGGGCCAGGAAGAGGTGGAGTGGAGGCAGGGCCTATGGCAGTGAGCACCCCCCCCCCAGCACATTGGAAAGTTGGCGCCTGTAGCTCCAGCCCTGGAGTCGGTGCCTATACAAGGAGCCACGTATTAACTTCTGAAGAACCGCATGTGGCTCTGGAGCCACAGGCTTGCCACCCCTAGTCTATAAGATAGTAGATTTCATGTTAAGTGTGTATGCTGCTGTTTGCCCCTCAAACACATAAGGCTCATTCTGCTTTCACAGATCTTAAACAGGTATAATTCTGTTGATTTCTGTGGAGTTACAAAGTACAATGAGATTGGAATTAGGTCCATGGAGGTCCACACTTTTAGATAATATGTCTGTGGATCTGGGGGCAAAGGGATGCATATACTGAATCATATTATGATTGTTAAAAAATATGATTTAAAAGAATGATTTGACTTTGGTCAACAGCAAAAAAACCTAAAAACGAGAGAGAATATTTTGCAGATTTTTGTATGAACCTATTGTTCAATGTTCATGAACCTATTTGTAAAACTAAACGGTACTAGGTAATTCTGTTTTACTGTTCAAAGGTCAGAATTCTGTATTCTAATAAAAGTGTTCATGACCCTTAAAAGCATTTAGATTAAGGTATGAATGCGTGTTTATCTCTGTTTTTCAGCAGCTTTACCCCAGATGTTTCAAACTCAGAAGCTAGATGTCTAGAAGGTAATTAGTTGTTTTCCCATCACAATTAGTAACTGTGCCCCTACAGAGTCCCATTAAAGTCTATGGGGCTCTGTGGGTACATCTGTCTACCTACAAGCAACTAATAGCAGGATGAGAACTTTGGTTTCTCCGCTGAAAATGGAAATAGATCTTTCAAGGTCCTCAAATACACTGTTCCTCCAGAGGAGCCAGTGCTGCAGGAGAAACTTTGCTTGAGGAACCAATTTTACCATGGGAGGATCCATCTGCTCCTGTTAACCTTCCTTCCTCCTTGCCTGATGACCCCATGATCCACCTGGACTCTTCTCCTCAGGTTCCAGATTATTTTAATTTTCATCAGGAACTTCTGGGAAGGATGGCTTTTACTTTGTACATACAAGCTGAGATTGTGCAAGAGAACACACACAAGCTTTTAGGCATTCTCCAGGCTGCTCCCCCAGGAAGGTAGCCTTCCCTGTGAATGAGGCCCCTCTAGAACCGACAAGGGAAAAAGGGGCAAACAGTGAGGGGGCAAAATCTGCAGATGATACAAAACTGCTCAAGATAGTTAAGTCCCAAGCAAACTGTGAAGAGCTACAAAAGGATCTCACAGAACTGGGTAACTGGGCAACAAAATGACAGATGAAATTCACTGCTGATAAATGCAAAGTAATGCACATTGTAAAACATTATCCCAAGTATACATATAAAATGATGGGGTCTAAATTAGCTGTTACCATTCAAGAAAGAGATCTTGGAGTCATTGTGGATAGTTCTCTGAAAACATCACTCTGAAAACATCCACTCAATGTGCCAAGGTATTATTAAGAATTGGATAGATAATAAGACAGAAAATATCATATTGCCTCTATATAAATCCATGGTAGCCCACATCTTGAGTACTGCATGCAGATGTAGTCGCTCCATGTAAAAAAAAAAAAAAAAAAAAGATGTATTGGAATTCAAAAAAGATTCAGAAAAGGGCAACAAAAGTGGTTAGGGATATGGAACAGCTTCCGTATGAGGAGAGATTAATAACATTTAGACTTTTCAGCTTGGAAAAGAGATGACTAAGGGGGGATATGATGGAGGTCCATAAAATCATGACTGGTATGGAGAGAGTAAATAAGGAAGTGTTATTTACTACTTCTCATAACACAAGAACTAGGAGTCACCAAATGAAATTAATAGGCAGCAGGTTTGAAAGAAACAAAAGCAAGTATTTCTTCACACAGTGCACAGTCAGCCTGTGGAACTCTTTTCCAGAAGATGTTGTGAAGGCCAAGACTATAACTATCCTCCATGAACTTATCTAGTTCTTTTTAAAACTTATCTAGTTCAAAAAAGAGCTAGATAAGTTCATGGAGGATAGGTCCATCAGTGACTACTAGCCAGGATGGGCAGGGATGGTGTCCCTAGCCTTTGTTTGTCAGAAGCTAGGAATGGGCAACAGAGGATTATCACTTGATGATTACCTATTCTGTTCATTCCCTCTGGGGTACCTGGCATTGGCCACTGTCGGAAGACAGGATGCTGGGCTAGATGGACCAGTATGGCCGTTCTTATGTTCATACACCAACCTCATCATTAGACCCAACAGCTGAGAGCACTGACAAGCATTATAATGTCCTTATGTAAGACTTCAAGTCTTTTCATCCTACCCCAAACCCATTAGTAGTAACAGCTGCCAATGTTAGATCACAGCAGAGGAGATTTAAATCAACTCCAAAAGAAAAAGAGCTCAAGAGACTTGATTTGTTGGAGGGAAGAATTCCATGTCTTCTCTCCAGATGCACATAGCGAACTAGCAGGTGCTGTTAGCTAAATAGGACTTCATAAAGTGGGATGCAATGTCCAGTTTTACTGAGAAAGTCCTTGAAGATGCAAGGGAGGCGTTTAGGCTTCCCTTGGTGGCCAAGATATTGTTCCAGTCTATACTTGATGCAGCGGACACTTCTTCTAGGGTGATGGCCTCTGTAATAACAATGAAGAGAGCCCCCTGGTTGAAAAACTTGGGGTTTAACCTTTGTCATCCATCAAAATATAGATTTGTGAGATGGGTCCCTGAAAAGGGACAGGGTATGTGTGTGGGACTAGGGTGTGGCTTTCCCAATAGATTTTTGTTTTCCAACAAAACTGTTGAAACTTCACGTTCATTCAAAGACTGTCTTCCTACCCGTCACTCCTAAGGGGTGCATACCCGAAGCATCAACAGGTGTCAGTATAGACCTCTGCAATAACGGTATTCACAACAGTATTATAGAAACCTTTCTATCTGTCATGGCCACGTGATTTTTTTGAGGCAGAATCATAGGCCTGGAAGTGTTGTCTAGACCATTCCTGACAGGAGTTTGTCTAACCTGCTCTTAAAAATCTCCAGTGATGGAGATTCCGCAACCTTCCTAGGCAATTTATTCCAGTGCTTAACCAACCTTTAAGGAAGTTTTTCCTAATGTCCAGCCTAAACTGCCCTTTCTGCAATTTAAGCCCATTGCTTCTTGTCCTCTCCTCAGAGGTTAAGAAGAACATTTTTTCTCGCTCCTCCTTGTCACAACCTTTTATGTACTTGAAAACTGTTATCATGTCCCCTCTGTCTTCTCTTTTCAAGACTAAACAAACCCAATTTTTTTCAATCTTCCCTCATGTGTCATGTTTTCTAATCATTTTTGTTGCTATTCTCTGGACTTTCTTGAATTTGTCCACAGCTTTCCTGAAATGTGGCACTCAGAACTGGACACAATACTCCAGTTGAGACCTAATTAGCGTGGAGTAGTGCGGAAGAATTGCTTCTTGTTTCTTGCTTACAACACTCCTGCTAATACATCCCAGAATGATGTTCGCTTTTTTTGTAACAGTGTTACACTGTTAACTCATTTAGCTTGTGATGCACTATGACTCCCAGATTCATTTCCACACTATTCCTTCCTAGGCAGTCATTCCCATTTTATATGTGTGCAACTGATTGTTCCTTCCTAAATGGAGTACTTTGCATGTGTCCTTATTGAATTTCATCCTGTTTACTTCAGACCATTTCTCCAGTTTTTCCAGATCATTTTGAATTTTAATTCTATCCTCCAAAGCACAGTGACTGCTTTGCTATTCTTGTTCTGAACTTTTATTGTACAGGGTCTGTGACAATGCGGTTCTGGCAGGACCCAACTGAGAGTGCCAATTCAGGACAAATCGCTTAAAACAGGGCAATCACAGCTGGGGTTTTTCCACCTCTAAGGCAAACCAAACCAGCCAGACAAAGAGGACTTTGGTCGCATCCCACTGGCTAACCACAAGTCACACAAGCAATTTTCTTAGACACTCCAGTTTCCCAGTATCACCACCAGACCCACTCGTCCTGGGGATGAATGGCTATGAAAACCAGCACCCCAATAAAATAAAAAGGTTCTCTTGATCTCAAAGAATCAAGTCCCAGACCCAGGTCAATATACAAATTAGATCTTACCCACAAATCACGCTATTGCCAGTCCTTTAGAATCTAAAATCTAGAGGTTTATTCATAAAAGGAAAAAGATATAGATGAGAGCTAGAATTGATTAAATGGAATCAATTACATACAGTAATGGCAAAATTCTTGGTTCAGGCTTGTAGCAGTGATGAAGTGAACTGCAGGTTCAAATCAAGTCTCTGGAGTACATCCCCCACTGGGATGGGTCATTCAGTCCTTTGTTCAGAGCTTTAGTTTGTAGCAGAGTTCCTCCAGAGGTAAGAAGCAGGATTGAGGACAAAATGGAGATGAGTCATCAGCCTTTTATAGTCTTTTCCAGGTGTTAGAACACTTTTTTGTTCTTACTGTGGAAAATTACAAAAAAATGGAGTCTGGAGTCACATGAGCAAGTCCTTGCATAGTTTTCTGAGTTACAAGGCATATCTGCCTTCTCTGAATGGGTCAATTGTATAGCTGATGGTCCTTACTGGACCATCAAGCAGGTTAGGCAGAGCTAATACCAACTTGTCTGGAATGTCACCCAGATGCATAGCATACGTTTGAAGTACAGACAGTATAGAGCCAATATTCATAACTTCAACTAAAAAATGACACATGCATACAGACAGCATAATCATAACCAGTAACCCATAACCTGGTCTTAGATACCTTATATCACCACCTTTACATAAGATTTGGTGCTACTACAGGAACTTGGTTGCAACCATGTTCTATATGGTCCCAGATTATATCAATAATGTCACAGGGTCACATTTCTAATCTTGACAATAAATTTAAAAAAAAATATTAAATGCTGAAATGGGACTGTGTGATGACCTACTTCGGGAGACCCCATGAAGCTTATTGGGAGACTAATAAACTTCACATAGTTTTCCAAAGAGTTGGCTCAGTTTTGGTAGCTCATACATCCCCCAAACACCCATCAAATGCAGAAAGGTCTGCAGGAGTGGACCATTTAGGATACTGATGAAATTACTAAGCCACTCCATGAGCTGCTGCACTTTCCAGGCACCAGAGGCTGAACCGACAAGCTTCCTTGGACACATCAGGGAAAAGATGCACTCCTCTAGGGCATTGCTTTCCCTGTAGTTTGTTTTCTACAGAACGTTACAACAAAGGAGCCCTGCTGTCTGTTGCAGCAGCTGTATATTTCCATGAATATTAACTGGGAAGTTTAGTCAAGTGGATAAAGTGGGTTCTGTGTATTTCATATGAGGAGAAATGTAATCTTTTAATGGGATATAATATAATCTTTATAATCTCTTTTCACAAGAGATAAGGATGACCACACATCTCACTGCTTTCAGGACAAAATGCAAGATTCATCTCTTCCCTATAACCTGCCTACTAAAATAACAACATTTATTAATAATATAAAATATTATACACCCTTCCTTTCCATGTAAGGGAGAAGGAGAGAGCCAAAGATCAACATTGATTAGCTGTCAAGTGATTAAAAAAAATAATCACGATTAATCGTGCTGTTACATAATAAAAGAATACTATTTATATCAATATTTTGGATGTTTTCCACATTTTCAAATATATTGTTTTAAATTACAAAACAGAATACAAAGTGTACAGTGCTCACTTTATATTTTTTATTATAAATATTTGCACTGTAAAAAGAAGAGTATTTTTCAATTCACTTAATTAAAAGGCTGTAATGCAATCTCTTTATTGCGAAAGTTGAACTTACAAATGTATAATTACGTACAAAAAATAACTGCTTTCAATAATAAAACAGTGTAAGATTTTAGAGCCTACAAGTCCACTCAGTCCTACTTCTTGTTCAGTCAATTGCTCAGACTAACAAGTTTGTTTACATTTACATTTGCAGGACATAATGCTGCCCACTTCTTGTTTACATCACCTGAAAGTGAGAACAGGCAATGTTGTAGCCAATGTTGCAGCCAATGTTGCAAGATATTTTTGTGCCAGCTGCGCTAAATATTCATATGTCCCTTCATGCTTTGGCCACCGTTTCAGAGGACATGTGTCAATGCTGATGGTGGTTCTGCTAGATAACGATCCAAAGCAGTGCAGACCAATGCATGTGCATTTTCATTATCTGAGTCAGAAGCCACCAGCAGAAGGTTGATTTTCTTTTTTGGTGGTTCGGGTTCTGTAGTTTCCGCATTGGAGTGTTGCTCTTTTAAATATTCTGAAAGCATGCTCCACACCTCTTAGATTTTGGAAGGCACTTCAGATTCTTAAATCTTGGGTCAAGTGCTGTAGCTATCTTTAGAAATCTCACGTTGATACCTTCTTTGTGTTTTGTCAAATCTGCAGTGAAAGTATTCTTCAAATGAACAACATGCTGGGTCATCATCCGAGACTTCTATAACATGAAATGTGTGGCAGAATACATGTAAAACACAGAGCAGGAGACATAAATTCTCCGCTAGGGAGTTCAGTCACAAATTGAATTAGCACATTATTTTTTTAATGAGCATCATCAGCATGGAAGCATTTCCTCTGCATGAAGGGGAATACAAATGTTTAGCATAACATGTTTGGCATGTAAATACCTTGCAATGCCAGCTACAAAAGTCCTATGTGAACATCTGTTCTCACTTTTAAGTCATATTGTAAATCAGAAGTGGGAAGCGTTATCTCCTGTAAATGTAAACAAACTTGTTTCTCTTAGTGATTGGCTGCACAAGAAGTAGGACTGAGTGGCATTGTAGGCTCTGAAGTTTTACATTGTTTTGTTTTTGAGAGCTTGTTTTTGAGAGCAGTTATGTAACAAAAAACCCTCTACATTTGTAAATTGTGCTTTCATGATAAAGAGATTGCACTACGGTACTTGTATGAGGTGTATTGAAAAACACGATTTCTTTCGTTTATCGTTTTTACAGTGCAAATATTTGTAATAAAAATAATATAATAGAGGAGGTATCTGAGCCTCTAGCTATTATCTTTGGGAAATCATGGGAGACGGGGAGATTCCAGAAGACTGGAAAAGGGCAAATATAGTGCCCATCTGTAAAAAGGGAAATAAAACAACCCAGGAAACTACAGACCAGTTAGTTTAACTTCTGTGCCAGGGAAGATAATGGAGCAAGTAATTAAAGAAATCATCCGCAAACAATTAGAAGGTGGTAAGGTGATAGGGAATAGCCAGCATGGATTTGTAAAGAACAAATCATGTCAAATTAATCTGATAGCATTCTTTGATAGGATAACGAGCCTTGTGAATAAGGGAGAAGCGGTGGATGTGATATACCTAGACTTTAGTAAGGCATTTGATACGGTCTTGCATGATATTCTTATAGATAAACTAGGAAAGTACAATTTAGATGGGGCTACTATAAGGTGGGTGCATAACTGGCTGGATAACCGTACTCAGAGAGTAGTTATTAATGGCTCCCAATCCTGCTGGAAAGGTATAACAAGTGGGGTTCCGCAGGGGTCTGTTTTGGGACCGGCTCTGTTCAATATCTTCATCAACGATTTAGATGTTGGCATAGAAAGTACGCTTATTAAGTTTGCGGACGATACCAAACTGGGAGGGATTGCAACTGCTTTGGAGGACAGGGTCAAAATTCAAAATGATCTGAACAAATTGGAGAAATTGTCTGACGTAAACCGGATGAAGTTCAATAAAGATAAATGTAAAGTGCTCCACTTAGGAAGGAACAATCAGTTTCACACATGCAGAATGGGAAGAGACTGTCTAGGAAGGAGTATGGCAGAAAGAGATCTAGGGGTCATAGTGGACCACAAGCTTAATATGAGTCAACAATGTGATACTGTTGCAAAAAAAGCAAATGTGATTCTGGGATGTATTAACAGGTGTGTTGTAAACAAGACACGAGAAGTCATTCTTCCGCTTTACTCTGCGCTGGTTAGGCCTCAACTGGAGTATTGTGTCCAGTTCTGGGCACCACATTTCAAGAAAGATGTGGAGAAATTGGAGAAGGTCCAGAGAAGAGCAACAAGAATGATTAAAGGTCTTGAGAACATGGCCTATGAAGGAAGGCTGAAGGAATTGAGTTTGTTTAGTTTGGAGAAGAGAAGACTGAGAGGGGACATGATAGCAGTTTTCAGGTATCTAAAAGGATGTCATCAGGAGGAGGGAGAAAACTTGTTCACCTTAGCCTCCAATGATAGAACAAGAAGCAATGGGCTTAAACTGCAGCAAGGGAGATTTAGGTTGGACATTAGGAAAAAGTTCCTAACTGTCAGGGTAGTTAAACAGTGGAACAGATTGCCTAGGGAAGTTGTGGAATCTCCATCTCTGGAGATATTTAAGAGTAGGTTATATAAATGTCTATTAGGGATGGTCTAGACAGTATTTGGTCCTGCCATGAGGGCAGGGGACTGGACTCGATGACCTCTCGAGGTCCCTTCCAGTCTTAGAGTCTATGAGTCTCTAAAGTGAGTTCTATACACATTGTATTCTGTGTTATAACTGAAATCAGTATGTTTTAAAATGTAGAAAAACATCCAAAATATTTAGTAAATTTCAATTGGCATTCTGTTGTTTAACAGTGTGATAAAACTGTGATTAATTGTGATTCTTTTTTTTAATCATGATTAATTTTTTTGAGTTAATTGTGTGAGTTAATTGTAATCGACAGCCATACAATAAATTCAGATTAGATACACAAAGTGAGGGGAAAAAAGTTCAACCATGTCAATATACCTTTTGTATAAAAACAGGAAGATTAGAAAAAGGTGTTTGTTTACATATTAAAGTTAAAGAAAACAGATAAGAACAACATTGTTTGCCTTTTAAGACCCATACATCCACACATGGGAACTCTTCGTTGGAGGATTTGATTTAGAGCTACTCCCAACTATGTCTTGTTTAAATTAACTATTTAAAAGCTAAATCATAAGGTGCATTTAAAAACAAAAAAGTAGGCACCCATTTTTATGTGGTGGAACTGTTCTTTTTTAACTAAACTTTTTTACATATAAAATATTTCAGGTCTAATGATCAAATGATAACCACACAATTGCTTTCTAAAGGAATGCGAACAGTCATTTCATCCTAATCTTGTAAAAAAAAAAAAAAGTATTTTAAAAGAATAAAAGATTAACTTCATTTGTTGTTGAAAAGGGTGTAAACTCACAGTCTAAATGGGAATATACTATATATACTTGTTCATAAGCTGAATTTTTTTAGTAAAAAAGGGAAGCACCAGAGAAGTGGGTCGGCTTATGAATGGGTATAGAGAGGGAGACGTGGAACACAGCCCCTCCTCCCAACAGAGGGAGCAAGGAGAGGCAGCAGAGCCAGAAGGGAAGAGGCAGTGTCGGAGCCTTTCCGCTCCTGGCCACACTGCTCTTCCCCCAGCCTCCGAAGCAGCTGCAGCTCTGAGACTGGCGCAGGCTGCAACTGTGCCACTTGGCCCTGCCCCCCAGAGCAGGCTGTAGCCAAGCCTCCTGGCCCAGCCAGCTGGAATATGCTGCTGCCACGCTGCTCCGTCTGGCCTGCTGGAGCAGCTCCAGCAAGGCCAGAGACATCCTCCCCTAGCCCCAGAGAAGGTGGGAAGAGATGGGATAGGGGGAGTGTGGGGGCCCTGGGCTAGAGGTGGGGTCACGTGGGAGGTGGTCACAGGGGTTACTCCCCTGACCCCCAGTTTTTACCCCCAAAACATTTCCCCACCAGTTGCTGTCCTGGCCCATGAGGGTAAGCAGCTGGTGCGCTGGGATGCTTTGTTTATTTAGGTTTACCTCCATGCCTGCCGACGCTTGAGGTAAATAAACCATCTCAGACTGCCAGCGGCTTATCCTGATGTCCCGGGAGCCAAAGTTTGCTGACCCCTGAATTATAAGGTCGGCTGATGAATGATTCATAACAATTTTCCATTTTTACTTATACATCTTGTGGGGGGTCGGCTTATAAATGAACTGGCTTATGATTAAGTATATACAATATGATATATATATTAGAGATGAGAAGAGCATGGTGGAACTGCCAAATATTGCATAAAAATTACTCTCACAAGTATGAATTACACCTGTATCTGTTCTTTATCGTTATAGAATAAAATGACTTTCCCTTAGGGGTGGAAAAGCACACCTATAAGGAGAAATCTTATCCATCAAAATGAAATCCATAGTTTCAAGGAGAATCTAATGAAAGAGAATAACAGGTTTTTAGGCTGAGATTGCGGTTCCTACTGAGCTGATAAATAGGTGTTAACAGAATGTTTATAAATGATTTATCAAACTGATTTAATGGTGTGTTTAGTAAGCTCATAGTAATATTAAATAGCTTTGTGTTAGAATATTTATTAAACATGATTAAAATAGACTGGTATTTTTACAAATGTAAATATAGTCAATCATTCAGGCAAAAGGCCATTTATATTTTATACCACAGACACCATTTGAACTTGTTGAAAATATTTACAGTATTTTTGTCAACAAACTGTGACCCATAATAAGAATAATATATCTAACTGGCGATAGATAACAGGATAACTGTGATAGCCACCCACCACATGGACCTACATTTCTATGCATAATAGTGGTTAACCAAACAAACCTGAAAATGTAAACCTGAGAGAAGTGCTTTAGAGAGTGCTTTCAAGAGAGTGCAATGCAATATGTGTGCTAATGTTTCTTTTTTATTTTTTGGAGGAGGAAATGTGATTAAGATATACTAAATGGAAATCCATACAAAACTAGTCAAATTGTTAAAATATTCAGATATGGCATATCGTAACAAGAAAGCACTGTAATGCACTGAAATCAGCAATAGAACAGCTGTGTTTTAAAGGACAGTACTTTGAATGTCACTTGACAATTTGCTTTCAATTAGAAGTAATTTACAGGAAGATGCCCACAAGCTAATCTTTACAGGATAATTAAGTTCCATTTTCTTTACTTTTAATTAAAAAGCAGAAAAGATTTAGCTGATCCATAAAAAATGTTCTGTTTAAACATTCATCAGACTTCACACTTTTTTTTTTGTTATTTGTTGTGGCAGATGTTATCAGAACAGCAGTCTGCTCTGTTTTAAACCAGAATATCCTTTAAGTGAAACACGAGTTGCAATAGTTGTGTATAGCTGTGGTATGATCATTTAGCATCTGTATATTTAAATAGTTCTAAAATGATAGCCAAAGTCTGGGCTTTAATCTTGTGCCTTCTATTACTTTTAATTGCAATGTGGAAAAGTAAAGGAAGCTAGTAGCACTGTGGATGATCTACACACTGAATAAAATCAATACTATTTTCATTTTGTTTTTGTTATAATTTTCACAACACAGTTAGCTCTGTAATATAAATGTAAAAGTGCAAACAAAAGGATCTTTGTGGTTAGATTTGCAAACTACCCAGTATTCCTTCAAAATCGATGAAGTAGAGGAAAAAAGAAAATACCTTTGCTGATTATATAGTGAAATAAACACAAGTGCTATGTAAATTTGAATGTGTGGCCACTGAAATCAGTGTACTGTGATGATGCGGTGACAAACCTCATGCAGTAGATGAAAATGTTGCCTATCCTCCTCTGAACCTGCTCCACATCTTAGCTGGTTGTTAAAAAAATTAATATAAATTTGTTCACAGCTTTAACACTTTGTTCCTTTTCAAACAAATTTGAAACATTGGATGAATTGAACTCATTGAGGGCTTTTTTAATGGGAAGTTTGAAATGTTAATACTGTAGATCTTGTGTCATCAATTTATCAGTGCAATTCTTCACTGAAGCTCTATGTTGTTTCTGAGGTACTGATCCAAATTCTCTGAGAGTATATATTGGCACAGCTCCGTATACTTCAGTGGAGTTGTGACTGTTTGTACTAACAGAGAATTTGACTCATCATGCACTAAAGATATCTGAATACTTGTTTACAGTGTTAAATGCACTTAATTTATGCTCAACTCAAAACTGGCCAAACGAAATTCTAACAAATTTGCCATAAATAACCATTTCTGTGCTGAGAACAAGCATCAGAATTTGGGTCCAAATGTTCATATTTTTAGAAAGTTTTAAGCTCTTGAAAAGAGAGACTTACATGATTGTCTGCTGTAATTACAGTATCCAAAATATGGTAGCTATGATTTCTTGTTACTAAAGACACAACTGTGTTAATATGGAAAGCAGCAAACTGTACATGTGAAATATTTTTTATTAAATGCAACTTTGTAAGACATTTAACGTTTTAGTGTTTGCACTTGCATTGATACATGGATCTGTGCACAAAGAAGTCATTCTTGTCTACACAAACAATTGGTTTGTGTCAAGCTGGTTTGTGAATCTACATTTTGCTAGCCTGCAGTGGATGAACTGTCTGTGTGGACCCTGCTGACACGTATTAACAGTTTATTAATGCACTTTGATGTAGTCCTCTTTGAGAAAGCATTGTCATGATGATGATGATTATAATAATAATCATAATAGAAGCTCTTGATGAGCTAGGGAGAAATCACACCCTTCTATATATAAAGCCAGAGGGTTAAGAAAATCCTTGCAGAGTTTCCTGCAAGATTCCCAGAGTGAGTCATTTGGAGTAAGTCCTTCTGACAAGGAATGAATTCCCAAATCCAGAAAAAGAAGTAGCAGTCCTGCATGGATAACTCCCACGCTTCACTACTGTTACTGCCAGTGCTATTGTTGGCTGTGCCCCCCACGGGTGTGCTATGTTGGCCACAGATGAGAATTTAGGATCATATCAAAGCAGAATTAGCTCCTAAGTCTCTCTCATAATTGCTGTTGCTACCTAGGTATACTTTCTTTTTGGTCTAACACTACTTATACCATCAAAAACTATGCCCACCGGTACAAAAACACATTATGCCTTTATTAAAAACCTATAAAAGTAAGAAAATAGAGATTTATGGCTGAAATTTGGGCCTGTTTCGGAAAAAAAATTAGACATATCTAAACACATTTGGCGTTGATAGTATCAAAGCTCATTTTTGAGGAACCCCTTATTGCCACATTTTTTAAAAAAGAGTTCAGAGGCCTGTGCACAGAATTTGAGGGTACCTGCATATGTAATTGTTTGCATGGTTATTATTTGAATACCAAATTACACATACAAATGCCTAGTATTCCCTTTGAGGTAAGGGAACTCTGCATACTGATTTAGGCTTCCAAATGAACATGCCCCAGTTTGTTTAAAGAGGAAGTAAATAGCAACAATTTTCTTCAGTAGTTTATTCAGTACTAAAAATAAATATAATAAAAATGATGACCTATTACTTGTTTTAAGGATATAAAACAAATGTCACAACATGAGAGAAACCTTTCAGTCAATGGGAGTTTTGTGTGGGTAAGGACTGTGGCATTGATTAGTTAATAGCCTTAGACTCTCTTGACCAGTGTAAATAAAAGTCTGAACTTGTTGTAATTACTGCTGTTTAAAGCAGTTAGAGCTTTGGCTGTGTAAATATTCCAAGATTGGGCTCACTTCTTCATGATAATTTGCTTTAGCAAAGTAAAACTAAAATGTTAGGTATTGCTCTGCATTACACTAGTGGTTTCCTTCATTTTCAGGGTACTTCTAAATACAATGTTATCACCTTCAAAATCAGCAGTTCTGATATTATGTCAGTATGCTAGGTGCAAAACTGATTTCATTATATGTGGTAACCAATGTATTTTGGTACCCAGTGAGGCTTATCACTGTGGATTGTTCAATGATACTGTCAAGATAAGAGGCCTAATGAACTATACACCTCGGTCCTGTTATAACTGGGAACAGAATATGGCACAGAGTGCTCCTCTGCACAGGAAGATTTCAGATTTTTTTATAAATTATCAGTTTTTTTCTACTATGTAAATAAACTCAGAAAATTACAAAAAAAGGATTTACTACTTACAATTCCAAAACTTGTAGGTAGTATATTCTAAATGTTCAGCAGCCAAAAGTCACATAAATGCAAAGTAATTCACACTGGAAAACATAACCCCAACTATACATATAAAATGATGAGGTCTAAATTAGCTCTTACCATTCAAGAAAGAGATCTTGGAGTCATTGTGGATAGTTCTTTGGAAAATCCTCTCAATATGCTGCAGCAGTGAAAAAAATGAGCAGAATGTTGGGCATCATTAAGAAAGGGATAGATAATAAGACACAAAATATCTTATTGCCTCTATATAAATTCATGGTATAAATCCCCATCTCAAAAAAGATATATTGGAATTGGAAAAGGTTCAGAAAAGGGCAACAAAAATTATTAGGGGTATGAAAGAGCTTCCATATGAGGAGAGATTAATAAGATTGGGACTTTTCATCCTGGAAAAGAGATGACTAAGGGAGGATATGATAGAGATCTATAAAATCATAACTGGTGTGGAGAAAGCAAATAAGGAAGTGTTATGTACTGCTTCTCATAACACAAAAACTAGGAGTCACCAAATGAAATTAATAGGCATTAGATTTAAAACAAACAAAAGGAAGTATTTCTTCACACAACTCACAGTCAACCTGTGGAACTCTTTTCTGGAGGTTCTGAAGGCCTATAGCAGGGTTCAAAAAAGAACTAGATACATTCACGGAGGATACTTCCATTAATCACTGTTAGCCAGGAAGCTGGGAATGAGTGACAGGGAATGGATCACTTGATAATTACCTGTTTTGTTCATTCCCTTTGGGGCACCTGGCATTGGCCACTGTCGGATGATGGGATACTGGGCTAGATGGACCTTTAATCTGACCCATTTTGGCTGTTCTTACGTTCTTATGTTCTTATCACCAGAATGTAGGTTGTTTGCAGTATTTTTGTAGATGTTTTGGTCCTAGGGCATGAGAGAAAGAATGGGGGTTAGGTAATATCTTTTATTGGACCAGCTTCTCTTGGTGAAAGAGACAAGCTTTTGAACTTACACAGAGCTCTCTGGAAGCTCTAAAGCAGGGGTTGGCAACCTTTCAGAAGTGGTGTGCCAAGTCTTCATTTTTTCACTCTGATTTAAGGTTTTGCGTGCCGATAATACATTTTAAGATTTTTAGAAGGTCTCTTTCTATAAGTCTACGATATATATATATATATATATATATATATATATATATATATATATATATATATATATATATATATATATATATATATATATAATTTATTTTTGTAGGTAAAGTAAATAAGGTGTATAAAATGTTTAAGAAGCTTCATTTAAAATTAAATTAAAATGCAGAGCCCCTTGGACTGATGGCCAGGACCTAAGCAGTGTGAGTGCTACTGAAAATCAGCTTACGTGCCACCTTCAGCACTCGTGCTATAGGTTGCCTACCCCTGCTCTAAGCTTTTCACTTTCACCAAGAGAGAATTTTCACCAAGAAAAATTAAACAAAAATAAATAAAATATATTCCCATTTATCTGAAACCCTATTATCCAAACCTCCACATTATCTGAATCCCTTCCTTGTCCCACATCGTGAGATGCATGAGATAATGCCCTCTGCAGCACGTATCTCCTACTAGAGGACAAGAAAGGGATTGCGATAATGAGGAGGTTTGGATAATAGAACAGAGACCCGCCCCACAGGACTGTGAGGATGACGAGTCCCCAGTCATGGGGAATACAATCCTGCTGCTGAATGGCTTCTGTGGTGGAATAGGGAGCCTTCTGCAGCCTTTCTGTCATGGGAGTGAGTGAGTGGGAAAGAGTAAAGACCCCCACACAGACTGCGAGGAAGAGGGTGTTCCTCTGGTCTCAAGGGAGGCCACCCCACTGCTGAATGGCTCCTGCTCTCTCGATTATCTGAACTCCCAATTATCCAAATAAAATTCATGTCCTCCTAGCTGTTTGGATATTTGGGAGATGTTACCTGTCAGCTCTGTGTTCTTGGGGAACCAGGGCGCAGTACCCATCCTATCTGACTCAAAAAGACACCTCCCCCTCCCCCCAGCCTCTGCCTGAACCAAAATTGATCAGAAGAAAGACTTACAAAAAGCAATGAAAAGGCAGTGGAAGGCACACATAAACCCCTCCAGACAAGGGTGACAGAATTAAGAGAACTCCTCTAGCTTCATTTGCATCGGAGATGGGACAGGGAGGCATGTCCCTTGGCATACAGAATAGACAACAGAAATTCCAAGGCAAGAACTGCATGGAACTCTGGGACCAGAAAAGCAGGAAAGCACTGCATGATGGGGGATCTCTGCTCCAGATGTTAATGAACCTGCACACAACCAGCTCAGTTGTTATCAGACCAATTCTAGTAATAAATTATTTATTGGTATCCAAAATATTGAAGCTTCCTAATTGCATTGTGAGCTCCCTCCAAGAAACACCGCCCATAGCCAGGAATGATCAGCTCCTATTGTCTAGCCTGAAAAAAACAACTTTGATATACTCCCTTGAGGCAGCAGTTTTCCCACAAACAAATCTAGTGTTCTCCCTTTCAACCTTTCCCTACAAAAACCCCTCCCCGTGCTCAAGTAAGTGTTATGATGCCTGTATCCAACATCTGCATCAGTTCCACTGGGACTTCATCTTTGCCTGATTGATCGTGGTGGGAGTTCTGCTTGTCTCCAGCACTCTGGACTCTCAGCTACCACCACCACTGGGGAACCTTGATCGATTCAAGCTTCATGGAGTGGTGAGAACCCATCTCTCTCTCTAGGTATAGCTTTCTGACCCTGACTTGTGTGATCAGTTACAGTTTTCTAAACCTGACTTTTATAATCAAATTTAAGTTAGATTTAATATTATAACTGTTTTGTTTGTTTGGCTCCCCTATGGTTATTACCTGGCAATAAATAACTGTCATAGTTAAGCTGGTTGCTTCTCTCTTGCTCTCTCTCTTTCTCTTCTCTCCTACTTCCCCCTTTCCCCTCCTTCGGTGTTTTTTGGCATCCTCATTTGCTCTGCAGCAATGCTCCTCATGCCTAAGCTAAAGATCCCTGCAGCACCCAAAAATCCTGTGAGGTTTGCTCATCAAGTGGGTTACTACCAGAACAATTGTAACATGAAAGTGGGGATAGTGACGTGCTGAACCTGGGACATATGAGGGTGGCAGATTGAAAGTGCTGCTCAACCCAGCCTGCTCAGGCGTACTCTATTCCAGTGCGGTGCCAATGACATATGAGCGTGACAGCTTGGAAATGCTGCTCGACCCAGCCTACTGAGTCCAGGGACATATGAGGGATCAGCTTGGGAGTGCTGATTAACCTGGTCCTCTCAGACATGCTCTGTTAGTATGTGTGTGTGTTCCTCTGATTCTGTGGCTGGAAAAACTCAGCCCTGGGGAACCTAGGTCCTATAAGATAGCTCCATTGGGAGGGAACTTGCAGAAGGGTGAAGTGGAGCTCTCGATGAAAACACAAGTGACACAAGCAGTACACTGAAAGAATTACAGAACACCCCCCCCCCCCCACTAGAGAGTAACTCTAATAAATGAGCCTATCCCAAAGTAACAGGCAAATCTGGTAACAGAGTATATTGTAATTTAAAAAAAAAATCAGATCGCTTGGGGCAGAACACCATAGATCAAATTCTTCCATCTCAGAAATGTACAAATCCCTGTTGACCATGGATTCATTCACTTCTTTCCATCATTGTTCCCCCACAGCCTATTTTACTTCAAGAGTCTAACTCATTTTAGGGCTATCAGGCCAAATCTTGTCCCATATCTATTTGTGAAAGCACAATGTGGTTTCATAATCCTAAAATGAATAAAACTTTGGCAGGAAAATAGATTGTATCGATGAATTCCTGGCATGAAATAATTGCATTTAAAAATAATCTTTTCTCCCATTTCTAAATATAATTTGTGCAGTATTTTAATGCTATGACACACGTTATTGGTAGGTATTACTTGTCTATTTGGGGGGAAAGGAGAAGTTAATGGAATTCAGAAAAGCAATAATTACTAGGCCAAGAAATAAGGCAATTTTTAAAATGGCAAGTAGGAGTGAGACATTTACATTCTAAAAATTAACTATGGGACTATAGTGTTTAAATTATGATCACAAAGTAGAAGTGTAGGGAAGTAAACGTGATTCAGAGAAAATTTTATATGCATTTGTCTCAACTACAAAGTAGTATAAATCTTTGATGCAATCCATGCATGAAAGTATATTAGAAATTGGAAAAACCCTGTTTCATAAACACGAAACTGTTTATGAATTTTAAATCTCTAGGTGTCTAAACATCAGATAAACTGAATGTCTAACAACTATGTATCTGTCTTATGTATATCACTGAGAGATGGAAGGTGTGAGGAACAGTGGGAGAGATTTTACGTAGGTGCCTATAATCTCTCTGATGGGCCAAATGTAGCCTTCCAACCCTCCTAATTTGATTTAGCGCTGTATTAGAATTTTCATTTTGCAGCATTTGATTCCATTTGCTCTTTTTGTTGTTGCAAACTGTAGATGAATTAGAAAAAATGGACAGCAGAGGCTGAGGTGGGAGGCTGAGAATGACATGAGTGGAGATGAGACAAGAACTGCCATGGACAAGTGAGCAAAGAGTCTACATGCAGCTTCAGGCTGTGTAATATGATGGCAAAACAGAACAGTATTTTGGGACAGTAGCAGCTATGTCTCAGTTTATAATAAGTGTTTTATCTAGCACAGATGATGATTTGGTAGCTTCCGTAACAGCACTGTTCAGTTACAGTTAAGAATCTAATTTATGTGCCTGATAAGAAAAAATCTGTCTTGGTTATAGAGCTTTTTTGTGTTTTTATAGAACTCAAAAGTAGCTTTGATTTAGAAGATTTAAATTTAGCAATTATTGTAATTCATATTATAGTTTTACCCCGAGAAGCAGAGGAGAGCTCTCACAGGCCATGGCTACACTTACAGCTGTACAGTGCTGGGAGTTACAGCTGTCTTCGTACAGCTGTGTAGGGAAAGCGCGACAGTGTGGCCACACTGACAGCTACCAGCGCTGCAGTGTGGCCACATTTGCAGCACTTGCAACGCTGTTGGGAGTGGTGCATTATGGGCAGCTATCCCAGCGTTCAAGTGGCTGCAGCGTGCTTTTCAAAAGAGTGGGGTGGGGTGGAGATTGACAGGGAGCATGGGGGAGACAGAGTGGATTTTTGGAGCGGACACTGTGTCAGCTCCCTGCCTTGCAAGTTCTAAGGACTGGAAGATACACAGCACCAACCTTCAATCATTTTAAAAGTTTCGACCCCTTCCCCCACCCCTCTCTTATTCACTAAATGCAAATTATGCACTCCTAAATAGCCTTCAGACCACATAAGCAGCTGCTCCAGAACGGACCCACCTCTCCCACCCCGCCGTGTTGCTTCTCTCCTCAAGCAAACAGCTGTGAACATTCCAAAGCAATTCCCCTGCCTGCCTCTGCTCGAGCAAACAGGAGCTGTGTTTGTTTTTTAGATAAGCAGTTCCGGGAGCCCAGAGTTCACAACAAACCGGAAGAGTGGCTGAACAGACATTCTGGGATACCTCCGAATACCTCGGAGGCCAATTACAGCGCTTTTGGTGGCCACACTTGCGGAGCAGCGCTGCATCACCAGCGCTGCAATCCTTATACCCGAGGCAGAGTAGGAGTACAACCAGCGCTGCAGCCAGGGAGATGCAGCGCTGTATGTGCCCTGCAAGTGTGGACGGTGAGTAAGTTGCAGCGCTGATGGTGGGTTTACAGCGCTGCAACTCTCCAGTGTAGCCAGGCCCACAGATTGCTAATATGTTTGGCTATGTCAGAAAGTTGGACCACCCCTTTTTGTTTGGCCCAGTCATCCCCTTGGTGATTTCAATGCAGGGACTGTTCCCTATCTGCATAATACGTGCCCATTCATTTAATCACAGCCTTGGAGGCCTAGAATATTCTTATAATTTTGATTTCTGTAGTTCACTTATTGCATCTGAGACATATCAGATCCCTCCTTCCAAATGGGTGTCAGTTTGAAGGGGTGCCTCATGTGCCTGAGTTGTTTCTGACGCTTGGAAGATAACTTGGTTTATTGTTGAGCTTCAGGAGTTGAACCATAAATAGATGGAATGACTGAAGAAGTGCCCAGGATGAAGTATAGTCGGTACAGTGATGACACATACAGCTGTGTATTTCTTTTTATGTGAGTTTGGTCTCTGTTCTGGAGGAATGCTTGCATAATATTCTCAGCTGAATGCAACGGAGCGATCTTGTCTTTGGCCCTTAAAAAGCAGTTTTGTTGGGTGGGGGTTGTCACCTTGCACTCCATATGTTTTATGGAAATATGCTTATGAGTATGAATATGACGTAACTGGAATATGCTTTATGCAAAAGGTCTCTTGTAAGGTATCATTACAAAGCTTGTAATCTACTGAGTGTGTTCATCCTATTTGTATGCATGTATCATTCTTTTATCTGAAGCTAGAAATATGAAGTATAACTGAGATCCTATTATAATTACGCAAAGTTTGGGCCATTATTGGTGGTTTAGATTCTTGATGGCTCCCATTGACTAGGACAATTGGTTGTAGATGGTTTATTTACCTGCAAACTTTCCTAGGTATGTGCAGGCCAGCCCTGCAAGAATGGAGGCTGGGGTCTCACAGGACATGTGAACATGTCACCTGATACTGGAAGCCATCTTATACCTGGTGCTTTTCCATTTAGAAGGAGAGGTGGGGTCCCAGAGAGACAAAAGAGTTCTGCCTTATGCCAAAGCTATAAAAAGGGGTGGAACAGAACAAAGGGGGCTTCCAATCATGAGAACACCCATTTTCCATCTGGAACTAACAAGGAATGTACCGGGGAAAGGATTGGGTTCAGACTAGGAAGGAGTCTAGTCTGTGAAAGAAGCTTATTGGAACATCTCTGAGGGTGAGATGTTACCTGTAGTCAGTTTCTTAATGTATTAGGTTTAGACGTGTGGGTTTTTGCTTGGTGACTTACTTTGTTCTGTCTATTATTACTTGAAACCACTTACATTCTACTTTTTATACTCAATAAAATCACTTTTGTTTATTAATTAACCCAGACTAGTGATTAATACCTGGGGGAGGAAACAGCTGTGCATATCTCTCTACAAGTGTTATAAAGGGTAAACAGTTTATGAGTTTAACCTGTATAAGCTTTATACAAAGTAAAACAGATTTGTTTGGGTTCGGGTACTGTTGGGAGATGGGTGTTAGAGATAGGAAACCTGCTGAGCAGTTTTTAGTTAAAGTCTGCAGCTTTGGGGGCATGGACCAGACCTGGGTCTGTGTTGCAGCAGGCTAGCGTGTCTGGCTCAACCAAATAGGGTTCTGGAGTCCCAAGCTGGCAAGGAAAACAGGCTCAGATGTCATTCCAGCATGTCAGGTGACAGTCCCAAGGGAGTCTCTGTGAATGAATCCATCACAGAGGTCACTCTGTGAAGAAACTTATTCTTCCTTTGTGTCTTATCTTGTTGAGGGGATTCATTTGGAAGTAGTAAACCGGATGAAGAATCTTGGTGTTAGTTATGTAACCATTCTGCCCCTCTGAGTTGGCAGCAACAAGGGCCGGGTTCTGTATCCAGAGGTTCCGTTTCAGTAACACAATGCATAACCGGCTCGAGCCCCCACCCAGTGACCTGGGACACTCACATACCACACCCCCCTGGGCGCCTCTAGGAGGCAATACTTCCCCTCTCACAAGCACGGAGTCTGAGTGTAGCAAAATCTTTTTAATAAAGGAAGGAATCAATGTGGCATCCCATTGGAGAAACACCACAAACAGGGTTATAACACAAACCATAAACAAAAACCCACCTCCAAGTACGTTTGGCACTGTCCTTTTTCCCCTTAGGGTTTTAAGTCCAATCACCCCGAAATCCAACAACTCAAAAGTCTCTGGTCAATGCCACCCCAGAGTTCGAGAGTTTATCTGTAGAGGTCCCTCCCCCCAGCCTGGGTAGAAGGGGGCACCTTACATGGTCCGGGGCCAACTGCCCTGCCTCTCCGTGGGTTCTGCTTCCGCCTTCTCCACGAACTGCTCCGCTTTACCAGCCGCTCCACTTTGCTCCTCCAGCCGTCCTCAGAAACTGCTCCGCTCCACCAGCTGCTCTGCTCCATGAGCTGCTCTAGTTCCCCCTGCAAACTGCTCAGCTCCATTCGCTCTGTGGGCCGCTCCAGCCGCTCCACAGCTACTCCGCTCTGCCAGCTGCTCCGCTGCCACCAGCTGTCCCGTGATCCGCTCCAGCCGTCCCCACAACTGCTCCACTCCGCCAGCTGCTCGGTTCCACACTATAGCTTCAGGCTCCCCTACTAGTTAGCACAGTACTCAGTGCTCTCAGCTCAGTAATTTCAGCTCTTTAGTGATTTCAACTCTCAGTGATCTCAGCTCTTAGTAGGGGAGCCCCAGTGCTAGTGCACCATTAGCCCAAAGTGAGTTCAGCTCAGTAACCTGTATTTAGATTCTTGAGGGAATAAAAAATCAACTCTGACATTCCACAGTGGAGAGAGGAGGGGGTGGAAATGGTGCTTCTGGCTCCACAAGGAGACTGCACCACCAGACACAGATACCTGTCCCCAACTTCTCTCTATTCACTGGGTTTTGGAACCCATGTCCCTTGTCTAGCAAGTACCACCCAACTGAGGGTGAGTCATTTGTCACCAAGCAGTCTCACAGCTCGGCAGTCTGGGATAGGGTAGGCGTGCCTATGCAAATACATTCTCTGAAATTCTTTCCACCAGATGTCAGGGTAGAGCTTATCCTGACTCTGCTTACAGTTATAACCAAGCACTCTCCATGGGGAAGCCATGTGTTGATTGTGGTATAAAGGTTTTTGTCTTTTCTTTTCTCTTTCACAATTTGCATTGACTGCGTCTTTATTTCTTCCATGATGATCTTCCTGAAACAGCTTAGTATGCCTTCATGTTCACAATCTCGATTATTGCAAATCTCTCTTGTGAGACCTCTCAATAGGGTGCCTCTGTCAGTTGTAGTCCATTTAGACTGCAGTAGCATGATTTCTCACTGCTTTGAGGTACAATAGTCATATTATACCCATCCTGTGTTCTTTATAATAGCTGTCTATAAAGTGACAGATTTACTTTATGCTGGTCCTATTGTTTTATTTTAAAGCTTAACAATGCTGGCCTGAGTAATTCTTGAATCTTGTCCTGATGGATATTTGCTCACTTTTTAACGATCTTGTTACTGCATATGAAGTCTTCTGGGGAGATTGCACTTACAATATGACATGAAACTTCTCTTTCTGATTTCACCCACCTATCTGTGTCAAAAAGCACATTAAAGTTGTTTTTTTCTTGTGTGTGTATTTCCTTCCCTTTAAATCTTTCTCTTTTGAAATCTTATCCTCCCTTGTTTTTTGCTGTGTTTTATATTTATTTTATTTTTATTATTGTGTATGATTTTCTTATACATTGCCTCAAGGTTTTTGGCAGAAGTGGAAGATGCTATATAACTAAGATAATACATTAATTTTTGCATGTAGTTTAAAAAAAATGAATATAGCAAGGATATTTCTGTTTTGAAATCAGCTACTATACACTCATTTAAAATCACTGTTCACGTAGAATGTAAGCATATTTTTACTACGTATGCTCTAGTATGTGGTTTAAGCGAGTATTTATATCAGGGGCCTGATATGCTTCTCAGGAGCTGCTGTAATATATTGGACATTCCATCCCCTGTGCCACTTGGGAAATGTTCTGAAAGTTATACCACCAAAACAAAACTCTTCTGGATTATTAAATACATTTTACAAAAATTCCTTAAGTATATATCTGTCCCAGATGGAATATTTTAAAATTTTTAATTTGATTTTAAATGTGTTTGTACACAAAAAATCTTGTTCTAGTATTTAAAATAATACTTAAAAACTATTCCTTATTTCCATTTAACTTTTTTGTTATAAAGTAAAGCTATATATTAAAAGCTTAAATATCAGCTCCTATAATACTTTATATGACATATGAGGGAAACATTGAATGCAGTTGTTTTTAAGTGAAGTGTATAAACAATTGCTGAATACTGCCTGCTTTTGAGTACAATGTATGTTAAATATTAATTGAACATTGAAAAGATGGTTGTGTCCTAATGAAAACTGAAATGTTTGGAAAAAATATTTATGGTAGTGAAGGTTGGGAACGAGATGGGGGGTTAGCAGTTAGGGATTTTTTTAATGTGAGTAAGACTGTTGCTTCAAAGCATAAATCACCACCAAGCATTATAAATCAATTTTTCTAATTAAAAGGAGTCTTCTGACTTTTTAGTATCTGTGGATAACTAAAGTAAGATGCTAGACATTATTACAGAGGTGGCTTGGCCACATAATCCATTAGAGGTTAGATTCAGTTATATTGGTGGAAGCAAACTGATTTTTATGGTTGTGAGATTTTTCTTGTTTGTTCTGTCAGGATCAGTTACTTTAGTTCTAATAAAAATCTTTAGAGAGGGTTAGGTTAGTGATCTGTAGATTCTGTAGATAATTTGTGATGTTACTATGAGAACTGACCCTAGAGTTCCTTCTTTCTAGCAAGGATATGCTTCATCCTAAGCATTGCATTTTACCTGATGCAACCTTAACTGTCATTAAACAAAAATCGTGTATGTTGATTTCCTAGGTTCTTAATACAGGGTTTGTGTGCCACATTGGGTAGGTTCTTAGGGTTAAGGTGGGGAGAGGGAAAAATGACAAATGACCAGAATGTGGAATACTTGTATGCTATAATATACAAATTATAATACTCCTTAAATTATAAGTAAGTATTACAGGATGTTTTCTTATCCTAAGAATTAAATAAACCTGTTACTTTAAAAAAGAAAGCATGAAAAATACACAACCTGTTTTATGTAGCCACAACATCATCATCTTACTTGAGTTAACAGCTGGATTTGAACTCTGGACCTTCAGTTCAAACATCTGCTTCTTGAACCACAGAATTGTCTAACTTCTTACACCAGCCACTAAAGGAGGGCTTAGCATGTTTTTCACCAGTGGGTTACATAGTTGTTTATTAGACAGCAGCAGCATGCTGGAGATCAGGAAGCCCTGGCTCTGGGAGAAGAGTGTGTTTTTATTAGGATAACCAAAACACATCTGAAAAATAGTGTGGCTCAGTAGCTGTCATTCATTCACAGGAGGGGGAAGAAGAGTCTGGTTTAAATCCCTTTACCACATCAAGCAAAGGGTGAACATGAACATGAACCTGGGATTCCCACATCCTTAGTAAATGCACTAGCCATTCAGCTAAGGATCACAACACAGGCCCTAGCTCTTCCTCTGGCCATTTTATGAATCTAGCCCTTAATTTTCTTTCCTTGTATTTTAAAACGGACCCAAAACCAAATTATATTTATATTTATATCTACATATAAATAGTATACTATATTATCGGAACAATGTGGTGAAAAGCGCAGATCCCAGACTGTTCTGGTTTTCTTATGAAGTATGTCTGAAAAAAAGCTGAGGCAATCCAGTGGCAAACTTCAAATTAGGGGTAATTTTGGAACTCTTGCTCTGTATCAAGCTAACGTTCATCAAAGTACCATAAAAAATCATAGAGTAGTCAACATTTACTTTGTGTTTATTTTTTGTCATTTTAGTGACATTTTTACAAAATAAAGATTTAAAATTCATGTTAAAGTGAAAACTTTTGTCTCTGTCTTAACTATAGAGCCATGACCAGTGATTTCACAATAACATGGAAATGAACACTAGAATATACTATCATATTAAAAAAACTGAGGGCTACATTTAATGACATCCAGGCATATGCTATTAAGTTTAATGAGAGTTGCATAGTTTATAGAGTTGTATCCCTTCTCGGGATGCATAAATAAGCAAAAATGTATGCATAGGTGAATAGACTCAGACCATGTCAAGCAGAATGTCAGAGGAGACTATTCGTGAAAGTTGCAGTAGGAATGGTATAAATGTGGGAAGACACAGTAAGCCATGCATCTCTGCTTGTTGAAAGGATGTCACCTAAAGAAAAAAGATGCTAAGTACATTTTCAATATAATCTAGATGATTTAGGAGCCTAAATCCAATTTTCAAAAGGGACATAGACACTTGGTGCCAGATTTGTTAAGGTATTCAGGTATCTAACGATACAGATGGGTATCTTGTGGGATTCATCCAGCTCTTAGAAACCAAGTCTCATTGACAGTCCATGGAACATTTGCTTCTAAATCAGTTAGGTGCGTTTGAAAATTTTACCCACTCTGTTTAGAAAACAAACAAACCAGCCTCCTCAAACACTAAATGTATATCAAATCCATGCATATTAACTGTAGCTGGACTGTTGTAGTACAGTTTTCACCAGGGTGCTATTAGAGATACGTAGGCTACAGACATACCACCTTATGTTGTACTGTATCTTGTGAGATCTGGAATGCTATGCTGTGTGAAAAATTGGATGAGAGATGTCTACGGAATGCCTATTGGTGGTTAGCAATTCCCATTTAGAAATGGGATTCAGTTTAGTGATTCAGGAGGTGGGACTCTGGTTCAGTTCTGACACAGAGTGTCCCAGCACTATACCTGGTAGGAGTCTTCTGTCTTTCACAGAAGAGGAAAACCTGAGGTAATCAGTATGTTCATCCTCTTAAAGAGTTGTGTAATCATTTATATATCAGTTTTCATTGTTAAGTTCCATTAGGATGATCATTAAATATACCAATACATTTTTCATAAGTGTAGGAGAGTATTAACTTCAGGGTCCTGGCACATTCCAACCTAAAGCAATGAATTATGCCTCCCTGAATTCTCTTTAAGGTATCAGTTGGATACAATGTGTTTCATTGCCTAGCCTAAATAGATGCATAAGTTTGTTTTTGTACGTTCATCCTCTTAGAGATTGTGTGATCCTTTATATATCAGTTTTCTTTGGAAAATTATTCTTCGAGTGCTTGTGCATGAGCGTTGGAAACTTTTCCCTTAGCAGCTCCCATCGGGCCAGCAGGGGGCCCCCCTTTGTGGCGCCACTGTGCCGTGCATATCTACCCCCGCTAGCTCAATCCCCTCCAGTTCCTTCTTACTGTCCGTGGTGGTGTTGGAACAACTTCTTGCTCTCGTACGAGAAGCAATCCCTTAGCATAAGAGTTATTTAGCTGTTATCAGTTCGTTAACATTCCCTTGTTGTGGACACTTAACAGATTAGGTGCTCGGAGACTTCCAGCACTCGCCCCAGGCCGCGGTGCATGCCGCAGGCCCAAGGATTTAAGGCTTGCGCCACGTGCCGCAAATCTATGCCAGTTAGTGACCCCCATGACTTCTGTCTGCATTGCCTGCTGGAAGCACACTAAATGGAGCGGTGTACGATTTACAAGGCGTTCTAGCCAAGAACAAAGAAAGAGAGAGACTTTCGTTTGAAACAGTTGTTGATGGAGGCCTCACTGCAGCCACTGGGCCCGGAACGCCCAACGTCAACTCCAGTTTCCTTGGTATGAAGTGCCCCGGAGTTGTCAAGAGACATGGTGCTGGCCAAGCACTGCAAGCCATCAGCCTCGGAGCGCCAAAGTAGGCCCTGGCACCGTTCATCCTCCCTGGTGCGGCCCAAGGTGAAACTGAAGGAAAGGCGTGGACATTCTCTGCAAAGGAGACCGGTGCCATCTAAGGCCCTGGACACCGGGAAGAGCGTGATGGATGCTGTCCCAGTGTTGTCACCGACGGTATCAGCACCACAAGTCCCACCAAGTCCAGCTCTAAGTGAACTCAGTGCGAACGACGGGCTCAAGGGAGTAGTAGATCAGCCCTCCATGCTTGACACCTTTGAGGTGGTGAAGGACCTTATCGGGTTATCGGCAGTGAGCCCCCCCCCCAGCCAGGGAAAAGCCCCCGGCACCTGTGCACAGGGTGATATCAAGGGGAAAGCCGGCAATGGTGCATTGTTCGAGGACACCGTCCTGGAATCGCTCCTGGTGTTGGTCCTGGTCGAGCTCCGAGTCCATGGACTCAGAGGGAACTCCCGGAACCAGAGGTGAATCAACGCGTGGAATTGATGGAAGAGGCCGGCATCAGGAAGAGATGAGCCGGTCGTCGCCAAAGGCTCCCAGAAGACACAGGTCCTGGTCTCGAGAGCATCAATACCAATCCTGGTCCAGGTCCTGAGAGCAGCAGTTTCGGTCCCGCTCCCTATTGGCAAGAAGCTGCTCGCCCACCTCCCGCTGGCAGAGATCGATGGCACCACCGTGGCCTTCGCGTTCGGTGTTCTGGAGTCTGGCGCTGACTTGGACCGGTACATTTACCCGCACCAGGCACCGGATAATATGGAACACCAGGCTGGTTGGCACCCACAGTGGGGGCCAACAGGACACTGGCCCTTCTGGACCCCTTGGGCCTACCACCAGCGGCAAGGGGCTCCCTCCAGAGCCAGCTACTTGGTACAGCAGCCCCGGTCCCCCCAGCAGCGTGCGTCCGTGCGGGAAGCTACGGTGTCCAAACCACCTACATCTTCGTCAGGTGAGAGACCAGAGAGACCGGCACTGAGTCCGGTGTGGCCACGAGGTCATCTGCCTTGGCCTGAGCTGGAATTACCTCCCTTGGGAGCGAGGGCCAGGGAGACCGGCAAGAGGAAGCTGAGCAGCGTCTGACCTCCTCGTCATCCCTGGATGAAGCGGTGGCGGGCACAGCGGTATCAGGGCCCCCACCAATAGACTACTGAGCCCACCAAGAACTGCTGCATAAGGTCGTCCGTAACTTGGGGTTGCAGGCTGAGGAGATGGTTGAGCAGGAGGACCCCATGGTGGACATTCTGAGCCCAGAAAGTCCGTCCAGAATAGGGGTCCCACTCATTAAGACCATCCAGTCAAACTATAAGACTATATGGCAGACCCCTGCCTCCAGCGTGCCAACAGCCAAAGTTGTAGAGCACAGGTACTTCGCCCCATCAAAGGGATATGAGTTCTTGTTCCGCCACCCAAACCCATGTTTCCTGGTAGTCTCAGCGGCAAGAGCGCCATGGGCAGCAGGCCCCGGCCCCTAAGGCCAAGGAAGCGAAATACCTGGACCTGTTTGGCAGGAAGATGTATTCGTCAGGTGGCCTCTAGTTGAGGATTGCTAACCAACAGGCCATCCTCAATAACTTCAACTCCTGAGCGGCAGTGGGGAAGTTTAAGGACAACCTCCTGCAGGGTTCCCAACAGGAGTTCATGGCCCTGGTGGAAGAAGGCAAGGCTATAGTGAAGACCTCTTTCCAAGCGTCCTTGGATTGGCTGATGTGGCGATCAGGACAATCGCCTCTGGCATGGTTATGTGGCAATCGGCGTGGCTTCAGGAGTCAGGCCTGCTGCCTGAGGTCCAGAATTCGCTTCAGGACCTCCCCTTTGAAGGGCCCAGACTCTTTTCGGATCAAAGCTCTTTTCGGAGCTAGGCAAAGCTGCATAGCCTCAAAGACTCGAGGGCTACGCTCAAGTCGCTGGGTATGCAAACCCGGCAACTCAGAGGAAGCCCTTCAGGCCACAGCCTCCCCCTCAGCGCCACGACCTGTCTCGGCTTAGGCTTGAGCCACTACCTTACCGCAGGTGAGGCAGAGATAACAAAAAGCGGTGCAATAATAACAACTCTAATAGGCCGGATGAGAGCCAAGGCCAACACAAATCACAGCTGGGCCCTAAGCCAGGCTTTTGAAGATGCGCTCGAGGACAGCGTATCAGTTCAATCACTGGATCTGTCCCCTTGTTTCCTGAGCTGCCTGTCCCATTTCTCCAGCATTACATCGGACTGTTTGGTGTTGCACATGGTGCGAAGCAGGTATGTGCTGCAGTTTTCCTCCATCCCTACCCTCTGTTCACTTGCTCCTAGAAGCAGGGGTGTAGAGATTGTACTGCAAGACCTAAGGAGGAAAGGGTTCTACTCCTGTTACTTCCTCATTCCCAAGGCCAAAGGGGGCCTTTGTCCCAT
Source organism: Gopherus evgoodei (assembly GCF_007399415.2). NCBI lineage: Eukaryota > Metazoa > Chordata > Testudines > Testudinidae > Gopherus > Gopherus evgoodei. The sequence continues at coordinate 262,443,469 of NC_044323.1, forward strand.
TCTAGACCTGCGCGGGCTCAACAAGTTCCTGGTCAAGGCCCAGTTCCGCATGGTCTCTCTGGGCACCATCATCCCTTCCCTGGATCCGGGGGACTAGTATGCTGCCCTCGACATGAAGGTCATGTACTTTCATGTCGCCATCCACCAAGCACATCTCCGGTTCCTGCATTTCACCGTGAGCCAGGACCATTACCAGTTCATGGTTCTCCCATTTGGCCTAGCTGCGGTCCCACGGATGTTCACAAAATGCATGGCGGTGGTGGCCGCCTTCTTACGAAGGCAGAGGATTCAGGTTTACCTGTATCTCGACGACTGGCTCCTTGTGGGTTGGTCCGAAGAGGAAGTTCGGACCCACGTGCAGGTGGCCCTAAGACTATTCCGCAAGCTGGGGCACCTGGTCAACGTCCCCAAGTCCACTCTGATTCCAATGCAGAGAGTGAAATTCATAGGGGTGGGACTAGACATGGTGCGGGAAAGGGCGAGCCTGCCAGAATCCCGATTCTGGACCATCCAGCAAGCAATCAACTCCTTGTGCCAGTTTCCCACTACAGTGGCCAGGTGCTGCCTGCGGCTGCTGGGCCACATGGCAGCACTTGCATGCATGTAGTCAAGCATGCCAGACTGAGACACAGGATTCTGCAGGCGTGGCTCACACATGTATGTTGCCCCGTCAGGGACCCCTCCTAAACTTGGTAGTGACAGCCCTGGGGGATGTGCTGGACTCCTTGCTGTGGTGGCGGTCCCAGTCCATGGTTTGCAAGGGCATCCCCTTTGCTGAACAACAGCTAGATCTGACATTTGTGATGGATGTGTCAGATCTCGGATGAGGTGCTCACCTGGGGGACCTCAGGACTCAGGGCTTGTGGTTGGAACTAGAGCAGTTGCTCCATATCAATGTAAAGGAGCTCAGAGCGGTTCATTTAGCCTGCCAGACATTTCACGTCACTCTGAGTGGCCACAGCATGACAGTTCTGACAGACAACACTACTGCCACGTTTTATATAAACAAGCAGGGTGAAGCCCGTTACTTGCCATTCTGCCATGAGGCCCTCTTCCTCTGGGACTTTTGCATAGCTCACACCATTCACCTCGAGGCATCCTATCTCCTGGGGGAGTGGAACGAATTGGCAGACTACCTCAGTAGGTTGTACCGCATGCACAAGTGGACGCTGAGAGCGGATGTCGTGTGTTTGCTCGTCCTCAAGTGGGGGTTTTCCCGGGTAGACCTGTTCTCCACTAAGGGCAACGCTCAGTGCCCACAGTTCTGCTCATTCCAGGGTTGCAGCCTGGGCTCAGTGGCCGATGCGTTCACGATCCCATGGGGAAGGGACTTGAAATACACCTTTTCCCTATGCTGCTGGTTCACGAAGTCCTACTCAAGGTGCGCAGGGACAAGCGACAGTCATCCTCATTGTCCCAGCCTGGCCCCGCCAGCACTGGTTCACTATGCTCCTGGAGCTGTTGGTGGAAGCCCCGGTAACCCTGCCGCTACACTGGGATCTCATCATGCAGGAACGAGGGTTGCTTCTCCACCCCAACCTGCAATCGCTGCACCTGACGGCATGGAAGCTCTGTGGCTAAATGCTTTGGAGAACCAGTGCTCCCTACCTGTGCAACAAGTTCTACTTGGTAGTAGGAAGCCCTCTACTAGGAAGACTTACTTGGCCAAGTGGAAGAGGTTCTCATGCTGATGTGGGCCCCAACAGGAGCAGCCACACCAGGCCCCAGTGCCGTCCGTCCGAGAGTACCTACTGCACCTCAAGCAGCAAGGACTGGCTCCGTCCTCCAACAGAGTGCACCTGGCGGCCATCTCCGCCTTCCATCCGGGGTTTTCAGGGGGCTCGGTGTTCTCCCACCCAATGGTGGGGTGGTTCTTTAAAGGTCTGGAGCGGGTGTTCCCGTACTCACGCCCCCCAGTCCCTCCATGGAATCTCAACTTAGTCCTCTCTAAGCTCATGGGGCTCCCGTTTGAGCCCCTTGCTACCTGCTCCCTCCTCCACCTTTCCTGGAAGGTGGTATTCCTGGTGGCTATCACCTTGGCCAGAAGGGTATCTGAGCTGAGGTCACTCACCTCGGAGCCACCATATACAGTTTCATAGAGCCAAGGTGCAGCTCCATCCGCACCCCAAGTTCATCTCTTAGGTGGTCTCAGAATTCCATCTGGATCAGAACATTTTTCCGTCAGTGTTTTTTCCCAAACCCCATGCAGACCCAAGTCACCACAACCTGCACACCCTTGATGTCCATTGAGCGTTGGCTTCTATTTGGAGTGCACTACGCCCTTTCATAAATCCACGCAGCTGTTCATTGCCGTAGCTGAGAGAATGAGAGCTTGGACTGTGGATTGCATTCGAGTGTGTTATGACCTCACAGGTGTTCTGGCCCCGGCCGGTCACGGCCCACTCGACCAGGGCTCAAGCAGCTTTCACGGCTTTCCTGGCACAGGTCCCAATCCAGGAGATCTGCAGGGCAGCCACCTGGTCATCGGTGCGTACCTTCATGACCCACTATGCGGTCAACCAGCAGGCCCAGGAGGACACGGCAGCTGGCAGGGTGGGCCTCCGATCAGTTGTTTGGTGACTCCTACCCTCCTCCAAAGGTAAGCTTGTGATTCACCTAATGTGGAATGGATGTGAACAAGCACTCAAAGAAGAAAAAAATACTTACCTACCTTTTCGTAACTGTTGTTCTTCGAGATGTGTTGTTCACGTCCATTCCACCACTCGCCCTCCTACCCCTCTGTTGGAGTCACCAGCAAGAAGGAACTGGAGGGGGTCGGGCCAGCGGGGGGGGGAGTATAAATGCACGGTGCAGTGGCACCACTAAGGGGGGACCCTGCCGGCCCGACGGGAGCCTCTAAGGGAAAAGTTTCCGATGCTTGTGCACATGGCACGCGCAGGCCTAATGTGGAATGAACGTGAACAACACATCTTGAAGAACAACAGTTACGAGAAGATAGGTAACTGTTTTTTTCATTCGAACGAAAAGTGTTTTATACAGCCTGTGAGCAGCAAACAAAAAACAAATGCTGCAACTTGAGAATGAAAATCAAGGTTAAAAATTTGTATGTGAAATCCTTTTTGATGGGTGGGGGAATGAATTCTGCTAAACAGCACTTTTGGGGGTGAGGACTGGAAAAAGTGAAATGTTGAACTGGATTCTCTCTGAAGCTTTCCAATAATATGATTTACTTCTCTTGTTCCCCACACTGGTACCCCATACCAGCCTTGCAGTTGAGATTAATAACAGTTCTGCCTTTTGCAATTGAGATTAATAAGTTCTCTACTTTTGCACATCAAAATCAACTCTCCAGTCCATTTAATAGCATAAATAATAGTATTTAGACATCAGCTTACTTGATTACAGTCCTGACTCATTTGTGGGCACAATATATGTGAAGTCGCTTTTGCCATCTGTTACACCAGTGTCTATCCAGTGTAACTATTGAAGTCAGTGGAGTTACTCTGTATTTACACTGGTATTACTGATGACAGACTCTGGTCTAAATGCTATTACTTGCACTTGCAATAAATTATAAAATTATACTCATGATTAACTGCACATGCAGAAATAGAAGCAAATTTGACAAACAGTCATGAAAAGCCTTTGGTTTGCTTCTAGCACTACATGACCATGTAACTATTTAATTAATACGCACGTTTACAGTTTGCATTAATCATATGTTGTTTTGAGATTTTATTTTATCTTTCTAAGTTTCAGTTTAAAACTTTGATTTTTTTTTCTTTTAGGAGACCTTAGGACGGAAATCTAAAAGGTTTAAAACCAGAGCAGCTAAAGCTTCTACTCTTTGCTTAATTGTAACTTGGTTGATTATATAGTACTCTGTGACAGGCAGAAAATTTCCATAAGTTGAGGGTGCAGGCCTTACCTATCAAACATGAATGACCTACAGGGCTAATGCCTGAATGCTAATTCTGACAGCTTTTAAAATCAGAGGTTTACTGTTGATTAGGACTTTTCAGTTTTAGGGACTAATCAACAGCTGTTGGCCTGATTGTGAAACTGAGCTGAGTCAGGGGTGACAAACCTGAGATGTCGGAAGCAGGGACTCTGATCCTTCCATGACTAGTGGGCAAGACTTGCATATGCATACTTGGCTATGTCTATTCTGTAATAAAATTATGCCATGATGATGTGTATGGTTCAAGGGTTTGCCATTTTGAGTGCTGATGCACTTTTGTTACCTTGGCCCTCTGTCTTATAACTATCAATTCTGTATGTCACCTTTGGCCTTCCATGAGCTAGGGACATTACATTGCTTCTCAAGAGAGCCCAAATACATTTAGTTTCCACAAGAGCTTTGAAAGCTGTGTCCGCTCTTGATAACAATGATCCAATTCCTCATTTACATTCATTAATTGTAATTTACTTCTGCTTACAACGTCTGAGTGGGTCAAAAGAAGTGTTAGTGTACATGAGAAATCAGGACAGAAACTTTGCCAGACAGTACCTTAAATTGTGTAGGCAAAATACAACATCAGGAAAATCTTTATTTTCCATAAAAATTGAGAAAAGAAGATCTGAAGAGTGAAGAGAAAATAAGTGAACCACAATATCCAAGTCTTTCTCCTTCAGAGAGTATGTTCTTCAATACATAAAATATATCTTTGATGGACTGTAAACTCTTAAGGCTTATTTCAGCTTCTCAAACCAATCTATGTGTACTAAAGAGTTAGATCTCCAAATTATTGTTACCCTTTTTGCTGAAGAAATAATAATATAAAAGTTATAGTTTCTGTTTGAATAGACCCAAATGAACACAATTTAGGACAACATGTTGATCTGTGGATCCACTGAACAATCAGCCAAAAACTTGAGAGCATCTCATTGGCAAATATCTCTCCTGATGGCAAACTTAATTCCTGGATATCTTCTGCCTGACGTAGATTGTTCTTTGAAGTTCTTTGAAAAATACCTCATACACTGCTTTTTCATATATATGGCGTCACATACCCAGTTCTTCTGTATTATATTGTCTCATACAACCAGTATGAGCCTTTTTATGCTTACTCTGATGAAAGCACAGAAGCAGCTGTGAGGATCTAGGGCCTGATCCAGTGTCCCCTGAAGTCGGTGGAAAGATTCCTGTTGACTTTGGTGGACATGGGATCATATCCCTAATAATTTTAAACATATTTTTGGGATAAGTCCAGGGTATATATTTTCCCCGTGCTAGAAATTACCTTTCAGACACCTATATGATGGGTTTGTCATTCACAGAGCTGGATGTATGAGCATGCAACTGGGCAATGTTAAGGCTCTTGGCTTAATTCATAGTAGCTTTAAGTGAACTCCATTACAATTTTTTTTATAACCCATAGCCAGAGGTGTAAAGTAAATAATACTTTTTTGCACTTTTATAGCACCTGTCATCCAATAATATCAAAGTTCTTTACAAATGCTAATTAGTCAAGACTCACAACAGACATGTGATGTTTGTATGCAGGAGCATTTAATGTGCAATATGTTGGGTAATAACATTAGAGCACTGCATGTTTTAAAACTGAACTAGCTCTTTATTATTAAGAGAACTTTTTACAGAGGTGTTGCAGCTAGCATTGCAGCCCTGGGCACACCGACTGGCTATCTGGTGCCTCCTCCACATTTTCCTTCTGCAAACTGTGCTCCTTCCTCCAACTTCCATGCAGGTTGCCACATCTTTCTTTTTGATAATTTTTGTTGTGTCTTTCGTGCAAGTATTTGCCCATGCCAGAGGTTACTAATATATAGCTCACCTATGGGATCTGGCCTTAATTGCTAGCCCATTGCAGCCTGTTAGACCGTATATATCTCTTAAAGTATGCTGATCTTCAAACCAGTCTCCCACTTTTTGTTGTGTTCTTGCTACTGGTGGGGGACTTGCTTCCTTCATTCTGTTGCATGGTGTCCTCCTGCTGGTTCTCCTAACTCTCCTGTGTCAAGCCAGCTAAAGCTTCAGGCTCTATCTAAATTCCCATGGTCCTGGTCTTGGCCCTGTCAGTTCAGATGTGCTCTCTACTGCTACTCTGCAGTTGTCTGGTTTAATCTCTACCACTGTCCTGAGTCTGCAGCTACCTCATATGATCTGTGTCTTACTGCACCTTGGACTGTTGTCTTTTGCCATTGCTTTTTGTGGCTCTTTGATAGGTGAACCCAGACCTGCTCATCTGTGAATAATGGCCTCAGGTCCTTTGATCTTTTGAGTAGCAGGCTGTCTGCTTAGCCTGGTGTTCTCCTATCTGCTTCTGTGTCCTGTCCATCATTCCTCCACTGGAGTGTGGCAGACTACCCCTCCTGGGAAGCAGAGTCTTGGTTTCTGTGACCCATCAGTCTCTGAAATGGGCTACTGTTTAGTCCCTGGGAGGGACCTGTCTTTTCTTTGCCATCAATCTCTAGGCTGTCTTTATTACACACTCTGCTTTCCCATTGCTTTGTGGGTACCCAGAGGAAGATGTCTTGTGTCCAAATTCCTGTTTGATGCTGAAGCATTTGAATTCTGCTGCAGTGTTCTGTGGCCCCTTGTCTGAACATAGCATGTCAGTTATATCATACCTTTCAAAATGCACCTTCAGTTTTCTGATCACAGTTCTTGCCTAGTGTTCTCTGGATATACCTCCTCCCAGAAATGTGACCGGGTAGTTCCTGTCATTAAAAGTGAATAGGTCTTTTCCAACCTTTGCTCAGGTTAAGGTTCGGATTTCATATGGCTGTACAGTTTTCCTCTGTTGTCGCTCGCTATACTTTTTGCACGTCTCACTTTGTTACATGAATGCTCTCAATTGAGCATTCATGCCTGGACAGCAGATATACTCTCTGGCTCATCTCAGGCATGCCTCTGTCCACAGATGAAAAGTGTATATCTGTCTCTTGACATCAGCTCTTAAATTTAATGGGATTACTGCCCAGCCCCCGTAAACAATATCCCGTCCTGCACACACGGCTCTTCCTTCATCTGGCAGTAGGGGGTAGTTTCCTGTGGCACTTGCTCCTTGTAATCTGGCCAACTTTGAAGTTTTGATAATTCTATTGCCTGTAGTACCCCATCTTTATTACTGTTTCGTAGGATTGCTTGGAACCTCCCGTCAGAGAAGCAAAGATATGCATTCTGATAGGTATCTCCTGTTCCTCAGAGCCATCTGCATTGTACTCTGTAAGGTATGGCCAGCTCAGTGGTTCTTCCACCAGTAATGAGCAGTAGTGAATTTACTTCTCCTTACTTCTTCTTGCATTGTTCAGGTAAGGCCTACATACCTCATCCTCAACTCACAGTGCTTAAATCTCAATAACATATATTGTAGTCGCTTGGGTGCACTCTGCAGTGGCTTATTCAGAATGCTTCCTAATGGCTTTAGATTAGACTACATGTCTGCCTTGTGCCCAGGGTAGATTTAATTTATATCAATTTGATTTAAATCATGATTTAAATCACTAGTCAGGAAGACTTGATTTAATAATGGATTTCTACATAAAAGAGCATTCTTGTTGGTTGTTATAACCTTAATACATATTCTTCACAACTCAGAGATAGATATAGGTTTATTTTTAGAAGGTACACACTATACATTTTTAAAGTGATTTATTTTGAAAACTTTTCAGATTAGTCTTGCAGCTATGTCAGAAAATGAATGATTGTTTGGTTATTTCATTTATGAAAGGTAATTGAAGCAGATATTTATGAAGTCATTGGGAGGTGAACTATCTCCAGGTCAACTGGTTAATCATTAATATTTGGAGGACTTTCTTGCCATACTATAGTCAGAGGAGAACACCACCAGACATTTAAATTGTTTTATTTAACTAAAACAACAATGTTATAAATTCTGGATTTTTTTCTTCAACAGCAAACATATAATATTTTAACAAAACAAGCATATGAATTTTTGAATTTAGTTAAACATTAAAGTTTTTTAAAATCAGGTTTGTTTTTTAACTAAAGTAGTTAAATGAAATATTGAAAAAAAATTAAATCGACTGTCAGCCTGGTCAACATGAGAAACTTAAAATATTGGCTTCTGCAGGTAACTCAGTTGTCTTCACCTTCATTTTCCTGCTTGTTTATAATCTGGAAAAGAAAAACAAGCTTTCCTGCTTTTTCAGGTCCCAAATGATTTCTCAATTTGGAATGAATTAGTCCAAAGGAAGAAAGTATTCTTTCTACACCGGCAGAAGAAGCTACTGCTTAAAAGTGAGATTATCACTTCAACAGTCTCTGAATCCAAGTGCTTATGTAACTTTCACCAGTTCACTAGTGTGACTTTCTTTAAAACATCATCAGCAAACATATATTTCTTGAATGGTTCTTATTCCCAGACTGGGTCTCTTTTACAGCCTGCTGCCATTATAGGTTTTCCCTTCTAGTGAGAGAATGGTATGGTAGATTTCAAATCAATGAAGGCTACACTCAGAAAGACCTCAAGACTTCTGGAATATGCTGCTCAAACAGTTTCACTTTTGTTTCTACTGCCTGTGCCTGCCTTCTCCCATTTATCTCCAGACTTCTCGTTGTCCAGATCTATTCTGCCCCCAACAATCTTCTGTTCAATAAATATTTTGAAACTTTGCACTTTTAGAGAGAGGTAAGGGATTGACTTTGTGTACACGATTTTGTAGAGGGACAATAGGATTGAGGTCTGTTATTTCTCACCTATGTATTTATTTATTTAAAAACATTTTTGCTGTTAACAAGCATGCTATCTCTGGAGACACAAATCCACAGTTTGAGAACTACAAAACTAATCATCTCTGATTGTATCTTCTAGATTGAGCAATGAGTTTTATTGGGTAGATAGAAAGATTAACCTAAATAATCTATACAGAAGCCCTGGGAACCCCATAAAATTGGGTCCCTAATCCATGAACTGTTGGAACTCACTTACAAAACTTTTCTTAAACATTACATGAATATATTGTCTCATACTATAGCATTAGAATTTATAATCCCTATTGCATGATGAGATATCTTTGAGCTATAATGTACCTTAATTAAAACTATCTTTAGATATATTTTTTCTCAAAAAGCATTCTATCAAAACAATCTGATTTAAATATTTTTTTTAAATCATTGATTTTTATCCACCCTGCTTGTGTCCAAAGGTGAGCTGATGGAGTTGTTCCATTCCAAAGGGCACAGTCAGTGGGTTCTTTCCTATCTGAACATATCCCCTTTCTGTCTGTCAGGGCTCTTCTAGCAAATGCTGTGTGCTGCTGGCTTTGCATCAGGGTTCTAAGGTGTCACACAGTAGATGTAGCTACCCCACAGTGTTGTAGTACTTTAGAACTGGTGTCTAGTTTATGATTTCCATACTCCTTGTAGCATCCTATGCTCCTCCCTCCAAGTTCAATATAGGTTGCTACAAGGAGTATTCTCATTTTACATTTAGGTAAATTGTGGCATAGAGAGATTCATTCAGAAAATCATTGGCTGATCTAGACTGAAACTAGGAGTCCTGACTCTCAAACCTATACTATAGGACACACTAAAAGTAACCAAGAGTAAATAATTTTGCAAGAGTTTCCACTGAAGTCATTGAATACTTGTCCCCTGCCATGTGACTGGGTATAACCTTTGATAATCCCAATTCATTTTATGTGACTGGGGACAGAAAATAAAGATCAGTCTACTAATCTGTTATGATCAACTTTGTGTGTCATACCTTTATTACAGATTGAATCAACTGTATATTGTAAGACCTAGAATTAAATAGAAATTCTAACTGAATAAAAAAGTTAAATATTGTCATGTGATGAAGTATGTATAAAAAGTTGAACCATCAAAACTGCAAAGTAACGTGATCACAACAACTAGGAAGAAAGTGATTTGAAACGTGAAATCCTAGTCGCACTGGTTAACACTCTAATAGCATGTTAAATTGCTGAAAAAGAGATCTGTACTTTAAAATGGAGCTTTGAAGGATACAGGCTTGGCTCAAAGCACGGATTCAAATTTAGATGAATTTTTGCTCTGTGTATCTTGAGTTTCAGTCTTGAATTGCAAACTGCAAAACTTTGGGTGAAGATGTGACAAATTGAATATTAATGATTTAGGTACTGACCAACACATGTCCATGGGCTATGTGATTTGTTAAGTATATATTTCATACCCTTTACCCCAAAACAATTATTTAAAACACAGCCCAAAATTTTGCTAGCGACTGAGTAGGTTTTCGTGGTCATTAAACTGACATTTCTAGCTGGCATTTCATGTTGTGAAAAATCAAATTGGATAAGGTCACTTGTAGCACAATAAAGTATGACCAACATAAGAAGAGATTTTTCTGGTCATTGGACATGTGCAATAGAAATATGGGAATATATTCATTTATGTTTAGACTTGAGAACAGTTATTGATGACAAACATTTATAGTGTGTGTGCATATTTTTGTATGTATATATAATTGTGTGTGTGTGTGTGTGTGTAATATATTGATGGAAAGCTATGCTGAAGCAACAATTTATGCATTTAGTCAGAAGAGTGTTTAGAAGTTATCACAAACTTTAATCTCTTGTGGGAGTGAATTCCAACATCCAGTTCCAGGTCCTGAGGAGGTTCTCTCTCCTGTGCTCATGTGCCTTTGCCTATCAGTTGATCATTTCACTGCTCTTGTGGATCATAGAATTCATGGCAAGTCAGGGTCTTTTAGGTAATAAAATCCAGTTCCATGGAGGGCTTTTAATATTAGAACAGAACCCTACAACTGGACTTTGTGTTATTAGGCGGCAGCCCAGAGGATGGAGCTTTTTGTGGGAAAGTGTTCAGGATAACTTGTGTTTCTAAGCAGGCAGTCTGTTACATTTTGTGCAAGCTGGAGCTTAATAGTGTGCATGGCTTTGTGCCTATATATAATGAATTATTGGAATGAAGCCTGGAGCCCATAGATGCATGATCACCATAATCAAGTCTACGTTTAATAGGATAGGTCTTAATCTTCTGGCCATCTGCAGATAGTGGGGAATGTTTTTTGCAACTGTGGCTGAAATATTTGGTCAACAATATCAGATGCTACAGAGAGCTTCAACAGAATGAGTTTGGATGCATTATACATGTGCTTGAAGAAATGGAGATAATCCAACAGAGCAATGAATACTGGCTAGTTCTGATTGGAAGCCTGACTGGATGAAATCTAGGATTTCTGGAGGCTAACAGATGACACTATAGACTGCCTTGTTTGTAAATACTCTATTTGGTGAGAAAAGGGAATGTAGACATGGTGTGGTAGTTAGCAAAGTCCGCAACTTCAAGCAATGGTTTCTTAAGAAGACTGAGAGAGGACATGATAACACTTTTAATAAACTGTCAGAAAACAGTTTACATAAAATGTTGTTACAAGGGGGAGGAAGAAAAATTGTTCTCCTTAACCTCTGAGGCTAGGACAAGAAGCAATGGGCTTAAATTGCAGCGAGTGTGGTTTAGGTTGGACATTAGGAAAAACTTCCTGTAAGGGTGATTAAGCACTGGAATAAATTGCCTAGGGAGGTTGTGGAATCTCCGTCACTGGAGATTTTTAAGAGCAGGTTAGACAAACACCTATCAGAGATGGTCTAGATAATTCTTATTCCTGACTTGAGTGCAAGGGACTGGACTTGATGATCTCTCAAGGTACCTTCCAGTTCTATGATTCCGCACTTGTTGGACTATTGTATATTTTTGGGTGGGCAGTAAATTCCTCTTCTCAAAGAAGATGTTTACATTCTCTGTGAGAAGATTTGCCAGGTGCTCCCAACTCACTTTTACCGTCAAGGAATGGCCCTAACTACTGTCATTTCCTCTCTGACTACTGATTGTGGGAATGGGCCTGATTCTTGGAAGAAACGCATTATGTTTCTGCCTCCTGTCTCTGGTTGGCAGTGAAGCAATCCTGGGGATGGGAAATGTTCTCTGTGAAATAAGAGATTATTTCTTTGCTATGTTCCAATATGCAGTAAAGTCAGTTTAGTTTCAAAGTGACTTAGTCTGGAAGAGTTCTGTGAGCTTTGACATTGCTATCTTGGACAGAGCAGAGGTAGTCTCTTTGTGTGACTTCTTGGCACAAAACTAATATTCCTTAATTATGTTTTAGTAAACACTCAGTAGCTTCAGGTGTCCAAACTGAGACCACCTAAAAGGGCCTGACATTCACAAGGTAAGTGACCAGCACTTTCTGAGAATAAGGCCCCTTTAGGTATCTCAAGCTGAATGCCCTAAATCACTGTTCACTTATGAAAACCTAGTATTGCCAACTCCTAGCGATGTTGGAGTGTTTTTACCTGTCTCATGAAAATATGATGAAAGGCACCAACTTGTTAATTTAATCATATTCATAATGACCACTATCTCTTACGACTGTCCATGTGGCTAAAGCCAGCAAGATGGATGCCATTTCCCTACTGTGGAAATGAGGCTGACCTTAATAAATTTGACTGCCATGTCTTACTGTTTTCTGTGAGACTGCCCACAAGTAAAATGGTTGTTACTGTATGGTTCAGGGGGCAAGACATAGGGACTGTGAGGAGCAGCAGAAACACTGTGATAAGTGGATGGGGAAACTGAGGGGTGCCAGGTCACAGCGGGGATAAGGAGGCAGATGGAATGGGGTGCAGGAAAATGGGGTGGGGAAGAAGGATGGGGAAGGAAATTGAGGGGGGGTTCTGGAGCAGGAGGAGGAAAAGCAGAAGTGGGGCTGAGGGAGTGCTGCCCAATTTCTGACAGAGAAACTCGTGGGGAGAGCGGGGAAGTGTTGCTTCTTGCAAAAGGCTAAACCAGTGGTCCCCAACCTTTTTGTGGCCAGTAGCACATTCATATTTTCAGAAGAGCGTGGCGGGCACCAACAATTTTTCAACTTATTTTGTATTTGTACATTAAATTAGACCAAAAAAATCATATTTAATATTACATAATATATGAAACAAGAGAGAAGCTGGAGAAAAGCTACGAGGAAAGGGAACACTGGTGCCTGCAGCCCCAGAGTACTCTGTCTCCAGCAGGCACGGGGCCCCGGATTCTCTCCTCTGCTTGGACACTAGGCAGGTCCCGCGCCTGCCAGGGACTGAGAACACCGGCTCCTGCAGCCCCCGAATTCTCTGTCCCTGGCAGGCGTGGGGCTGCAGCTTCTCTTCCCTCCTGGAAACTAGGCAGGCACTGTACCTGCTAAGAACAGAGAACACTGCACCTGCAACCTGGGTTCTCTGTCCCCGGCAGGCGTAGGACCGTGGCTTCTTTCCCCTGCTAGGCACTAGGCGGGCACACATAAATGCCCTGGCGGGTGCCATGGCACCCACAGGCACTACGTTGGGGACCACTGGGCTAAACCGATCCCATATTGTTTTTATTGTGACTGATTGGTGATACCTATATTCGAGGATGATCTCTACCACGGATTTACATATGGATCCTGAGATGACTCAGGAGTCCGATCCTGGAACGGCAAATCCGGTCGTAGTAGGTACAGACATTTTGTGGCAGACCAGTGGCCTGCTGGGAGAAATTTCTTTCTTTTCCCTTCCTCCTCTCTGTCTTTTCATCTTCAAGGGGAAGGTGCTTCTCCTCGAAGTGGGCCACTGCCTGATGGAGGATATGATGCCGTTGGGCTCTTTTGGTGGCTTGCTCTTCCCAGTTTGTGATGTCCACATCCATTTTCTTAAGATACACTTTCAGTGTGTCTTTGTAGCGTTTCCTCTGAACACCACTGGATCTCTTATCATGGGTGAGCTGAGAGCAGAAGACTTGTTTTGGGAGGCGAGAGTCTGGCATCCTCACACAGTGCCAGCCCAGAGAAGTTGGTGCATGAGGATCATTGCTTCAAAGCTGGTGACATTGGCTTCAGTGAGGATGCTGGCGTTAGTGCTGCGATCTTGCCACTTGATATGAAGGATCTTCTGGAGGCATCATTGATGATACCTCTCCAAACTCTTGAGGTGCTGTCGATAGGTCACTCAGGTTTCGCATCCATAGAGGAGTGTAGGAATAACAGTTGTCTTATAGACCTGGATCTTGCTGTCCTGCCCTAGGTCACAGTCTGTGAAAATGTGTTGGAGCAATTTCCCGAAGGAAGCACTTATGCACAGGATCCTGTTCTGAATCCCACTGTGGATTTTTGCATTTTTGAGAAAGTTGGCTACCGAGGTAGCAAAAGTGCTCAACTGTCTTCAAAGTCTGACCCAGATTGATAGAGCACTTAGGCTTCTCAATATTGAGTGAGAGTCCTAGACTTTGGTAAGCTTGTGCAAGAAAATCCAGTATGGACTGAAAGTCATTCTCAGTGTCTGTGAGGATGACACAGTTATTAGCATACTGAAGATCAGTAATGGATGCCCTGAAGACTTCGAGTGGAGATGTCAAAGATTAAAGAGCCGCGCATCCATTCTATACTGAATGTCAACTCTGTTGGGGAGATGATCTTTAATGAGGACCAAAATGACTGCTAAATAGATGGAAAACAGTATTGGGGCAATAATGCATGCTTACTTAATCCCAGTTTTGATGACGAAAGTTCTGTCTCAAGGCCATTGCAGAGAAACGTGGCAGTCATCTGGTCATAGAGAAGCCTTAGGACCTTAATACATTTTGGAGGGCAGCCAAATCTGGCCAGCACCTTCCACAAGGCTTTGCAATTGACAGAGTCAAAGGACTTCATGAAATCGATGGAAACCATGTACAGGTCCTGATTTTGCTCCCAAGACTTCTCCTGGATTTGATGGGCAACAAAGATCATATCATTTGTCCCACAGGATGGTCTAAAACCACACTGAGATTCCAACAATATTTCCTCAGCAAAGAGAAGTAATCATTTTCAGAGGATACAGGCAAGAATTTTCCCTGCTCTAGATAGCAAAGCAAGGCCTCGATAGTTTCCACACTCCGACTTATCTCCTTTCTTAAAGATTGTAGCAATTTTAGCATTTCTCAAGTCTTCTGGAATCTTCTCATTATACCAGATATGAAGAAAAAGTTTGTGGAGCTTCCCTACCAGTTCTTCACCTCCAAACTTGTAGACTTCAGCTGGTATGCCATCTGACCATACTGCCTTGTTGTTTTTAGTTTTCATAATGGCTCATGTTACTTCTTCGAGGGTAGGATCAACAAGAGATTCTCTTTCATGTTCATGAGGTATAGATTTGATAATGGCATCAGAGACAGTTGACTCATGGTTCAGGAGTAACTCAAAAGGCTCCTTCCGTCTGGCTTTGATGGCTTCGCTGTCCTTAAAATACATTGACCTGTCTTGGGCTCAGAGTGCTGTGGGTCTATGGGACCATGAGCCACAAATGGTCCTTATTGCTTGAAAGAAACTCCTCATGTCATGTTTATCAGCATAAAGCTCAATCTCCTTGGCCTTTTTTTCACCACCACTTACTGTTAATGTCATGGATTTTCCTTTGGGCTTCAGCCATAAGTTGCTTGTATGACTCTTCTGCTGGTGTAATATGTCATTTTGCCACTTGTAGTGATCTTTTCTTTTCTGGTCAAGCAGGCCCTGAATCTCAGCATTGTTCTCATCATTCCAATCTTGGTGATGGTAGGTGACATAGCCAATGGACTCAGCACATGCCAAGAGAAGGGCAGTCTTTAATCCCTTCCAGAAATTTTCATTATCATCATCAGCTATAGGCATAGTGGCAAACTTCTCTTGGAGACACTGCTGAAGTTTCTCTTGAGTCACTATAATCTTCAAGAGGCTTGACGTTGAATTTCTTTTGTACTGATTTTGCCTGCTTGCGATGCCTTTAGGCAATCTGGAAATTCATGATTGATATGACAAGGAGATTGTCTGTACAACCCTAATGGATAACAAAGATAATGTACATCTGGAAAGAAGGACTACTATTGTTGCCAGAGAACTTGCAAGATATAACATCGACATTGGTGCCCTGAGTGAAACAAGGTGCCCAGATAAAGGTCAACTGAGAGAACAAGGTGGAGGACAGGAGCATTCATGGTGTTGGTTTTGCAATTAGGAATAAGTTTGTCAGTCATCTTACAGAATTTCCTGTAGGAATCAATGAACGTCTTATGACTCTTGTCTTGAGCTCAGCAACAACCAGTCAGCTGCTGTCATTAGTGTGTATGCGGATGTTGAGGATATCAAGGAACAATTCTATAAAGATCTTGACAGAGTCTTAACAACATTCCCAAGGAGGACAAGATAGTTCTCCTCTGAGATTTTAACACTAGGGTCGGGCAGGAGTCAGATCTTTGGAATGGCACTATCAGAAAACTAGTAATACGAAAGGCTAACTCCAGCATCCTCCTCCTCCTCCTGAGCAAATGCATAGAACATGGCCTGATCGTCACAAAACCACCCTCTTTAGACAAAGTGAGAAGTAAAAGACTTCCTGGAGACACCCTCGCTCTAGGCATTAGCACCTTCTTGATTATGTTATTGTTAGTGCTCAAGATCGGATGGATGTCTGCATCATGAGGGCCATGCTTGGAACCAATGAGTATTGTGACAGTATTGCTTTTATAATTGATATAAGTTTAAAGTTCTTTAATATATATACCTATAACTCATCAACCCTAAAAAAGTAGTGTAAGTTCTATGTGCAAGTGTAAATCATGATGCTTTAATTAAGTCAATGGTTATCAAACTATTTATCATCTAGCCCTTCTTTTATCAAAGACAATAAACTAAGGAGGGGAAAAAGTTAAGACAGGAATAGGAAATGGATGATGCTTCCCCTGTCTTAGGGGTGAAGAGAGGGTAAGTGGAGTCTCCATCTCAGCAGCAAGGGAGAGACATTTTTGTGTGCACCAGAAGTTGACTTTTCCACTTGAAATAATCACACACGCACACATTGGCAGTGGAGAAGAGGGGAATTAGAAAACATCAAACATAATTTGATGTTTTTTATATCTCATGATTTTGGGGGCTAGTCTGATTTTTTGGTAGTCTGACTCATGATTTTTGATTTCTTAAGTTTGGCAATATTAAAAACTTCGACCTGAATTCATGCAGTGGGCACATCACCAGTCATCGAAAGACAGGCACTTTCTGGGATGGATTGCAGGAGCCAGTCAGCAAACAACAGGACTGGGAATTTTTGGCAAAACTGCTATTGAGCAAATTTAGGAAAACTCCTATTATATGAAAAGTGCCATGCAGTTATTTGAATTTTCATCTAAAACACTATGGTAAACTACATGGAACTCAGTTTAGCTGTGTGAACAGGATGAAGGCTGAGTCAATCCCGTAAGGATTTTAACCTGTGGTTCCAGAGAGTCTAGATATTTCAAATCTATTGTTTTGAACAGTAAGCCATTAAGCTTCCTGTCTGAAGCTTGCAATTCTATGACAGAGGGAATCAAGAGGCTTTCATCACCCAACTCCCTTTAGCATTAACTTGGCACCACTTTCATGTCTTACTGACAGCGTACAATGTGCGCTTTTTCACCCCGGATTTACTAAACTGAACTAAAGGGTTCGGCACTATGTGTTGTACTCTTTATATTTTATTTCATAGAATCATAGAATCAGAGGGTTCGAAGGGACCTCAGGAAGTCATCTGGTCCAATCCCCTGCTCAAAGCAGGACCTAATCCCCAACTAAATCATCCCAGCCAGGGCTTTGTCAAACCTGACCTTAAAACGTTTAAGGAAGATTTTACCACCTCCCTAGGTAACCCATTCCAGTGCTTCACCACTCTCCTGGTAAAAATGTTTTTCTTAATATCCAACCTAAACCTCCCCCACTGCAACTTGAGACCATTACTCCTTGTCCTCTCATCTGCTACCACTGAGAACAGTCTAGATCCATCCTCTTTGGAACCCCCTTTCCAGTAGTTGAAAGCAGCTATCAAATCCTCCCTCATTCTTCTCTTCTTCAGACTAAATAATCCCAGTCCTCTCAGCCTCTCCTCATAAGTCATGTGCTCCAGCCCCCCAATCGTTTTTGTTGCCTTCTGCTGGACTCTCCAATTTTTCCAATTCCTTCTTGTAGTGTGGGGCCCAAAACCGGACACAGTACTGCAGATGAGGCCTCACCAATGCTAAATAGAGGGGAATGATCATGTTCCTCAATCTGCTGGCAATGCTCCTACTTATACAGCCCAAAATGCTGTTAGCCTTCTTGGCAACAAGCGCACACTGTTGACTCATATCCAGCTTCTCATCCACTGTAACACCTAGGTCCTTTTCTGTATTTCCAAAGCTTTAAAAATGTTTCACAATATGTCAGGGAGGATTTGAGAGTCTCAGAAACGTGTGACTCTTCTATATCAATTCTTATGATCAGTTTTGGTCCTCTGTAATAATGTGTGTGTGTCTATGTGTGTGTGTGCATAAAATATAATTACTTTTTATTGTGTGAAGGGGAAAACACTAACAGTTACAATGAAAAGTCAGTACATTATAAAGTCATGTAATATTATGTCATGATGAACATTTTATACTTGTTCAATGCTTTATTATAAGAAAATTCAGCTAAAGAGCCAGTGCAACGAAGAAAGAAACAAAGGAAATGAGTGAAAAATCATCTTTTGACAGAGAGAAGAAACGCCACACATCACCAGAAAAATTGTCTTCATGCAGTAGTAATAGCAGCCTACAATGGTCTCAAGCAGTTTCAGTATACTCATCAGTGGAGCTCACCATTCCATAGATAATGTCACTGAAATAATAAAAATAAAGAGCAAATGTCATCAAATATATAGACAGCTTCCTTTTTTTAAGTGCTATCCTGTCACTCAATCCATCATTCTTCAGTAATTGGCTATATAGAGTCCACTCTTGGTACACATCTTCCCCACGTGATTGAGACTGGATATTTTTTTGGACAGAAGTGTCCGTTGATGCCACTCCTGTGTTGAATTAGCACTCAATATCCTTGCTGTCAGTGTGTTTCAAGGTGTTTGATCCTCCAACGAATCACTCTGGATGTCTTGATATCTTGCAGGTACAGCAGCAGGGTTCAGGAAAGGATGCAGCTTTTGTGATCAAGTCTTGGCCTTGACCATCTTTATCGAAAACAGTTTTCAACAAAATCTGATGACGGGAGTCATCTTCTTGGATTTGACCACCACCTATGACACAGGTTGGCACAGAGGCCATATTTATAAACTCTATTGAGTTGCCCTGTATTGGGTGGTTGAAGTTGTAGAGCTTTGTCTCCAAAGCAGGCAATTTAGAGTATGCATGGGTAACTGCTGTAGCTCTTGGAAGTGTCAGATCAATGGCCTTCCTCAGGGCTCAATTCTTTCACAATACTGTTCAGTGTGTACATCAACAGCCTGCCAACTACATTCTTGCACAAGTTTATCTATGTCAATGACATATGCTGCAGATACCAAGCTCAGTTCTTCTCAGAAATTAATAAGGTCTTGAATGATGATGTGAAACTCATGGCAGACTATCGTACTCAATGGCACCTGCAGCTGAGTTTTTCCAAGATGGTTTCTTGTGTATTTCATCTGCATAATGCAAGCCACAAGTTAAAAGATTTTTCCTCAAGAGCCAACACTTGCAGCACGAGCCAAACCCAATTTGCCTGGGTGTGACATTGGATAGGTCATTAATGTACTGCAACTACTTGAGGAAAATTGCAGCCAATTTCAGACCTGGGAACAACCTGCTCAGAAAATTGGCCGATTCAACGTGGGGTGCAAGCACCTGGATGCTTAGAACATCAGCCCTTGCCCTCAGCTATTCAGCAGCAGAGTACTGTGCTCTTGTCTGGTGTCACTCATCTTGCATGAATTTGGTTGATGTAGATCTTAACAAAGCTATGCATATTTTTATTGTGACTTTATGGGCAACTCTGTTGCCATGGCTACTGATACATAGTAGCATAGCACCACCCCATATTTGCTTTGTCATACTGCTGGACAGGATCCATGAGAATAGTGATCTACCTTTGTATGCCGACCTTTTCAATCACTTTCCAGGTCTCCTGTCTTAAGAACATAAGAACGGCCATACCGGGTCAGACCAAAGGTCCATCTAGCCCTGTATCTGTCTACCGACAGTGGCCAATGCCAGATGCCCCAGAGGGAGTGAACCTAATCAAGTGATCTCTCTCCTGCCATCCATCTCCATCCTCTGATGAACAGAGGCTAGGGACACCATTCTTTACCCATCCTGGCTAATAGCCATTTATGGACTTAACCACCATGAATTTATCCAGTTCTCTTTTAAACACTGTTATAGTCCTAGCCTTCACAACCTTCTCAGGTAAGGAGTTCCACAAGTTGACTGTGCGCTGTGTTAAGAACTTCCTTTTATTTGTTTTCAACCTGCTGCCTATTAATTTCATTTGGTGACCCCTAGTTCTTGTATTATGGGAATAAGTAAATAACTTTTCCTTATCCACTTTCTCCACGTCACTCACGATTTTATATACCTCTATCATATCCCGCCTTAATCTCCTCTTTTCCAAGCTGAAGAGTCCTAGCTTCTTTAATCTTTCCTCATATGGGACCCTCTCCAAACCCCTAATCATTTTAGTTGCCCTTTTCTGAACCTTTTCTAGTGCTAGAATGTCTTTTTTGAGGTGAGGAGACCACATCTGTACACAGTATTCAAGATGTGGGCATACCATGGATTTATATAAGGGCAATAATATATTCTCAGTCTGATTCTCTATCCCCTTTTTAATGATTCCTAATATCCTGTTTGCTTTTTTCACCTCTGCACACTGCGTAGACATCTTCAGAGAACTATCCATGATGACTCCAAGATCTTTTTCCTGACTTGTTGTAGCTTAATTAGCCCCCATTGTATTTTAGTGTATGTATAGTTGGGATTATTTTTTCCAATGTGCATTACTTTACATTTATCCGCATTAAATTTCATTTGCCATTTTGTTGCCCAATCACATAGTTTTGTGAGATCTTTTTGAAGTTCTTCACAATCTGCTTTGGTCTTAACTATCTTGAGTAGTATCATCTGCAAACTTTGCCACCTCACTGTTTACCCCTTTCTCCAGATCATTTATGAATAAATTGAATAGGATTGGTCCTAGGACTGACCCTTGGGGAACACCACTAGTTACCCCTCTCCATTCTGAGAATTTACCATTAATTCCTACCCTTTGTTCCCTGTCTTTTTTAACCAGTTCTCAGTCCATGAAAGGACCTTCCCTTTTATCCCATGACAGCATAATTTACATAAGAACTTTTGGTGAGGGACCTTGTCAAAGGCTTTCTGGAAATCTAAGTACACTATGTCCACTGGATCCCCCTTGTCCACGTGTTTGTTGACCCCATCAAAGAACTCTAATAGGTTAGTAAGACACGATTTCCCTTTACAGAAACCATGTTGACTATTGCTCAACAGTTTATATTTTTCTATGTGTCTGACAATTTTATTCTTACCTATTGTTTCGACTAATTTGCCCAGTACCGAAGTTAGATTTACTGGTCTGTAATTGCCGGGATCACCTCTGGAGCCCTTTTAAAATCTTGGCATTACATTTGTTGACTTCCAGTCATTGGGTACCTAAGCCGGTTTAAAGGACAGGTTACAAACCTTAGTTAATAGTTCCGCAACTTCACATTTGAGTTCTTTCAGAACTCTTGGGTGAATGCCATTGGGTCCTGGTGACTTGTTAATATTGAGTTTATCAATTAATTCCATAACCTCCTCTAGTGACACTTCAATCTGTGACAGTTCCTCAGATTTGTCACCTACAAAAGCCAGTTCAGGTTTGGGAATCTCCCTAACATCCTCAGCCATGAAGACTGAAGCAAAGAATCCATTTAGTTTCTCCGCAATGACTTTATAGTCTTTAAGCACTCCTTTTGTATCTCAGTCGTCAAGGGGCCCCACTGGTTGTTTAGCAGGCTTCCTGCTTATGATGTACTTAAAAAACATTTTGTTATTACCTTTGGAATTTTTGGCTAGCTGTTCTTCAAACTCCTCTTTGGCTTTTCTAATTACACTCTTGCACTTAATTTGGCAGTGTTTATGCCCCTTTCTATTTGCCTCACTAGGATTTGACTTCCAGTTTTTAAAGGAAGTCTTTTTATCTCTCACTGCTTCTTTTACATGGTTGTTGAGCCACGGTGGCTCTTTTTTAGTTCTTTTACTGTGTTTCTTAATTTGGGGTATACGTTGAAGTTGGGCCTCTATTATGGTGTCTTTAAAAAGTGCCCATGCAGCTTGCAGGGATTTCACTTTAGTCACTGTACCTTTAATTTCTGTTTAACTAACCCTCTCATTTTTGTATAGTTCTCCCTTTTGAAATTAAATTCCACAGTGTTGGGCTGTTGAGATGTTCTTCCCACCACAGGGATGTTAAATGTTATTATATTATGGTCACTATTTGCAAGCGGTCCTGCTGTAGTACCTCTTGGGCCAGCTCCTGCGCTCCACTCAGGATTAAATCTAGAGTTGCCTCTCCCCTTGTGGGTTCCCGTACCAGCTGCTCCTTGAAGCAGTCATTTAAAGTACTGAGAAATTTTATCTCAGCATTTTGTCCTAAAGTGAAATGTTCCCAGTCAATATGGGGATAATTGAAATCTCCTACTATTATTGGGTTCTTAAATTTGATAGTCTCTCTAATTTCCCTTAGCATTTCATCATCACTATTATTGTCCTGGTCAGGTGGTCGATAATAGATCCCTAATGTTATATTTTTATTAGAGCATGACATTTCTATCCATAGAGATTCTATGGAACATGTGGATTCACTTAAGATTTTTACTTCATTTGAATCTACATTTTCTTTCACATATCGTGCCACTCCCCCCCCTTGTATGATCTGTTCTGTCCTTCCGATATGTTTTGTACCCCGGAATGATTGTGTCCCATTGATTGCGCTCAGTCCACCAGGTTTCTGTGATGCCTATTATATCAAGATCTTCCTTTATCACAAGGCAATCTAGTTCACTCATCTTCTAGATGCCCCTTCCTTAGATGGTGGGGGGAAGGATAGCTCAGTGGTTTGAGCATTGGCCTGATAAACCAAGCACTGTGAGTTCAATCCTTGAGTGGGCCACTTAGAGATTTTGGGCAAAAATCAGTCCTTGGTTCTACTAGTGAAGGTAGGGGGCTGGACTTGATGACCTTTCAAGGTCCCTTCCAGTTCTAGGGGAGAGATGTATCTCCATTATTATTTATTTTTGGTCATGTATGCCACCACAGGACATGACAGTGGAATCTGCTTCCCGCAATGAGTGGTCAGCTCTGACAGTCATTAGTCACTCTCTCATCAATGACCCAACGATCTGTCCACCAAGTTTTGATCTACCAAGGCACCTCTGGTCATCACTGAACTGGTTTTGAACAGTTCAGGGCAGCTGTGCAACCAATCTCTTTAAATGTTTTTTTTTCTAATGACTCATGATGCAGCTGTGGTCAGCTTCAGATTATGTCACATATCCTTGAGGAGTGGCCACTGACTTACTTTGATGGTGGGCTACTGGCGTTCCTCCTGGCTGATGATGATGCCTTCAAGTGGCTGGGAACATATGCTATTGTATACTCCCATTCCCTGGATGTTTCATCAGAGCGGAAAACATGTTCAGTGCCCCACCCTTGGAGAATCCAAGCAAAACAACACAGTCAAGCAACTGAAAAAAAACACCTGAGGGTGTGGGAGAGGGCAGTGAGCAGAACAGCTTTGTGATGCTCCCTTGTAAATGTGCTGCTGGAGTAAATTTGCATCCTGGCTTTATGAGGAACAGGTCCACATTAGATGCCATTTTGGCCCTCTATTTGTTGTTGGAGACATACCACAAGTTCAGGAAGCCCCTGCACATGACGTATGTTGATCTTAAGGCTGCATTTGATTCAGGTGACTGAGTCACTCTAGGGAAGACCTTAAACGGGATAGGTGTCCCAACCACTCTGCTGGACTTGATTAGCGAGCTGCCTAGTGGAACCACTGTCCGTGTACGTTTTGGGAATCAGATGTTGGCACCTTTTAAATCAGTATCTGGTGTCAGTTAGGGCAGTGTCATGGCACCTGCACTCTTTTGGCAGGCAGTGGATTTTATAATGCAGCATTCCATCAGATCCATAATCATTAAGATCTATGACCTCTTGCTCTTAGGCCTTGACTATGCAGATGACGTTGTTCTAGCACAGACACCCAACAGGTTTCACAAAGCACTCCAACAAAGGGAGGAGGAATTGGCTAAGGTTAACCTCCATGTTTAATTGTGAAAGACAAAGTTGTAAAATCTAGGATCAGGTCTCCCATGACCCCAATCTCTGAATAATGAAACTGTCGAAGAAGTTTCCCACTTTTGCTATTTGGGTTCTATTCTCACCAGTCCTTCCAACTCTCACATGGCGATTTTCCATCGGATTGGCATCACAGCATCTGCCATGGGTCATTTAAAATGAATAAGGAATCAACATAATCTTGGCATGACAACCAAGTTCAGGATCTATTTGAGCTATATTTCTCTGTACTGCTGTACGGTTGTGAAACATGGACACTATGCTGCTCAGACTGGGTAAAACTGGAGTCTTTCCACACAAAATGCCAATGTTGTATATTGGGCATAAAGTGGAATGGCTTCATTTGTAATGTAGATGTTTACAGTTGCTCTGGTCTACACACTACAGGGCCATTGTCTGCATACGGCATCTTATGCTTTTTAGACATGTTGCGAGAATGCTACAGAAGAATGCCGTTCTTTGGGTGGCTTGTGACATCCAGGATAAATTCCATGAATCAAGAGGTGGAGGCAGCCCAGAGGCAGACACACTATTATATGGGTGCATCAAGTCTGTTTCAATGTTTGACTCTTGGCCCTTCAAGCCCTTATGACCACAGAGGAATGGATCAAATGGAGAACGATTGCCATGGCCGACCGTTCAGCTAAGCATTGAAGAAGTAGTAGTAACTATCCTGCTCTCTTTCCTCTAAAATCAGCCATGTGTGGGCCAAACCTTCTGTTCCTTCTTACCACCTGTGACAGCAAGATGGAACCCTTGCAGTGTCCATCTTTTTTATGACTTTGTTGTTAGTGTGAGTGATATATTAGTATCATTCTTAGGTGGTATTGTTGCTAAATAGTTAGTTATTTTTTAGTTTGCAAATTTACTTTAAAACAAAGGAGGAAGAAAATTGTTACTATTTTAAACTTATTTTTTGTAGATGGATGGATGGGCTTGGAAGCATCCCTGTCTCAGTTAGGACTGGGACTTGTGTTGTTATGGCAGACAGTAACTTTCTGGGGTTTAAGATGTGCCCCTTCTGTGATGCTTCTAAGCCACTCAGTGATGGTTTGTGTAAGTGCCTTTTTCTTTTAGGTGACCATTGTTCCATCTGCCACTCTTTCCAAGTGGTATCAGAATGCTAGAGATGCCTGCCTAAAGTTGTTTCTTCTGTAGCTCTCCATGAAAGCCTCCTTGGACATGCAGAGGGTCATAGCTAAGACTCAGTCTTTTGTGCAATTCCCCTGGGCTAGTGGCAGAGCAAGCTTTTATTCTATTCCAGCCGGCTGGGCTGAGATCTCTAAGAGACTCTAGTTGTTGACTTTGGTTCAGATGTCCATGTCTTTCAGAAAGCATGGGAATGAGTTTCACTCCAGAGCCAAACCAAGAGTAGGATAGTCCTGGGGCCCTCAGAGACATAAGAGTTGATATATGTTAGACTTTTTTCAAGCCCCGCAGCTGAAGAGTGGCCAGTGGCCTAAGATGGGTTCATCTGATGTCTCATTGCTGGCTCTGAGAAGCATGTCTGTGGTAAAGACTAAATCTGCTGACCAGTTTTCCTCTGGCATTGACTCTTTGGCACTCTTGGTGTTTGTTGCACCTAGCACCTCTGTTCCATCCCTTTTGGTGTTCATGACTTATTCTGCACCAAGTGTCACACCAGAGTCCCCCTTGCTAGTCCTTACAATGTCAGCAGTACCAGCTAGCTCTTTTGTCTCCAAAATCATAGCATATGACAGTTGAGGCATCAGTACCCTCTAGTTTCCTTACTATCTACTTCCCCTACCCAGTCATAGAGGAAATCACACTTTAAGCAAGAGAAGGCATGTATCATATGGAACAAACCACCTAGTGTCTTCCTCTGTGTCCACTAGTCCAGTATCCATATGCTTATCAGTCATGGTCTTACTGGGCACCTTGGGACATATACTCATATCCCACAAGCCACCATCTTCTACCCTCTTTCTAGGGTTTGAGTCCTTTCCCATAAGAGTGAAGATGATCAACAGAGTTAATCCTGGCAGCAATAAAATCTTTCTCTCCATGTCTGACAGATGACTTCAAATCTTTCCCAGAATCGAATGAAATGCATGGCTGAGACCCTTAACATCCCACTGGAAGTAGTGGACTAGATGTCACACAAATTGTTAGACATTCTGCACCCTTCCATGTCTGCTAGATTTGTCCTGTCTATTAATGAGGGACTGATAAAGCCTACAAAGGACTTTTGGCAGACTTCATCATCAATATCTGTCACTAAGAGAGGGGTTAGATGTCACCAAGTTCCTCCTATGGATTTCAGATACATTTATTTGCATTCAGTGCCAATCTCACTTGTCATGCTGGCTATTCAGGAAAGATCCAAGCAGCCAGAGCCTCCTAAAATAACACCAAGGAAAAAGGACCCCAAAAGGCTAGATCTGTTTGATAGAAAAGTCTGCACCACTGCCAGGCTCCAGATGCATATGGCAAACTGCCAGGCTTTTGTGCGAAAATTTGACTGTCTGCCCAGGAGCAAATTGTCTCAGTTTATCAAAGACTCCCTCAGGAGCACAAGGAAGAATTAATATCCATTATAACTAGAGGGGCAGCTGATAAGTAGAACTTCGCTGTAGGCTGGTTTAGATGCATCTAATAAATCTGTAGGCACCATAAATGGCCACATCAGTGGTGATGCAAAGATCCTTCTGGAGCCAGTTACTGGGCATACCCAGGAAGGTCCAAACCATGACAGAGGATCTCCCATTCAAAGGCTGTGACATCTTCAGCTCAAAGGCTGATCAGACCCTCCATTCATTAAAGGACTCTAGAGCTACTTGATGTTCTCAGTGGGCTTGTATAATTCAGCTCAAAGGAGAAAGCAACCCAGACCTCAAACCTCCTTCAGTCAGGATCCCTCTGCTCCATATTGTTAGAACCCAGAGATGGCATTGGATTCCCACAACAAAGCTAAGATTCCAGTGGAGGCGAGCTACCACCCTTGAGAGCCTAGCAGAACTTTTTCCCCAACCTCTTTTGGCAGAAGTCTCTTTTTTTTGGGAAGTCTGGATTGGGATCACTATTGACCAGTGAGTCCAAGAGATCATCAGCAAGAGTTATTGCACACAATTCCAGTCCCTTCCTACTTTGACCCATCTTCCACGTTCCTGTTCAGGGACCCTTTCATGAGATACTGTTCAAGCAAAAGGAGACCTCTCTTTTGAAGCTTGAGCAGTGAAAGAATACAGTCACAGTTTTTTAAAGATTTTTAAAACGTTATTCTTCCCATTGTTTTCTCATTCCAAAGAAGAAAGAGATGGTAGCCTATTTTGGCCCTTCCAAGTCTCAACATCATTTATCTACTCACAGGAAATATTACAGATTCCTAGTAGGACCATCTCACTACCAGTACAAGGTCTGGCCTTCGAACTTTCCACTATGCCTAGCATTCGACGAAGTGGGTATTCACCCATGAAAGCTCATGCTCCAATATGTCTGTTAGTCTATAAGGTGCCACAGGACTCTTTGCTGCTTTTACAGATCCAGACTAACACGGCTACTCTTCTGATACTTTACACCTAGGGTGTTCACCAAGTACTTGGCAGTCATAGCAGCTCTCACTTTAAAGAGCCCTGGGATCCAGATCTGCCCATATCCTGTCAATGGCTTGATCGGAGGAAGATCACTGTAAGAAGTGACCAGCTCGATCCAAGTAACCATTAAAGGTCTTTGACTTTGATGCCTAGTGTGGCAACGGAGAAAAATCCATGTTTATTCAAAGCGTAGCGTTCACAGGATCCATATTTGATTCCAGGTCAGCAAGAGTTTGTCTTCCACAAGAAAGATTCCAAAGACATCACTTAAGAGCATGCCTCAAAATTCTGGGACATATGGCCTCATGCATCTATGTAATGCTGTTTGCCAGATTTCATCTATGCTTCATGTAAGGTTGGTTGAAATCACTGTATCTACATTGTGTCAACAGCCAAGCAGGAGCCTGATCATATCTGTTCTGCCAGGAGGCCATTTTTTTCTAGCCTTTATGTATTCATAATTGGATCACATAGCAGGCCCCACATCATCCAGGCATTCAGAACTCACTATCAGATCATCTCATCAGGGAGTTCTCAGACAACCACAACTGGTCAATCAATGACCCATTATCCAGTGCTGCAGAGCATCTTTGGCAAGTTGGGATACCCATTAATAGATCTATTTGCCAAAGACCAGCACAAGAAATGTCATATGTCATGCTCCAGTGTAGGCTTCCTGTCAGATGACTTTTTCCCCTGGAAACTGTGACAAATGTATTTATTCTACCCCAGTGTCCATGATACTGAGGGTCCTGAGGAAAGATGCTGGAATTGATGATTGTGATAGTCCTACTGTGGGCCAGACATTTCATGTATTTGATCTGGTGAACCTCTCAATGCATCCCTTCCAATCACTCTTCCTGCTCTGCTCAACATAGTCTCAGAGAACAATGGTCAGAATCTACATCTGGATCCAGCATTTTTACATGTGACGCCCACTGAAAGAAGCTACTCAGCTGACGTTCTGTTCCAAACCAGGAAATCTTCACCTAGACTATGTCAGGAGCTGTTGGCCTGAGTTCCCTCAGCTGAGCCTGGAGCTAGCTGGGATAGCTCTTAGGCAGGTTAATGAGCCCAGCTTGGCTGCAGTAGAATCACCTGATTGGCCATCGAGCCTTCGTAATTGGCTGCAAGGAGTCCACAGGTCTGAATTTAAGCTCAGAAGCAGCGACAAGATACTGGTTGCTCAATACTTGTTCCAACACGTGTGATCACCCCTGCGCCTGTCTTGTTCCCAGTGTTGTCCCTGCCTGGTTCCCAGCCTTGCTCCAGACCTGTTTCTGTCCAGTTCCAGCAGCCCTGGACCCTTGTCTGTTTCCTGACTCTGGCTGTGATCCTTGGGTCTAACGTGCAGTTTCTGTTCTTGGCTCCAGCCACTTGGCTGATTGTGGCTGTAACCAATGGGATGGCTTTCGGCCCTGATCACCAGATCACCACCCATATCCTGGTCCCTAACAGACTGACTTGTAAAGCTAATTTTAAGAGGTTTTTGATTTGGGCATCTCAGCATCAGTTGTCTCCTCTGACAACACCCATTTTAGTAATATTGGACTACTTACTATCCCTGAAATAATCTGGACTTTCTATTAGTTCCATCAAGCAACAATTTTTGTACATTATGCTCCTATTCAGGGCCAATGATGTATTTTCGCACCTACAGTATTCATTTTCCCCCAGTTCTGGACACCTCTCCTTCTCAGGACCTCAATATAGATTTAACAAAGTGTGAGAGGTTGCTATTAGCAGTTACAAATAGTGACCTTTGGAGATTAGCACTTGATCACTTAGATCACTTTCAGCATCAGCTGTGGTTAGAATATGCGAGAGTTAGGTAACTTGATTGGGTTTTGGAGACTAGAAGGGATCACTTACATTGGTAGGAAGCCTGATGAGGTAATTAGCTCAACGGCCTGAGAACCCAGGGAAGAAAGCAAGCAGTATAAAAAACTGAGCCAGAGGGAGTCTGTTCATACAAGGTTAAAGAGTCCACTCTTTGAGTACTTAGCAGCCTTTATAGTAACCGCTACATCAATTTGAAGAGTAGGGGAGTCTTAAATGCTCATGGTAGTTCCAATTTCTTAAGGATAGGGTTATTTTCAGGCCTCATCCAAAGCTCCTGTCCAGAGTTGTTACAGAGGTCCATATGAACCAATTTATTCATCTCCCAGTTTTCTTCCTCAATCTTTACTGGACCCTGGGGGAACTTACATTTCATACACTTGACATTGTAATGGCATTGTCATATTACCTTAACAGGACAAAATCATTCAGGAGCCCATTTACACTCTTTTGTGGCCTCTGTTGGTATGTTTAAGGGCCAAGCCATCTCCTCACAGAAGTTTTCAAAATGTGTCTTCAACTGTATAAGAGCATGTTAGAAGAAAGCCACATTAGATCTACGTAGCCATGGTTGGCCAAAAGACTCCAATTTTTCGCATATGAAGCACGTGAGCACCAAGAGTGGAATCCATGTGATTAACATGACTAGAAGAAAAAGTAACCTTTCCAGACTTCTATCCCAGGAGGAGACATTATTCCGAGTGATTGTGTTATCAGATGTTTTGCTACCAGTGAAGCTTGTGCAAGAATTCTTGTAAATCAGTGAGATCTTTGAGTTAGTAAGTTTCAGAAATAAACTATCTGTCTGGAACAAAAGAATTCCCTAATATTAACTTGACCCTTCAGTCTATGTATTTTTTGGAGTTCTGATTTTTGAACACCTGGTAACAAATGCAGGATGAAAACAATATCCTCCACATATCAAACACTTATCTGTATCTGTCAGATTTACTTTGGAGTTCGATGCTTGTGAAAAATTTTTTTTAGTGAATTCGTCAGATACAGAAATCTGTTGAGGTCCTTTTTTGTTATACTCAGTTTGTTCCCCTATTGTGTGATCAAGGGGATTTTTGTTAAAGAGCTCTGTCCTTTTTTTTTTTTTAAATATAACACACTTTTTATCAAGCTTGGAGACCCTGGAGAAGCTGTTTCCCTGGGGCAAAATTGATAAGCAGATGTCTAATTTGTAAAAAATGCCAAATGGCCTTTTTTGAAGGCCAAGCTTTTGCTGCAATTCCACACATATCTTAAAATGATCATTAAGGGTTAGATGTTATGGGACAGATAGTCTTTTCTGTCCATTGTTTCAACATCATCAGTGTGTCTTTGATTAGGAGGCCTGAATTTTTCTGTAGTATTGAATCTTTACGTATTGATTGGATATTGCTGCTACTAGGCCTGTTTTCGATTTCTGCTTGTATTTATCAGCCAGTAGTTTTCCTACCTCTCTCTTGACTCTCAGTGGATTGGCAGTGATTAACCAATCTGTGTCCAGCCTACATCATGCTCCAGTTTCACTCCAGCTCCAGGCAAAAACCTGCAGTTCCACTGCTCCAGAGCTGCTCCGCACTCCAGCACTGGGCTCCATGCCAAAGCCCTGTATTCTGGACTAGATTTATTTTAAAAATTACCCATATTTGTGTAGATGTGACAATAGCAGTCAGTACTGGAACAACAAAAATCTCCAACCATGCTCTAGTCACTTGGAATATATCACATGCAGACATTGTACATACAACCATAAACAGTTGTTTAATTCATCCTTACATTAGGACCCACACTATACAACTTTCTTACAAAAAGTTATCAACCTTTATTTAGAAAATGTCACAGATTCCTTTATGACAAGCCATGAAGTCTTATAACAGAGGAAGAATATTATCATATTGGTCTAGGGAGAAAAAAAGAATATCTGGCCAAGCTAACAAAATTAACTGGCAAAGACAAAACAGGTTGATCAATACTTTGGCAGTGCTTCATGTCAGAAAAACTGAAGTGCCTGAAGTAAATGTGCACAGCTCCAAAGCCCTGCTAGAATAAGTTAAGTCAAGTGGAGATAAGAATGAGAAATCTCTAGTTGCTGTGTTCACTATTCTCCATATTTGTTATGACCTTAGTTGTATAAAAGGGGGCTTCCAGAGTCAGTCTAAGTAGGCAGTGTGTAGCATGGGTCTTGCTAAGTCTGTCAACTGGTGAGTCTGTTACGATGAGGTTAAGATTCCCTGTGAGGTATAATGTGTTGCATTAAAAACAAACACCTGTGCAGTTAGTTTTGAAAAAAATCATGGACATCCCTGTTAAGAATATGTTTTTTTCCCTTCACTATTGCTACTATGTCATTAAGGTTAATTTAAGATTAAGGTAAAGATGAAGAGGGACTAACTCTAATACTTAAATTTTAAAGTTTAAATTTAAATTATAAGGGTTTTTGTGGAACAATATGGGTGCACCCTTGATTTGGAAGAAAGGACTTTTCATGTGGTAATACCGACCCCCAACTCTTTGATATCTTAGAATCAGACAGATAGTTCTCTTGTAAAAATGCTATATCTGCTCTAAAACAACAAGGAGTCTGGTGGCACCTTAAAGACTAATAGATTTATTTGGGCATAAGCTTTCGTGGAAGTGGGTTTTTTATCCACAAAAGCTTATGTCCAAATAAATCTGTTAGTCTTTAAGGTGCCACCGAACTCCTTGTTTTTATGGATACAGACTAACATGACTACCCCCCTGAAACTTGGTATCTGCTCTAGTTTTCTTTAAATGTGCCAGTATTTTCTTTTATTTTTATTAGGATGTTCCATTCCCTCTTAACATTCCATGGAATGATTTTGAAGGGGTTACTCATGACTAGTTGCTGTTATTACAATTCTATTTGTCCATCTGGGATCAACTAATTATAACTTCAGAATTCATAATCAGAATTATAAGACTTCTGAAGTAGACACACAGCTCGTAATAAGTGTGACATGGAAAACTTGTCTTCCTGTTTTTGTTGTATTGTGACAGACCATAGCCTCCTGGATCACTCCCATCAGATTAACAAAAGCAGCTCATTAGTTTAAGGATGTAGGCTCTGTATGAGAATTATTGTTGTATTCGTTATATTAGGATCCTAACTTGATCCTAATCTGCAGCATTTACCTAGGGATCTTGCCATCCCTCCATTTCTATGTGGTGACATTGTGGATTGTTTGCGGGGAAGGAGTTTTATATATGTATTTCATGTTCCTTCCTTGATGCCTTTCACTAGAGTTTTTGTTGAGGCAATAGATTTCAATAACTCTCTCAGGTGGAAGTCTCCAAATAAATCTGCTTTAGGTTTTCTGTCAGGTGCTGCTTTCTTTCTCTGAGAGAGGTATTGGAAACTCTGTTCCATTTATGATTTTCCACTTTCCGCATATATTGTCATGTACCTTCCCTCTTCCATGTGAAATATGTATCAGTGTAAATAATATCTAAGTGCTTTGCATTTTAACACACATCATTTTTTTCTAGTGAATTTAAAAGGTTTGTATGAGTATCTAAATTTGTGTATTAAGTTTATACAGCTGGAGGGAGAGAGAGCTCAGTGGTCTGAGCATTGGCCTGCTAACCCCAGCACTGTGAGCTCAATCCTTTAGCAGGCCACTTAGGGATCTAGGCCAAAATCAGTACTTGGTCTTGCTAGTGAAGGCAGGGGCTGGACTCAATGACCTTTCAGGGTCCCTTCTAGTTCTATGAGATAGGTATATCTCCATATTATTTATATATATATATATATATATATATATATATATATATATATATATATATATATATATATATATCATTGACACTATCACTTTTTCTCTGGCTAATTTCCAAACAATGCTTTAACATCTATAGTCCCACTAACAGGCTCCCAGCCACCCCCAAGAGCTTTCCCCAGTTCCTTATAACTAAGGCTACAATTTAGTCATGAGCATTTTTAGTAAAAGTCACGGACAGGTCGTGGGCAATAACCAAAAAGTCACAGTCCCTAATTAAATCTTACGTGCTGAGGAGGGAGGGTGATTCTCCAGCAAATGCTGCTGCTCCTGGGGGAGGGAGGGGCAGCCTGGTGCCTCACTGCTGCTGCTTTTGAGCTGGGGGGTGGCCCATGGCCCTGGCATCATCACTCTGGGCTGGGGGCAGCCCAGGGCCACACCATCACTGCTGCTCCCCTAAGTTGGGGGCGGCCTGTGGTACTGCTGCTGCTCCCGGACCACTGCTCCAGGGTAGGGACCAGTTGCCTGGGGCTGCCAGAGCAGTGACCAGTATGGCTGGCCCCAGGGCTGTCCCAGCTACCCTGGGGTCAGCCACACCAGTTGTTGCAGCTGCGGAAGTCATGGTGGTCCCAGAAAGGCACAGAATCCGTGACTTCCATGAAAGATTTTCGGCCTTACTTATAATTTATACTAAAACCTTTAATAGGCTGTAGTCTCCCTCCCTCTCCTTTATAACCTCTAGCAAATCACCAGACCCCTCCTCCATATCCCTATGCATTCAGAAAAGCCATCTGACTTCCCACCTTTAGCCACTTAATCTGCTCCAGGTGATTTCCTCCTACAAATAACTCCATGAGGCCCTTCTCTGCAACACACTCAAAGATACACTTGAGAAAATCATCATGAGGTCCATTAGTTTTGCATCTTCTCTGGTGGTCCCCAATTGTATCCTTATTGATTGTTGCACAGTGGGTATTCTCTGGTAAAAGTCAGAGGTGCACCAGAGGATTTCTCCTGTGCCCCTCTATGCTTCTGATGAAAGAATAAAATGAAGCCTACCCCTGCTCACAACCTCAGTCATCATAGGCAAATGATCATACACCTACTTGATTCAAACTGATATTTGCTCAATGCTCTGAACTCTTTTCTTTATATCATCTGATAGGAGAACTGGAACCCATGAAGCCTGGGTTTTGAAAGCAGCAGCTTTCAATGTTGAGCAGAGAGGTTTATGAATGTTTTTGATGGGCTTCTCAGAGGTATATGTGTTTATGTGTATAAGGAAAGGAATACATTATGGGGAAGAAGAGAACCAAGCAAAATGGGAGCATGTGTGTCTGTTTTGTGTAATTCGATCCAAACTTAAAGCTTCTGTTTTATAGAAAAAAATCTGACACTGGGTCTGACTTTTTGTTTTTGTGTTTTCCTTTTAATAAAAACTCTTTCATCCATGTCTACCTGTTTGGTGAAAACACAAATATCTTGGGTTGCAGCGTGCATGCTACACCCTAAAATCCAACATTGCTTGCCAGGGGAAACTGGAAGGACATCTAAGGATACGCACTGGCAACAAAAATAGCCCTTTAAGAATTTTTCATGCCTGGATATTGATGATGAGAAAAAATCCTATTTGAGTGTTTGTTTTTCTGGGACACGAATCAAACTTTTTCACTTGTACTTTAAAAGACAAAATTTCAACAGCCTTGTGTTAGATAATTATATAGCAATTAAATATTGCTAATGACTTTATAACATTTGTCACCATTTACATTATGATAGTAATCTGTAAACATTGATATTCATTTTAATGTAATTTTGTTAAATTATGAAGAAAATAAACTTGCATTGGCTATGACGGAACAGGGAGAGAAAAATAAAGTTGTGGAGGAAAAAGTATTAACCAATACAAATTCTGATTACCACTTCCAAGTTTCTTTTCGTTCTTCAGCTGTCCCCTGTATGTCTTTGCTGATCTTTTCCATGCATCAGTGGGGCAAATCAGTTTTCTTAATCTAAAAATAAACACCATAGTGATATCAAAATAATGTTATAATGTCTGGTTACACTTCACAATATTGTAGTCTATAGCGTTTTACACTCAGTTTTTAATAGTAATGTCAGGTCTATAAAAAAAAGTCCATCTTGGAAATCTAATTATTTCCAAAATAATTTCTGTTCCTGTACAGTAGGATGATGGTACATCGTGAATGACAAACAGTGCTGCAGGTCATGTTTCTTCCTGTATTACTAACAATGGCTGACCATTATTATTAATATTATACTATTATAATCTTTTACACTTTCATTTAAAATCTATACTCTCCGACCAAAAGCAATCTTAAAAATGACAGTGTTTAACAGTACTACTTGCTGGAGTTGGCTGGCTGTTGTATCTGAAATGGATAACAGCCAAGTCATCTGCCATCCTAAACCCAGGGACTTTGTTCCATTTCAGTGTCTTGGGCTCTCACCTCACTTCTCCAAATTATTGTGTAGTACTGCAGACATGAACGATAAATGCTTCACACAATTTTTTCCTCTGAATGTAGCAGAGGTGCCAGTCTCTCTTCGTTTGACTGGTATGACTACACCTAGAATGCTACATTCATTTCTGTGCACCTCAATATCAGAAATCGTCAGAAAAATTGAAGGGAGTTCAGAGACAAAAGCAACAATGTTTGAGGAGCTGTTGGAATTGAGTATTGAGGACTGTTTAAATATTCTATGAACTCTGCATCTTGATAAAGTGAATATTTAGAGGGATTAATAATGGGGAATGTATTAAAAGTAAACATTGAAGGAGAGAAATTATTTAAAGTGGCATAACCATGGCATAACCAGGGAAAAATGGGTTGAAATTTAGAAAAGGAAATTTTGATAAGTACTAGGAAAAACTTCACAGTGACATCTGTTGGATTATATACTATAATTTCTTGAGTGAAATCATGAAAACACAGTGCCTTGAGACTTTTACAACAGGAATGGCCAAAGTATTAGGAAAATACATTGTAGGGGCAATTCTACATTGGCAATTCAATATTGGCATAACATTCCTAAGGTTAATTCTGTGATATCAAAATAGAGGAAAATGGCAGTTTTATCATTCCACATTAGATTTACAAGTATAACTGTCACTATTTATATTAATCTGTTTTTTTAAGAACAGATCACTAAATGTTATTCTGTATAGAAATACTATAATGTCTGTTGCGAAGTAAAACATTACAGTGAAGCTTATACAATTATTAAGTAATATTAAAGCTTTAAACACTACACTACATTTTTTAAAAATAAATGAATGCTACATACATATGGAAAACAATTTCATTATAAATATGAAATATAAACTTCATAGCTTATTTAAAATATAAAAGGATCTGTATGTGATTTTAAAATGATTAGTTCATTCAGATCAAAAAGACATTAGTATTATTGTTCTGTATTAATAAATTAAATGGGAATACAGAAAGCGTCTTCCTTCTCACTTTAAATGTATTAAAATAATATTATATAGAGTGTGGCAAATCCAGGGCAAATGGCTACACAGGGAGGGGTAGTAATTAGTCCCAGGGAGGTTAAAAGGCCTCTCCTTATCCACTGAGGAGAGATAGCCATGGGGAAATAAAGTTCAGCTGGAACAGGGGTTACCAGGGAACTAATTAGGTTCAGCTGGCCCCAACTGCTGGAGACCTTTTTAAACCTTTCCTGGCATGGAGGTGAGGGAGGAGGGGAGAGTGAGAGAAGCAGAGAAGCTGCCAACAAGTTAGGTGCAGCAAGGCTCTGAACTCTTCCAGCAAGGAAGACTGCACTTTGTCCCCAGAAGGGGAGAAAACCATCACAAGGGACTGACTTAGGGGAAGATCAGCCAGACCCTGTGCGACCTGGAAGGATTTTGCTTTGCTCAAGCCTGTGTCTCCAAAGGTAAAAAGTACTGAGCCTGAGGAGAAGCGGGTACTTTGCTACACGTGATGTCAGCAGTGGGATATGATAGTGAGTGAAGCTCTGTGGCAAGCCATCTCAGGGCAAGTTAAATAAAAAAAAATGGAGAACGTAGTGAAGGCGCTGATACAGGCCACTGCGGCTCAACAAGAGGCTACCAGAGTACAGGTGACGGCCCAGCAAGAGTCAGCACGTGTCCAACAGGAGACAAACCAGTTGCTGATGAACCAGGCGGCCCAAAATCGAGCCATCCTGAATGAAGTAGTGAACCAGTTGAAAGCCCTGACCACGTTGACGCACTGGGCCCAAGGGACCCGGCTGCTACAGGCGAGCAACTATTTACAGAAGATGACAACAGATGACGATATAGAGGCATATTTCCTTGCATTTGAGAGGATGGCACTGCGGGAAGCCTGGTCCGAAGACCAGTGGGCAGGCCTCCTGGCTCCATTCCTGTGTGGGGAGGCCCAGAAGGCCTACTTTGACATGACCACAGAAGTAGCTGTGGATTACCCCCAGCTGAAGGCGGAAATCCTGGCGAGGACAGGCGTGATGCTGGCCATAAAGGCCCAGCGCTTCCACACGTGGAAGTACTGGGATGTCAGAGCACCAGGGTCCCAGCTATTTGACTTGATACACCTCGCCTGGAAGTGGCTCCACCCCGAGACCCATGGGCCGGAGAATGTAGTGGAAATCCTGGTATTGGACAGGTACACGAGGGGGTTGCTGCCGGACATACGAGGGTTGGTCCACCAAAATGATCCCTCTTCTTATGATGAGCTAGTTGCTCTCGTAGAGAGACACTTAGCAGCCCAAGAATTTTCTTGGACCACCGGGGAAGGAAGGCACCAGAATCGGAGACCAGTCTCTGCACTGAGGCCCTGGTTTGCCCTAGCGCCAGGCCGGACAATAGAGGGGAGGAAAAAGGTGGAAGAGCAGCCAGCAGTCCCGGAGAGACTGGACGACTGGGGGAGAAAGACTCGGGGGATAAATCCCAGCAGCCCAAAAAAAAGAGCCTGTGCAATGTGAACTGGAAGATATGGGGGGACCATGTGATCTAATAAGTCTAGTCGGGGTTGCGATGGTCCCTCATAGATACACTAGGCCGATTAAGATGAATGATATAGAGACCACAGCCTTAATAGACTCGGGAAGTGCAGTCACGTTGGTCTCGGGGAAGCTGGTCAGGCAGGACCAACTATCCCGGGCCAAACGCTTGGGAATATCCTGTGTGCATGGGGATGTCAACTATTATCCAACCATCACCGTAAGAATAGAAGTTCTTGGAAACCTCACTAAGTTGACGGTGGGAGTAGTTCCGAAACTCCCCTACCCTGTCCTTATCGGACAAGACTTCCCGGGGTTTGATGGCCTACTCCCCAGGGACGAGGTAGAAGAAAATAATGACCCTGGGACCCAGGGTGTGGCCCAGATAGGTGACCCTCCCCCAGCCTTCCATAAGTTTAGCCAGAATTTGTTCTCCCCACCGGGGAAGACCAGGAAGACTCGGAGGGAACGGAGGGCGGATAAAAGGAGAGGAACAAGGATCCTGACCCTGTACCAGAAGTCTACGCTGGCAAGGGAAAGAAGGGGCTCAACTAACAGCGGGACTGGGTCGGCCATCAACAACCCTATCGTTGGACCTGGTTCCCAAGGGGCTTTCCCAGAGGGGGAGTCGGAGGTAGAACCCCCAGAATTTGGACAAATGGGGACCGCACATGGGGATTTTGCTCAGGATCAGGCCAATGATCCCATATACCACAATATTCATAAGGAAGTAGTCGAGGTGAATGAGGTCCCTGTGGAGGGAAGAGTTAAGGGCCCAAGGCTATATTATATGATTAAGAAGGATCTGCTATATAGAGTAGTCCATGTCCAAGAGCAAGTCATAGAACAACTCTTGGTCCCCTGGAGGCATCAGAGGGCGGTAATGGATCTGGCCCACAGTCATCTGTTCGAGGCTCATCTAGGGGCAGATAAGACCCTTGATCGGATTCTACAGAGGTTTTTTTGGCCTGGCATTTATGCGACAGTCCAGCGATATTGTACCTCTTGTCCGGAATACCAGATACATGAGCCCCGACCATACTTAAGCGCCCCTCTGGTACCTCTGTCAATTATAGAGGTTCCATTTGAGCGAATAGCTATGGACATAGTAGGGCCATTGGAGAAGTCAGCCCGGGGCCATCAGTACATTCTGGTAGTACTAGATTATGCCACCCGATACCCCGAGGCCGTACCTCTATGGAATACCATGTCCAAGACCATAGCCAAAGAATTGGTCCAGATTTTTTCCAGAGTAGGAATACCTAAGGAGATCCTGATGGACCAAGGGATCCCTTTTGTGTCTAAACTGATGAAGGACCTATGTACAATGCTCCACATACGGACTCTTAGAACATCGATTTACCATCCCCAGACCGATGACCTTGTTGAACGTTTTAATAGGACATTGAAAAACATGTTACAGAAAGTGATTAGTTGTGACGGGAAAGACTGGGACACCCTGCTGCCTTATGTGCTTTTGCCGTACGGGAAGTTCCTCAGGCTTCCACTGGATTCTCCCCCTTCAAGCTGTTATATGGTCGCCACCCCAGGGGCATACTGGACCTGGCTAAGGAAGACTGGGAAGAACAGCCGAACCCAGGGAGAAACGTTGTGGAACATGTGCTGCAGATGAAAGACAGAATAGCCCGAGTCGCCCCCCTTTTGCGCGAACACATGGAGAAGGCCCAAGGGGCACAGTGGATGTACTACAATCGTCAAGCAATGACCTGGACGTTCCAGATAGGAGACCAGGTGATGGTGCTCATACTCATAGCGGAGAGCAAGCTCCTGGCCAGGTGGCAGGTGCCATATGAGGTAATAGAAGCTATAGGAGAAGTCGACTATAAGGTCCAACGGCCAGGTCGCTGGAAGCTGGAGCAGATCTACCATATAAATATGCTGAAACCTTGGCAGGATAGAGAAGCTCGGTGGTTGCGCTGGGGCCATCATCCCCTAAAAGCAACCAGCCCAACCTGGTGGGATTATCCCCGGAGCTGACTCCAGAACAATGATCAGAAGTGATCAACCCGTGATCAAACTCAATCAGGATGTATTCTCGGAAAAGCCAGGCAGGACTACTGAGGTTCACCATCACATCTTCACAGAGCTTGGAGTGAAGGTGAACGTCAAGTAATACCGGATCCCGGAGGCCAAGAGAGAAGAGATTAGGAAAGAGGTCAGGAAGATGCTGGCCTTAGGAGTCATCAAAGAATCTCATAGTCAATGGTCCAGTCCCGTGGTTTTAGTGCCTAAGCCAGACGGCAGTATGAGGTTCTGCAATGACTTCTGCAAGCTGAATGAGGTGTCCCAATTTGATGCGTACTCTATACCCAGAATAGATGAGCTGATTGACAGATTGGGAAAGGCACAGTTTATGTCTACCCTTGACCTTACCAAGGGCTATTGGCAGATCCCCCTGGCCAAGGCCGACAAGGATAAGACAGCCTTTGCAACTCCAGAAGGACTATATCAGTACACTGTTCTCCCCTTTGGGTTGCATGGGGCCTCTGCTACCTTCCAACGGCTAACGGACAAACTGTTATGACCTCATGGAAAGTACGCGGCAGCCTATTTTGATGACATCATCATATATAGCCCCGACTGGGAGACGCACATGGAGAAGGTAGAAGCGGTCCTGGACACCCCGAGGAAGGCAGGAGTGACTGCAAATCCCTCCAAATGTTTCATCGGGTTAGCAGAGGCAAAGTACCTTGGGTGTATAGTGGGGAGGGGCGTGGTGAAGCCCCAGATCAACAAGTTAGAAGCTATACAGAAATGATCCTGACCACTCCGGAAAAAACAGGTCAGAGCATTCCTGGGACTAGTGGGGTACTAAAGGCCCCCACTTCATTCCCCACTTCGCCACCAAGGCATGCCCATTAATGGACATAATCAAAGCTCGGGGCCCAGACATAGTAAAATGGTCTGCTGCAGCCAAAGCCGCTTTTGTGGATCTGAGGACGGCTCTCTGCACAGACCCTGTACTAGTATCCCCAGACTGGGGGAAGGAGTTTATCCTGCAAACGGACACCTCTGAAGTAGGGCTGGGGGGCGGTGCTTTCACAAATGGAGATGATGAACACCCCGTCCTCTTCCTCAGTAGGAAGCTTCTACCTAGGGAACGGAAATATGCCATAATGGAGAAGGCATGCCTGGCAGTAAAATGGGCCATAGAAAGCCTCCACTATTATCTACTTGGATGGAGGTTTACCCTGGTCACAGACCATGCCCCTTTGCAGTGGATGCACCAAAAAAAGGACAAAAACGCGAGAGTAACAAGATGGTTTCTGTCACTTCAACCCTTCCACTTCACAGTACGACATAGGTCTGGAACCCAACATGGCAATGCGGATGGCCTGTCGAGGGTGCACTGCTTTCGGACCCAAGTAGCCCAACCCTGTAGTGTTGAGTGTGGGGGAAATGGGGGGATATGTGGCAAACCCAGGGCAAATGGCTATACAGGAAGGGGTAGTAATTAGCCCCAGGGTGGTTAAATGGCCTCTCCCTGTCCACTGAGGAGAGAGAGCCATGGGGAAGTAAGGTTCAGCTGGAACAGGAGTTACCAGGGAACTAATTAGGTTCAGCTGGCCCCAACTGCTGGAGACCTTTTTAAACCCTCCCTGGCCTGGAGGCAGGGGGGAGAGTGAGAGAAGCAGAGAAGCTGCCAGCAAGTTAGGTGCAGCAAGGCTCTGAATTCTTCCAGCAAGGAAGACTGCACTCTGTCCTCAAAAGGGGAGAGAACCATCACAAGGGACTGACTTAGGGGAAGATCAGCCAGACCCTGTGCGACCTGGAAGGATTTTGCTTTGCCCAAGCCTGTGTCTCCAAGGCTAAAAACGGGACTGAGCCTGCTGAGGAGAAGCGGGTACTTTGCCACAAGAGTTTGTTAGGTTTCTCTCATTTTCTCATTGCTCATCCATTTAGGATTGGATTTGTGACTTAGCTGTTGTGATGCATGCAGAAGTGCTCGTAATTCAAGTTTGCAAGAAAGTGAGCTTTTAAGCGTGGTGAAAATGCTGCATATATAGAAAGCGTGTGTGTGTTTTGTGTTATGAGGCAGTGAAAGGTAAGTGCATACTGGCGACTGATCAATGGAGAAGCACTGGCATGTGCAAGTGAGACTACTCAGCAGTGAGAGGAAGAATCCTGAGCTTGTCACAATAAAGTAGGTTAGGGATGAGGACACTATACAAATCTCGGTTGGTTTAAATGTGGACTAAGAGTTACTTACATTCAGATATATGTGGGGACTATTGCCTCGGTACTACAAATGAGCAAATTGGTTTATATGAAATCACTAAAACCTCCATTCATTATTTGAAATTGATATTTTTGAGGTTGGGAAAATGTTTTGTTTATATTTTTTCTGTATGTCACATATATCTGTAATTAGTAATAGGTGGAGATAATGAACTTGCACATATTAAGGATCATAGTGGAATTAGATTGGTTCATTTATATTTGATGTAAAATGGGATTTTAGGGGCAATGGGAGGGTAGGCGAAAAGCCAGTTTCATACCGCCTGTGTTGAGAAGAACAGAAGGGAGAAAGGCGTCCAAGATTTCCTAGTAGAAAAACAGATTAATTTTATGCAGCTCAGTGCAGGATATTCCTTAGCAAAATCAAGGCTGTTTAGCATATGTAGTTTCTATTGGTTCCTTTGTAAGGTTTCCTTACTTTGCTAGAAATAGATGGACTTAGAAATTTGAGGAAAATCAAATGAACTGAAAATAATGACACTGAGAGAGCGGAAAGGTATAGCAACAAAAATGTACATGTACCTGGGACACTGAAATGCAGCAGTATGACTTTTCTTTCAGAATAATCACAATTAGTACATGATTTATTGTTGATAATGCAACCTCAGCTAGTCATTCAAAAAACAGAGTTAAGAAACAGATACGGAAACAAGTCTGCTAGTATAAAATTTGTTGGGTAACTTAATGAGAAGCTGCTACTTCTGTGGCTTTTTTGGGCATCTGATGCTGCTAGTGACCAGCATCAGTTTTATACTAGGTGCTAGTCAAAGTTTCAAATAATGTATTTTTCATTCATAGTTCAATTGGACAAGGCTTATTCATGTGAGTAAGTACTACCTAAAAGGATTAAGAATTTCAGAACTGGGTCTTTGAACATTGTGTGCCCAGTTTGAATCTCATATAAGTGGATTCAGTCCCATTGACTTGAAGGAAAAAAACTCACTAATGATTGGGAGAGAGGAGACAAAGTGTGATGCAGTTAATGGATAAACATAATAAATATCAATATTTTGCATCACCAAATGTACTTTAAATAACTACAATTCTTAAATTATTAGTATTAATTCAGAATGTATTAACAACTGCACAGTAGCATATTTTGAAAAACAATGAAGTTTTATCACTATGAGACTCACAATACGGCATGCTTATATTAGATTTTTTGCTGAACTGCAGGAAAAAGCTGCCAATTTTTGGGCTGATGATAAAATAAAGCCACTAATAGTTTAAATTGAGCCTTGCTCTAAAAGTCTATTAAAAATAACCCAACAACCCCAAACTCCTTGATACTGTTGTGACAAATGGTAGTAAGTATTGAGTATTACTATTATTTTATTCATTAGCAATATGGTGAGGTCCTTACTCAGACAAACTGCCACTGATTTCAGTAGGAGTCTGTTAGGGTAAGGACTGATTAAGGACCTCAGAGTCTAACTTGTGTCATTATTTTAATTGCCCTTTGTGGTCTCTTTAGAACTACCAGTTATTTAAGCATGAGGTTCCTCAGAGCGCCTGTCTGTCAGAACTCCTACTGTATTTAAGCTCTTCCCTTAACTATGTCACTGA
Source organism: Gopherus evgoodei (assembly GCF_007399415.2). Taxonomy (NCBI): domain Eukaryota; kingdom Metazoa; phylum Chordata; order Testudines; family Testudinidae; genus Gopherus; species Gopherus evgoodei. The sequence goes on from NC_044323.1 coordinate 262,487,499, forward strand.
GTTAAGGATGAACTTAGAGTTTGGACTCTAAGCTGGATCAAGTTGGAGTGCCGCACATAAAGATCAGTAGTTCACACCTCAGTATTGCAGAGGACTCAACTGTGGGCTGCATTGAAGAACTGTGTGAGGTATATTTGTCCTGCAGCACAGTGTAATGCATCGAGGCAGAGACATATATAGAAGCAGAGGGAAGGGGAAGAGGAATAATAATTTGAGAGAAGTTATGAGTTCACTGGTATAGTTTGGAACTTGACTTCAGAATCCATGTGTCCTCTCCCTCCCTTCATTTTATTGCAGAAGTGATATACAGAGATGAGAGACTGTTTAATAGGGACAAAGAGGAGATTAAAACAGTTATAATCAAAAGCAGAGCAAGGGTAGTCTGCAACCACATACAGAGATAGGTTAGTTCTCATGGTATTGTTTGTACAACAGAGAGGTTACCGAACATATTGATACACCTGCATAATGTTCAATCCTAAACCAAATCTGGCATATTACAAGGTAGGGTGACTGATACTATCCAGCCATCATGTTCTAGTCTTCTAGGGGGGAGGGAGGCATCTTTTCCATCCTGCTTTCCTTGGGTTAAGTTCAAAGACGATTCTTGCAGTTTGTAGGCAGTTTGGAGTGGATGACCAAATCACTGTAGAGTGTGTTGGGAAACTGTTTGACAAAGAGGGACCTGTTTAATTTGAAAACAGATCACTTAATTCATCTTGAATTCACACCATTTGATGTTTTTAGTCATTTGGAGATGTTTCATCTGAATGATGTCCAACTTCTTTTCAATCTTGACAGTGAGGAGCCATGTTTTAGTCCCATAAATTGGAATAAAGACCACCAAAGCATTAGATATTCTCAGCTTTGTCTCTCTACTTATCAGGGTGTTCAGTTAACAGAAGACATTTTTGATGAGGTCCCCCATTTCTAACTACACTTTTGCAATGTGTTTTTAATGATCTTTCTCAGTGCTGTCATGTTATAGACAACAGAGCAAAGATTAGTAAAATTATTGACAATCTGAACAGGGTGGTTGCCTGTCATGATGCTAGAGACTAAGCATGTTTTTAAATTTCTGAATGGAAGGATTTTGGTTTAACCTCAACTAATTTTAAGACCACGTTTTGCCACAGAGCTTTCTAGGGTTTTAAGTGCTAGCTTGTTCACTGATTCAACAATTAGTGCTATGTTGTTAACAAAACCGACATTGGTGAGGGTCTTATCAAGGTGTATGCCTAAAATGCTTTTACTTGATATCTGGTCAAGCACATAATATAAAATGGCATTGAAGAGTTCTGGGATGGCAGCACATCTTTGTCAAACAGTCTCATTTGCTGCTTGTACATTTCCAGAGTGATAAAATAATAACAGTATCTGCAGCCACAAAAGAATAGCTGGTCCAGTGGTCTCTTCTTACCTTAAAGTGTAGGAGTCAATGATAGAAATAATTTGTGGTTGGTATTACTGAGATTGGCACACTGATAGGTTCTGCAGTTGCTGATGGAAGATTTCCAATGACAAGAATTTAATCATCTTCTTTGTTCGGCCGTTGTTACTCGACCAGGTAAATCAGTGAATTAATTTTCTGTAAAAACAGGTGTTTATAACGACAAGCTCATGAGAAACACACAACTGTTAAAGGCAGTTGCCATTGTGGTTTAAGGTATCCAAGACAATAGGTCCAATAACGTTTTTATGTGCTCCACTGGAGTTACCAACAGTAGTATTAAAGTTGCAGAGGAGAGTGACTAACAGACTTTATGGACAGAAGGGACCATCATGATCATCCAGAATGACCTGCACATTGCAGGCCACAGAACCTCACTTAGCCACTCCTGTAATAGTCCTCAAAATGTGATTTAAAGACTTTAAATTACAGAGAATCCACCATTTTCTTTATTTCAAACCAACAAGTGACTTGTGCCTCACGTTGTAGAGGAAGGCAAAAAACTCTCAGGATCTCTGCCAATATGGGAAAATACCTTCTTGTCCCCAAATATGGTGATCATTTAGCGCCTGAGCATGTGGGCAAGATCCACCCACCAGACACCTTGGAAATAATTCTCTGTAGTAACTCGGAGCCCTGCCCCTCTGGTGTTCCGTCTCCTGCCATTGGAGATATTTGTTAATAGTAGTTGCAGATGAGCCAATAGTTCCAAAGTTTGTGTCATCTGCAAATTCTGTTTGCACACTCCCAATTTTTGTGCCAAGATCATTAATGAAAATGTTTAATAAAATTAGTTGCAAGATTGATCCTTGAGGAACTCCATTAGTAACTTCCTTCCAGCCTCACAGTTCACCTTTCAGCATTTCTGTTTTAGTCTCCCCTCTAACCAGTTCCTTACCTACTTTTTGATTCTTGTTTTAGTTCTCATCTTCTCCAATTTAACTAATATACTAATATGATACTACTGTTAACTGTATCAAATGCTTTACTGGAATACAGATAGATTAGATCTACTATATTTTCTTTGTCTAAGAAAGAGATCATGTTGGTTTGGCATGATCTGTCTTTTGTAAAACCATTGTTATATTTTATCTCGGTTACCATTTTCCACTATATTCTTAACTACTCTGTCTTTCAAAAAGAAGAGAGCAGAGCTGATTATAGAACTCTACCTTGTTTCTTCAGAAGCTTTGTTTGTTGGAGCACAGAAAATAATAATTTTCCATATTCTGTGCTTATGCTGAAGCTCATCATTAAGTAGGTGACTGGAAATTGGTGTAAATGATAAGATCAATTTAAAGATATAATTTTAAAGAAAAAGTCCCACTTCTTTTCTTGTATTGGAAGCACCTGCCCGTATAAGATAGTAGTTGTCTAGTCTTGCCTCAGTGCCATCTTTAAGATGGTTTTCAGTGAGACCAGTGATTGACATCTTTACCTGGACATATCTCTGAGAAGCAGCTCTTTTGAGACGCCTTTATTCGGGATTAACACATTCCATGTCCCAATATGTAAAAGACCCCCTTCTTACGAGATTAATTTTTACAGGTAGCAAATCAGGTTGAACTGAGACAAACACATTTGTAGCTTTTATAGCAGTTGGGTTTGGGTGGCAGGTCACTAGCCCATCTGATCCTACACCTGTGTCCCTCAGGAAAACATGAGCACCCTCAGGTGGACTCCATTCACTTGGATAGGGTTGGAACTGCCTTTATAAAGGTAGAAAATATTAAATAAATAGGAATAAACATTAGTCTTTCTATAATAGTTTAGGATACCTTTGCTTTATCAGAGAAAAGTGGGTATTGTGTCTTTAAACTGAGGATGTAAAATTGCAGTGAGTAATGAGTATGTATTCCTCTGATCCCTTAATGTACTTGATGTGAGGTTCCTCTTTCATCGTAGCTAACATGCTGTCCATTAAATGTGCTGCAGCAATATCATTAGTGGCTTCAAAGTGCTCCTGCATGCATCATTTTTTTTTCTCTAGCAGGTGAGTGAGAGGGATGATTAGCTAAGACTAGCATCCGTCACTCACAACTTCTGTGATCTTCTGTAAAGGTTTGTGGTTGGTATGTAAGCTCTCCATAAGATTCCATTGATGTCAGATACAGAATGACCATCACCCTTTTGCAGCATGTAATGTCACAAATAGCTTTATGCCGAAAGAATCACCTGGGCATATGCAATAGAGAATCCAACCTAGTCGATATCTCCTGTCTGAGCTGGTGCCAGGGAAAACTGCTTTGTTACAGCAGTACTTGCCAGATGATACCGACTGTAAAAAAAACAAAAACAAAAACAAAACTTCCTGGCCATAAGTCATCCAACATATTACCTGTAAGTTTGAGTTTTCTGAGTGATTAGGTTAACCCCCAGCACTGCATGTTCTGAATTGACAGCAATTCTAGCCTGTGTAGCCTGGGGTAAATTAGGCAGTCTCATTGCTGCCAGTATTCTGTGCTCAAATATTTATTTTGTACAAAAATACCCTGTTAAAATAATACAAGAATAGAATTCAACTTTAAAATGTATCAAATATATTACATTATATAATCTAAAGGAAATATTACTGGGGAATGTCTTTCTATAGGCAAACAGAATATTTTCCGCTCCCTGGTGGCCTTTTTGCACTGTCTAAATTGATGCAAACGGTTGATAAAACCATTTCCCAAGACTATTCCTAGCATAGGAGGCCTTCTACAGGAACCATAGAGTCAGCTTTGCTGGCCATATGCCTTGCTTTCTCTTCCCTCAGGAGGACCCAGTGGAAGGAGCATTCTAGGGCAGTCCAAGGGCAGCAGGAAGAGAAATAGGGTAAATCCTACACCATGCTGCTTCAGTGTCCCATGTGGGGCTTAAGTTAGGGCAACCCTGAATAAAGCTGCTACCTTCTCTCTCTCACAGAAACACACAGATGAATATAGCCCAAGATCCCTGTGAGCACTATTTATTCCTAAGCTCCCAAATGTAGGGAGCAGCCACAGGTGTAATGGCAGCCACAGGTGAACTAAGCTCTTCACTTCTGCCACCTCTTTATCTTTAAGAAGATCCCTTCTAAAACTGTATCCAGCTGCATTATCATTGCCTTGGCTATAGTTTGTAGCAGGCTTTGCATTCAGGGAGTGCAAGGAAATGCAATTTTTACTGTCTCCACCCACTTTGCACATTGAGTGCCTGCTGAAGACCCATTCACTGTCTAACTATAGCCAATGACTGCTGACAATAGACAATAGTACAGTACGTAGATAATGGGATACGCTAATCATCTAGGTGGGCAGTAGTTGAGAGAACAGTATTAGAATTGTGAAGTTAGGATTAGGGGAGCATTTGCTGAACTGGCTCCTTCAGTCTCTCAGATGGAGACCACTAACAGCTTCCAAAATCTGGTTTAAATTCACTCTTGTGCATCACTGTGTCCCATTGGGAGTATTTCAGAGTGTGCTCAATTTAATTTTTGATGTCAGTTGGTTGTTTCATTGTCTTGCTTTTTAATGAACACAGTAACCACATTTTGATATAACATTTGTATTGTCTGTTTTTTTATATGTCACAACTTAATACTGTATGTTCTGAATAGCAGTCTCTTTTTTTATTTTGGTTAGGCAATTTATTGTTTATCAGAGAATCTTGTGCTGATCATTAATTGTTTAAGCCTTGAGCGTGAAAGTCTTGTGCAGAGTATAAGGTTGTTTGTTGTGTGGAGTTGTTTGTAAGCAGAGGCTGCATTTGGGTGCAAGTAACTTGTCTTCTGTAAATATCAAAACCCCTGGGTTTACACTGCCTACTTCACAAGTGCACAGGTTAAGAAAGTGGGCATGAGCAGAAAATGGGCTTAAACATAAATCTGATCATAATGAAGTATTTAACAACACATTTGTCTTTCAAACTTTACTCCAGTTTACTGGGCAGGCATAACTTTATTTGGGATTTTCAAAAGTGCTTAATCAGGGTAGGCTCCTAATTCCATAGAAGTCAATGGGAGTTGAGGATCATATTTCCAAAGGAGGATGATTGTGGCCTAGGGAGATTTTCAAAAGCACTTAAGTGTGTTAGGCTCCTAATTTGCAATATAATCCATGGTATTTAGGTGCCTAACCTCTTTAAGCACTTTTGAAACACTGCCCTAGGTTAGGGTTGCCACCTTTCTAATTGCACAAAACTGAACACCCCTGCCCTGCCCTGCCCCTTCCCTGAGGCCCCGCCCCACTTGCTCCATCCTCCCACCCTCACTCCCTCCGTCGCTTGCTCTCCCCCACCCTCACTCACTTTCACTAGGCTGGGGCAAGGGGTTGGGGCGTGGGAGGGGGTATGGGCTCTGGGCTGGGGTTGCAGGCTCTGAGTGGGTCCAGAAATGAGAGGTTCAAGGAGAGGGCGTCAGGCTGGGGCATGGGGTGGGGATGTGTGGTGGTGGTAGTGAGGACTCTAGCTGGGGCAGCAGGTTCTGGGGTGGAGCAGGTGATGAAGGGTTTGGGATACAGGAGAGGGCTCAGGGCTGGGACCGAGGGGTTCGGAGTGTGGAAGGGGTGCATGCTCTGGCTGGGGGTGTGGGCTCTGGGATGGGGCCGGGGATGAGGAGTTTGGGATGCAGGAGTGGGCTGAGGCAGGGGGGTTGGGTATGGGTTGAATATGAGGGGTGAGGGGTCCTGGTGGCACTTAGTGCAGTTCCCAGGAAGTAGACTGCCAGTTCCCTGGAGCCATGTGCTGCCCTTGTGACTGCAGGCACCTTCCCTGCAGCTCCCATTGCTCGCAAACCTCATGAGTTGTTGGGCTGCAGGGACCTGCTAGTTGCTTCTGGGAGCTGCACGGAGCTAGGACAGACAAGGAGCCTGCCGTAGCCCTGGGCATCTGCTGCACCACCAACTGGACTTTTAACAGCTCTGTGAGCGGTGCCAGTTGGAGCTGCCAGAGTGCCTTCTCAACTGGGTGTTCTAGTTGAAAACTGGATGCCTCCAACCCTATCCTAGGTGCCTGTCTTCATCTTTAGATGCCTAAATACCTTTGAAAATTTGTCTCTATGAGCCTAAGCTGCTGAGGCGCTTCTGAAAATGCCATTATTGGTGGCTGTAGAGTAGCAGTCTCATTAATGCAGAGCCAGGTTCCTCCTGCTTTTCTGGTCCTGCTCATCACTTTTTACCTTTCCCTTATCCAGTTTATGCAAGAGCTAGTGCCAGGAAAATAGATGTATGTTGAAAGTGTGGTAAGGATAAGAACCCTGATTATATAGTTCTATGCAAACTATAATTTGTGCAAAACCCTCTCAAGAACATCATAAAAGTAGTAAATAATAGTTTGGAAGTGGCCAAAACGTGGATCATTGGTTTAGTGTCAGAGACAAATGGAGCTGAAAGTTTGGAGATATATTTAGATTATAGACAGATGTTCTAACTATAGCTGTTATATGTTTTTCAAAGGACATGATCAAGTTGCAAATAATGCTGTGAAACTCTAATAATGCCTGCTAAAGTAAAATGGCTAATGTGGCCTATAATGTCACAAGAAAGAGCTGTGACTCTAATTCTAGAAGCCCAATATAACAAACACTCTGTTTTGTGCTTTTGGTTGTTAATATGCGACATCTTTTTTTTAATGCAATTATGTGAACTCAGTCCAGTTTCTACTGGAGAGATGTCCATATTGCCAGCACATCTGGCTAGGGTTGCCAGGTGTCTAGTTTTTGACTGGAACAGCTGGTCGAAAAGGGACCCCTAGTGGCTCCAGTAAGCAGCAGTGAGTGGGCTGTTTAAAGTCTGGTTAGTGGCGCAGCGGGGCTAAGGCAGGTTTCCAGCCTGCCGTGGCTCTGTGCAGCTCCTGGAAGCAATGGCATGTCCCCACTCCAGCTTCGATGCATAGGGGCAGCCAGGGGGCTCTGCACACTGCCCCCGCCCCAAGCACCAGCTCTGCAGCTCCCATTGGCCAGGAACTGCGGGCAATGGGAGCTGTGGGTCTGGCGCCTGCAGACAGGGCAGTGCGTAGAGCCACGTGGCCGCACCCCTGTGTAGGAGCCAGAGTGAGGACATGCCACTGCTTCCAGGAGCTGCTTGAGTTAAGCGCCACCCGGAGCCTGCACCCAGAACCCTTTCTGACGCACCAATCCCCTGCCCCAGCCCTGCTCCCCTTCCTGCCCTCTGAACCCCTTGATCCCATCCTGGAGCACCCTTCTGCACCTCAAACCCCTCATCCTCAGCCCCACCCCAGAGCCTGCACCCCTAGCTGGAACCCTCACCCCCCGTGCCCCAACCTCCTGTCCCAGTCCTGTTCCCCCTCCCATCCACTGAACCACTCGATCCCAGCCTGGAGCACCCTCCTACACCCCAGACTCCTCATCCGTAGCCCCATCCCAGAGTCTGCACTCTGAGCCGGAGCCCTCACCTCCCCACACTCCAACCCTCGCCTCAGCCAGGAGCCCTCTCCTGCACCCTGAACCTCTCATTTCTGTCCCTACCCCGGAACCTGCATCCCCAGTCCAGAGTCCGTACCCTCTCCCACACCCCAACCGCCTGCCCCAACCTGGGACCCCTCCCATACTCTGAACCCCTCGGCTCCACCCCCCAGCCCAGAGCCCACTGCTCCACCGCAAACCCCTCATCCCCGGCCCCACCGCAGAGCCCATATGCCCTCACCCTGTCCCGCATCTCAACCCCCTGCCTCAGCCCGGAGCCCCCTTCCACACCCTGAACTCCTCATTTCTGGCCCCACCCCAGAGCCTGCACCCACAGCTGGAGTCCTCACCTGCTGCCTCACCCCAACCACCTAAACCACCCAAGTTAAAATGAGCCAATGAGGAAGGGTAGGGAGAATGAGCGGCAGAGGGAGAGGGGATGGAGTGAGCTGGGGGCGGGACCTCAGAGGAGGGGCTGGGCAAAGGTGTTCAGTTTTGTGTCAGTAGGAAGTTGGCAACCCTATATCTGGCAATCCTTTGTGCATTTTAGTACAGAGGAAAGGATTGACTCAGCATTATAGATTCAGCTTACCTTGATTTCTGGAAGTAATCATTTCTGAATAGGGTAGGGATTGGTAAATAGGTTGCAGTACCCCCCCCCGGCGTATCTTTAAAAATAATATTATTTAACAGCACAGGTGTTCATGGCACTTTACAGGCTTATAAGGTACAATCCTTGCCCTGAGGAGCTCACAATAAGGCAATAATTTAGTACTCCCACAGAGAGACATCCAAAGAAGAGAAAAGGAATCCAGGAGCCTCTTCCCTAACCTCCATCACAACTGTGTTTAACCAGGCCCAAAACGAACCTAATGGTAGTGCTAGGTTGCAAGGCTAGTTAGTGTTTTCTGTAATATTGTATTGCACAAAATGAACCCAATTCACTGATGCCCACACAGTTCTCTTGTACTTATTATTCCACCAAAGGAGTCACAAAACAATCGTAAGGGCCCCTTCACTCCACACCACATATATTCTAAGAATAATAACAAATAAATTTGTTTTGTGCATTTTAGGCTGGTCATACAGAAGAGATGACTTTTCTTCTGACCTACCGCAATAAAGACAATCACATATTGCTATTGAAATGGTCAAAATGTGCACTTTTGGAAGGAGACCACTTAAAAAGGAATTTGATTAGAAATGTATCACAACACATACTTTTCCATAGAACTGAAACTTGAGCTCTAATGGTTAACCTGTGGAATTCCATATATCCTCATGCATATTTTGGAACCAACCCCTTTCAACACTTTCATTTGTTAGAAAGTATTCTGACCTAGGCTGTAAGAAGAAAATAATAATAGTCATTCAGTAGTCATTCAGTAGTTTCATTGTGGCCTCATGGATAATAGTAAGAGAAAGGAAGACAAGATGAAAGCGAAGCTCCAAATTTCTAAAATGTTTAAAGATCTTTGAAAAGTTTATGCACAAGCAGAGTTAATGCTGTCATGCACCAAAGTGCCAAAGATCTAGCAGTAAAGAATATTAATCCACTTTTATAAAATCAAAGGGTTCATATTTTTTACTGTAAAGAAATAATTTGAATAAAATTTGACCCTTTCTACAATTGTCTGTGGGTCAAATTGAACCCACCATTAAAATTATCTAATATCTTTCTTGTATTAGCATTTCAAAACTCAATTTAAATATTCACAGAGCTCTTTTTTAATAAACTTAACAAAATTCAGGTAATTTTCTTCAACTTTCTTGATTGAAGGAAGGCAGTGGGTACAGATATAAAAAAGATGTACAACTACGAGCAAAACCTGAAATCAATTATATATATGAAATAACATAACACATGGAAAGAAATTAATCAAAAGGAAAAATTTCTACTATATGATTCTCTTGGTCTGCTACCTGCAGGCAAAGAACGTAAATGAAAAAAAATCAACATTCTTCTTGCAGATAAGGGAAAAAATTAATAAAAATGTTTCCTTCCTACCAGATCCCCTGATGCAACTTGTGTTAAAAGTAAGTTGCTGCAGGAAGAACTTGCTCACTTAAAATAAATCCGTGTGTGTGTGTGTGTTTTACAGAAATACAGGATTATTCTTCCTGTTAAGCTCAATGACATCAGATTGTTGTGTATTAACAGTGTCCAAAGAGCACCTCTCTTCCCTACCTCATCTCATTAAATTGTTGTACACTAGGTACACTTAAAAAATTTCCACCGGTTTGAGATAACTGGTTCCACCAGTACTGCTCATTAAAAGTATATGGAGTATCTCTCAAACTGTCTGAATTTTTCAAAACTTAAGATACATTTAAACTACCACGACTATACATAAAGCAGATATATCTGAGGAGTTTAAGATGTGCTTGCAAGGTAATGAATCTCTACAAGCTGACATCTGTGTTGAGCTGTTGAAAATGTAACATTAGGAAATCTGAGAACTGCAAAAAGGATTTTGTTAAGTTTAACAGCGCACAACCATAGTCTAAAGAGAGAATAGTTTTCTTTAAGTATTAGATTGATATTATTTATCAGATGGTAAGCATGAACGATATTTAAGTTTTTCTACTTACTGAACAAATGTGGTGGTGTGTGTCTGACTGCCAATCACGTGTTGCTAGGAGTGTTCATTATAATTTTAAGATACTCATCTTACAGTTGGCTTTCTATGTACTGCTATATGCTGCCAAGCAGCAAGAGACTGGAATTTAACTGCCTGGCTTGGCCGTTGCTTCCCATATTGGTGGGAACTGTGTAATGAAGATATATGCTGAAATTCCAGAGGGAGGAGCAAGGCTAGTTTTCATTTACTCTCCAGTGAAAATTGATGGCCATTTGGAATCAGCATTAACTGAGAACCAAAGTGAGTTCAGTAATTCTGAAAGATAGTCATAGAATCATGTCACATGTTTCTAGCTTGAGAGAGATAAGCTAGTAGGAAAAAGATCTAAAGTGTCCTTGAAGTTGCCAGTATGAGCCAGAAGCTCTGTTTCATAAATTCTGGATGTCATTATTCAACCATATTGTCCTAACTTGTGAGTTCCCATCCTGTGAGGAATATTATAAACTTGGTAGCCTGATGGTGGCTGAATACAGTCTTGGCGTCCTGGCCCTGAGGTAAGAGCCAAAAAATGGAAAATAGGTAACCGTAAAGATATTGCTTGTATTTCTTCTCATTGTTGTATTGATGTCATCATTTTACTTTCATCAACATGGGTTCATCTTCCATGTTTCAACACTCCATGTCTTCCCACTGGCAGAAGACAATGATTTGGTATTTACAGTTTTGTCCACTGTAGAAGTGGTGAACCAATGCAATCTGAAAACCAGTTCTGTCACTCTGGGGAAAGCCAGTGAAGTGCTGGAGGAGGAACTTTGGAGCATGTTTGCAGGAACTTCTTGTTCAAATTTCTTTCATCAAGTTGAGGGAAAAATCAGGATGTTTTTCTTGCTGCTGACAGACTTCAGAACTGCTCAGGATGCTGTCAAATCATGCTGACCGGAGATGATACTTCTTGGGGCTTATAAAAATACTTTTGAAGAAAAAATTATTTTTCTTTGGAATGGATCAGGTTGCACCAGTTATTCTAATGTCCTAACATCTTCTGATATTTTTCAAGAGACGGAAGCCCTGGGACCACTTTTTGTAATGTCTACTCTTCACTCCCCACATTTAAAATGAGACAAGTTGAACACGCTGTTATCCTCTCAATATTCTTGGCTTAATCTTTAGAAACTGATAATAAACATTTCCAGCACGTTTATTTGCAAACTAGTGTTGCCTCATTCTTTGGTTATGTTTAGAAAAAAATGTTTTTCTTTAAATAGAAAAACAAATGGTTTGATTCTCCAAAAACCATGCCCCTTCTGTCTGTAAGCTTATTCACACCTGGTACCTGGGTTTTAATACAGGTTAATAATCATGGCAGCACATTATTGGGGGAAATTTTCAGAGTTTCAGCAAGATCATACAAAATGCATCCCATGGATCCACCAAGTTTGAAGACTCAGCAGTGTATAATGGCTTTTAAAGAAGACTTATTAAATATTACTACTAATAATAATTATATCACATTAGCCTCTCCCCAGCCATTCACCATCCAGGATTCCAGACATTCTGAAGCATTTTTAATTTGCTGAGAGGATTGTTTTATGATGCTTCTGTCAGAATGCTGGTTGACTAGGAAGGAAGTTAATCACTCATGACTTAATGGGTTAAGAATTTCAGACCTGGTCTACACTATGATTTTAGGTCGAATTTAGCAGCGTTACCTCGATTTAAGCCTGGACCTGTCCACACGACAAAGCCCTTTTTTTTGACTTAAAGGGCTCTTTAAATCGATTTCTTTACTCCACCTCCGACGAGGGGATTAGTGCAGAAATCGGCCTTGCCGGGTCAAAATTGGGGTCATGTGAATGTGATTCGACGGTAATGGCCTCCGGGAGCTATCCCAGAGTGCTCCATTCTGACTGCTTTGGACAGTGCTCTCAACTCAGATGCACTGGCCAGGTAGACAGGAAAAGGCCCTCAAACTTTTGAATTTCATTTCCTATTTGGCCAGTGTAGTGAGCTCATCAGCACAGGTGACCATGCAGAGCACATTGTGCACATTGCCAGGTCAATTTCTTGTTTTGATCCACTCCATCTATCTTTTACATCTTAGGCTGGCAGCAGATGGTGCATTACAATTGCTAGCCATCGTCATCTCCCGGGTGCTCGGCAGAACATGGGAATGACCTGGCTGAGTCACTCCCATGTCTGCCCAGGCACCCCTGACCAACCTTACTGAGGTCGGCTAAAAGAGAACCCAGGAGTACGACGACAATGGCTACCAATCATAATGCACCATCTGCTGCCAAAAGGCAATAAGCTGCTGCTGTGTAGCAATGCAGTCCCACGTCTGCCAGCACCCAGGAGATGTACAGTGACGGTGAGCTGAGCAGGCTCCATGCTTGCTGTGGTATGGTGTCTGCTCAGGTAACCCAGGAAAAAAGGCGCAGAACTATTGTCTGCCATTGCTTTCACGGAGGAGGGAAAGAGAGGGGGTCTGACGACATATACCCAGAACCACCCGCAACACTGTTTTTGTCCCATCGGGCATTGGGATCTCAATCCAGAATTCCAATGGGCGGCGGAGACTGCAGGTACTATGGGATAGCTACTCACAGTGCAATGCTCCGGAAGTCGACGCTAGCCTCGGTACTGTGGACGCAGTCCGCCGACTTAATGCACTTAGAGCATTTTGTGTGGGGACACACACAATCGACTGTATAAAAACGATTTCTAAAAACCAGACTTCTATAAATTCAACCTAATTTCGTAGTGTAGACATACTCTCAGAGAGACTTTCCCACAGCATTAAGCAAAGCATTGAAACACATGCTTAAGGCTATCTCTGTATGGCAAAGCCCTTAAACATGTGCTTTGAGCACATGCTTAAGTGCTTTGCTGCTTACCAGTAGTCTGATGAATTGGAGCCAAAGGACTTGATTTACTATTGAATTTCTCCAGTTTTATGCCATTCTAACACCACTGATTTTGTTGGAGTTACACCAGTATAAAACTGGAGAAGTGCATTGGTGCATTAGACCCAGAGTGCTTTACAGGGTCAGGTGCTGTTTGTCTCATGAAGAAGCATTTAATTTTAATAGGCATTTTCTCCTTTAAAGGAATGTAGGGCTATTTTCTTATGACATTTCACTCCCATCTTGCCTGTCTGAAATGCTTTTAGTCACTTTTTTGTACATGCCACTTGCCCTTTTAGATTTGTATTTATCTTTAGAAAGTAGGGATCAGGGCTGCTAATGTTGTATCTATTTTGTGCTGTATAAAAATGGTCAGTTACATTAATTTTTATATATATTTTATATGTATATAAAGTGAGGGTAAATATTTATGTTTTAACTGTGAAGAGACTAATCATACTAGAAAAAATGTGCTTGCATGTCTTTAAATCTGATACAAATTAGGGAACTAGAGTTCAGATTTCCCCACACTGCTCTGCCAAGTGGCCTCAGTCAGAAATAATTTTCTCCATGATGGAACATGGAGTTCACTCATCAGCCTCTCCTGACTAGATACTATTATTTGTATCAAATTATATGTGGTGATTTCCTGAAGTGGACTACTGGGCCCACTAAGCCACACAGGTTATTTACTGAATTCACTCCTTCATTGCTGTCATTAATTTTACTTACCTTTCTGGTGTCTATTGCCCTTACTTTATTTATTTTTAATTGTTAATTTAGGATTGTGGACATGTGAATAAAATTGGTTATAACCCCCTCCCCCCAAAAAACACAAGTTAATGTGGAAGGTGGAAACTGAGATCTGCTCTTTAGTAAACATTTTCTCATTTTTCAGTTTGAAATCTTGGGGAAGAACTGGAGAATTCAATTGCCTACACAGTAGCTTCTTTAAGATCAGAAACTAAGATTTTTTTATCTAAATGTATTTAGAAATTCTTAACTGCTTATCAAGTTATCTAAATAATCTGAAATACTTGAGGTTTACTTTTTCCTAGATTACGTGTAATGTTTTTACACAGCTCTACTACGAAAACACTATAAAAATCAAAACACAAGTTTATGGAAGTGAGAATAAAAGACAAAAATCTACCGTATTCCCCTGGAATTAACCATTTAACTAAACTCCTAATCCTTCTGCTGTTTAAATTTTATTATTTGATTTCAGTGATCTAATCCCATCACAAGCCAGTTGGCACTCACACCAAAGAAGAGTTTTAGGAGTTGGAATTATTTTGATTTGCATTGTTGCTACTTTATTTTATGTTTGGTTGGTGTCAATATTTCACACTCTGTCAACTCAGTTTTTAATACATTTTTCATCGAAATAAAGAATGGCGCTTGTCTCTGTTGAAATAAATGACGATACAATAGGAACATAAATAATGTATGTATACTATAATTGTACAATAAAATGAAAAGCATGATTAATTGATAACGTCATTACATTAAAGCAAGGAGTTAAAAGGAAGCACAATGTAGTCTAAACTCACTCTAGGAATCGGTGCCAGTGCTAGCCCATTGGGGGCCTCAAGCAGGAATATTTTTGGGGCCTCCCCACTCAACACATGCTAATAATTAATAGGGGCCACTTTGAGCTGCCGGGGGCCCTAAGTAATTGCTTAGCCTGCTTATGCCTAGCACCAGCTCTGCTAGGAACTGATGAAGCTGCAATCAGTCATCTAAAGTGCTGTAAGTAACATCAGCAAAATTAGTGAAAGCAGCCAATTGAGGGAAAAACACTACATCAGAGAAAACTCAGGACCTCCACTCTTTTAAATGTCATATTTATTGTTGTCCTTTTGACTTTAATTTTAAAATAAGATAGTTCCATTCAAATTACCAATTCAAAATTCTGGACAGGATCGATTTAGTGGAACTACTTACAGAGTAAGATAGCATGAATTAGGATAGCAGAATTGGGTGCAGGATCAATTTTTAAATGGATTAATAATGAAATACAATGCTATGGAATCATGAAAATTAGAAAAAATATCTACCTGTTAACCCCTAGCTGAATGTAACCATTCATTTTCAGTAAAGGTCAGCATAGTTTTTTTTTTGGGAATGACTTTTGTCCCTGAGAATTGTGTATGTGGATGATTCTTTGATCTGTGCCTGCAGATGTCTAGGTAGGCAAGCATTTCTTCATTAGAGTACACATATTGGGGATTTGTGTATTGGCATCTAGATTTGTATGCACAGAATAAAACCACATTCTGATGCACACCTACAAATTGATTTTGCGTGCATGTGATGAAATTTACACTTCTCTAGCCAGATGCATGCACAAATTGGGGAATTATATATGTGTATCTGTATTTAGCATCTACCCACAGAAATGTTTGATAAAAATGTTTTTAATCTGAGCTTCATTTAAATCAACCAACCACCATAGCTTCAACTCCCTTGCTGCTTTTTTGATCTACTGTGTCCTCCTGTCTACTGACATTTGTTGAACTATATGTGACATTCTGTGTACTACTTGAAAATAATGTTAATGTATCTTATAAAGTGAATATTTCCAGGACTGCCATAAGTGAATATATATGGACTACATATCTATTATTTTCCTTAATTCATAATGGTAATTATTAGGGTGCTGACTACATACCGGTGACTCCTTCAAAGAACATCTCTAAACAGGCATAAATATCACCTCACACATGCAAACTGAATTGCTCAGATATTCTTCATATATTTTCCAGCAATTCTTATTTGGAAATTAAAATGACTATAAGCTAATGTTTCAGCAGGAAGTCAGATTGCTGAAATGTGGACTGTTATAGTTCATCCAAATAAAAACTGCTTGAAAAATACATTAAAGACATATAACCAGTTTTGGCAAGATATGGAACATGATGTTCATGCCTGCTTGGACTTACACACACCCACACCGTTCCCCGCCACTCTTCTCCATCCACACAAAGATTAAAACCTCTTAGAACAGTTTCATTGTTTAATAGAATCAGAATACTGTAGAAGGCTCTTTTAGTAGGTCATCTATTGCAAACTGCAAGATTTCTGTGTATCAATTTAAATGCTACTCTTTGATTTTTGATGATATATGTGAACACACTTTCCCCACTTACAATGACTGACTATGAAAATCTCTTTAACATTTGTGTTCTTTTGTCCACTTACCTTACGTATAGATGCAGGGACACTTGAAAAACTCTAATTTAACCTCTTGGTGTTAGGGTTTATGGATGAATGCCTTTGCACAAAAATTATTATAAAATTAAAAAATGAACGTTTCTTCAATAAAAATCTTGAAAAGAGAGATGAGAATAACCAATAAAATGTATTTGTCATTTTCCAACCTGGCTAAAGTGCCATCGTTTTATATACTCATATTTAAAATTGCATAATTTGCAGTGGGTGTTTTTGAAATTGCATTTTAAAGCTGATATTAGAAGTCATGTAAGGTGTCTCACTGATAGCACTGGAGATTGAAGTTCTAGACATTCCACGCTCTCCCCAGATTCCCTGCCAATATGTGCTCAACTCTTTTTTGGAATAATCCCTCCCCCCCATCCTGCTTGGTACGAGATGGTGTCCATATCTCCATGTCCATGGCCACTCAACTACATGCTTTCCCAAGACTGCCAGAAAATGCAGGTGATGATAATGGCACATTTTTGATAATATGCAAATTTCTTTGGGCATAGATTCAGCCTTTATGAGAGAGGTCTAGATTGTGCAACCCTTACTTTATACTTGTGAGTATATCCTCAGACAAGTGGACCCATTGTGTCAAATTCTCAGGCAGTGTAAATTGGCATAGTTCCATTGAAATCAATGCCAGCTGGGAATCTCTCACCCACTGACTTCAGTAAAGACAAATATTGTATTTATGAGAGCAAGGGTTGCACAATCTAGCCAAAAATGAATTTGACTACTTTGATGCAGTGGAGGTAATCACAGATTCCTAATAAATCATAAGAAATTCCAGTACAGTCAGTGTATTTTAACAACTTTATCCTTCCCGCTTCATTTAATGCAATAGGACCATTTATGTACTGCGTCTCAGTATTATAGAAGTATTAAAAATAATACTGGAAAACTATCCTATAAGTACAAATTACATTTTTTTTTGAGAACTATGTTTCATTTTAGCAAGAAATCTTCAGTCAATTATAAATGGGGCCATGCTTTCATCAGAGAGAGAAAGATGTAATTTTTCTTCAAGTCTCAACCATGTATTTTGCAATCTGTTTTTGAAATCCACTTTTTAAATGAATTTTGAAAAGTATAGAATTTATTAAAATCTCACTTCAATTAAAATAGATTCCATTATTTCCAATCTCTATTAAAATCTCGGGTACAATTGTTCATCTGCGAAAGATGTCTTTACCAGGTAGTTAATATTAACAAATGAACATAAAGTGTACTCATTATTTGCTCATCAGCAAATTTGACCTTGCCTCCAGGCTAGTAGTGACAAAATGTAGTTACCGTCTGTTGGGTGTTTGGTCTATGTGAAATGAACTGGTAATCTCAGTCCAGTTTCTGTCAGCTGTGTGTCCACAAAACAAAAAAATTAGCAGAATTGCCACTCGCTGGTACCCATTAGAGAGGTATCAGGACTTTGTGCCAAGGACTTAGTGGCCATGGAGACTTCAGAATTATTTTTAACTGGTCTCTTCAGAGCAGAGTTGAGGCCCAATGGCAGGACGATGTGAGGAAACTTGCATTGTCCCTGTCTGTGCTTTAAATATTCGAAGAATAGACGACTCAGGTCTGTAAAGCAAATTTAACGAGCGCTAAAATTCAATGTAACATTAAAAAAATCTAACAAACACAACAACAAAAAAAGGGCTCTTCTTCCACATATACAAATGGGGTTTGCATATATAACTTCCATTTCTATTATTAGGAATGGCTGGCTTAAATACCACAACTGGATAAATGACAAAGCAGATAATTTGCACATATTATTCCAAAAATATAACAATATTTTGCATATTTGAAATACATGTGAGCTATTTACTGAGCTGGCAGAATAATGAGAAAAATCACATCTTTTTTTTTTGTGCAATACATTGGATAAATTATCTGATAAATGTTATTTGATCATTTCTAATAAATTCCCATCACAGCAATTGAAGAATAAACCCTAGTTGTAGAATTTAGTTGTAAGATATGAGGCTTTTATTTAATATTACTGTTAGATGATTTTGGTACAGTGTCCCTGATTCTTTTTAAAGGGCCCCTTGAAGATGCCATTGACGATGAAGAGGAAGAGTTCCTGTCTGAAGAAAATGACATTATCTCAAAAGAAGACTTTCCATTGGAGGAAAGCTTTTCTGCAGAGTTTGAGCCTGAGAATTTGAGTTGTGAAGAAGTGGAATACTTTTGTAATAAAGGTAATCAATGCAGCACAGCGCCTGAGGGAACGAAACCGATACGTGCACATACACTTGATCAGAAACATTTTGTGGTGTTTGAAATGCAGAAAAAGCCCTATTAATAAGAATCCTTAAATTAAGAAAATATCAACTCTTGTTGAGTCATCTTTTAATCTGGTAGTACTGTATATATTCATTCATAAGCCGAATATCTTTGGTAAAGAAGTGATGCATCAAAGAGTGCGGGTTGGATTATAAATGGGTCTACGCCAAAATTTGATGATTTTAAACTCTAGGGAATCATTGAATTGAATATCGAATACATTATCATTTTGTTTACCTGGAGCGTCTGCAGGCATGGACCCCTCAGCTCCCAGTGTCCGCGGTTTGCCGTTCCCAGCCAATGGGAGCTGCGGGAAGTGGTGTGCAGCTGGGAATGGCAAACCGCGGACACTGAGAGCTGAGGGGTTCCATGCCTGTGAACACTCCAGGTAAACAAAACATCCAGGCCCACTTTTACCCTAACGGGTCAGTTTTTGCTATTTTTACCTAACCATCTTGGAGGGGTCGGCTTATAAATGAACAGGCTAATGAACAAATATATACGGTAATTACTGCAAATATTTCAATATGGTAGAGCTGGAACTCAGTTTCTAGAGTGTTGGTAATCAAAACATATTTATCTTAACTATTTAAAATGAATCTCAGAAATCCATCACATAAGACAGAGAGCTGGCAATACAGCAGGCCACTTCATTACTTCCTTGCCCATGTTAGGAAGCTTGCTGTGTTTTTGGATTCTTGAATTAAAATAGTGCTCACTGATGATACACTGCCAGCACTGTGAGGTCAGTGATTTGCAGAAAGGAGGGCTTTTAAAGTTGTAGATGCCTTTTTGGCACACCAATTGTAGGTTATTGAAGATATATTTATTTTACGATGAAATATGTCAATGCATTCTTAATCTGTGTTTGGGTATGCTGTTCCCAATCCAGCTGACAGAAAGATTTCTCTTTTATGAAAAACTGATTTAACTTTCTTTCTTTCTTTTTGATTGTTTTATTGTTTGTCTTCTGCAGTTAAGGATGCTCATCCAATATCTAGGACCATTGTGGTAATGGTTGGCTTATTAGTTGCAACGACCCAGGAAGTTTGGTTTCAGTGATTTTTCTTTCTGTTCTCTTTAGGGCACTGGGATATTTTTTTCTTACTGGGATAGTTTGGTGGTCTCCAGTTTATCAGTCATGATTTTCCTAGGCAAACTGGAACAAGCCTCTTTGAGTGCAGTCAAAGGCTTAGGCCCATAGGCTTAGGCCTATAGAGTCCTGGTTGCCATAGAAGTAGAGGTAGGTGGTAGAGAGTGGAGAAGACAAGAAAACACAACTTCTGTAAGTTTCTCACACATGTGACTATGTTAGGAAGGGTTAGTTAGTTAATCCTTAGCAAGGATATGCCACCTCGGAGAACAAACAATCAAAGATGCAGTTTTGAATCCTAGAGCTAAATGGCTTATCGTACTAAGACCAAACAAGATGATAAATGAAAATACTTTAAAAACACAATGAGCTAAATGCTGTTAACATTAAGAACATAAGAATGGCCCTACTGGGTCAGACCAAAGGTCCATCTAGCCCAGTATCCTGTCTTCTGACAGTGGCCAGTGCCAGATGCCCCAGAGGGAATGAACAGAACAAGTAATCATCAGGTGATCCATCCCCTGTCACCTATTCCCAGCTTCTGGCAAACAGAGAGTAGGGGCACCATTCCTGCCGATCCTGGCTAATAGCCATTGATGGACCTATCCTCCATGAATTTATCTAGTTATTTTTTGAACTCTGTTATGGTCTTGGTCTTCACAACATCCTCTGGGAAGGAGTTCCACAAGTTGACTATGCGTAGGCAAACACTGCACCCCTTATGAGCTCAGTGGATAATAGGCTGCTTGGTTTAGTGGAAATATTTGGCCAGATACTGGGATTATTCTATAGTTATTTTGTGATGTAGCTCAAGATTTTTAACTTTCATTTGAATAGTCAGCATGCCAGTTCTTCCCAAGTCCTCTCTGACCTGTCTAGGATGCCTATGACTCCAGAGGATGGGGAGGGGACTCTGAGAAAGGAATCATACCGGGCTGATGCAGCTATTGCTTTCCACTGTATACTCACACTGCTTTAAAAGTCTACCCATTCTACAGAGCCCATCCCTGAAAATAGTCCTGTTCTGTGTGAATGAATGAAAACTTGTTTACTTCCTTATTTTATTTACATGCAACAGTCATTTGTATATTTATAAATCTTGCTATTTTTTTGTGAGGGACAATAAATGAAAAGCAGAGATGGGAGTGAGGGTCACTGGTATAAAATCAGGAATCTGGAGGGGGACAATGAGCAGAGAACCCTGGATGGCTCCCACTACTCATCGAAGGCATCCAGGGAGCCAGTGGACATAGCCCAGAGGAAATCTGTCTAGAGGCATGACTTGAGGAAGGATCAGAAGTAGGCCCCGCAGTCACAGATCACCCTCCACCCCCTGTTTAGCTTCCTTCTCCAGGTACAGTGCTAGGAGGAGGCTGATGAGGAGGTCTCATGACTTTGTAGGGCCGTGATTAGGAGGTGTGTGTGTGGGGGAAATGGGATATAAATGTGTGCCAGGGTCTTCCTCTCACTGCGAAAGGATCAGGTGTCAGAGAATGTCATGAACCACGCCAGGTATATGCCCATGCTCATGGCACCATGAAGGAACTGCCAACTAATAGTCCCAGCAGGCTGTGGGACCAGGGTGGAATACGGATTAGCCCACTGGGATGCCGCTCCCTTCTTGGGTAGCAGGAGTTCCTGCCACTTGTTGTCAGAGCAGGACACAAGGATGAGGAAATGAAGGGTATGGATCATGAGCACATACAGCTGTTTCCTGGGTGCAGTTAAGAGATGGACTGGCTGTATGTCTCACAGCCAGCTCAGACAGTATGTAGGGGGTGGCTGGGGAAGCATGGAGGGTCAGGGTCAGGCAGGGAGTACCCTCCCGAAAGACCCACTCAAGGAAAACCACAAGAAGCAGGTGTGAGGGCTGCCCTCAACTCCTGGAGCACAAGATGGGGGACATGAGGGATGGAGAGTTCACGTGTGCCAGCCAAGGGATTGACCCTGTCCCCCTGATTGTAGTCCGTGAAATCTCCAATCCTGGTGGTAACAGCCAGAACAGACTCTGGTGCATCAACAGGGACTCCCTCACCTTCACACCTAGATGGGGGTTGCATAGCAAGGTCTCTGCGAGGAGGTCCTCCCCATGAACCTGGTTGCTAAGTCTAGCTTCTAGGTTCTGAGACAACGTGAAAAGATCTTGGGAAACCTCTGGCAGCTGGAGCTCTTGACCCAGTTGACCTGAGCAAAGAAGGCCACCAAGTAGATAGTTTGGCAAGCCTCCACCCATGCTAGGTGGCTCGGGTCCTGGACCAGAAGGAGCATGTTGTCAGCGTACACTGACAGGACCATCCTCAAATCCAGCTCTTGGAGCACCAACTCCATGAATCTCTTGTGGAGGAAGGTGCTCAATGGTGATGGTATATTGCTGGCTGGACAGCGGGCACCCCTGACACACCCCTTGACCAAAGATGACTGGTTCAGTCAGGGTCCAGTTGAGTTGACTAAACACTTGCAGAAGCATACAACACTGGGAGAATCTTGCCGTTACTGTGTCTTAAGTTTAGGTATGAACCTGATGATATATCCCAGGAACTGGAAGCTGTAAAGATATTTGTTGATTCTTCAAAGTGAATATCATTTGATTCTTGATGCTCCTTTCTCCAGGTGATATGTATAGTAGTAGTTATAAAAGAAGCTTTAAGCCTATCCACAGCAAATTCTACAGGGAAAATTTTTTAAAAGAAAATACCTTATCTTATCTTATCTGGCATATAAAATTCCTAACTGAGGCAGTGTAAAAAAAAAGTCCCACTTTGAAGTAAATGGAGAACTGTAAGGGTCCAGTGTGGGGGCTCGGCCCTCTCGGGTGCGGCTGGGAGCCAGTCCGCCTCGCTCCACGAGTTGGGTGAGCTGTCAGCTTAGCCTGGTGAAGCAGGAAACAGTCAGGAACTCAGGTCCTCAGGCCATGGCTGAGCAAACAAACAGTCTATTAGCCCAGGCCCTTGGGCAGGGCGGGGCAACAAGCAGTTTAGGGCTCAGTCCTTTAGGCAGGGACTGAGCAAACAAATAGTCTATTAGCCCAGGCCCTTGGGCAGGGCGGGGCAACAAGCAGTTCAGGGCTCAGTCCTTTCTCAGGCCAGCAAGAGGGGGAGTCTGCCACCCCTGGAAGGGTGGCAGAGGGGATGCAGACCCTCCCACTCCACTGCGTCCCACCCGGAGCCCTAACAGCGACAGGCAGTCTGCTGCTCTGTCAGCGGGGATCCTGATCGCAACACACTGAGATTGGTTCGGGGTCTCCTGGAGCCAGACTAGGGTCGGCTACCCTGGGCCACTTCCAATCTCCCCCCGTTGGTACCTGTGTATCACCCGCGTCTTCTGCAGTGTCCCACACCATGGGCTCCTCAGGATACTGAGCGCTGGGTAAGCGGGGCTGGTCCTCGGGATACCGGGCGCTGGGACGTTCAGACAGCTCCTCGGGGCACTGGGTGAGAGGTAGGCCCGGCCGGTCCTCCTTAGGGTAGCGAGGACGGGGCATACTTAGCTAGTCCTCCTCAGGGTAGCGATCACAGGGTCGGCTTGGCCAATCTTCCTCAGGGTAGTGAGCGCGGGGCAGACTCGGCCAGTGCTCCTCAGGGTAGCAAGCGCGGGGCAGGCTTGGCCAGTGCTCCTCAGGGTAGTGAGCGCGGGGCAGGCTTGGCTCGACGGGGCTACGGCACCAGCGTCTGTGCTCTCCGGTGGCCAGCGGCCAACTGAGTGCTGTGGCCGGGCCTTTATACTTCCTGTCCTGCCCCTTGACTTCCGGGGGGCGGGAACAGGTGGCGGCAACTCCGCCCACTTCAGTGTTTGTTCTGGCTCGGCCCTCTCGGGCGCAGCTGGGAGCCAGGCCGCCTTGCTAAAAGAACCTATTCTGGAAAAGAATGGAATAGGAGAGTATGAAGGCAGTGGTTTTCAAACTGCAGGTCGCGACCCAGTACTGGTCGTAGAATGTAAAGCACTGGCGGCTCTGGTCAGCACCACTGACTGGGCCGTTAAAAGTCCTGTTGGCAGTGCTGCCTGGCTAAAGAAGGCTAGTCCCTACTTATTCTGACACCCCGCTGCACCCTAGAAGTGGCCAGCAGCCGGTCCAGTCCTAGGCGGGTGGGCCACGGAGTTCTGCATGCTGCCCTGCCCTGAGCCTCCACACTCCCATTGGCCAGTTCTATGAGCGAGAGCTGCAGAGAGCCGCTCGCGCACTCCGCCTAGGAGCCAGACCTGCTGCTGGTAGCACGGTCCACGGTGCCAGAACAGACAGGAATCCTGCCTGAGCATCCCCGCTGCGCCGCTGACTGGGAGCCGCCCAAGGTAAGCCCATGCTACAACCCCCTGCTCCAATCCCCAGCCCTGAGCCCCCATCCAAGCCCCTTCCTGCACCCCAAACTCCTCATCCCTGGCCCCACCGCAGAGCTTGCACTCCTAGCCCAGAATCCTGACCCCCTCCTGCATCCCACTTCCCTGCCCCAGCCCTGAGCTCCCCCAAATCTCTCATTGCTGGCCCCACCCCAGTGCCTGCACCCCCAGGCCATAGCTCTGACCCCCTCTTGCACCCCAACCCCCTGCCCCATCGCTGAGCCCCCCCAAACCCGGAGCCCCCTCCTGCACCTCAAACCCTCCAGCTTCACCCCACAGACTGAACCCCCAGCCCAGAGCCCTGACACCTTTCCACACACCAACCCCCAACCCAGAGCCCCTCCCACACCCTGAACCGCACATTTCTGGCCCCACCCACAGCCCTCATCCCGAAACCTCTGCCCCAGCCCTGAGCCCCTTCCACACCCCAAACCCCTCATCCCCGCTCTGTTGGGTCATGGGCATCAACAATTTTCTTCAACTGGGTCGCCAGAAAAATTTTTTGAAAATCACTGGTATGAAGGCATTTAAATGGCTCAGCTACAGTTGAGTTGTTTTGTGTCTTAGAAATTTAGTACTGGTAGCATGAGGCCACATGTTCCCCTTCTGTGGACAAAAGACAGGAGGGAAAAACTCGCCTGCGAAGTAAATGAGATTCATCTCACAGAGTTTCCTTTTCACCCTCCTCCCAGTGGATGGGTTTGTGACATTATTGAATGAGGCCCAATGTTGCTAATTGTAATGATTTTGTCATAGGTCTCATGCTATTTAGTGTTTTTCTTAAAATCTCAGATGCTGAAATCTAGAGATTACATGATGATTTTTTTTTCATTTTCTACCCTTGGGTGTGGAGGAAAGCTTGAAAATGTGAAGTGAGTGTATCCTAAAGGCTCAGAAACCAGAGAGAAAGAAAAAGAATCTAAATGCATTTATTTGGTAGTCTGACTTGTGATTTTTGAATGCTTGGATTTGGTAGTACTGGAGGCCTGCAAACACACACATCCTGTAGATCTGCATCGAAAGTAGCAAACAAATGGGTAGATCCAGGAACCCTTCTCCCACAATGACATCATGACTTTTGATGCAGCCATCCATACTGCCTTTGGTTATTTCTGCCTGCTCACCACTCACCACCATAGATTCAAGCAGAATGAGTTAATACTTTGTTGTAAGGGGAGTATGCCACAGACAGTGACTAGTCCCAGAAGTAACCCTTTTTACCCTTCCAAGTTCCCGTAGAAAGAAGGTAAAAGGGAACAGGGAAGGGTTCTAGTGAGTACGCAGATAGGCAAAGAGCATGTAGCAGAGCTGGTGTTTACCTCGTTCTGTGCTGTGTTATGTATACAGTGTTTACTTTTTAATCCCTTCCCAACCATGTACAGAGGAGGCAGACTCTGGAGGGGAGGGATAACTCAAGGGTTTGAGCACTGGCCTACTAAACACAGGATTATGAGTTCAATCCTTGAGGGAGCCATTTAGGGGTCTGAAGCAAAAATCTGTCTGGGGATTCATCCTGCTTTGAGCAAGGGACTGGACTAGATGACCTCCTGAGGTTCCTTCTAATCCTGATATTCTGTGAATTGGGCCCAGAGGTTTGTAATTATCCCAAATAGGGACTGAAATTAACAAATCATTGGAAAGGGGCAGGACTGAGTTCACATGTTATTGACTTAACTGAGGTGGAATACATGGGTATTAACAATTTGGCTACTTAAGGTATTTGGCAGGAGGGAGTTTTTTGTCAGGCTTTATCTGGCTGTTTGATGGAGAGGTAGCATCCTTGCAACCAGCCTCCCTGATAAAGTCCTACTCCCAGATGGTCAAATGGTGTGGGAGATATCCAGAACTTTTAGACAACGAAGCATTTGGATAACAGAAGTGCTATTTTGAGCTGCAATTTCATTGCAGTAGAAATATGGGGAATGAAGAGAGTAATGCTGAAGTTTACTTAATACTTTTTGAAGCTTGGGGTACAATGCTTGTTAGAAGAGACCAATGTCTTCTCTGGGAGTAGGTGCCAGTACAACCCAGTCTCATCAGTGTTGTAAATCTACTGGTTTGTAAGCCCCTCCATTTCCATAATCTCCAGCAGTTGGTTGTGAATAGGGTGCAATGGACTCATAAAATGTGCTCATTATTTCGCCAGTGATACTGACAAATACCATGCTGTTATTTAAACTGGTTGAGCCAGCCATCTCTGGTGCTGACAATGGCAAGGGTTTAGTTGAGAAATTATTAGCTGGTGCTTAACTAACACAGGGCTTCAAGGGGACACACTTCAAAACTACAGTTTTTGAATAAAGGAAATTTGAATGACTGGACTTGTACCGTATGTCCAGCCATTAACTCTGGGCTAGAAAATTGGTTTGATCACAAGATTGCCAGACATAGAAAGCAAAGGAGAATGGTTCTGCAAAAGTGTGAAGCAAATTAAATTGATTTTGCATTACATGTCATTAAACAACTTTCCACTTTTCAAATTATGAATTTCGTTTAGTTTTTCTTTTCCCTCTAACTCATAAATGGCTTGTTAGAACAAAACACCTGGAAAATTCCCAAACCAAAAAAAAAAAATCTGATTTTTAAACATCAAAGTTTCTAAATGTCAATAATTGCACTTGTCTACCTGATCATTTCAAAGGATTAAGAACTTAAAGAAATGAACATTGTTTAAGTATAGATGTATTATAAGCAGACTCTACAATTAAAGTTTTCTACTATTTTTATTATAAGTCTCCACAGTTGCTTATAAATAATTTTGGCAGACTTCAGCCACTTTGACTGATTTTTTTTCCACGTCAGGCTGAAATTTTTTGGAAAGTTTCAACAAAAATGGTTCGGATGTTTTTTGAGAATGAAGCCAGAGAGAAATGTAAGAACATAAGAATAAGAACGGCCATACCGGATCAGAGCAAAGGTCCATCTAGCCCAGTATCTATCTACCGACAGTGGCCAATGCCAGATGCCCCAGAGGGAGTGAACCTAACAGGCAATGATCAAGTGATCTCTCTCCTGCCATCCATCTCCATCCTCTGATGGACAGAGGCTAGGGACACCATTTATGGACTTAACCACCATGAATTTATCCAGTTCCCTTTTAAACATTGTTATAGTCCCAGCCTTAACAATCTCCTTAGGTAAGGAGTTCCACAAGTTGACTGTGAGCTGTGTGAAGAAGAACTTCTTTGTATTTGTTTTAAACCTGCTACCTATTAATTTCATTTCGTGACCCCTAGTTCTTGTATTATGGGAATAAGTAAATAACTTTTCCTTATCCACTTTCTCCACATCACTCATGATTTTATATACCTCTATCATATCCCCCCTTAGTCTCCTCTTTTCCATGCTGGGGAGGCCTAGCCTCTTTAATCTTTCCTCGTATGGGACTCTCTCCAAACCCCTAATCATTTTAGTTGCCCTTTTCTGAACTTTTTCTAGTGCTAGAATATCTTTTATGAGGTGAGAAGACCACATCTGTACACAGTATTCGAGATGTGGGCGTACCATGGATTTATATAAGGGCAATAATATATTCTCAGTCTTATTCTCTATCCCCTTTTTAATGATTCCTAACATCCTGTTTGCTTTTTTGACCGCCTCTGCACACTACATGGACATCTTCAGAGAACTATCCACGATGACTCCAAGATCTTTTTCCTGACTTGTTATAGCTAAATTAGCCCCCATCATATTGTATGTATAGTTGGGGTTATTTTTTTTAATGTGCATTACTTTTCATTTATCCACATTAAATTTCATTTGCCATTTTGTTGCCCAATCACGTAGTTTTGTGAGATCTTTTTGAAGTTCTTCACAATCTGCTTTGGTCTTAACTATCTTGAGTAGTTTAGTATCATCTGCAAACTTTGCCACCTCACTGTTTACCCCTTTCTCCAGATCATTTATGAATAAGTTGAATAGGATTGGTCTTAGGACTGACCCTTGGAGAACACCACTAGTTACCCCTCTCCGTTCTGAGAATTTACCATTAATTCCTACCCTTTGTTCCCTTTGTTCCTCTGTGTTTTGTCAGTGATAACAAAATAAGATCTAACAACTGCTTCTTTGAGAAGTTGTAGAACTTCCTTGAGCAGAGACTAGAAATTTGACAGGAGGTAGTCCTGTTGTGGAAGGGGTGACTTTTGCTGTTGTAGTGAAAATCCATCCAGATTTGCCCAAGCTCTAAGCCTCTGAAAATTGCAGTTTGCTCTTGCCCAGTAATGATTGTTACAAGTCTGTCAGTGAAAATATCTGAAGATTCTGTCTACAAGGAGCCTGTTAGCCTGAGGCTTCCAGGCCAAAGAAGGACTTTTCCTGCAATTGCTCTTCCTGGTTGCTGGGGGCTGCTGTGGTACTTAGCACAAAAACTGAGATGGAGATGATCTCTCTTGTGCTGTCCTTGCTAACAACAGAGAGCATGGAAGAGGAAGCATCCTGAGTCGAATGCAGAGGGGTGAGAGGCAGTGTGGGGACTGAGGCAGGCGGAGTAGTGAAACAGAGTGATAGGAGACTGGGAGACAGGCAGGCTGCAATGAGTGGGAGACAAGTAGGCAGGGTGAGGATTGGACCAGAAAGAAACCAGGGACAGGCTAAAGATGATAGAAACATAAGTGGTCAGGCAAAGAAAGGGGAGGGATGTCATACTAGGGGATGGGGCAAAAGGGGACAAACTGGAGCTGACAGGGGTAGAAGGGACAGGCTGAGGAAGATGGTGCCTTGTATGTGAACTTGGCTATGCTACCTGAGGGAAAAATAGAATGTGATCATCTCATCAGCCATGTCCTCGCTCCTCCCCCTCTCCCCCTCCAGAGCCTCCTGCACACCACGAAACAGCTGATACAGAGGTGTGGGGAAGGAGGGAGGGGGAGGCGCTGATCGGCAGGGTGGGAGGCACTGGGAGCTGGGTGGGAGTTGATGAGGGGCTGCTGACATATTACTGTGGCTCTTTGG
The DNA here is from genome assembly GCF_007399415.2 of Gopherus evgoodei. Classification (NCBI taxonomy): domain Eukaryota; kingdom Metazoa; phylum Chordata; order Testudines; family Testudinidae; genus Gopherus; species Gopherus evgoodei. The sequence continues at coordinate 262,516,705 of NC_044323.1, forward strand.
CAATGTACATTGGTAAATTCTGGCTCTTTCTCAGGCTCAGGTTGGCCACCCTTGAGCTAATGTCTCTATTCAATCCATGATTTTTAGTGTCTAGAAAAGTTATGAATTTAAGCACTCAGACTCGTCATTTGAAAGTATTGTGCAGATTTCCTTTGAGGCTGAGAACTGATAAGTTACATATAGAGTGATCTCTTTGTGGAAAAGTGCTCACCCACAGATAATGTGGCATTTTTATCTTTTATCATTTCCTCATTTGAGAGCGGACATCTCATTAAAGACTATCATAATGCATACACATAGGGGGACCAAATAAATGTTGCACAGGCATTTTCTTTCAGACTTTCCCCTACACACACTTACCAAAGGAAACCCCCATTCTTCTGTCTTTCCAAAGTCCATACCAGTTCTCTCAGATAGTACTGATTTTGTACACTGAAAGCAATAGGGCGAAAAGATCTGTAGGTCTGATGCCTCCTCTACTTCTTGAGGGTGGGATCTAACAAGTTGTCACGCTCATCTCTCTTGCCCTGTGTGGGTGAGAAGCAGTATGGTGATGAGGCCTCTCTGAAGGGAAGAGGTATCTAGAGGTCTAGGGTACAGTGCGAGAGGCTAGGGAATTTTCAGATGTCTACGTGTACTGAAGGGAAGGGGCAACAGCAGAGAGTAGATGGTGGCCTCAGTCTAGCATTGGAGAATGGGAAAATCATCAGGACAGCAGATGTGGGAATATTCTTGGTGGTGTTAGAGGGAAGAAGCAAAGGGAAATGAGGGGCATCTCTCTGATAATTAAGGGAAGGAGTAGGAGAATCTGTTGATATTGACTCTGTCATGGTGTAGGTGAGTATTCAGAGCCTCCATGGCAAACAAACTCTGATCCCACCTGACTGCCGCATTTTGTGGGGCTTTCTAGTTGTAGCTGTGCTGTTGCCGTTCCTTCAATAAACTATCTCATCCCACTGCCCTATTGTTAGAGGCCACATTGACAAATGAATGCTATGCAGAGCAAATCTGCAGACATTACTGACTGGGAAGGCATTCCTGGCACCCTTAACACTATTGGTGGTCTTCAAGACCCAAAGCAGGTGGGTGGTCCAATCATAAACCAGTGGTTGGCAGGGTCCATTATAGATGGTATATGCTTCTTGGTCCCAAAGGCCAGACTGATTCAGATGGCGATATAGCTTCTACCACAGGTGTTCAGTTTATGATGCAGTGGTATATGGTTAGAGCAGGGAACAGTAAGTCAATACTTCAGGTTCTATTGTTTCTTCTATCACAGACTACGATACTATGTCAATGTACTACATATTTGCAAAGGACATGACAAAATGGGGCTCTGATCCCTGATTGGGACCCCTCATAGAGCATCTGCTTTTCCTATAGAGGTAGATGAAATATAGTTCCAGCTGAAGCTCAAAAATACCATTTCTGAGTCAGCAAGAGGGAAATGCTTGGGACTATATGAACGTGCAACCTTTACAATGGTCTCATCCTCTGGCTATGGCAGTGAAGAATGAGCCTGGAACCTGAACTGAGCTTTCTGCTCATGTACATAATGTTGGCACTTGGCTGCCAGACCAGCTTAGGTCTGGATTTTTTTTACTTTAAACCATATGCAGTCAGGCTTGAGATTCAGGGAAACAGCTGCAGAGTGATTCTCTATATAAGTGTCAATAAACACAGCACTAAGTTCTTCTTCGAGTGCTTGCTCATATCCATTCCAATTAGGTGTGCGCGCGCGCTGCGTGCATGTTCGCGGAGACCTTTTACCCTAGGAAAACTTGGTGGGCCGGCAGATCGCCCCCTGGAGTGGCGCCGGTATGGCGCCTGATATATACTCCTGCTGGCCAGCCCGCTCCTCAGTTCCTTCTTACCGCCCATGTCGGTCGTTGGAACTGTGGAGCACGGCTAGCTGTTCTCCACCTCCCTAGCGTTTCACTCCTGTGTAATATCGTGTATATAGTTCTTTAATTGTAGTTATAGCTGTAGTTAGTGTTAAAATTAGTAATTTGTAGTTCTGTATATAGTTATAGGGGATCGGGGATTCGCCCCGTTTCCTCCCCCTGGTACCGGGGCCCATGCCCGGTTCACTGGGCTTCAAACCTTGTATGGCCTGTCATCGGCCGATGCCCATAGGAGATCCGCACGACTCCTGTCTGAGGTGCCTAGGCGAGTCCCACCTTGCGGACAAGTGCTGGATCTGCAAGGCGTTTAAGCCCCGGACAAAGAAAGAGCGGGACAGTCGCTTAAAACAGCTCTTGATGGAGGCAGCGCTGACTCCCCCATCGTCGGCACCAACTCCGGCACTGGGACCAAGCGTTTCCTCCGCTCCGGACTGCCTGGCACTGACAAAGGCTTCGCTTTCCCGCTCGGCACCGGCCCAACACCCCAGCCAGCACCGCTCCCTCTCCCCGAGGAGCAAGAAGCACAGGACTCCTGCGGCACCTACAACTGCACTGCAGTCGGAGCGTGCTTCCAAACTGGACTGCCCGGCACCGTCATCTACCGCGGCACCGAGCACCGTCGCACCGTCGATTCCAGCTCCTCAGGAGCCGTTGAGTCCGGTGCCTCTCAGCTCCCCAGCACGACCTTCGATTGAGCTCGTCGTGCCCTCCACGCCGGAGACCTTCTCCGTGGCACGCAACCTCATCGCTCTAATAGAGCCCGAGCTGCCCCAACCCCCGGCACCGCCGGTGCGGGTTATTCAGTCGATGGGCAAGACCACCATGGTGCGGCCGTGTTCGCCGGGCGCTACTGAGCACCGTCGGTCCCGCTCCAGATCGAGGGGCTACTCTCAGCGTTGTCGATCAAGATCCCGGCGCCGCTCGCAGTCCCGATACCGTTCCCCGCGGCACCAGTTGTACTCGCGGCACCGCTCAACATCCTGGTCACCGTCGTACTACTCCCGACACCGGTCCAGATTGCGGCACCGATGCTCCTACCGCAGCCGTTCCCGACACGACAGCACACGGTACCAGTCGACCTCCCGGCACCAAGCTGGTAGCAGGTCCCGGTCCCGATCGAGATACCGCCACGACTCCTGGTACCGCTCACCGGCACCGCGCAGAGGCGAAATCTATGGGCGCAGAGGCCTGGCACAATCATCGTCAGCTCCTCTGTGGCCTTCACGTCACTCGTCTGCCTCTCCACACGCGGACAGCGCCTCCTATGGGGGTTCGGATGCACAGGCCCACCCAGACCATGGACCACCGCAATGGTCCTTTTGGACGCCTTGGGCATACCACCAAGCCCAGGGCGAACCATTGGGCCCAGCACACTCCAGCCATTCGGAGCACCGTGCACCAGAGGCCACAGTCAGCCAGCCTCCCCCCCTCAAGTATGGAGGAAGACCCTGCGCATCCCCTGGCACAGCAGGATGTCCCAGAGACGGAGGTCCCTCAGGACGAGGCTTCCGTACATGAACCACTCCTCCCTGGGTTATCTTCTTCCTCTTCCCCAGATGAGGCGGTAGTGGGCACATCATCATCAGGGCCCCCGCCGATTGATATCCGGGCACATCAGGACCTTCTGCGGCGCGTTGCCCAAAATATAAACCTTCCTGTAGAGGAAGTCCCTGAAGTGGAGGACCCGGTGGTCAGCATACTTCCCGCAGAAGCGCCGACCAGGGTGGCCCTCCCCTTCATCAAATCCATCCAGGCAAAGGCGGACACCATATGGCAGTCTCCGGCCTCCATTCCACCCACAGCCTGCGGAGTGGAAAGAAAATATATGGTGCCATCCAAGGGGTATGAGTACCTCTACGTACACCCCGCCCCCTGCTCGTTGGTGGTACAATCAGTCAACGAGCGGGAGCGCCACGGCCAGCAAGCTCCTGCGCCGAAATCCAGAAAAGCCAGGCGCATGGGCTTGCTGGGCCGCAAGATTTACTCTGTGGGAGGCCTTCAGCTCCGTGTGGCGAACCAGCAGGCCCTCTTGAGCCGATACAGCCACAACACCTGGGAGGCTGTCGGCAAGTTCACTGAACTAATTCCCCAGGACTCATGCCAGGAATTTTCAGCTCTCCTGGAAGAGGGGAAGAGGGTTGCCAGGACCACACTGCAAGTGTCCTTAGATGCCGCAGATTCCGCAGCCAGAATGCTGGCATCTGGTGTAGCCATGCGTCGGATATCGTGGTCTCAGGCTTCCGGACTACCGCCCGAGTTGCAGTATACGATCCAAGACCTGCCATTCGACGGGCAGGGTCTTTTCTCTGAGAAAACAGATCCCAGGCTACAGAGCCTGAAGGATAACTGGGTTATCATGCGTTCACTGGGAATGCACACACCCCAGACTCAGAGACGGCCATTCCACTCACACCCTCAGCATCCTTACCCCCCGCCTCGACCCGGACAGGAGTTTACCCGGAGATGAGGCCGCCCGAACCGCAGATGACAGTCGGGTCCTCAAGGGGGTAACAACTCGGGGTCCGCCAAACTACCGCAGGGACCCAAAGCAAACTTTTGAGGGTGCGCCCGAGAGCAGTATACCAATCCCCTGCCTGGATCCTCTTCATTTTCTCAACCGCCTCCACCCCTTCCTGCCAGTGTGGTCCCAACTGACCTCGGATCGTTGGGTCCTGCGCACGGTGGAGTTTGGATACCGTCTTCAGTTTATTTCTCCACCCCCCTCCCATCCTCCCTCCTCGTCCCTCTTCAGGGACCCCTCTCACGAGCAACTTATCATCCAGGAGGTTCGCAAGCTCCTATTCATCGGAGCTATAGAGGAGGTGCCGAAGGAGTTAAGGGGCAGGGGTTTTTATTCCCGGTATTTCTTAATCCCCAAGTCAAAAGGGGGCCTTCGACCCATCCTGGACCTGCAAGGACTGAACAAATTCATCAAGAAGTTCAAGTTCCGCATGGTATCCTTAGGAACCATCATTCCTTCCCTGGATCCCGGAGATTGGTACGCCGCTCTCGACATGAAGGACGCATACTTCCACATTGCGATTTTTCCTCCGCACGGGAGGTATCTACGCTTTGTGGTAAATCAGGTTCACTACCAATTTACTGTCCTCCCCTTTGGTCTCTCCTCGGCCCCTCGGGTATTCACCAAATGTATGGCGGTCGTTGCTGCTTCCCTGCACCGTCGTCGTATCCACGTCTTCCCTTACTTCGACGACTGGCTTATCCGAGGCACTTCGGAGGCACAGGTGATCGGCCACGTCGCCATCATCAGGGAGCTGTTTGCGAGTCTAGGCTTGACCATCAACCCAGACAAGTCCACTCTGGTGCCTACGCAGAGGATAGAGTTCATCGGGGCAATGCTGGACTCCAGCCTTGCGACAGCCAGTCTACCCCTGCACCGGTTCCAAGCTATAGTTTCCCTGGTCAAAGGGCTACAAGCCTTTCCGACCACGTCGGCTCGAACTTGCCTCGCTCTCCTGGGGCATATGGCCACATGCACCTTCGTCACGAGGCATGCAAGACTGCGCATGCATCCGCTGCAGACCTGGCTCGCGTCGGTCTATCGACCAGGCAGGGACGCCATAGACACAATCATAACAATTCCACTGACTATTCTGGGCTCCCTCGGCTGGTGGACGACGTCCTCCCATGTGTGTGCGGGCCTACCATTTCACGCCCCCTAGCCCTCCGTGTCCCTGACAACGGACTCGTCATCGCTAGGCTGGGGTGCACACCTGGGGACCCTGCGCACACAGGGTCTCTGGTCGCCAAAGGAGCTAACGCTCCACATCAATGTGCGCGAGCTGCGGGCAGTCCGATTGGCGTACCAAACGTTTCAATGCCATTTACACGGCCGTTGTGTTGCGGTGTTCACAGACAACACAACGGCCATGTATTACATCAACAAGCAGAGTGGGACTCGGTCCTCCCCGCTGTGTCAGGAAGCAATACGCCTTTGGGACTTTTGTATAGCCCACTCTATTCATCTAGTGGCCTCCTTTCTCCCGGGAGTGTGGAACACCCTCGCGGATCACCTGAGCAGGTCCTTTCTATCCCACGAATGGTGCATCCGTCCGGACCTCCTTTATTCGGTTTTCCGGAGGTGGGGGGTTCCCCGAATAGACCTGTTCGCCTCCAGATCAAACAGGAAATGCCAGGTGTTCTGCTCTCTACAAGGTCGCTCCCCGGGCTCCCTGTCGGATGCGTTCCTGATCTCGTGGACGGGACGTCTTTGTTACGCTTTTCCACCCTTCCCTCTCATCCACCGAGTCCTGATCAAGATCCAGAGAGACAGAGCCCGCCTCATCCTGATTGCTCTGGCTTGGCCGCGGCAGCCCTGGTACACCATGCTGCTCGACCTGTCCCTGGCGGACCCAATCCCCCCGCCTCCTTGGCCGGATCTGATCACGCAGGATTTCGGCAGGATGTGCCATCCGGACCTACAGTCCCTCCATCTGACAGCATGGCTCCTGGCTGGTTAAGCCCGTCGGGGTTGCGCTGTTCCGTAGCAGTACAACAAGTGTTGCTGGGCAGCAGAAAACCTTCCACGTGTTCAACCTACCTCGCAAAATGGAAGCGCTTCTGCTAGTGGTGCAACCAGCACGGCCACTCTCCACATTCCGTAGTAGTCCCCACTATTCTGGACTACGTGTGGTCTCTCAAGCAGCAGGGATTGGCGGTCTCCTCTCTACGGGTACATCTCGCGGCTATATCCACCTTCCATCCAGGCGAGGCTGGCAAGTCAGTTTTTTCCCACCCTGTGGTGTCAAGATTCCTCAAGGGCTTGGAGCGACTATATCCTCAGGTCAAACGGCCTACCCCTACTTGGGACCTGAACCTTGTCTTAACCAGGCTCATGGCGTCCCCCTTCGAACCTTTAGCCATATACTCGCTGCTGTACCTGTCCTGGAAAGTGGCCTTCCTAGTCGCTATCACCTCGGCTAGACAAGTCTCGGAGCTTCGGGCTCTGACTGTGGACCCTCCATATACTGTATTCCATAAGGACAAGGTGCAGCTGCGACCACACCCGGTGTTCCTCCGTAAGGTCGTCTCCGCCTTTCATGTTAACCAGGACATCTTCCTGCCAGTCTTTTGCCCGAAGCCGCATTCCTCCAGACGAGAGCAACAGCTCCATTCTTTAGATGTCCGAAGGGCTCTCGCTTTCTACATTGAGAGGACCAAACCCTTCCGCCGTTCACCTCAATTGTTTGTGGCATTGGCGGAACGCATGAGGGGCATGGCAATCTCCTCCTAACGTATCGCATCCTGGGTGACATCCTGCATTTGGGCATGTTATGACTTGGCCCACGTTCCGACGGGTCCTCTAACTGCCCATTCTACCCGGGCTCAAGCTTCATCTGCCGCGTTTTTGGCCCATGTCCCCATACAGGAAATCTGGCACGTGGCCACCTGGTCTTCTGTATACACCTTTGCATCACACTATGCACTGGTCCAGCAGGCTAGAGACGATGCTGTTTTCAGCGCAGCGGTTTTACATTCCGCAACGTCTCGCTCCGACCCCACCGCCTAGGTAAGGCTTGGGAATTACCTAATTGGAATGGATATGAGCAAGCACTCGAAGAAGAAAAGACGGTTACTCACCTTTGTAACTGTTGTTCTTTGAGATGTGTTGCTTATATCCATTCCACACCCGCCCTCCTTCCCACTGTCGGAGTAGCCGGCAAGAAGGAACTGAGGAGCGGGCGGGCCAGCAGGGGTATATATCAGGCGCCATACCGGCGCCACTCCAGGGGGCGACCTGCCAGCCCACCGAGTGTTGCTAGGGTAAAAAGTCTCCGATGAATGTGCACGCGGCGCGCGCACACCTAATTGGAATGGATATGAGCAACTCATCTCGAAGAACAACAGTTACAAAGGTGAGTAACCGTCTTTTATTTTCCTTCATACTGGATGTGTGAAGCTATCACCGCCACCATCTATAAAACCAGCTGAACATTTAACACCCTGAAAATGATTTTTTTGAGTTCCTTCTACCTTCTGGTGTGTGTGGTTTTATTTTGTGTGTAAATTTTCTCTGTTCTTTGTCTATAGGATGACCAGACAGCAAGTGTGAAAAATCAGGGCATGGGTTGGGGGATAATAGCAGCCTATATAAGAAAAAGACTCCAAAATCAGACCTGTCCCTATAAAATCAGGACATCTGGTCACCCTATTCGTCTACCTTGCTGTAATGTCTAACAACCATGCTTGCTGTTTGCTGTGTTCATTTGGATCAGAAAGCAGGTTTAGCTTTTTTTTTTCAGAAACCTTTTTCAGTCAGTGTAGTTCTTTCCTCCTCAGTAGTGGCTTTAATGACATATTTTTACCTCCTCTGATTCTACAGCAACTAGAAGCAGGATCACCATAAGGCAGCTATACCATAATCACTTTGAGCTCAATAAGGAGATCTTTACAGGCAACTTTGTTCTTTTTCTTAACGGGATTAAGAAGCTCAGCTCTTTAAATTCTTGTATATAACACTGACATTTCCAGGATGTGTTTTGGACGAGGGAGTTCAAAGAGAAGGAATGAAAAAGAAAAGCCAATATGACTTTGTTTTTTACCTTGCTGGAGGAGCTGTTTGTGCAAATCGCCTATAAGCTTATTGACCTGAATCTTTGACTCCTTGTTTTCTCTGGATTTGGCTGGAGTGTAGACACTGATAGAGCACTGATAGAGGTGATTGAACAGCCCCCAGCTTTGCTTGGCACCAGACCCCACACCCCCACCAGGCCCGACATTATCTTTCCCTGGCAATACTTCTGTTTTCCTGGAGCTCATACTCCTTTAATTTTTTTTTTTAGTTATTTGTAATTTGTTATGTTTTCTTTATGTGGGCTTTCCAAGTAACTGAAAGGCACATTAATTCTTTTTGTTAAGCAGAGATAGAGGATTTACGGGTAAGGCTTTCCACTCAGCAGAGTGTGGGTTAATTTCAGTTTGTCTCAGTTGAATGGAATGCAGATAATCTACTTTTTCTGGCTTTGCTGGATCCTGAGCATCCTCCATTTCTTCATCAGATGCAGCATATGGATCTGGAGAAGTGAGGGATCTCATGGCAGCTGTGGAAGGGCACAAATTAGTTAAAGTTGACTCTTTCCATGATGAAAGGAGGCTTTTTTCTTACTAACATATGCCTCCTCCTTAATCCCTTTGTCTGTCATTGCTTTCTATCCCTCAGAGGGGGGGACAACCTTTTTTTTTTTTTTGATAGAAAAGGAAGGAGATAGCAAAAAGTGTTTGAAGTTTTTTTTTTCACAAAACTGAAGGGTCTCTGAATAGCAACTGGGAGACTGCTTGTCAACTACTCTGTTCTCCTTTGGCTGCTACCTTGGATGTCGTCTCTAGAGGTCAAATCTTGGTCCCATTGAAATGCATGCCAGAGTTCCCAGTGATTTCAGTAGGATCAGGATTTGACCGTTTGTGTCCAAGCACACCCTGCTCATAATCAGGAAGCGAGGGCAGGGTCATTGAACAGAAAACTAAATTTCACAATTAACTAGCAAGCTAGATTTTTTAAAAAAGCAAACAAATAGAGTTAACTAGATAATGGCTTTAAAATGTGCAGAGTTGTGGGATGAGAGCAGCTCCTGCCTTTTCAGTCAGTACCTTTTGGGCTCCTTAAGAACAGTGAAATTGTGAACTTTATCATGCTGTGATTTAGTCACCGCAACCCCAAAAAGGATTATTTAGTCACCACAAGTACTATGCTGTCCCCTTTCCTAGAAATTGTGAAAATTTAACTTGACTCAAAGTAAGAATTTCAAATGAATTAGAGGTAAGCTCCCATAAAATATGAAATACACAAGTGACATACTTTTATCCATTTGCTTGCATAGAGTATTACAGTTGTATATCTGTTTGATTTTTTGGGGGTGGGAGCTTCTATTTCTTCCACCTATTTCATCAGATGTCTTCTCTTCATGTTTTTGAATGCTGGTGGAGGGTCCAAAGAACTCAGTTGTGCACAAGCTTTGCACCCCTAATCAATGGCTGTGGATGATGGCAATAACATAACTCTCAAAGCACTGGAAAAAATAAAGGACTCCCAAATCTGTGACCTGATGGGATAAATATTATTGCTGAAAGGATTATGATGGATGACACAGAACTAAAGGAACCATTTTCTTGTGACAGTTAATTCTGTCACTTGTTTTGGCACATAAGATGTCCTGACTGTTTTTGAAACTGCAGGACATTGCAGGAGTAATACTCTAAACATTCTTGGAATCTGGGAGACAAACTGGATTGGTATGGACACACAAGATAGACAGTACTAGTTTTTGTTTTCTGATAATCATTGCAACTTAACTCATGGAGGAGTGTAGTGGGTCAGCGGTGGTCCCTCCCGCTCTGGGGAAGTGGGAGGCCACTCCGCCTCCTATGTCACTGGGTATCTCCTAGGGTTGCCAGTCCCCCTCGTTTTGCCAGTAGTCTCCTGGAATCAGTCTCTATCTCCTAGAGGCTACTGAAGCCAAACTGGGAGATTTTAGGCCCCTAAAAGTCCAGCAGGGCTCAGGCATGCTCCCCACCCACCCTGGTCCCACGCTGCTCCCAGAAGTAGTCGGCACATCCCTGCGGCCCCTGGGAGGGCCAGGGGGTCTCTGCATGCTGTCCTGCCCCAAGCACCCACTCCAAAGCTCTCATTGACCAAGAACTGCGGCCAATGGGAGCTGTGGGGGCAGCACTTGTGGGCATGGGCAGTGCATGGAGACCCCCTGGCGCCACCCATAGGGTCACAGGGACATGCCTGCTGCTTCTTGGAGCAGCGTGGGGCCAGGGCAGGCAGGGAGCTTGCCTTTGCCTTACTATGCTGCCCGAGGTAGGCACCTCTCTCCCAGAGCCTGCAGCTCTCAGCCCCTCCCACACCCCAATCCACTGCCCCAGCCTGGAGCCCCCTCCAGCACCCGAACCCGCTACCCCAGGTTCAGCCCAGAGCCCCCTCCCACACTCTGATCCCCTCAGTCCCAGCCCTGCCTCAGCCTGGTGAAAGTGAGTGAGGGTGGGGGAGAGCAAGCAATGGAGGGAGTGGAGATGGAGTGAGCAAGGCAGGGCCTGCGAGAAGGGGCAGGGCAGATGGGTGGGACAAGGGTGTTTGGGTTTGTGTGATTAGACAGTTGGCACCCCTAATGTCGCCTCGAGTCAGGGAATTAGCAGAGCATTGAACAGTTTAAGGGTAGAGTAGTACAAGTCTATAAGGCCTGGCCATCAGTCATGGTGGGGCAGCAAACAATTGAAGGCTCTGGCCTACAGTCAGGGGCTCTGCCCATTATCTGGGCAGAGCAGCACAGGGGTTGGGTGTCCTACCTCCATGGACAGCCAACAAAAGCAGGTCTCTTGGCCTAGAGAGGGGAGGCTGCCAATCCAGGGGTGGGGTGGCAAACGGTAAGGGGACCCAGGCCCACCCAATTCCACCAGGCCCTGGACCACTCCCTACCTGCTCTTAGGGGTGTACCTGGATCTGTGGGGGGTCCTCTGCTTGCATGGGGAACCCCAAACGCTCTAATCCCCACCTTGCCTCAGTCTGGGCTACTGCCAGTCATCATCAAGCCCCCACTCCCTAGTGCAGACTGCAGTGCTAAAGCCACTCATAATAGGCAAGGTTGGGTCTGGACCTGCTGCCTGTCTCTGCAACCTAGTGCCTCTGTGGGCCTTGGGGGGAGTTGCCAGCCTAGAGCTCCCCAGCCTCTCTGGCCTTTCCCCAGTCCTGCTCCACTCAGGTACTTTGCTTAGGTCCCTGCAGCCAAGTCCATCTCCCTCTACAGCTAGAGAGGGACTGCTTACGCTTCCCTGGCTTTTATAGAGCTAGCTGCAGCCTGATTGGGGTGTGGCCCCAGCTGTGGCTGCCTTCCCCAATCAGCCTAGCCTCTCCCAGGGCTGTTTTAAGCCCTGCAGGGCAGAAGTGGGGTGACCACTCTGCTACACTAGCACAGTAGGGCCCTAATCTATGATTGAGGATTCTAGGTGCTACCAAAATGTAAATAATAACTAATAATGCCCACTGCTCACATTTTTATACAATAGGAGAGCTTTAACATTTTTCTGTACATCAGAGGAGGAATGGCTGGGGAAAATTTGAAATCTGTCAACGAAAGGCTTCATCCTGCAAGATACTGAGAAGTTTGGTCTTGATTCAGCAACGTACATAGCACGTGCTTAACTGTAAGCATGTGAGTATCCTTTTGACTTAATTACTCACATGCATAAAGTTAAGCACTTGATTAAGGGGCAGATTTGTAAAAGCATTTAGACCTTTACAGATGCAGATAAGTGCTTAATGGGGTTTTCAAAAGCACCTAGGTACCTCGCTCCCATTGAAATCACCTTTAAAAATTGCACTACATACCTATCTGCAACTTTAGATGTCTCAGTAGCTTTAAAAATCTAGCCCTAAGTGCTTTGCTGAATCAGGATAAAGTGCTTAGAGCCTTTCAAGATTGAGCCCTAAAATAGGAATTATTTTTTCAGCTTTGGAGCAGCTGTTCACTGGGGAAAGGATGGGATGTCTAGAGAGCTCTTAGGAATCAATGGGAAACAGGGAAACAGTTCACCTTGACTCCTCAGATGATATTTCTTGTTGTGTTCATAGAACAGCTTCAGGAAAATTGGTCTGAATATAAATGCTGCGCTGGGATATTGTGTACAGGAAAAGTACTAATAATGTAACATTTGCACTGTTCTGCAGGAAATGCAGTAGTGCAGATGGTGGTTTTCTCTAATGGAGATAAACACATGGATTAGAAAATTAAGCAGTACAGTCACCAACAGAGTATCAAAGATCTAGAGAAGAAGAAATGTTAGACTGACTAAATGAACCTGAGAACAGAGTGAGGTCTTACCCAATTCTTAAGAATACAGTAGTACCTGAAATTGGCAGAAATGTCTGACATTGATAAGATGATTTTGGAGTAGAACATTGCATCTGCCTTTCTAGTCAGTGAGTGGATTCTGGCAACTGGCAGTTTAAATACTGTGTGCTCACCTTTGCATGTGCACCCCATTATCACTGCCTTCCCCCTCCCCCTGAAAAAAAAAACACTTTAGGAGAAGTACCTTGGGTTGTCCCCAATATTTGCCATACTGTGGTTAAGGAACCTTATTGTGAGATTGTCCAGGGCAACTAGGAGCCTGAAGTTATCCTAAATAAGATTCAGTCCAGGTTAAACACTGATTCCTGACCAGTACTATCCAAACTGATTGTTAAGAAGAGTGCAGAAAGCAATAACATAAATGGTTTCAGAAACACAAAATGCTGAGGTGACTGGTTGCCACATTTGAAATAAAATTCACTGGATTGACCTGTGTAAAAGAGCTCGGCTTATTCATGCAGATGTAGCTAGGGGAATAATTTATGTTCTGTGTTGAGGGCCAGATTCTGCTCATACTTTTAGTTTTACACTGCTCATGTTACTCCTGACTTACATCAGTATAAGTGATATCAGAGTCTGGCCCTGATAGTTGTAAATTCTCCAGTATCCCAATGCCCTACTTTCATGACAGCTTCACTGAAAGAGATTACCTCTGTTATATTTTTCCTTCTTGCAAGGCTTGTAAGAAAGAATTTCTTAGCATAACTTCGTAGTCATTGTAGTCTTATCTACCTGGTTCCCAAATCAAATGATGCCTAGTATGGTGAGGTATGAAAACATCACTCGCAATTTGTTTTTAATAGCTTTATTCTTAAGGTCAGCATTCTTGTACAACAAACGGATTATAAATTTAAGTAGAATTTTTGGCGTTATACGGATGTACTATACATGTTTTGTATATGCTGAAAACTTACGACTATCAGCATTAGAGTGTTTTGCTTTTCATTTTTTGCTTTTTTATTTTTAAGTGCGTGCAGAATCTAAGAAAGTTATATTTTAAAATTATTTTACAAGGATCTCCACTTCAGATGGTATGTATTTTAAGACATCCATATGTTGTCAAAATTTAGCAATAATTTCAGTGCAAATCCAAATAAACTATTTCAGCTTGGATGTGGTTCCCTTCAGAGTATCTGAGGTCAGTCTGCAGGGATCCTAGAAAAGCAACACTATTTTCACTGAATAAGCTGCTTCCATTGGATTTCCAGGGCTAGATCCTCAACGGGTATATACTGATAAAGTCGTGTTGGCTAGGCTGATTTACAGAAGCTGAAAATCTGGTCTGTAGTTTCTACTAAGGTTCCAGTTCAACATGGTATTTAAGCATGTGTATAATTTTAAGGATGTGCGTAGTCTCATTGGCTTTAGTGGGACTAATAATATACTTAAAGTTACACATGTACCTTGTTAAATTGGAGCCTAATATGAGAAATGATATTCGTGAGTCTCTGTATCAAACCTGTTGTTTTTTTTTTAACAATATTGAATGTTATACCTGAGAAGTGATGTTTCATTCGGAACAACTATATAAGAAACCTATAATTATTTAGGTTTACATTTATGCTGTGAGGGAGAATGAGCACAAACTGACTTTCAAAATGTTAATGTTCTCTCACTCCAATATGAGCTACAGTTTGATGTTTGTGACTGGTACAGTACTTTACCCAAAGCTATCTTGTCTGATGATAAAACCATGAGTGTATGAAGCTCGCACATTTTTCATCTCTTTTATGACCTTATCTTTCATGAGCGGCTTCTGTGAAGGTATCCTAACTATAGGAAGCACCTGGAAAACATATATGATATCTATGCTGTGATAAGCAGTTGTGAACAAGAAAGTAGATCTATCATATCTGAACTGTTCATTGTTAAAAATACTTTCTCGGTTTAGCTGATTGAAAAATAATTATAGGGTGACTAACAGCTACTGTAACACTCCTAGTTGAGAAAGTTCAATAGTTCTGTTGTCGAAGAATTTCTGTAAGAGGTTAATATTGATAGGAATAACATGGATATAAGGAGCAGGGTTAAGAATAACTGTCTACCTGTGTGGCTGCTTTGAAATACTGCAACTACTTGTAATAACAGGTGGTTTAATAAAAATTGGAAAGCCTGTATTTTATGTAAAAAATATTTATTTTTCAGAAACACTGTTTATACATTTGAAATGGTTTATTTGCAAAGTTTGCCTCTTTGCCTGCATTGTTAGAGACTTTAAAATCCTACCCGATACGTTTCAAATAGTATATTCCATTTTACAGTTTTCCTATCCTTTGAGTCATGATCACCTGTGCCACGTTAAATGATGATGTGTTCCTTTTCCTCTTATTGGATTCACATTTGGTTATGAACATTGGGGCTAGATTCATAAAGGAACGTATGTGCCTCTGGTATTCACAGGATCTCCACTCAAGTGCCACCAAACCTTGTAAGTGCCTAAACTCACTCAGCACCTATGTTTTTGCAGTAAAAGTTCCCTATGCACTTGTGTTTCTGCCTCCGATCATGTGCTGCTCCCCCACTCTAGCATCCAGATGCATCACCTGCCTAAGCCCCAGTACAGTTCAGAAACTGAGGGAAGACAAGTGTTCGGTCACGTACCACACTTGCAGGGCCCAATCCAGGTACGCTTGCTCTGAGCAAGCCTAATTCCGTGCAAAGCAACTGGAGGAGGAAAGGCAGAGGCTGCTACTCTCCCGTATAACTTTAGTCCAGTGGTTACGGTACTCATCTGGGAGGTGGGAGAACATCAGTTCAAGCTCTCCATCCCTCCACCTATTGAGGACAAGGGAGCTGAACCAGAGGTTTCCCACCTCTCAGGTGAGTGCACTAACCCTGGGCTATGGGATATTCTGACATGGGATGTCCTCAATTTCTCTAGTTAAAGCTGTTGTTTAAATAATTAGAGTCATTGGAATAGGGGGCTTGATCCTGGGTAAGTGCTCTAACCACCAGTTATAGAGTCATTCTCATGCATGGTCTCTCTTTCTCTGGCCCAATGACTCTGTAGTTATTTATCCAAAGTGGAACAGCTTTAACAGGAGAGGCTGAGGAGACCCACATCAGACTCATACCTAATATCTAGAGCATTCAACTGAGAGGTAGGATACCTCCGTTCAAATTTCTGCTCCTCAGCAGGCAGAGGGGAGGCTTGAACTGGTGCTCTCTTACATCCCAAGTAAATACCCTAACTACTAGACAAAAAATTATAAGAAAAAGGTCCTCATCCTTGTCCACACTGATCTCCAGGAGAGGTTTCACAAGGACTGTGAGATCAAGTTATTTGTAGCCATTGATTATTCATGGGTGTTTAGTTGTTCAAAAATGTTATCTTCTCTCTCTTTATATACTGTATAATATATGCACTCACATACACACATGTATGCTTATTATGGATATTCTGAGTGTCATAGAAATTATTTAAATTTTATGTATTTCTTCTCTTCAGGTGATGAAGAGGGCAGCCAGGAAACAGCAGAATCAGATGGTGATGCACAATCAGAGAAACCAGGACGGCTCATTGTGGAGACAGATGACTGGGATGGGCCAGGTAGGAGAAAACAAATTACAATCCAGAATGAATAATTTAAAATGGAGACTGAGAATGTTTTCCTCGTGTTTCAGTAAGTAGGGTCAGTGTTGCATTGTTTTGTCAATGGAAAAAACTTCCTGTGTTCATGTGATGCCTTGGGATATCTACAGTAAGAGCTGAGGAAAAATGCTTCACCAGACAGCTGTTCTGCACATGTCCATCCTGCATGAAAATTATACAGAGTAATGTTCCCATGATATTGCTACTAGAAATAAAAGTGTTGTTATTCCTTAGCATTTGGAGGATTAAATGCAGGATTGGAGTTCCAAGAGGCTCCCAGTTTCATTGCTGCCTATGGCTGGTGGTGCTTGCTTCTGTATTCTACTCTGTTTTCCGTGGCCAAACATCTGTATTTAGTCCAAAACTCTAAGTTTAACAAATGAATATGGCAGCCAATGATGTTTTCAAGGACTTTCCTTATCAGTTTTCATTTGATATAAATAATTTAACCCACCCCGGTCATTGACTGCAGAGTTAAGAGAGAAACCTTTTGACTGCAATCAATAAACTATAAGAGCTTCATGTTTAAACAGAAATATGCAGTAACATTTTCTGTTATGTACAGTAAAAACACTGCAAATACATTATTGGAGGAACATTAGGCAGTATTACAGTTCTATAGGCATGCGAGAGAGAGTTCCAAACAGCCATTAGATATAAATAGGTAAACCTTGGTTTCTGTTGTAAAGATACATAAAAACAAAGGGATCCTACAGTCCTCACTTTGGCAAACCTCCAGTTTAATTCAGTGGGATTTTTTAAGTTACAGATAGCAGAATTTGTCCCCAAATCATTGTATTTAATATATTTCTTCAGTGCCAAGAGGAAAATATATATTTGAAACCAAACATATCCTTAAAGTAGCTGTGTTTCTAAACAGAGCACATTCCCCTGAAAGGATAAGCATCAGAGAAGAGAGCCATGAAAGTACTCTAGCAATAATTTATAATGCAATAACACTTTTCATTAGAAAAAAAATCCTATATTTCAATCATATTTTCATCCTTGCTTGAATTTGCAAATTACTGTGTGCTGTGCATGAAGAGAAGAACTCCTGTGGTAATTTTCTGAAACCAGCAGCTGGAAAATATAATGCAAACAAAAATGAAGATACACTATATCGCTGATTATTATGATGTCATTTATAATGTTGTTAATGATATATACACAAATATGTTTGTATTCTGTACAAAGCAATGTAGTATTATATAAAACAAGATTTGATATTAAAATGTATTACAGTAAATTTAAAGTTGCATGAAAACCTCTTTTGAAAGGGGACAGCTTCTTCCAGCTTTTTACAGTTTTAGAGATTGTTGTTGCACTAAATTTACTCCCTTTAACACAGGAATAAAATGTCTCTTAAGAATCTGAAGTTTTGTGATTTCTTTGTTGCTGTTTTATTTTTAGAGCAAAATGAATGTACTTGAGAGTATAATTTTCATTACTGGTTGTTATTGTCTTATGTGAACTAAATGTGTAGGAATATTTTAGGGGATATTTTTGATGACTGCAAGAAGTAAAAGGTGTGGGGGGTTTGTTTTTTGTTTTTTTTTTGTAAGAAAATTCTTACACAGATATTTGGTGATTTTTGTCCTGGATGTTAAAAGGGTAAGAAGATACATTTAATTCAAGAAATGTATCATGAAATACTGGAGCTGAAGATAGAAACCGAGAATGAATATAAGGAAACTCCTTTTTGTCTTTAGAGAAGTGACCACCACTGAAACTTCATCAGAGCTTTAATTAATTTAAATATTAGTTTTTCACATGGAAATAACATGTTTGTAGCATAGAAGTGAATAAGTATATCACATGCCATGCTCCTGCTTCTCTCTCTCTTCTAGTTCTTTAAATGAAATTCTGTATTCATTCTTTTGCTAATATATAAAAAAAAGATAGAAGATTATTTTCAAACATGTAATACAGGAAAAATGAAAATAGTTTTTCCTTGTACAAGTTTTGTGTAAATCTAGTGCTCATGAAATTCACTGGCTTGACAGTGCTGGAGAATGAAGTCTCTGGTTATTCGAAGATTATGTACCAGTCCAGCACAGGAAGACCCAGTACAACTCTACATCTCTCTCAATGTGCCTCTGCCCTTCCTCAGAGAATTCACCTCTCGGAGTTAGAGGGTGGCATAATCTCCATTACCTGTTCAATCCTTGATCTCTTTGCTGAGATGGAAGTTGTTAATATTACCAGTTGTGATGGTACTTTATGTGATACCAGCAGCTGTCCATTGAGATCTGGATTGTGACCATCAAGGGCTACGGAATAGTCATTAAATGGTACTAACTTTATTTTGACCTAGGCTGAATTTTTAAAAAAAAGGTTTCTTTCTTTTGTTTATGTTTATAAAATTCACGGTTGTTTGCTGTGACATCATGGTGATTTGTAGGGTTCCCAGCTGCTGGGGGATTCAGGCTCTGAAATATTTATTAGTATTTAATTTATAATTAAGGATAGGTCCCAACCAAAGCCCCAAAATATGAAAATGAGTCCCTTGTCTTTTTCTTTAAAAAAAAAAAAAATGCTTCATGAAACTGTGCCAACGTGTTCAGAGACTTTAGCAGTTGAATGCATTTTTAAAAACAAAAATAAATTTAAAAAAAAATATTTTTTCCCCTGTAAATGTTCTGCAGTTACAGACAGCTCCTATTAGGCTTTTCTTTCAGCTCACAAGATCATTATCTTCACTGACTGTAAAATGGCTCCAGGGGGAGCCAACTTGGGTAAATGTGTGTGTAAACTGTCCTCAATATTAACAATTTTTGTTCCTCTATTGTGTTAAAATATTTATTTTTTTTAAATAACAGAGGTCTCTCTGCAGCTATGGGGGCTGGAGCAGATGGACTGTGCCCTGGAGGCTGTCAAGCAAGGGCAAATTCCTTAATTTTGCTCACACTGTAAGCCTGCCTTATCTCAAATCTCTCTCACTTCTATTTGGACATATACTAAGGGACGGATCCTGCTTCCATTAAAACTAATGGCAAAAGTCCCAGGATCACACAGAGTTTGGGGAACATGATTGGGCATTTGACGTGGAAAATTGTATGTGAAAAGGATTTATGTTATCAAATGAGTGCCACGGTATGTGCTATGGCTCTATAATCTTTATATTTAGGATATCAGTGTTCTAAGATAATAATGATCAGAGTTTTAACACATATAGAATAAGATGGGGTTCTAGTTGCTGACTGCTACATACCACCAAATCATATGAGAAAACAGGATCAGGATTTCTGTCCTTATGTACTTATGTATAATTTGTAAGGAAAACACCTGTATGATCATGTGGAACTTCAATATGAGTTACATATGCTGGAGATCTTATTCTGCCAACACTAACACATCCTTGAAATTTTATAAAATTATAGATTACAATTTCCTAACCCAAACAGTGTTGCATCCAACACAAGGGAATTCTGTATTAACCTGATCTTGACAGACAAAGAGGAGTTGATCAGAGAACTACAGATTAGTGGTTGTTCAGGTGAAAGTGAACATGGCTTGATTACATTTCTTATGTTCAAATAGAATATCAGAAATACGTGTATTTGGTGTTTTAAATTGGCCAGTTTCAAAGCTGGAAACAATTATGAGCCAAATCAGCTGGGAGAAAGACTTTAAACAGAAAAATGGGAGTCGTAATTGGGAACTATTTAACAACATTTTACTAGATGCCCCAAAAAGCTGTAATCAAGAGAGGAAAAGTATACTGGTTAAAAAACTAATCTGGTTTACAGAGAAAGTGAAAGCACCTAATATGTATATATGTGTGTGTGTGTATACATATATATATATGGGCTAGCTGATAGCAGTGAATATAAATTAAAGCTGAGAGTTGTATAAAATTGATAAAGGACACAAAAGGATACAAAGAAATCTGTGGCTTCTAGAATTAGGGAATAATTCTTATTAGGGAATAAGAGGATGTTTTCTTTCAGTATATTAGCAACAAAAGTAATCCTAACAATGTTATTGGTCCATTATTAGGTGAAAATAGTAGAATTGTCAATAATATTGCAGAAAGGCATAAGCATTCAATACATTGTATTTGGGAAAAATCCAGATGATGTATTCTTACCATATGAAGATGTTGAAATATTTTCCATTCCCACAGTAACTAAAGAGGATATTATAAAGCAGTGAGTAAAGTTAGAGATTTTCAAATAAGGTTTGGATAACTTACATTCAAGGGTTTTTAAAAAGCTAGCTAATGAACTCTGAGTTGTTAATGTTCATTTTCAATAAATCTTGGAATACTGGGGAAGTTCCAGAGGACTGGAAGAAAGCTATTGTTGTGCCAATATTTAAAAAGAGTGGAACTGACATCGATCTTGGGTGAAATAATGGAACAACTGATGTGGAACTCAATAAAAATTTAAATGAGCTTAATGTAATTAATGCCAGTCAACACCGGTTTATGGAAAATAGATCTTATCAGACTAACTTGACATCTTTTTTGATGAGATTACAATTTGGTTGATAAAGGTAATAGTGCTAGACTTCTGTAAGGCATTCTGTCCTTGTACGTAACATCTCTGAAAAAAAGCATAAAGATCCTGGAGCATAATCAAATGAACATGATCACCCAATGGAACGGTGTGGCCTAAAGACTTAATGTGGGAATATTGAATATTAAATGGGAATATTGAAGAGGAGTAGAAAGGTTGTATTACCTCTTATCTGACACTGGTGCAATAATAAATAATAAAACATTACTGTATGTGACATCTCATATCATACCCTGGAAAATCCTGTTCACCTTTCACAAGGGGGAAGGGGACAGATTTTCAAGTGTCAAGTACCACAACTGGAGTGAGATTTTTTCAAAAAGCTCAGCTCCCTTTTAGGGCCTTAAATAAAAGTCAGATTTTTAAAAGAACTGAGCACCCAACACACTTAACTCTTTTGACAGTTATCTATGTGCTATTATGTTCTCATCACTAGTGAGGGCCTTACAGTCATTAATGGTTTGTTTTATCTTCATAATACTCCTCTGAATCATAGGGGCAGGTTAAAGTGACTTTCCCAAAGTTACACAGGAAGTCTGTGGATGAGGTACAAGTTGAATCCAGGTCTACTAATTCCTGTGCACTATCTACTAGACCATAGGTACACCCATCTGACAAATGGGAGCTGAATTTTCTTAATGTCAAATGGAATTATTCTCATGAGTAAAGAGGAGTATTTGTCCCCACATAGAAGCCAAAAAAAAAAAAAAAAAGGAAAATGCAGTTGAAGACTGATTTTTAAGGTTCTAGTTGATGATCATGTCTTACATAACCTGTTTATATCAGTATGCGTATACAGTAGTCCTTCATTGGAAGTCTAATCCTGCTTCCAGTTAGTCAATGAATGTTTTGCCAGCAACAGCAGGATAAAGTCCTACTTCACATTAACCATGGTGAGGCCCAAAATGTATGTAAAATGATAAAACATAAAAGTTATGTGCTATTATTAACTGTTTACTGAAAAGTGAGGAGAGTTGTACAAAATATTGACCGAATTATAGCGTGCTGTTTGAGTGGAATGCGGATTAGTGCAGTTCTACTGTATTTTGTACTCCCAATGATACACACCTTTGCCCATTATAAAAGGTGGTTTAGAAAGTTCATCTTAATAGATTTACTGCAGCCTTCTCTATGAATCACTGTGACTCTTTGTGCTGATTGTTGGGCTTACCCTGCAATATTTAGTAATATCAGAAACAGTTTGGGGTACAAAGCAAAGAAAGTGTTTGGTATAGATTGGAATGGTGGTAGACCACTGTGAGATGGAAGCAGACACTAATGATACAGCCTTTTTTTTGTTAAACCAGTCCTAAGAAGGACTGGGAGATTACAGTCCTGATTTTGTTTCTTTTTTTGACTGGGGGAAATGTGGTAGATATAAGATCTGGGAAATGTTATTTGATGTAAATTAACAAAAATCCATGAAACATCGTTAACCATAGATATAGTCTGACAGTAAGAAGAATATTCTGAAGAAGCAGAGGAAATCATAGAATGACTGTGTGTTACTCTGACAGTGAATCGGTATTATCTCTACTATCAGATAATGCAGTTATCATTAATTTTCACATTTGCATTTCAATCTTTGGAAGGAAATGACTCTTGCCGGATGAAGATAAGAGCTCTGTACCACTATAATGAGCCATCATTTTATCCTGACTCTTTGTATCCATATGAAAATGAGGCTGGGTGGTGGTGTGGTATGTGGGGAGGAGGTGGGGGGGAGTCAAAGAAACATTATAACAAAGTGTCAAAATCACTACAGACTTTGAAGCCCTTTATGAAACAAGAGGCAATTTAAATAAATCTTCTGTAGTGAAGTGGTTATCGGATTAAAAGAAAAAAGCTTGGCTCCCATATTGTAGGAAAAACTGGAGGAAGAGGAGGAAAATTCTCTGAATCTTATTTCCTTAATCGTTTTCACCACTAGTTTAGAAATGTGAAGAGAGCATGCAAACTGAGCATGGTGTGAGGGACTGTGATGATACTCATCAAGTTAATCTCTTGTGTCTGCTTCTGAAACTTAGATACTATGATCAAGGGTGCATTAGAAGGAGAAAGTTTGATGAAAGGGATGCCAATACATGGCTGTCTACAAGGTTTGAGGGCAGTTGAACCCTGGAGCTCTTTTATTACATGTCCATAGTAACATATTAAATGCAGGTCTTCATATTATTTTCACATTGGTGTGCATAACAGATTGTAGTCATCATTCACTGTTTCATTCAGTATAAACTCTCATGTATAACATAACCTTATTCTGGAGCCTGAAGGTGCATCTGCACAACTCTGAACAAGGAGCTTCTCCTTCCCATCTTGACTGAATGAAACCAGTTGTTTGAAGAACAGTCTCATAATATCTTCAGCTCTCTTAAAGGACTGTACTGCATTGTTAGGGACATTGTAAAAGCGCTTACTAACCAGACATTCTGGAATAAACAGATTTATAACATAGCTCTCATCATTGGGATATTTGATTTACTCCAGCTTTAAATGATCATTTTATATTTTTCTTTTGAATGAAGGGTACATATTTCTCACAGATAGTTTTTTAATGATAAAGATTGTACTTTTGTTAACAGTTATCACAGTACAATATTGCCAGCAGTCATTCAAAACTCATGAGCCAGTCCCCCTCAGAATCCTGAGATTTAAAAAAAGTAAGGAGTCTTGGGTTCATCTTATTTGATTCTTAATTATTGAAGCTTTAGGGTATATTGTGAGCCAGTGTGAATTACTCTGTGTCTTGGTGGTTAGAGGCACTCTCCTCATCAGCAGAGGTGGGAGTTGAACAGGAATCATTTACATCCTTGGAGAATAATCTAATCTAATAATCTAAAAGTTATGATGAAAGTGGCCTTCCACCGCCACATGAGGCACCTGACTCCAGATAAGGGTCCCTGACTGTGAATCCCAAGTAGAGATAAGCACCCCCCTGCAGAGTGGCTTCAGGTGCCTAATTCCCTGAGAGTGGCTGAATTTAGCACACATTCCTCTCCTCAGCACCTCTGATTTCTACCTTGGGCAGCTCTCCACTCAACATGCTGGCTTTTGTGAATCCCATTATTAGGCTCCTTTCTTTCCCCATTTGTTGTACAGGAAGCTACATGCTGAATCCTGGCTTTATGAATCCCAGTGATTTTCTAGGCACCTAACAGTTAGGCATTGTGACATTCAGTGTCACAGCACCTAAGTCCCTTTGTAAATCTAGCCCTTTCTTATAAACAGCATCTGAGAGTCTCACACAGTCAGATCACTCAC
Source organism: Gopherus evgoodei (assembly GCF_007399415.2). Lineage (NCBI taxonomy): Eukaryota > Metazoa > Chordata > Testudines > Testudinidae > Gopherus > Gopherus evgoodei. Next base: position 262,540,850 of record NC_044323.1, read on the forward strand.
ATTCTAGGACATATTATATGGCAGGCCTGATTCTATACCTTGCCACTTGGCATAGGCCACATTCAAAGTTATTAAAATAGAAATGGATAAAGATAAACCATGTTGGTAATTACCTACATTTATTTTAGATTTTAGTGATGGCTTCAGGCCATAAAAGAAAACTCCAGTTTGTGATTTGATGAGTGCACCACTGTGTTGCACTCTAATTTGCCTGGTGAACCTGCTGGTGTGCACTACATGTTCCTTAGGCACATTAACAGGGCTATGCACACTAGTGGAATCTGTGCAGGGAAATTAGAGTACAACATACTAGTGGTGCTCTACAAATTGAACCCCTGTAGTGTGGTCGCTGGGGTTGTATAGACAAGCCCAAAGATTCACGAGAAGTCCACAGGATGGATGAAACTGTTCTGTGGGCCACATATGGCTGCAGGCCATAGGTTTGACATCCCTACTCTAGGAGCTGGTGTTTTAAGGGAAACGCCAAGTACTTTTAACATAACTTTTAACATTGCAGCTTTGTTCATATCAATAAGCAGTGGAAAGTGAAACTGACTAGAAACCAAAATTAAAGTAAATTGTCTATTTGCACTTTGTAAGCAGAGGGAAATGCAAAAGTCAAAGAGGCATCGGAAATAGTGAAATGTAAATTAGATTTTTAGAATCCTTTCCATTTTATAATTTTAGAGTCTGATTAGAAACAAAGGTAAGGAAACTAACCTTGAAATGTATTATTTTTAACCTGATAGTGTTCATTTAGCCTCTCTGAGCCTTGGTTTACCCATCTGTGAATTATTAATTTAAAGGATGTTTGATACTCAATATATTAGAGGTAGATCGATGTTTTAGAATCCACTGTCCCAGCCTGACCTACTAGTGGGAGGGTGCTTCCCATCATCCAGACACACAAAGTGCTGAATTCTATATGTCCCCAAGGCTGAAGACTGATGAGTAGCTCCTTGTGTTGCTTCAGGACTTAAGCCAATCTTTAACTGTTAGAGATCAGGATGAGACCTGTGTGTACTAGGGGCAGAGGGAGGCAGATTATGCCACATCTGACTGCTATGAGGTTCTTACATCTTCCACTGAAGCATCTGATATAAATGAGCAAATTACTCTATTGTTGGTAGCATTTACTCTGGAGGTATAGTTTTGCTGAAGACTTCACTGGAAAAGTGATGGGATGACCTTGGATATTTTGGAGAACATGATATGTGCACAGGGACTGAGCTTTCAGATTCATTAGGTACCCCAATTTGGGCATGATGCCTTATATAGTAGGTACAGTGAAAAGTACAACTCCCTGTAGGTCACACAGTGAAGGACTCAGTCTGTGAAATTCTGCTGGGAATCAATGAACATCGGCATTACAATACATTGTTTCTTGTAGTTTCATACACCAAGGGACCTGCAGAATCTATCAGGAAGCTTTGCACTTTTCAGCTGTCTCCGCTGTATTTTGATTATAAAGACAATCACATAGTCTAGTAATTGCATAGGACTAGGAAACATTGTCTGTTGCTGGAAGCAGATGGGTTGAACAATCAAAAGGGGCATGTAATTGGTCCACAAGTATTTTGCTTTTTGTTGTATTTTTCTCATTAATTCCACCAATATAATTACACAGAGAACACTGCACAGCAACAATTTACCTTGAACAGTTGAAGGACGGATATGTTAATATAGTGAACCATATACCCAATGTGGAGTGATTTACCAGGAAAAAATTGCAGTCCAACTAGTGAATGCAAACAAACAGGAGATATGAGAGTGCCATTTCTTTCTTAATTTAGCAGTTCTTCTTCCAGTGCTGGTCCCTATGGGTATTCACTGTGGGTTTGCATACACTCGGTGCACCTAAGACTGGAAATTCTTCAATGGCAGTGTCCATTGGTTTGTGCTTGCAACGGCCCTTCAGTTCCTTCTTACCGCCCGTGACGGTCATTGGAACTGTGGAGTGCGGCTTTGCTGATCTCCACATCCCTAGCTACTCGTAGTTCTTTATTGTTATTGTGTCTATAGTTTGAGTTCTTGTAGTTATAGTTAGTCCTTATCTTTATAGTTAGTGTATATAGTTCATGGGGGGTCGGAGATTAGCCCCTTTCCTCCACTCCAGTGCGGGCCCATGCCCAAGGCACCAGGATTCAAACCATACTTGGCGTGCCAAAAGCCGATGCCAGTAGGGGATCCCCACGACTCCTGCCTCAAGTGCCTAAGGGAATCCAACCTTCCTGAGAAGTGCCGCATTTGCAAGTCCTTTAAACCAAAGATGAAGAAGGAGTGGGACTTTCGATTGAAGCAGCTCCTCATGGAGTCGGCACTTAGTCCTGCAGCGTCGGCGCTGAGCACCCAACAGACTGCTTCGCTAAGGAGCACCCCTCCAGCACTGGACCGTTCCGGTACAGAGAAGGAATCCGGGACCGACCCTTACCAGCACCGACATCTGCTTGGCACCGCTCCCTGTCCCCGAGACCTGGGAAGCAACATAGTGCCTCAAATTCGGCTGCACAGAAGGAGCGCTCTTCCAAGATGCTTCATCCGGCACCGTCATCTGCCACGGCACCGTCAACTGCGACTCCACAGATTGTGGCTCTGCCAAGCTCGGCACCATCGATTCTGGTCCCACAAAGGCCGTTGAGTTTGGTTCCTGACAGCTCCCCAGCTCATGCTGTGGTAGAGCTTGCCCTCCCTTCTATGCTGGAGACCTTCTCTATGGCAAGGGAGCTCATTGCAATGATGGAGTCAACACGGTCTAACCCCCCGCACCGCCGGTGCGGGTCATACAATCCATCAGCAAGCCGGCCATGGTAAGGCCTCCTTCCGTTGGTCCACCAGAGAGACGTCGTTCAAGATCACGGTCTCGCAAACGCTCTCGATCTCGCCATTCCCGCTCTCGGCACCGCTCGCAGTCCCAGCACCACTCTCCATCGCAGCACTGGTCGCACTCGCGGCACTGTTCGACATCTCATTCACCGAACAGATACTCCTGGTACCGAACCGGCTCACAGCGCCGATCTTGGCAGCATGTATCCCACAGTCGCTCCAGACGAAGGGACTCGAGATCTCGGTCGACCTCTCGACACCGATACAGTAGAAGGTCCCGGTCTCGCTTGCAGTGCTGTTATAGCTCCCAGTACCGCTCCGGGCCCGAACGTCGAGATCAGTGGTGCCCTCTCAGGGGCTATCGGCACTGCCGTGGCCTTCCAGACACACATTGGTGTCCTCACAGGCTGGTAGCGCATCCTATCATCAGGAACATGACTCTGACATCCCTAGTCATATATTCTCGGAGGGACAGAGCCACGAGCAAGGGCCTCATCACTGGTCCTTCTGGACACCATAGGCATACCACCAAAGCCAAAGTGCACCATCAGTGGCTCAACGGTCGGCCCCATCAGAACACCTGGCACCAGAGGTGACAGTAAGCCGCCCCCCACCCACAGGCACAGACGAGGCGTCAGTACCATCTGCACTCGCCGAGGTTCCACCGGATGCAGATGATGCCCATCAAGTGCAGGAGCCACCACAGGACCCTTTGGTCCCAGGCCTCTCCTCGTGCTCCTCGCCTGATGAGGCGGTGGTGAGGACATCCTCCTCAGGCCCCCCACCAATTGACCTCAGGGCCCATCAGGATCTTTTGCGCTGAGTGGCCCAGAATATGAACTTGCAGGTGGAGGAGGTCCCTGAAATAGAGGACCCGATCGTGGACATCCTATCGGCTGAGGCACCTACTAGAGTCGCTCTTCCATTCATCCGCACTATACAGGCTAATGCGGACACCATTTGGCAATCCCCAGCTTCAATTCCACCTACAGCAAGATGAGTAGAGAGGAAATATATGGTCCCCTCAAAGGGGTACGAATATCTCTACACTCACCTGCCTCCTTGCTCTCTAGTTGTCCAATCGGTGAACAAACGGGAGCTTCATGGCCAGCCAGCCTCGGCTCATAAGTCAAAGGAGGCTAGGCATATGGACCTACTAGGCCGCAAAATATACTCGGTCGGGGGCCTCCAGCTTAGGGTGGCGAACCAACCAACTTAGGAGGGCTCCTAAGTAGGTATAACTTTAACACTTGGGTGTCCCTGGGAAAGTTTATGGAGCTTCTTCCCCAGGAATCCCGTCAAGAATTAATGGCCCTACTTGAGGAGGGTAAAAAGGTAGCGAGAACCTCCCTCCAGGCCTCTCTGGATGCAGCAGACTCTGCAGCCAGAACTCTGGCGTCAGGAGTGACGATGAGGCTTATCTCCTGGCTCCAGGTATCCGGCCTTCCCCCTGAATTGCAACAAACTATTCAGGATTTACCCTTTGAAGGCCAGGGCCTTTTCTCAGACAAGACTGACCCCAGATTGCAAAGCCTGAAGGACAATCGTGTTATAATGCACTCATTGGGTATGCACACGCCAGTGACCCAACGCAGAACCTTCAGGCCCCAACTATACCCTCCTTACGCCCAGACTAGGCCACGTCAGGATGTCACTAGAAGGCGTGGCAGGAGGAATCGTTGGAGAAGTCTGGCCCTCAGGGAACTCAAAATCAGGTGCCCCCAAAACCACCAGCAGGGTCTAAACAGAATTTTTGAGGGACGCCGGAGGATGGCCCACCACTTACCCCACTGGATCCTTCTCTCTCTTTTTCAACCGCCTCTCCCGATTCTTCCCTGCCTGGTCCCAGCTAACTTCAGATTGCTGGGTCCTGCACACGGTGGAAGAGGGATACCACCTCCTGTTTGCCTCAGCCCCGCCTTCTCACCCTCCCTACATGTCCCTCTACAGAGACCCCTCTCACGAGCAATTCCTCCTGCAAGAGGTCCAGTCGCTCCTAGCCATGGGAGCCATAGAGGAGGTGTCAAAGGACATGAGAAGCAAGGGGTTTTATTCCCGCTACTTCTTAACCCCCAAGGCAAAGGGAGGTCTGCGACCGATCCTAGACCTGCGAGAACTCAACAAATTCATGATAAAGCTGAAGTTCCGCATGGTATCCCTGGGGACCATTATCCCATCCCTGGATCTAGGAGACTGATATGCCTCCATTGATATGAAAGATGCGTATTTCCACATCTCAATTTACCCACCACACAGATGATACCTCCGCTTACTGTACTTCCGTTTGGCCTTTCTGCAGCTCCGCATGTCTTCACAAAGTGCATGGCTGTAGTCGCCGTCTCCCTCCGCTGTCGTCGAGTACACGTCTACCCGTATCTCGACGATTGGCTCATTCAAGGGACTTCCCAATGGCAAGTATTACAGCACCTGCACATCGTCAGAGACCTCTTCAGGAGCCTAAGTCTCATGATCAACACGGAAAAGTCTACTCTCATGCATTCGCAGAGAATAGACTTCACTGGAGTGGTTCTGGACTCCAATCTGGCCAGAGCCTGCCATCTGCAGTTGCGTTTTCAGACAATGGCTTCATTAATCCGAAGTCTTCAAACCTTCCCGACAACGTCGGTGCGCACCTGCCTCAGCCTAGTAGGTCACATGGCCTCCTGCACCTTCATGACCAAGCACGCCAGGCTATGCCTCCGTCCCTTCCAAGCCTGGCTTGCTTCAATGTACCAACCACGCAGAGACAACCTGGACTTGGTGCTCACTATCCCCAGGAAGGTTCTGGGGTCCCTAACCTGGTAGCTAGACCCCACTCTAGTCTGTGCAGAGATGCCATTCCACTCAGCTCAACCCTCAATGGCCCTGACCATGGACGCGTCATCTCTGGGTTGAGGTGCCCACCTCGGGGGACTCCACACTCAAGGCCTCTGGTTGCCTCAAGAACTGGCTTTACACATCAAAGTGTGGGAGCTGAGAGCAGTTCGCCTAGCATGCCAGGTGTTTCGAGACCATCTCCAAGGCCGTTGTGTATCAGTGTTCACGGACAACATAACGGCCATGTTTTACATAAACAAGCAGGGTGGAGCATGCTCCTCCCTCCTTTGCAAAGAAGCCGTCCACCTTTGGAACTTTTGCATAGCCCACTCGATCGAATTGGTAGCGTCTTTTCTCCCAGGAGTCCAGAACACCCTGGCGGATCTCCTCAGCAGATCCTTCCTGTCTCACGAGTGGTCTATTCGCCCGGACGTTATCCATTCTGTTTTCCAGAAGTGGGGGTTTCCCCACATAGACCTATTCACCTCCCGAGAGAACAGGAAATGCCAGGTGTTCTGCTCCTTCCAGGGACGCTCCCCGGGATCCCTCTCAGACACATTCCTGATCCCGTGGAAGAGGCATCTACTTTATGCCTTCCCATTGTTTTCACTCATCCACAGAGTTCTACTCAAGCTCCGCAGGGACGGCGCCCACTTGATCCCGATTGCTCCAGTGTGGCCGAGGCAACAATGGTACACCACGTTGTTCGACCTCTCAGTAGCAGACCTGATTTCCCTGCCACTCTGGCCAGACCTCATAACACAGGACTTTGGCAGGCTTTACCATCCGGACCTGCAGTCCCTTCATCTCACAGCTTGGTTGCTGCGTGGTTGAGCCAGTCTGAATTGCATTGCTCTGCCTCGGTCCAACAGGTGCTCTTGGGCAGTAGGAAGCCTTCCACTAGGATGACATATCTCGCCAAGTGGAAGCATTTCTCCTGTTGGTGCGCTCAGCGTAACTTAGTCCCCAGGCAGGTACCCGTTCCCACTGTCCTGGACTACCTCTGGTCCCTTAAAGAGCAGGGCCCAGCGGTCTCTTCCATAAAGGTGCATCTGGCAGCCATTTCCACCTTCCATCTGGGGGAAAATGACCGATCAATCTTCTCTCACCCTATACTCTCAAGGTTCCTCAAAGGACTGGAATGTTTGAATCCTCAAGTTAGACACCCAACCCCTATCTGGGATCTAAACCTGGTGCTAGCCAAGCTTATGGGTGCTCCTTTCGAACCACTGGCTATCTGCTCGCTGCTGTACCTTTCCTGGAAGATAGCCTTCCTTGTCGCTATTACTTCAGCGAGACGAGTATCTGAGCTTCGGGCTTTGACAGCGGACCCCCCGTACACCGTATTCCAAAAGGACAAGGTACAGCTGCAACTGCACCCCTCTTTCCTCCCTAAGGTGATGTCTACCTTTCATGTCAACCAAGACATCTTCCTCCCAGTCTTCTTTCTGAAGCCGCACTCATCCTGTCGGGAACAACAGTTACACACCCTGGACGTCCACAGGGCTCTAGCCTTTTATATCGAGAGAACCAAACCCTTCTGAAGGTCACCTCAGCTCTTTGTAGCTGTCATGGACTGGATGAAAGGCTTACCAGTCTCTTCCCAATGGATTTCATTTTGGGTAACATCTTGCATTCGCACATGCTATGAATTGGCTCACGTTCCAGCTAGCCACCTCACTGCCCACTCTACTCAGGTGCAAGCTTCATCTGCTGCCTTCCTGGCCCACGTCCCCATCCAGGAAATATGTTGGACAGCTACCTGGTCATCGATTCACACCTTTGCCGCACATTATGCATTGGTTCAACAGTCCAGAGATGATGCAGCATTTGGCTCAGCAGTTTTGCACTCTGCAACATCTCGCTCTGACCCCACGGCCTAGGTAAGGCTTGGAATCAATATGAGCAAGCACTCGAAGAAGAATAGACGGTTACTCACCTTTGTAACTGTTGTTCTTCGAGATGTGTTGCTCATATCCATTCCACACCCGCCCTCCTTCCCCTCTGTCGGAGTAGCTGGCAAGAAGGAACTGAAGGGCCATTGGGTCAGCAGGGGTATATATCCAGCGCCATAGCAGCGCCACTCCAGGAGGCACCCAACCGACCCACTGAGTGTTGCTAGGGTAAAAATCTGATGAGCATGCACGTGGCGTGCGCACACCTAATTGGAATGGATATGAGCAACACATCTCGAAGAACAACAGTTACAAAGGTGAGTAACTGTCTTTTCTAGCAGTGGCACTTTCCAACTTGGAATCTTCCAGCAGGCCCAAGGACTCTACGAAACATAGGCATAAAAAGCTTAAGGAGAAGTTTCCTCATAAAAAGATGGACTGCATAAGGCCTCCAAGGAAAAGATTGCCTCTTCCCTTTCCTCGGTACCAGGGAGACTGCATGCATGGGGAACATGGGCTGGCACTGACGATACCAGGAACTTCTGGTGCTCTGAAACTGTCCACAAAGATATGTAAGGATAGGAAGGGACACTCACCCTCCACACTGGCAGTACTAGACTGCATCAAGACTACCGTGCTCAAGTGCACATAGTGAACTAATCTATACCAAAGACCCTGGCCAGTTCTCCTGTGTAACTTTGTTATGCCCTTCCCAAGAGCTTGGCAATTTTCACAGATCCTGAGTTGGTAATCCCATCTGACCTATTTCTAGTGAGAGACATCACTACACCGACCACGTGTCTTTCACTGGTCCCAAGCACTAGCTGGGGATGCTCTGACACCATTGAGATGTTACTCACCAGGGTGTGCCTTTGACCATGCTTCCACAAGACAGACAATATGGACGACCCCACCTGTAGAGTCAGATGACTCTTATTCTGTAGATCAACAGGAGGTGGTGCTACCGATTCTGCTGATGATCCGGACATGGCACAACAGCTCAGATGGGGTTTCCAAGGCCTCCTGGAGGTCTCTATACCCCTGTGACCTATACTGTGGAGCCTGTCTCCATACTCATATGATCACATCTACTGGCCAGACTGTTGCTCCTGGGATCCATACCATTCAGTCCTAGCCTGCGAGGATGCAGAGTACCACTTTCAGTAGAGATTGCCACCAAGAGAGGAGTCTCAGCTGCTCTGGGAGCACGTGGGGAAGCAAGAACAACTAAAGCAGCTGGTACCGCTGGATCTGCCAACAACATTTTCTTCTTCTCTGGATGAGGTGGTGGCATTGGCCACTCCCTCCTCTCCAGATGACACAGGCAGTATCAGGGAACTGCTGAAAACCTCCAGATTCCACTACAAGAGGTTCAGGATCCCCCATATAAACTTCTGGACATGCTCAACAGATCCTTCCAAGGTGGCTGTCCTTATTAATGAGGCCATTTTGGAGCCTAAGGACACTTGGCACACACACACTTGTGCCCTGACTCCAAAGAGGACTGAGAAGAAATATTGTGTTCTCTCCAATAGGATGTAATAACTTTTTTCCAAACCTAACCCTAACTTTCTAGTTGTGCAAGTGATCATGGAGTGGAACAGCTTTCACCAAGCCAGGTCCACTCCCGTGAATACCAAGAGACTAAATCTCTTCTGCAGAAAGAACTTTTTACCAGCCTAGTATTCCATATGGCAAACTACTGGGCACTTGTGAAAATATGACTTGACTAATTACAAGCAGGATACACAGCTTCCCATGCCATGACAACCTCAGAGGTTAAGAGGTGGGCCTCTTGGCTAAGGTCCAGGCAACAGTTGATCTCCCCTTCAAGGATAACAGCCTTTTCAGTGAGAAAATCTATGGCATTTAATTTCCTTGAGGACTCTTGCACCACTCTCCATTCCCTGGGAATATACACTCTAGCTCATTGTAGAAAATATTTTAAACCACTGGCGCATAGAACTTGGTCAACCCCTGAATTCTCCTAACACTAGAAGACCTATGAGCCATCCAGAAAACTTCCGAGGGTGCATCTTGGCAGACACACTGCACCACTGCCATCTCTGCTCCAGACCAGCTGCCTACCAAGAAGATATTTTGATAGGAGGCTTGAGAGCCATCAACCGGTCCTCGCACAACCAATTTTCCCTACCCTGTTCTGTGATTACCTGGCTCATTTCCTTCCAATGCAGCAGCTTGTAATATAGCACAAATGTCTTAGATGTCATTGCAAACAAGTACATGGTTGAATCCCACTTCTCTAAAACCTTCTTCCTTGTCCCTAATCAGTGACTTCCCTCACAAGACTATTCTCAGACAGGATATGGACTCTCTAATTCAGTTAGGGCTACAGAGCCTGCACCTCAACACAGGAGGAAGGGCTTTCACTCCAAATACTTCCTAATCCCTAAGATTCCTTCTGACTTTAAATTGAAACAGACTGTTAATCTTCCTGTATTTTATCCAAAATCTCACAATAAAAGGGAGGATAGGAGACTTCACTCTTTAGACATGCAGAGCTTTGGCCCTCCACCAATAAAGTACAAGGCCATTTAGAAGATCTTTGAGCTTATTTGTCTCCATTGCTGGTAGGATGAAAGGAGAGGCAGTATCTTCCCAAAGCCTGCCCCAAATGGATTTCCAATTGCATCCTCCTCTGCTACGAGCTTGTGGGAGCCCCTCCGCCTCAATCTGTTAGGGCTCATTCTACCAGTGCTCAAGTGGCCTCAGCGGCTTGCCTGCAAGAAATCCCACTCTTGGAAGTCTGTAGAGCAGTAACCTGAGGCTCTGTTCACATGTTTACCAGGCACTATGTCCTGATGCAAGCCTTGACTGAGGATGCTTCAGCAACCCTGCAAATGTGATGCAGAGCACTTAGTCACACCCGCTTCCTCAATGAACACTATTTGGAAATCACCCACGATGATTACCTATAGGGACCATCACTTGAAGAAGAAAGAGACTTATAGTAACAGGAGTTCTTTGACATTTGTGGTTAGGGTGACCCTATGTCCCGATTTTATAGAGACAGTTCCGATTTTTGGGTCTTTTTCTTATATAGGCTCCTATTATCCCCCTACCCACTGTCCTGATTTTTCACACTTGCTGTCTGGTCACCCTATTTGTGGTCCCTGTGGGTATTCATATCCTGCCCTCCTTCTCCTCAGGAACTGGAGGGGCAGCTGGTCCATGCTGTGCTTTATGCCTTAAGTTGGGAACATGATGAGATGAAGGGTGCAGGTGCAGACCAATAGACACTGCCAAAGAAGAATTTTCAGTCCTGGGTGCACAGAGCACCTGTGCACGGACAATGAATATTTCAGGGGAGACACATCTCAAAGAACTCCAGTTACTATGAGGTAAGCAACCTTCCTTTTTAGTTGGTTTCAGTTACATATCCTATGTTTAGCACCTCATTAAAGAAAATATTTTGATTTACAAAAAAGGCCTTCCTCCTACATCTTTGAAAACTGTTTTTTCTACTCTTTTTTAAGCCCTAACAACAGTGGTTGAAATAACCTAGCTAAAACAAAACACTTTATCATCAGGATCCATTGTACCTCTATTCAAAAGCGTCAGTCTGCAAATTCAATTTTAATGCAGTATGCCAATGAGAAACTAGATGCTAGTATTTATCCAGTAGAATGACATGAATGATTAGAGAAAAAAAATCATTTCTAAGTTCTGGATAACATGAGAGAGATAAATGGAAACAGCCGACATAGGACCAAAGTCAGACATTTCAAAGTTGTAGTCCGGGGTCTGACAGTGACTTCCTTTGAGACTTTGGGCAACTCATTAGATATGGCTATGCTGTGACCAGTGGCAAGTCTCTGAGCCTGGGTAGATTGACTCCCACTAGCTCAGCTTGAGCTAGAGTGCTAAACATAGCAGTGTGGACGTTGTGGATCCCTCAAAGACTGCAGCTAGCCACATAATCTCAGATCCAGGGGGTTGGTGATCTTGTGAGCCTGAGCTGTTTTCCAAGCTGTTGACTAAGCTGCAACATCCACGCTGCTTTTTTTAGCATGTTAGCTCAAACTGAGCTAGCATGAGTCTGTCTACCTAAGGGCTCACTCCAAACTGCAAGATAGACATTCCCATTGAGTACCTTATTTTCAAAAGTGTCTCTTTTAGTTTATTCAATTTTTGGGAATCCATCATGAGGACTGAAGTTAAAGTTGGACAATTGTCTTGGTAGTTGTCAAATAATTGGGAACCAAAAGTAATGGACGCTTTTGAATTTGTGCCTTATCTTCCTTATTTTAGGACTGGATCTTGTGATATGCTACATGCATCCTGTAAATTCCAAGCACTCTCAACTGTGATTTACTTCATTGGACATTGTGAGCGCTGAGTACCTTGGAGGTTTCGATGCTTACTTTCACACTATAAAATGGAAATAATAATTTCCTTGCAGGAGAATGAATTGCATAAAATCATTGGGAATTTTGGTTTGACTTCTGCAAAAGGAGTGTTGAGTCCAGTCTTTCCAAGGTGTAATAATGATGAAAATAGCTTTATAAGCACATCAGTAAACATTATTATATAATCATTATTTAGTATCCTTTCACTAACATGGAAAAATAATCAGAATTGTATTTAAATAACTGTCAATCCTCCTCCTATATATGTATAGTTTGGTAAACCTAAAAGATAACCCCCAAGGACTTGGAACCTTCTTCAAACATGTTGTTGCCTGGAAAATGCTTTAAATATTTCAAAATGTATTCAGTAATTTAAATTTTATGCTAAATATATCCAGTGTAATTTAAAATTGGAATAATCATGAGGGAATATTTTTGTGTTAATCCATCCCTGAAAAATGCTAGCATCATAACTTTTTGGTTTTGACTGCCACATTGTGTATGAATGGTAATGACTTTCAAATATGTGAATCTCTAATGCAGTGCAAATAAGTTTTTAAAGCTCTGTGAGTGATTATAAAGTGCTGACTTAATGTATATTAGGCTCTGTTTATACATAGGAAATACATCCATGATAATGTTTTGCTATTGTGGATAACCACTCCAATATATTTATTACTGCTGGTCACTTGTTTTCATGTATATACAAGCACATACTTGGAAATCCTTTATGCTGTGCTGAATCTTGAAAAAAACCTGAACTCTCATTTAAAAACAGAATCCTAAACTACCCACCTTTCTCCACATGCCCCTTGCTCCATTCCCCCAGTATTATAATAAATCTGAATAATAGGAATAATCAGATTTTATTTTAAAATAAATTCCTGGGGATTTGCTACAAATATAAATGAAATTTGTCACACGGGATTATAATTCAGGCCTAGAGTAATTGGTGCAGGATTGTTCCCTTACATATGATATTTTTTTAAAGGAAAACTGATATAAAGCACAGCAAAGATTATGACAATAAAGCCAAAGAACTATGCTTTTAGTTAAGAGGAAAGGTAGGAGAGATAAACAAGTTGGGGCTGATTCATCACTGTGTCACTTCAATTTTATTCCAGGATAATTCCGTTGAAATCCAGGAATGATCTGGAGAAAGGGGTAAACAGTGAGGTGGCAAAGTTTGCAGATGATGCTAAACTCCTCAAGATAGTTAAGACCAAAGCAGACTGTGATGAACTTCAGAAAGATCTCACAAAATTAAGTGATTGGGCAACAAAATGGCAAATGAAATTTAATGTGAATAAATATAAAGTAATGCACCTTGGAAAAAATAACCCCAACTATACATACAATATGATGGGGGCTAATTTAGCTATAACAAGTCAGGAAAAAGATCTTGGAGTCATTGTGGATAGTTCTCTAATGATGTCCATGCAGTGTGCAGAAGCGGTCAAAAAAGCAAACAGGATGTTAGGAATCGTTAAAAAGGGGATAGAGAATAAGACTGAGAATATATTATTGCCCTTATGTAAATCGATGGTACGCCCACTTCTCAAATACTGCGTACAGACATGGTCTCCTCATCTCAAAAAAGATATACTGGCACTAGAAAAAGTTCAGAAAAGGGCATGCAAAATGATTAGGGGTTTGGAGAGGGTCCCATATAAGGAGAGATTAAAGAAGCTAGGACTTTTCAGCTTGGAAAAGAGGAGACTAAAGGGGGATATGATAGAGGTATATAAAATCATGAGTGATGTGGAGAAAGTGGATAAGGAAAAGTTATTTACTTATTCCCATAATACAAGAACTAGGGGTCACAAAATGAAATTAATAGGTAGCAGGTTTAAAACAAATACAAAGAGGTTCTTCTTCACACAGCTCACAGTCAACTTGTGGAACTCCTTACCTGAAGAGGTTGTGAAGGCTAGAACTATAACATTGTTTAAAAGGGAACTGGATAAATTCATGGTGGTGAAGTCCATTAATGGCTATTAGCCAGGATGGGTAAGGAATGGTTGTCATAAACAGATAGCTAAGGGTTAATGTCTCTTTCACCTGGAAAGAAGTAACCTGAAACACCTGACCAGAGGACCAATCAGGAAACAAGACTTTTTAAAATCTGGGTGGAGGGAGTTTTGTGTCTGAGTCCTTTGTCTTGTATCTGTCCCTCTTGGCTATGGGAAGGATTTCTCTATTTCCTGCTTTCTAATCTTCTGTTTCCCAGTTGTAAGTACAAAAAGATAGGGTTTTTTTTTGTAGTTACATGTGTGTAGTTGTTGGAGGGCTTTGAATTGTATTCTTTTTAAATAAGGCTGTTTATTCATATTTCTTTTAAGCAATTGACCCTGTATTTGTCACCTTAATACAGAGAGACCATTTTTTATGTATTTTTCTTTCTTTTTACATAAAGATTTCTTTTTAAGACCTGTTGGAGTTTTTCTTTAGTGGGAACTCCAGGGAATTGAGTCTGTGCTCACCAGGGAATTGGTGGGAGGAAGAAGTCAGGGGGAAATCTGTGTGTGTTAGATTTACTAGCCTGACTTTGCATTCCCTCTGGGTGAGGGGGGAAGAGAGATTAGCTCTCGGTACTTCTGTTTTCCAAGGCTGGAAATGGGGAGGGTGGAATCCCTCTGTTTAGATTCACGGAGCTTGCTTTTGTGTATCTCTCCAGGAACACCTGGAGGGGGGAAGGGAAAAGGTTTATTTCCCTTTGTTGTGAGACTCAAGGGATTTGAGTCTTGGGGTCCCCAGGGAAGGTTTGGGGGGACCAGAGTGCCCCAAAACACTCTAATTTTTTGGGTGGTGGCAGCTTTACCAGGTCGAAGCTGGTAACTAAGCTTGGAGGTTTTCATGCTAACCCCCATATTTTGGACGCTAAGGTCCAAATCTGGGACTAGGTTATGACATGGTGGCAGTGTTTATGGGAAAGATAGAATCCATAAGCCAGTAGGAATATTATATTTTTCTTTTCTCTGCTAGGGGCTTTTAAGCAGAGAGAAACAGTTTGGTTTTAAAGGGAACCAGAGAGAAATTTTTTTTCTCTGCTCTCTCTTGCAGTTTCTGGCTTGCATATTAAGCAAGGAACCATTAAGCTGTGACAAAAGGGTCTTTTGTGACACAATAGCACTCCCATTAGGAGTCAAATACCAGCACTATACACATGCAAATAAAGTGGTTTTTCTGGTTTACTTTACATTTAAAAGATTAGCTAGAGGAAGAAAGGGAAAAAGGCACTGTTGCTAGGCAGACCCCTGGAGGCAACAGAGAACTTGCAGTTCAGAAGATAAACACCGGAGGGCACCCCAACACAAGAAAACAAAAACCATGCCTAACAAGACAAAAATGGAGGCCGAAGAACAAATCAAAGACGCCGAGCACAGGCGAGATATGGAAAAAAAACTACAAGAGATGGAGCTAAGGGAGAAAAAGAGGCTACCCACAGGAGAGAGCTGAAACTCCTGAGGGAAACCCACCGACAGGCCATGGAATTAGAAAAGGCTAAGCAACAGACTCCAGCCAATCCTAACAACCCTTCGCCAGTACTTCTTCCACAGCACCGGAAATTTCCCACCTACAGGGCAGGTGATTACACTGAGGCCTTCTTGGAAAATTTTGAAAGAGCCTGTCTTGGGTACCGCATCTCTGAAGACCAGTACATGGTAGAATTGAGGCCACAGCTCAGTGGACCTTTAGCAGAGGTAGCAGCTGAAATGCCTAAGGAGAACATGAACGACTATAAACTTTTTCAAACCAAGGCCAGATACAGAATGGGGATAACCCCGGATCATGCTCGTCGGCGTTTCAGAACCCAAAAGTGGAAACCAGATGTGTCATTTCCCAAACACGCCTACTACGTTGGGAAAAATTATGAGGCCTGGATATCAGCACACAATGTTAAATCCTTGGAAGAACTGCACCTCCTCATACAAATGGAGCAGTTCTTGGATGGTGTTCCTGAGGACATAACACGGTACATACAAGATGGAAAACCCAAAAATCTCACCGAGGCGGGGGAGATTGGAGCCAGATGGATGAAAGTGGCAGAAAGCAAGAAAGCTACTGTCAAGGGGAACGAATACCCCAGGGGGCACACCGACCATAAACCCTACAACCGAGGACAGCCAAAAACTCCACCTACAACCCAAGTAAAGCCACAGACACACTATTCGTCCACCTCACCAGTCTCCAGTAACTCACCTCGACCCAGTGACCCATCAGATGGAAGATGCTTTAAGTGTAATGAACTGGGACATATCAAGGCCAACTGTCCAAAGAACGCCATCCGAGTGCAGTTCATTACACCACCATCACCCAAAAGATCCCCAGGCCCAGATACCTCTCAAATACCCTTGGAGCGAAGGGAAAATTTGAGACTGGGCGGAAAGAAGGTTACTGCGTGGAGAGACACGGGGGCAAAAGTGTCAGCTATCCACCAATCCTTCGTAGACCCCAAATTCATCAACCCAAAGGCCCAAGTGACAATTTACCCTTCATGTCACAAGCGGTAGACTTGCCTACAGCTGAACTGCCTGTCCAGTACAAAGGCTGGTCAGGAATGTGGACTTTTGCAGTCTATGACAATTATCCTATCCCCATGCTACTGGGGGAAGACTTGGCCAACCAGGTGAAGCGGGCCAAGCGAGTGGGAATGGTTACACAAAGCCTAACCAGGCAAGCTTCCAGACCCATTCCTGTTCCTGAGCCGTCCACAGACGCCCCGTCTGTGTTACCAGAGACCCAGACAGAGGTAGTGGACCCGGATTCCATGCCAACCACTGAAACAGCCACAGCGCCTCCAGTCCCAGGCCCGGAACTGGAACAGCAACCAGCACCAGCAATTGCAACCACATCTTCAAACTCAACGTCAGAGGGTGCCAGCGAGCCAAACCTGCCAGAAGCAACAGACAGCCATACCCAAAAGGCTCAGCCAGAGCCTGAAATACCCTCAGGTGCACCAGCGGAGAGCGGTTCACCAGCAACGGAAACAACCCCATCACCTACATCGCTTCCAGAGGGACCAAGCCCAAGTCCACAGTCTGAGGAAGAACTGGTGACCCCAGCCTCAAGAGAACAGTTCCAGACTGAGCAGGAAGCAGATGACAGCCTTCAGAAAGCGTGGGCGGCGGCACGGAGCACCCCACCGCCTCTGAGCTCTTCTAATCGATCCCGGTTTGTTATAGACCAAGGACTTTTATACAAGGAGATTCTTTCTGGTGGACACCGGGAAGAATGGCAACCACAAAAACAGTTGGTGGTTCCAACTAAGTACCGGGGGAAGCTCTTAAGCTTAGCCCATGATCATCCCAGTGGCTATGCTGGGGTGAAGAGAACCAAGGACCGGTTGAGGAAGTCCTTCCACTGGGAGGGGATGGGCAAGGACGTTGCCAAGTATGTCCAGTCTTGTGAGGTATGCCAAAGAGTGGGAAAACCCCAAGACCAAGTCAAGGCCCCTCTCCAGCCACTCCCCATAATTAAGGTCCCATTTCAGCCAGTAGCTGTGGATATTCTGGGTCCTTTCCCAAAAAAGACACCCAGAGGAAAGCACGTACTGACTTTCGTGGACTTTGCTACCCGGTGGCCAGAAGCAGTAGCTCTAGGCAACACCAGGGCTAACACTGCGTGCCTGGCCCTAACAGACATTTTTGCCAGGGTAGGTTGGCCCTCCGACATCCTTACAGATTCAGGATCTAATTTCCTGGCAGGGACCATGCAAAAACTGTGGGAAACTCATGGGGTGAACCACTTGGTTGCCACCCCGTATCACCATAAAACCAATGGCCTGGTGGAAAGGTTTAATGGAACTTTGGGGGCCATGATACGTAAATTTGTCAACGAATACTCCAATAATTGGGACCTAGTGTCGCAGCAGTTGCTGTTTGCCTACAGGGCTGTAGCACATCCCAGTTTAGGGTTTTCACCATTTGAACTTGTGTATGGTCACGAGGTTAAGGGGCCATTACAGTTGGTGAAACAGCAATGGGAGGAGTTTACGCCTTCTCCAGGAACTAACATTCTGGACTTTGTAAGCAACCTACAAAGCACCCTCCGACACTCTTTAGCCCTTGCTAAAGAAAACCTAAAGGATGCTCAGGAAGAACAAAGGGCCTGGTATGACAGACATACCAGAGAACGTTCCTTCAAAGTAGGAGACCGGGTTATGGTCTTAAAGGCGCAACAGTCCCATAAGATGGAAGCATCATGGGAAGGGCCCTTCAAGGTCCAAGAGCGCCTGGGAACTGTAAACTACCTCATAGCATTTCCCAATTCCTCACTAAAGCCCAGAGCGTACCATGTTAATTCTCTCAAGCCTTTCTATTCCAGAGACTTACAGGTTTGTCAGTTTACAGTCCAGGGAGATGATGCTGAGTGGCCTGACGGTATCTACTACGATGGGAAAAAAGACGGTGGCATGGAAGAGGTGAACCTCTCAACCACCCTGGAATGTCTGCAGCAGCGACAAATCAAGGAGCTGTGCACTAGCTTCGCCCCATTGTTCTCAGCCACCCCAGGACGGACTGAACGGGCATACCACTCCATTGACACAGGTAATGCTCACCCAATTAGAACCCCACCCTACCGGGTGTCTCCTCATGCCCAAGCTGCTATAGAACGGGAGATCCAGAACATGCTACAGATGGGTATAATCCGCTCATCTACCAGTGCATGGGCATCTCCAGTGGTTCTGGTACCCAAACCAGATGGGGAAATACGCTTTTGCGTGGACTACCGTAAGCTAAATGCGGTAACTCGTCCGGACAACTATCCAATGCCACGCACCGATGAGCTATTGGAGAATTTGGGACATGCCCAGTTCGTCTCTACAATAGACTTAATCAAGGGGTACTGGCAAGTACTGCTAGATGAACCTGCCAAGGAGAGGTCAGCATTCGTCACCCATGCGGGGGTGTATGAATTTAATGTCCTTCCTTTCGGCCTTCGAAATGCACCCACCACCTTCCAGAGGCTGGTAGATGGTCTACTGGCAGGACTGGGAGATTATGCAGTTGCCTACCTTGATGATGTGGCCATTATTTCAGACTCCTGGCCCGAACACCTACTACACCTGGAAAAGGTCTTTGAGCGCATCAGGCAGGCCGGACTAACTGTTAAGGCCAAAAAGTGTCAAATAGGCCAAAACAGAGTGACTTACCTGGGGCACCAGGTGGGTCGAGGAACCATAAACCCCCTACAGGCCAAGGTGGATGCTATCCAAAAGTGGCCTGTCCCAAGGTCAAAGAAACAGGTCCAATCCTTCTTAGGCTTGGCTGGGTACTACAGGCGATTTGTACCACACAACAGCCAAATTGCTGCCCCACTGACCGACCTGACCAAAAAGACCCAGCCAAATGCTGTTAGCTGGACTGATGAGTGTGAAAAGGCCTTTACCCAACTTAAGGAAACGCTCATGTCTGACCCTGTGCTCAGGGCTCCGGACTTTGACAAGCCATTCCTAGTAACCACGGATGCATCTGAGTGTGGTATAGGAGCAGTTCTCATGCAGGAAGCAACAGATCACAACTTCCATCCTGTTGTGTTTCTCAGCAAGAAACTGTCTGAGAGGGAAAGTCACTGGTCAGTCAGTGAAAAGGAATGCTACGCCATTGTGTACGCTCTGGAAAAGCTACACCCATATGTTTGGGGACGACGGTTCCAGCTACAAACTGACCATGCTGCGCTAAAGTGGCTTCATACTGCCAAGGGGAACAACAAGAAACTTCTTTGTTGGAGTTTAGCTCTCCAAGATTTTGATTTTGAAATTCAGCACATCTCAGGAGCTTCTAACAAAGTAGCTGATGCACTCTCCCGTGAGAGTTTCCCAGAATCCAGTAGTTAAAAAGTATTCTTAAAATGTAGAAGTCTGTTAGTTATATACTTAGTGATACATGTAAAGGTGCATGTGTTGTATTAATCTGTTTATTTTAAAGTTCTAGGAGGAAAGTGCCGCCAGTGAGCTTCCCCACTGCCTGCAATTTGGGGGACATGTCATAAACAGATAGCTAAGAGTTAATGTCTCTTTCACCTGGAAAGAAGTAACCTGAAACACCTGACCAGAGGACCAATCAGGAAACAAGACTTTTTAAAATCTGAGTGGAGGGAGTTTTGTGTCTGAGTCTTTTGTCTTGTATCTGTCCCTCTCGGCTATGGGAAGGATTTCTCTATTTCCTGCTTTCTAATCTTCTGTTTCCTAGTTGTAAGTACAAAAAGATAGGGTTTTTTTTGTAGTTACGTGTGTGTAGTTGCTGGAGTGCTTTGAATTGTATTCTTTTTGAATAAGGCTGTTTATTCATATTTCTTTTAAGCAATTGACCCTGTATTTGTCACCTTACTACAGAGAGACCATTTTTTATGTATTTTTCTTTCTTTTTACATAAAGATTTCTTTTTAAGACCTGTTGGAGTTTTTCTTTAGTGGGGAACTTCAGGGAATTGAGTCTGTGCTCACCAGGGAATTGGTGGGAGGAAGAAGTCAGGGGCAAATCTGTGTGTGTTAGATTTACTAGCCTGACTTTGCATTCCCTCTGGGTGAGGGGAGAAGAGAGATTAGCTCTCGGTACTTCTGTTTTCCAAGGCTGGAAATGGGGAGGGTGGAATCCCTCTGTTTAGATTCACGGAGCTTGCTTTTATGTATCTCTCCAGGAACACCTGGAGGGGGGAAGGGAAAAGGTTTATTTCCCTTTGTTGTGAGACTCAAGGGATTTGGGTCTTGGGTCCCCAGGGAAGGTTTGGGGGGACCAGAGTGCCCCAAAACACTCTAATTTTTTGGGTGGTGGCAGCTTTACCAGGTCGAAGCTGGTAACTAAGCTTGGAGGTTTTCATGCTAACCCCCATATTTTGGATGCTAAGGTCCAAATCTGGGACTAGGTTATGACAATGGTTTCCCTAACCTCTGTTTGTCAGAGGATGGAGATGGATGGCAGGAGAGAGATCACTTGATCATTGCCTCTTAGGTCCACTCTGTCTGGGGCACCTGGCATTGGCCACTGTCGGTAGACAGGATACTGGGTTAGATGGACCTTTGGTCTGACCCAGTACGGCTGTTCTTATGTTCTAAGCAAGTCACAGCAGCATTTAACTTCAGTTA
The DNA here is from genome assembly GCF_007399415.2 of Gopherus evgoodei. Lineage (NCBI taxonomy): Eukaryota > Metazoa > Chordata > Testudines > Testudinidae > Gopherus > Gopherus evgoodei. Next base: position 262,561,842 of record NC_044323.1, read on the forward strand.
TGAGTTTTTGAATATATTAGAAAGATTCTATATACTAGCAAGATTTTCAAAAGTGGCTAGCATGTTTGGTTATGTTGGTTTTTGGGGGCCAAACTTGAGCCACCTTAAAGGAGCCTGACTTTCAAAGTGGGGGGTGCTCAGCACTTTGTAAAATCAGGACTCTTTAAGATATCTCAAATTGGGCTCTCAAAAACTGAGGCACCTAAAGTCTCTTATCAGTTTTGAAAATCTTGGCCTCTATAATAAATTTAATCTGATTTATTATACTGTATCTATGTAAATTGACAATATACTGACCACCTAGCTGTCAGCTTGCCTCCAATACAGTTTTCCAGGTTGGATCTAAAGTACATCATTGTAATTACTTCAAATGAAGTTTAAACATGTAGGAAAGAAAACTATGGTATATTGTTTTTAACTTTTTAGAACTTAATGGTTTTATAGTTTGACAAACTATAGTGATTTGTGTTTTATAGACTTCCACTGACTTCAGTGGGCCTTGTATCAGGTTCAATATTGCCATGCTGAATGTTCTTATTTTTCCCAGTCATTTATAGTATTACCATTGCTCAGCCTTTAATGTAGACTACTTTTAAGGTGCATGGTGGGCCTCAACTTTTCATGGTAATTTCCTTTAAGAGGTTCAAAAGTATATTTTCTAGATACATGCCTACTACTTCTAGCAGCAAAGAATAGTAGCTATTGGTTTGTTGGAGTCTGATAACAGCTGGCATTTAACTTAATTACTATATCCAAAACATTTTATCCATCAAATTTTGAGCCTCTTCCAAGGAAAATTATTTTTCTCTCGTCTTGTCTTGTCACTCCTAATTTAATAGTCACAGCTCATTTAATTTTCTTTCGTATATCTTTGCACAAGAGTGAGTGGATCATCTGAAATCATAGAACAATGACATAGGGTTGTTACAGGGGTATGACTAGGAGAGGAACAGTACAGAATTTAAAAGGTATATACATTATAGAGGATGGCACACTGCAGAAGTCCTTTTCCAAAATCCAAGAAGTGTTCTTGCATATAAACGGGGTTCGTTCAAAAATGTAATCTGGCAGAAATAAGAGGCATTGAAATTGTACTAGATAACTTGGAAATTACACTTCTGGTACTTAAACAATTTTGTGTGGGAATATATAACATTGCAGAAAACGCTTTTTTCTCCAGCTGAATTTAGCAATTATATTGTGCTTTTCATAAATAGATCTTAAAGCGTTCTACAGAGAATGATAAGTATCATAGGTCACATCCAAAGCCCATGGAACTCAAAGACTCCTATTGAATTCAGTAGGCCTTGGATCAGGCCCTATTTTACAGATAGGAAAAATTTCCAAAAGTTACACAGCGGTGGAGTGCATCCTCACTACCATGGCTAGCATCAACTTACAGAGCGGGGCACAGTGGGTAGCTATCCCATAGTTCCCGCAGTTTCCGCTGCCCTTTGGAATTCTGGGTTAAGCTCCCAGTGCCTGATGGGACAAAAACTTTGTCACGGGTGGTTTTGGGTACATGTCGTCAGGCCCCCCCCTCCTTCCCTCCTTTCGTGAAAGCAATGGCAGACAAATCATTTTGCGCCTTTTTTCCGGGGTCCCATCCGCCACACCCTCTCAGCCTGCTGCCTGCCTGGATGATCGGAACCCCAGGTAGGCAGCAGGCTGAGCAGGGCTGACGGATGGAACCCCAGATCGGCAGCGGGCTGAGCGGCTCAGTCCGCTGCTGGTCTGGGACTTCGTCCTCTGGCTCCTGCCAGCCGGGGTCCTGATCATCCCCGCTCAACTGGCAGACCTCGTGAGGTTGATCATGGGTGCCTGGACAGACATGGCTATCCTCCTCTTAGAACACCGAATGGGAGTGACTCAAGGTCATTCTCTTCTTTAAGTTTCATCTCATGGAGATTTAGTCCTGCCTGAATATCATGCGAGCTGAGGGGTCTGCCTCAGGCTGCTCTCCCAGCTGGCATTACTGCGCAGCCTGCCCCTTGCTCCCATGGCTCATGAAGCCTGGACAGTAGTAAGGACCAGTTCAACTTGTGGAATGACAAATCCAGAATGAAGGATTGCACTCTGTGGGCCACGTTAAGATTATTTTAGAGTCCTAGATAGCATTTAGTCCCTATAAAAGGCTTCATGAAAATTTTCCCCCACCCCTAACAAAAATGTTAATTTATCAGAGCAGCTGAAAGGTTAAGGAACCCGGGACTATAATTTAGCGAGAGTTTCCATATTATTTAACTCATAACTGATATAATTCAAAGTAAAATTTCACAGCGTGGTCTGTTCTAAGACTAAAAATGCAGGAGGGGAGTCAGAAAAAGGAACAGACCTGTTTCTGCCCGGTTTCAAACCGAGGATATGTCACGCATTAGGTGAACGTGATAACCACTACACTACAGAGCTTCTTTTTTTTTAGCCACAGACTTTGCCGAATGCACAGGATGTTTTCTCTAGCTAAAGAAGCTACCTAATGCAATGTCTATATATATGGCCTTCCTGCTCACAAAGTGGTCATGCCCCCGCCCAAGGCTGTCACAGTGTGGAGTGCATGTGTCACAGTGACCTGGCTTGGGCTGGGTCGCTAGTGAGGCATGATACTTCTACTGTTAAGCAAACACAGTAATTCTTTCCTGACCTTTGCCACTGAATGCATTCATGCATTACGCTGTGCCCTATCAGTGCAGAAGGACTGCATGAGCTCGGAAAACATGGAATCACGAGTGCAGTTTTTTTCGCCTTCTAATCTGCAGTAACCTTGGATGGAGATAATAGGGGGAGCGTAGAAACATTCTGGGGGGACTGCATGGTCACCAGTGCTGCTGAGTTCGCCATGCTGGTCAAACAGGAAATGAAATACAAAAGTTCCCGGGGCTTTTCCTGTGTACCTGGCTAGTGCATCTGAGTTCAAAGTGCTGTCCAGAGCGGTCACAGTGGAGCACTCTGGGATAGCTCCTCGAGGCCAATACTGTCGAATTGCGTCCACACTACCCCAAATTCAACCCAGCGATGTCAATTTCAGTGCCCTTAGATTTTAAGAGCTCTTTAAGTCGACAAAATTAGCTTCGTCGTGTGGACGAGTGCAGGGTTAAATTGATCTAACGCTGCTAAATTCGACCTAAACTCGCAGTGTATACCAGGGCCTAGAATCATACTTAGTTTACTAGACAACAACTTCACTTACTATATATTGCAAATCCAGTGAATTTAAGGTAATTTTGGAGCTAACATATGTAATAGTCTAAATTTCATTTTTAAAAAGACACAAAATCCTTGGTTTATTTAGGCTGAAACAATAGAGCTGTGACCATATAAAGCTTTTGTTTTTAAAGAAATAGCAACATAAATAAATTAGTTTACCATCTGAGATAATGGTTTTGCTAATTGTACCTAGAGGCTCTGTATCTCAATTTTAATAATGTACAATTTATTGTCTGTTTGGCTTTCTGTTTCTGATATAAAGGGGAGAGAATCACCTGTAAATGCAGGAAGTCATTCCATACTGCTTTCTCCATTTTTCAGCCTCTGGGACCAAGGTTTTAGAGACAGCTAAACTATAATTTATCCAAAGCTTGGACATATCAAGACCTGTATCCAAAGAGCAAGATTATATATTTTCAAAAGAAAAATCCTAACTTAGTAAAACTGAAAAAATTCATTAATTAGAAGTCATAATTGCAATTACATGTTAAAATTAATTTATCATGAAAATAATCCTATCAGTTTTCCTTTCTGGAAAAATGGAAGCAAATGATCTTAGGAACTCATATTGCTTAAGGCTGATATTAGAGTGATACTGATTCAGAGTGAATGAAGAAATTTTCAAGATCTGAAATTCTGGGACTGCAGCAGTGATAGCTAATATCAGTTGAATATATGAACTAATACATATATATACACACATACATGCACACAAATGCATAAAAGGAAAGTGAAACCCAGACACTTAAAAAGTAAACTGAAGATAACAGCATATAATTAATAGAAAAATGCATGTAATATAGCAAATATGCCACAGTATTTGTAACTCAAAATGCCTTTCCTGCCCTCAGGCTGTTTAGACTTCCTTGATATTCAAATCTGAATGTACATTAAAATGAATTTAAGTAGGACCACCATGCTGGGCCTCAGGCACACTTAGCAAGTAGAGCTCCTTAGGGATATCACTTTATATATACATTTGCAAAGATGTTATAGACATGAGCATATCCTTTGATGACATCATAACTGTGAAATATGACTTTATTTTACTGTCCAGCAGTCACTAGATGTTTGCTTTATCTATTACATTCAGACAGTATGTGTGTGTGTATAAATAAAGGATATTAAATACTGTGGCTAACTGCAGTAATATGACATGGTTAGCTAGGATTCGATTGCTCTTTGTACTTCATGTGAAGCCCTATGGCATTCAGTGACACTATTTTCAAAGTAAGGTACACCAAACATGACTAAGTGTGGCACAATCTGGCCCTAGATGATATGCTGATAGGCACTGGAGAAACAGCTGGGTAGATAAATCACCAAATTCAGGAATTACTTAGGATATACATAGGTGTAATTGAGAGCAGGATTTCATAGATTTTTAACCTATGCAGCTATTTTACATTTATATAGTATCTATTAAGTCACAAGGCTCTCAAAGCACGTGATGAACATACTTGGTGAAACTCTGGCCTTGCTGAAGTCAGTGGCTTTATTGCCTTCGGTGGAGTCAGGATTTTACCTACATGTATCTATTAATTATGTAATATAAATACACATAATACCACTGACAGACCTTTGTACGGCAAAAGAAAAAATTGGCCAAGGTCACTATGTGGTTTGCAATGTCCACACTCAGCAGCCAAGACCTTGTTTGTTAACAGGGAAATGTTCAAAGGCACACAGGGATGTTAGGTGTTCAGTTCCTACTGATAGTCAGTGGGAGTTGTGCACCTGACATTCCTTTGTTCCTCTGAAAATTTCCTAAATTTCCATTCAAAATTATCAAGACCCATTTTTAGTGTGAAAGGATAAAGGGTAGAATCAAACCTCTTGCCTATTAAGATGTGTACCCATATTTCCAGGTTGACCAGGCATTTCCAGCTTTGAATCTTGGCTCACTACCCCGTTCTTCAGTTAAAAAGCATTGTCCTGTTTTCTTATTAAATAATGGTCTTGGTCTTTTAGTCTCCAGTCCCGGAAAGCATTGACATGTTTAATTTTATGTATGTGAGTACAATCCTGTTGAAGTCTATGGAACTACTCACATGCATAAAGTAAAGCACAGGTGTAAATGTGTGTAGGATTGGAGCCTTAGGTCATAAATTCTTCTGGGCAAGGCTGACTTTATCCTTGTGTCTTCTACTGCACTGAATAAGTTCCCAAGAAATTAATAGGCCCTGAATTCTAAAATATGCTAAAGCCCCTTTCTGCTGCTCTGGCAAAGTAAAATGGCCTGAAAGTAAATGTAAATTACTTTGGTGCAGTGGAGAATTCAGGCTATAATGATTAAGGAATTCAGATGGCATTGTAACTTCTTGAGCTTCCTTTTTGTTTGCAGTGTCATCAGGATCTGGATTGCTGCATAGATTTATTTGACTTTCTTGGTCTGTGTTTTATATAAATAAATGTTATGTAATATTATATTGTTAATAAGTTTTTGTCAATATTTAAAATGTCTCTCTGCCCTCATTCATGTGCTTTTTTTAAAGGATGCTGTTTGTTAAACTAAGAAGTACTGAAAAGTGGAAGATTAATCTTTAAAACAATCTACAAGGTTTAAATGTAATTTTACAATAGCTGTGAATAGTTTATTGTTGGCGGTGGGATTGTCACATCAGAAACAACAGTTAATTATTGAAAAAATGAAATGAACATAATCTAGTTCATTTAGATTCTGCAGTCCTGTTGGTTTTCTTGGGTTAAAGAAAACCATTCATATTTCATGACAGTGATTATAGCTCAGAAATATAATGCTCTGATGGTATAATACACATGAGATCTGACCTTATTTCATTGGGTGGTGGTAAGATTTTTGCTATAACTGTTATTTATGTATATGAATATGAATGTAAATGTTATGAATAGTGACTGGTTTGGAGGGAGGAAGTGATAAAATATTGCCCAAAGGATAGAAAATGATTGTGATGTACTGTGTCCAAAACCTTCTTGAGAACAAATGTACTAGTTAATGTTGATTTTGTTATCGTTTACTATTTTTTCCCCAAGAAAAGTGCCGTAAATCTGACTGTGATGCTCTTTGAAACAGGATGTGTGTGAAGCAGCAGTTGCTCTTTAGTTTTTGAAATAAAAGTGCATCTGATAATGTGCAGCAATCTACAAGATATTTTGTTTTTAATTATGAGTTAATTTTCCAGGAAGTATGATAGAATCCTGAATGGTACAATTGATCAGCTGGTGCTGTTCCACTCATTGTTCTGAAAGAGTGTTAGGTAGTTATTGCTGGAATAGCATCAGGTGACCAATTTAAATTGTGTGCTAATGGTTGAGCGTAGTTAAAGAAAAATGCTCTATTTAATTTCATATTCTCTCTGTCCAGATTTAATCCTTTTAATTTTGGCCCAGGCAGCCCATGTTTTTCTTTAACTTTAATTTTTCTCCACTTTCTCTCTTTCCTGTATAAACCTCATTCCCTACCTTCTCCCTGATTTTTCCCCCTCCATCTCTACATTACTTTTATTAAGAAAACAAAGAGAAAATTAGGCCTATGGGTGCTAGTTTTATTTAGGTAACCCTTATTCAGGTAAGTGGTCCCATGAAAGCCATAAAACTACTGATCTGAGTAACGGTTAATTATGTAATTAAGGCTTGCAGGATCTGGCCTCAGTTTTGTTCTCTTTGTAAAGTTGGTCTAACATTACTCACTCACTCCCTTGTTTTCACTACCCTTTTTGTTACGCTTGAATCTCAGTTCACACACAGGAATAGCAGAAGAAACGCAGTCTGGTGTTCTTACTGGAACAAATACTCTACTGTTCATTTGCTTCCATTACATGATTCACACAAAATCCTGATGACAAAGAGCTAGTTTCCCAGATTTGCTAGATTATGTATTACATACAATTATCACTTCCCTAATCAAATCTGCTTTATTCCTGCCTCTTCTTCTTCCTTCTCTTTCCTCAGATCTTTCATGTTCTCTTACCATCTCCTTTATGCTCTTATTCCAACTTCATCCATTGCTTTTTTTTTACTCTGTTCTGTATTCCCTTTCCTCTTCTCACACCTTCTATTTCCTTCAGGCCCATTAAAGGTTTTTTTTTCAACCTAGTCACATTGGCATCCTTTCCCCTTGAGTACCCTATACTCATGGAGCATATGGATTTTCTCGTTATATATCCCAACTGTACCCTTCCAATTTTTCCAGTTTGGATGGATACAACTTTTCCTCGGGAATTCTTTGAGGAATTTGTAGCAAGAAAATCACATGCAGCTGCTGTTCTGTTTTTGCTGTATTTTCCAAGAACCAGAACATCTGTTGGTGCTCATTCTGCTGTTCCCTCTACTATCGGAATACACACACACACACACACACACCTCAGTTTAATAAAAACACCACAGAGAAAAATGAATGTTATTAAACTGGAAGGAAGTTTACAGCAAACAGTGGATTATACTGGTGTTATATAGCTATCTCATCAAAAGTTAGCAAATGCACAAGACCTTTTGCAGTTTTCAATTTGAAAGAAAATGATTTCATTAGAAAAAAAAAAGAAACCATCAGTCTGGATGCTGGAGAATGCTAGAGCCTGATGAAACCAGCTGAAGAGACAAACTAAGTGTACAGATGCAGATTAGGCTTCAGAAGATGAGGGTGTAAAAGGGATTTAATGGTAGGATGGATTATAGAAATCCTTGTAACAATGTTAAATAATTATAGTTCCAGCCGAGATCAAAGCAGTGCTGATTGAACCCCTCAAGCTGTTAACACGGAGTATCGTGAAGAAGAAAAAAAAACCTCTGAGATTGATCAGATTATGCTGACAGTGTCCTCTGATCTATAGAAGTTCCGGCTGTATTGAAGGTACAAGTTATGGGGGGAAGAAAAGATGGAAGGAAGAACTTGTCAGTCTGAGTAGCATATGTAGGGATTTCTTTTTCTGGGGGAGCATATTAAAATTAAGATCAGTGGCTGTTAGCACACTGAGTGAAATTGCTATAAATTTGTACCTAAATGGCCTCTTTCCATATAGAAAAACATTTTGGTTTGTTTAGTGAAAAACTCTGGCCTTTTAACAGAAAATGATTAGACTGTTTTCTTTTCCTCCTTTTAAACTACAGGTCACATACGCATATCTGCCAGAAACACCTATTGGTAGTGATAACTGGATACATTTCTTTGTGGCAGTCGTATTTACCCGGAGGCAGGAATAGCAGCTGATATGCCCATTCAGCAGTATTAAACATATATTCATTGAGTGCTGGTCCTTGTGTATTCCACTCTGGATACACAAGCACTGCATGCACCTGAGACCAGTGAATTCTTGGAAGCAGTATCTATTGTTCTGCGCCTGTGCCCCTGCTCTCCTCATGCGCCTCACTGAGTATTTAAGGGACAGGGTCCACCAACTGTCTCTTCAGTTTCTTCTTCCCCAAGTTAATCAATTTTACCTTTAGCGTTAATAGTTCTGTTAGTGTAGTTAGTGGACAGTTAGATTATGCACTCTGGCGAATCCCTCCTGCTTTGTGGTGTGAGAATTAGTATGCCCATAATACTAGGATTACTGCCTTGGGGAAGCGTATAGCTCCACCAGGTGCAGTATCTGGCATATTTTTCCTAGCCAGACCCGACAGGTGCAGGAATTCTGTCTTAAAAGGATATCATGGAGAAACCTATGAGGCCCCAGTCAGACCCATTCCAGAGTCTTGAAGGAGCATGCCTGGTGCAAGAGCACTCTCATAAGCACAAGAACAGATCCCCTATAAATCCATTCCAAAGAGGATTGATCCGACCCTGACCTCATACAAGTCAGACAAGTCTTCACACTAGCTCCCAAAGATTTAGCATGTCTTAAGTCCCAGGTCCATGATAAAAAGGCACATAGGAGCAAGGATCTGCTGCTACTGGACTCCTCACTGGCAACAGTACTATTCAGGTTGCGAGACTAAAAACTGCTGGTATCATTGAAGATTACACATCAGGATCCTCAGTCACTGAGGGTACCATCACAACTCTGTAAGGATCTGCCAACACACAGCTTTCCTATATCAGCAGACAGAACTGCATGCACCCCAGGGAGAGCAAGGAGGTACACCATTCCAGAAGACATTTTTGTTCTCCTTGATCTGCCATCTCTGTAGTCAGGACTGTTGCTCACCAAGGAGATTTTGACCCCACAAGGAGACCCAGGCTATGGGAGAAGTCTGTCCCTCATCTGCCTACTAACTGTGGCTTTCCTTTGACAGACCCAATGATGCCATTGGTTGAACTGGATCTGGTCTTTCTGTCAGCAGGGGAATCAGATATACCAGAGGAAGCATTATCTCCTCCTCCGAGGGAGATCAAGAGCTTCCTGGAACCAGATTTCCCTACCCAAACCAGAAGACACCATTGAGACTGGTGTACCCCATGCCTTGGTGGGACTCTGCACCATGGCACCTCCTGCTAGTCATTCTGGGAATTAGCTCAGTCCTTTTGCAGGCACCCTCCTCTGGTGGTGTCTCACCACCATCACTTCTGCTCCGGACCCACGTCGCCTCAAGGATTGCGACGTCCTCTTCTGGACACAGTCCTCCAGCTGTGCCCCATTCCATTCTCCACCCTCTTCCAGTGGAGCAGCAGTCCTCTGTCCAGCCACTCACCTCTGTGGCTGACTGCAGCCAAGGTTTTAGCCACTTGCCTCAGTGGCAAACTGCAGTCCTTCACTGGCCACTCCCCACAGTGGCAAGTGGAGGTGAAGGAGAAGGAGACTTGAGCCTGCCCACTACTCCGGGTCCTGACCCAGGGATACTGTAGATCGCAGCCACATACTGCCTCTCCTTCAACCCCAGCCGTCCATTTCCCTGGGCCACTTCCCCATAGCCCTAGCACCTTCTCTGCCCCTGTATCAGGGCTAAAGGCTTTCAGCTAGTCAGGCTGGAGCTCCCTCTCACCAGCACTGCTCTGTCCAGGGTGCTGGCGGTTCCCTCAGCCCTTCAGGGACCCAGTCTCTACCCTCTCCAAAATTCCCTTCCCCATCCCTCTTCAAGGACTGTTCTCACAAGGAGATCCTCCTCCTGGAGGCAGAATCTCTTCTCCAATGGGGAGCAATACTGTGGGTACCTCTTCAACATCAAAGAAAAGGATTCTGTTCAACATATTTCCTAGTTCCCAAAAAGAAGGGAGAATGGATACCCATTCTCGATCTGTGATGACTCAGTGTTTTAATTGCAAACTGAAATTCCATATGGTTACACTGGCATCAAAAATACAATCCCTGGAAAATGACACATAATTCACAACTCTCAATATGAAAGATGCATACTTTCACATGTAAATTAACTCTTCCCACAGAAAGATTCTGAGATTTATGGTGGTTCCCAAACACTAACAATAGAGGCTGCTTCCATTTGATCTAGCACTTGCTCCCAGGTCTTCAACAATGTGTTTTTAGTGGTAGCAGCACAGCTCAGGCAGAGTGGCTCAATGTTTAGCGGACTGGCTTCTGGCTGACAGAACATGCCTAGAAACCTTGGCGTCAACCTTGTCTTTGGTTCATTTTCTAGCATCCCTATGACTCTGTGCAAACATAGAAAAGTCCTCACTCCACCACATGCTACAGAATTTATAGGAGCAATGTTAGACTCAATCACGGCCAGGGTCTATCTCATGATTCACAGATTCCATGCTGTGAGCAAGCTGATAGACCAGGCTACATGCAAGCCTTGAACGTAAGTTAGGATTTACTTTTTTCTCCTGCACCACATGACATCCTGTACATACATCATGCCTTTCTTCAGATTCCATTTCTGTTGCCTGCAGGCTTGACTCTGAACAGTATGTAAACCAAGCAAGTACAGTGTGGCAACACCATAGTGACAATTCCTACAAGGATGAGGGCCTCACTAACTGCATTTAAAGATCCCGGACAAATGTGTGTGATGTTCCTTTCCTATCTTGCCACATTTGACAAGACAATAATTACAGAAGCCTCCCTGCTAGTCTGAGGTGCTCACATGGACCATCACATTGCACAGGGCTCTTGGACACCCCAAGAGACTAGAATTCCTAGATTCCAAAGCCAGAAGGGACCATTGTGATCATCTAGTCCAGAGTCGGCAACTTCTGGCACGCAGCCCACCATGGTAAGTACCCTGGTGCACCAGGCCAGTTTGTTTACTTGCTGCTTCCACAGGTTCGGCCAATTGCGGTTCCCACTGGCCACGGTTCGCTGCTCTGGGCCAATGGGGGTGACAGAAGCAGCGGAGGCCGAGGGATGTGCTGGCCGCAGCTCTCTGCCGCCTCCATTGGCTCAGAGCGATGAACCGCAGCTAGTGGGAGCAGCAATCAACCGAACCTGCGAAGGCGGCAGGTAAACAAACTGGTCCAGCCTACCAGGGTGCTTACCCTGGCGAGCCGTGTGCCAGAAGTTGCCGACCCTGATCTAGTCTAACCTCATGTATAACACAGGCCACAGAACTTCCCCAAAGTAATTCCTTGAGCAGACATTTTAGAAAAACATCCAATCTTGATCTAAAAATTCTGAGCAATGGAGAATCCACCATGAGCCCTTCTAAATTCTTCTAATGATTAATTAATTTTCTCCTGGGGAATTCTGCACCACTGTGCATGCGCAGAATTATGTCTCCACAGATTTCTTTGCTTCCCTGCAAAAAAATGACTTTCTGACAGAGAAGCAAAGGGAAACCACAAGAGCAGTCATGCGACCCTCCACAGCAGTATGTTTTGAGTTCCCAGGATAGTTGGCAGAGAGATAAATCACTATAGGGTAGGGGACGGGACTGGAGAAGACTAGGCTGGTGGCTCCTACCTTGTGCCGGGGTCAGCTGCTAGTCCCGGCTGGGCTGGAGAGGACAGGACTGTCTCTTCCCCCACATGGTATCCAGAGCTGGGTCAGACCCATCCCCAGATTTCTCCTCCAGCTGTAGGAAGTTCTGCAAGTTTCCCTACCCCCATGCTTCCTGCACCCATCTCTACTCAGCTGCAAGAGGAGGTGTCACTGTACAGGGAGCTGGTCCCCAATCCACCCAACCCCCGGATATCCAAACCCCCTCATACCCAGACCCCCCAGCCAAACCTCACCCCCCTGCACTCAGAACCCCCACAACAAACCTCACTCCCCTTGCACCTGGACCATCCTGATGAGCCACTCGCACCTGTATCTCCACCTTACTGAGCCCCAGCCAGCTGCACCAGGATCCCCACCCCACTGAGCCCCACTCCCCCAGCATCTGCCCCCCCACATCCCCCCATACTCAGACCCCCCTGCCGAACTCTGTCCCACACACACACCCAGATCCCCCCACTGAGCCCAATCACCTTCATCTGGATCCTCCTGCAAAGTCCCATTACTGTGGCACCCAGAACCCCCCAACAAGTCCCTGAGCATCCAAATCCCCCCGCACCCAGATCCCCCACTGAGCCACCCACACCCAGAATACCCCACACAGAACCCTCTCGACCCACACTTGGATCCTGCCTTGTTGAGCCTGCCTTCCCACACCCGGTGCACCTGGCATGATAGGACAGGGCCATGAGCTGTTTCTGGGGCAGGCCTGGTCTTTGTGCTGTGTCAGGGTTGAATGCAACCTCACTGCTGAGTCCATGTCCCGGGATGGGGAAACTGCACAGTGATCTCCCATCTCTGTGCACCCAATAGCCTGTGCTCCCCAATGCCATACTGGTGCCTCCACATTTATTTTACAAATAAAATTTGCAGAATTTTAAAATGTGTATAGACTTATTTTTTTTGGTGCAGAATGCCCTCAGAAGTATTACTTGCACTATTATAAGTTATGCCTATTTACAGTCTGAATTTGTATAGCATCAACTTTCAGTCATTGGATCATGTTGTACCTTTCTCTGCTAGATCGAAGAGCCTATTATTAAATATTTGTTCGCCATGAAGATACTTGCAGACTGTAATCAAGTCACCCCTTAACCTTTTCTTTTTGAAACTAAATAAATCGAGCTCATTGAGTCTATCACTATAAGGCAAGTTTTCTAATTCTCCAGTCATTCTTGTGGCTCTGCTCTGAATCCTCTCCAGTTTATCAACATCCTTGAATTATGGGCACCAGAACTGGATGCTGGTAGTTGCTCCAGTGCCCAATATAGAGATAAAATAACTTCTACTCCTAGTCAAGAGTCCCCTGTTTATGCCAAGGATTGAATTAGCCCTCCTGGCCACATCACCACACTGGAACTCATGGTCAGCTGATTATTCACCATGACCCCAAAATCTTTTTCAGTCACTGCTCCCCAGTATAGAGTACCCCATCCTGTAAGTAATGACTTACATTCTTTGTTCCTAGATGTATATATTTATATTTAGCAGTATTAAAATGCATGTTGTTTGCTTGCGCCAAGTTTACCAAGTAATCCATATCACTCTGAAACAGTGGCTTATCTTCTTCATTAATTACCATTCCCCCAATTTTTGTGTCATCTGCAAACTTTATCAGTGATGATTTTATGTTTTCTTCCAGATCATTGATAAAAATGGTACATTCTGTAGAACTGAGAACCAATCTCTGTGATACCCACTGGGAAACACATACATACAATGATAATTTCCCATTTACAATTATCACCATATCACCTTATGAGGAGTATACCTTCCAGGAACCCAGAATTAGTTGGCAGACAGCATCAGCAGTCTTTTTGACATCAATTATGAGAGTTTCATGATTCAGTGATGAACAGCATCTTCACTTAGTCAGGAACCCACACTTGGGACCTTGTCTCTCAAGTAAACAGCAAATACAACATAAACTGCATGGGGGAGCTAGGAGAAGGCTTTCAGAGGTGTTACTCTCCTACTGCCTTGGACAGGTCACTTGAGCTATACCTTCTCTACCATACTGCTATTTCCTCAGAAGATTTGACAGGATAGGGCATGAGTCATCCCCATTTCCACCAAATGGCCCAGGCAATTCTGGTTTGAAGCTTCCTCATCAGGATGAATTTTCTCATGCAGTCCAGGCTGGGTACCTCCCCCAAAGAGCTAAGAACCTTATCCTAAAATATTTACAGATCTGTGTAACTTTATGTTCTGTGACTTTAGTGGGACAATTCAGTTGTGCAGGACCTTGAAGTCCAGGACAAGGATCTTAAATTTGTTGTGTGTAAGGTGTGGGGAAGCCTGTGAAGGAATTTGGAGAAGTAGTGTACCAAGTGGATGGTTTCTGTGGCAGCATTTTGGATGGACTGAAGAGAAGTAACTCAGCTGGGCTGAAGAGGAGGAGGTTGTAGAAGTCAGTGCAAGCGATTATTAGGCTCTAGTGTAACTGTGTATGCCCATTCTCCAGTGCCCCCTACTAGTCTTAAATGGCACAGAAGCTTCTGTTCTCTGTTTCCCTTCTCCCCACGGCTCCTCAATACATGACCAAGACCAGAGTCCTATAGTCCTCAGGGGCTAGTTTATTAATATATAATAATTTAGTCTCTCTCCTCTGACTTTTAGTGGATCATAGTTCCTCTATTCTTGGGTCTAGGTGCTTTGCTGTTTCAATCTGTCTTCTCTTCCCAGCATCCCACTGGATAAACATAATATTTGTTTCCTAGTCTCTGACCATACAAACACTGTTCCTTCTTCCCTGAGGTTTGTTTTCAATTGTCTAGTCAAACATAAACTCTCAGCCTCCCTGGCTAATCCCCTAGCTCTTTTCATGGGGTTTCCAGGTCCCTTTTTCTGGGACTGCAGTCTCTCTCAACTTTCAAGCGGCTCCTCTGAGGCATAGCAGACTGCTTCTTTCAGGCCTAAGCCCAGATCCTGGCAGCACTGCCTTCCTACTTCTGCTCCTGATTGACTTTCTGAGTTCTCAGCTCTGTTTCTAGTCCTTCTTGCATCCCTCCCCATAAGTGGAGTAAGTTATTATAGTTAAACCTCCCTGGTGCCATCAGCTGGGGTCACTAATTATCACTGGGTTAGTAGGTTGCAGGCAAGGCTGAGCCCAGCTTGTTTTAAAGAGCCAGCCAGCCTGTGACACCAGGACTTGAGTTTTGTGATGTGAATAGAGAAGAATTGGAGATTTTAGAGAGGAAAATCTGTAGGATTTGTGACTCATTAGCACACAAGTGATAGTTACTACTGTGTGACTGGATAGGGTTGCACAGGGTTAAGTTGGAGAGAGAGAAAAGAAGAGAGTGCCCAGAACAGCGCTCTGAAAGCCATTGACAGAAGGTGGGAGGGAAGAGATGGAAAGAGGGACGAGGTGAGAGCAGAATAATAAAATTTGGTTTCAGAGCTACTGTCTCTCTTGGGGGTGTGGGAGATTTGTGTTGACAAGGAGCATAGTCTTCAGGCAGTGTCCTACCTGATCATGGTTGGTTTGTTTTTTTTTTGGTACATTAGGAAAGTGCCTAGCCCACTCAATTTGCTACCAGAAATGAATAATCTGAGTAATTTCCCATGGATCTCTTTGCTTTGTCATATAAACAGTCACTCTGTTCCCCTTTCTCCCACTTCAGCTCACTCAGGATTCATGTGGTTATTGGTTTCCTCACTCTCAATTACATTAAGCTCTCTAATGAGATGAAAGCTGCAATACTGCAAATGGGTATAGAGGACATTGCGTACTTCCACTTCCTCAGTGGGTGTAAAATGGCAGAGCTGAAGATCTGGTCCTCTAGGCTGATGTAAGTTTTGAATGGCCATACTGTGGAGTATAAGGACAACTGTGAAATCCTAGATGGCTGCAGATTTGTTACAGTACTTAGAATATATATGATTCTTTTCATCTTCATAATGCTGTACTGTATTAATAATTAATCTATATAAAATTAGTTTTAAACTAGAAGAAATCACTAACCCCTCTTTCCCTCCACAAAAATCTAAGGAGCAAAGTCATGACCAGCAGGGCTGTGGATGGTTGTCGTTTGTTTCTCTTAAGTGTGGTCTTGTTGTCACTGCAAAGTTAACCCAAGTTATAACTTGAGTCCTGTCCACACACGCAACCCTGCGTGTGAGTGTGATGGTGCTTAAACTCAAATTGGCTGGCTAGTAAGGGGGCACAAGCTAAAGCCTGAGTTAGCCCAACTTGTAAGCTGCTTACACAACTCCTCTTCAGTGTGGATGCAGGCTGGATCCATTCAAATACCATTAGTTCTCCAGCTCTCTGAGAAAGAAAGATCTGTGTGTTCCATTCTATGCATCTGAAGAAGTGAGCTGTAGCTCACAAAAGCTCATGCTGAAATAAATGTGTTAGTCTCTAAGGTGCCACAAGTACTCCTGTTCTTTTTGCACCAAGAAAAGGAATTCACAAACATGGGTGGGGAGTTTCCTAAACTAGCCAGTAGGAAATGCTGAGGAGAGGGGCGTGGTGTAAGCCCTGCCCCTCGGAGTTGAGTGTCAAACTCTGTCTCAGAAGTAGGTGCGTCCCTCCATTTGGGATTCACAGCTCTGATCCCACTCCTGGAGTTAAGTGCCTAAACCAGGTCAACCTTTTCTTGCAAAAGATTAATGATGAGTTTCCCCCACCCCCTTAAAGCCCAGTGGTCTGAACATACTGGGTTCAAATCCCTACCCTGCTTGATTCAGGGCAGGAACTTGAAACCAGACCTTCCAACTGAGTTCCTTGACCACAGAACTACAGACTATTTAAGTATTTTATATGCCATGAAATAACTTTAACAGGAGAAATTGAAAGAGCACTGCTTTGGAATACCATCTAGCCAAGTGGTTAGGATACTCACCTGCAAGGTGGGAGACTTGGCTTCAAGTCCTTGCTCTGAATCAGGTAGCTGTCCTGGGTGAGTGCTTTAACCATTGTAGTTTAAGGGGGGGAGCACCTCCTTTAGCAGTGCTTTATGTCATGCCTAATCCAGTGGACATACTGTAAAATGGCCTCTGAATACATCTACTGAATTTGGCTCAGCTGATGGGGGAAAGCCAATCTTGTAAATTCTTATGGAGCTTAGGTGCTGCGCAGGACTTAAGAGCCTGAATATATATACACATCAGGAAAAACTTGGGCATCTCCAGGGTTAGGTGGCAGCTGAGTTGGGGTTTTCAGGATATAAATTTTGGACATAGGTGCAGTCAGGAACCTAAATCCCTTTATGGATCCAGTCCAAGGAACTTAGGATTCTTTAAGCAACTTTAAATTATAGCTACTTAAAACAGCAGTAATATTCTCCTTCACGGTGGAGACGATTTAGATAGTAGGGTCCTGGGTGCAATATATAACAATACTGAGAAGCAAGGATGAGAGATGAGACCTAGGTAGGCAAATTCTTGCTGTTCAGAAAGTGAAGGAACCATAAAATTCCTCTTTACAGATGTCATGCTGCACTTTTTTTTTCTTTTTTCCCTACTTTACCATCTGGATCTGCTTTACCATTGCCCTTTCTTTCAAGAGGAGGTGTAGGGTATGATATGGGAGAGCGGAAATTACTGTGGAGCTCTGGACATAACGTTTCCCTTGAGCTGGGGGTAAGAGTCCTTTTAACACATAAAAGGAGAGCTTTGGCCCTTAGTGCCAAACAGAATAAACATTATTTTGCAGTTAGAGCTGTGCGTACTAATTATGGTGGGTGGATTTTGTTGGGCTAGTCTTGCTGCCCTCTGTTTTGTGGGTATGTATTGTAAATCAGCAGCAGCCTAGAGCCTACCCCAACAGTCTTAGCTCTCTGCTTGTTAAATTTGCTTTCCAGAACTGTGGCCCTCAGTGGGAAACAACCGGTGAGATAGCTATGCTAACAGTGCAAGGATTTCTTTTTATGATTCAGAGGTCTTCACCAACTTGCTCAAAAAGAAAAGATTCCCTATATAAGCAAATAAAATGTGAATTGAATACAGTGTTCCTGATTTATCTAAAAACATTGGCTAAAAGTACTTCATTTCTTTTACTGCTGCTATAAAGTAATTTTACAGTTAGTAACATATAACTTACAGGAGTGACAAATTTGGTACTTAAAAAATATTTAGGTTAAAAAAACCTGTCACCTCTATTCTAATAAGTCATTTTTAGAGTGTAATCACTTAAATTCTCCCCTCTAATTTTATCACCAGGAGACAAGCTTCAAGTAGAGTCCCATAACCTCTTACTGTTACTTATTGTTGTTATTCCTAGGCAGAATGACAGAGCTGGTATTTTGATTTGTTTGGAGTTATGGTTGATCTAGGAATTTGGGAACTCTTTGGTAGCATTTCTTAATATCCAGTGGCATAGATAGTAGATAAGCATCATTAATGTCAGGTTACTAGAATTCATAAGGTTAACATAAAACCGTGAATTGTTAGAGAATTCAGTACAGAAGTTATGATTGACTTCTGTTTTACATGGGTTGGAAAAACTGTGAGCATGTAGTCATGACAGCATTGTACTAGTATGTTTATTGATTTAAAGAGATGTTTACAAGCTAGCAGGAGATAGATTACTTGATCTGCACTCAATATATCCATTCTCTTAGATTAGTGAATACAATATAATACAGCAAAGCTTTATTAAAATTGTAATTGTAACAGTGGTGTTCATTGCAATTGCAATGGCTATCAGGAATAAGAGTACAATACACTGTCCCTGCTAGTATATAAGGGAATCAGTGGATGCCAGAAATGTAAAAGAGTGCCTATCTGATTTTTTTTCCCAATAGGTTTTCATGCCTTAAACAACTTTCAGTCAGCCATGCAGAGTTCTTAGGTGCAGATTTTAGTTGCAGTATATTTTCACTGGTGGGATGTATTAATTTTGCTAATAATTACAATTTTCATTGGGAATTTTTTTCTAAGAAAAAACGTGCAAAGTAAAACAGGTTATTAGTATATTCTAGAGAGAGGCTTACAACAACATCTATATTAACTCTCCTGACACATATTTGAAGAATGCCCGTTTTTCCAAATGCTTAGTTTTAAGCATGTGCTTAAGTGCTTTCCTGAATAGGGATGATTCCCTTAATCAGTACCTCAGCCAGCACAGTTATAGTTGTGGTTTTCACTGATAAATGTTCTATTCTTCTCACCTCGTTATTCAATTATGGTGAAGGAAGTAGTGAAAATCTCAAGAAGAGGCAAAAAAGGAGATAATACAGGCCAAATATCGCTCCTGTTGTCTTCAGTGGGAATTGACACCTTTTATCCAAATTTGTGCTGATATGAATTATTTTCTTCTCGTGTTTCCCACAGAACATATTTAGTGGATGCAAATTTACTGAATCTTTGCTGCAAGATTTTTAATACTATCAGTAATAAGTATTGCTGTGGCTAGAATATGGGGCTAGGAGTTTCGCTAGGTGTATGAAATATAATGAAATGCCAGTTGCTCCAAGTTTTTGCTGAATATTTTGAGACAATAATCAGATTTTTAAAAAACTTTTGTTTTAAAAAACAAAACTTTTTGCTCAGTCTCTAGTGAAAATAGGGCATTTTTGGAGCAAAATGGACCCGTTTCTTAGTGCATCTGGGCAATATGAACCAATATTTATTATTGCAATAAATACAACCACAAAGCTTTTGTATTAAAAAATACAATTTTTTTTGATTTTGTAAATGTTTTTAAGCAAATTAGGTGTTTTGTTAAATTTACAAATAACAGAGAATTAATTAACAAAGATCTTTAATACTCTGCAAAAACAAAAGCTGAACTTTGCTCATCTGTAGTAGTGAGGATTACTGGTTCTAATTTCTGCTCTGCCACAGAGCCCTTTTTTGATCATGGATAAATCACAAAGGTGAAAATTTCTAGTATTCTGTAATTTTGGATACCTGATTTTTTGGGCCCAACTTGAGACTTCTAGGGCTGCATGTAAGGCAGTGGGAATGGCAGGTGCCCATTATCTCTGAAAATCTTGTTCCTAGATGTCTGATCTTAGATATCTAAATGAAGTAGCCTTAAATTAGCGAGTATCTTTGAAATATTGGCATTAGCCTGTGTTTTTCAGATTTTACCTCCTGCAAAATGGGTGTAGTAATACTTAGCTCCCAGTGACTTTGTGAGGTTTTGTAATTGAAATTTGTAACATGATTACTGTTTATTATGAAGGTAATAAAGCATCATCAGCATCAGACAATGTGCAAGTCATTGAGGTATGTAAATTAGCCATCTTCACTCCTTTTATATCTCACTGGAGCTATTGTCAGTTAAAACAAAACCAGGGGACCGATCTTGAGATGAAGCAATGAATTGGTTTGATGCTGATGCTTTGATAATATGGTCTTTATAGAGCTCAAATATGTAAAGTGGAGCATGATTTCAAAAGTCTCTACAAGTGGCTTAGACAAATGCTTTCTGGAATGACTTCCAGGGAGCAACTATTATGTCATTGATATAGTGCACAATGCAGTCTACTTTTGTGCATATCGGATGCTATGTGATTATGCTAGCCTCATTTTCTCTAAGAGCTGTATTTATTATGTTGCATAAATTATGGCAACAAAATGGCTATGAGTCACTGAGTCACTTGCATGTCCATTTATGCACCAAATAGTATGATAGGTACCAACAAGCTGGGTCAGTTATTACAGTTGCTCAGTTTGACTATTGTGAATTGTCAAGCTTCTTGTTGTATGAAAAAAACTCCTAAAGTTTAAGAGTGCTATTTGGAGATTTGCACGTGCGGACACTGCATTCTCTCTGATTCTCAGATGTTTGTGCAAAGAAAAAAAATGTACTTAAAAGCACTGTTTTGATTCCCCCCCCCCATCTCATCTTCCTTCTCTGGGGGATATTGTTTCAACTTGGCGTCCATGCTGACTCTTTGTGCATCAAAATGAGAATATACAGTGCATATTATCTCAACTGGCTTATCTGTATATCTTGAGATTCATATTATTACCTTTGATGCAGTAACTAGACTAATTTTAGGCTTGCCTCCCATAGACACTCTAGTAAAAAACACAACTCTTTTACTGAATGTTGATTTATCCTTTTAGATTAGTTGAAATAGGTCCATAAATAAAGCATGAAGGGAGGCAAATTATAGATGTATAGACCATAAGGCCACAAAGGAACATTGTGATAGTTTGTTCTCAACTTCTGCATAACACAGGGGTAGGAGTGTGTGGTTGTCCCTCACTGTCAATCTCTGAGGAAGGCCATGCCTCCTCATTGTTAGGCACCTGTAAGGGTGATCTTAACAGTGGAGAATTAGCTGCTTCTAGTGTTTAGGCCCTCAGGCCAGACAGAGCTGCAAAAGGGTCTATGAGCTCAGGCCCTCAGTCAGGGTGGGGCAGCAAACAGTTAGGGGCTCTGGCCTGCAATCAAGGCAGAGCAGCAAAAGGATCTATTGTCCTAGCTCTATTAGACAGTAGATTAGTGCAGGTCTCCTGGTCTGCTGTTGGGAAGCTGCCACCCCAGGGGTGGGGGCGGCAGAGGGTAGGAGGACTTGGGCCCACCTGACTCCACTGGGATCCAGCCCAGGGCCCTAACAGTGACAGAGTTCTGCCACTGGGATCAGTGGGGAGTCCAGCCGCAACACACTGACCTATCTGTGGGCAGCCACGCAGCCAGACTACAGTCGGCTGTCCCTGGGCTATTTCCTACATCCCCAATGTTTGGTACCTCTGGGATGTGAGTGTCTTCCATCTCCCCAGGATTGGTGGTCAGCGGCAGCCTCAGCAGCTCCTCAGTGTCTCATGCGGGTGGTGGCTCTGGGAACTCTGGCCAGTCCTCAGTACAGCGGGGGTCCTCTGCAGGCTTCAGCAGCAGGCAGGATGCATCTGTCTCTCATGGTGGCTCCCAACCTACTGAGCTGTGGGTAGGTAGCTGTGGGCCTTTTATATTTCCTTTTCCTGTCCCACCTTTCCACTTCTGGTGGGGTGGGCTGGGCTTACCTGGTTCTGCCCACCAGGGAGCAGGCGGTGACTGTCCCTTGCTGTCCATCAACGAGGGAGACCACGCTGTCTCGCTACAACAGGCCATAGGATTTGCATGAATTCCTGTTTGAACAAGAGCCTACCTTTTAGAAAAATGTCTAATCTTTATTTTAAAATGGCCATTGATGGAGAATCCACCAAATCCCTTGATACGTTGTTCCAGTGGTTTATTACCCCCGTTGTTAAAGAGTTTGTGCCTTCTTTCAAGTTTGAATTTGTCTAGCTTCAGCTTCAAGCTATTGGATCTTGTTATACCCTTGTTTGATAGATTGAAGAGCCCCCAGTTACCAAATTTCTTTCCCTCATATACATACTTATCGACTGTGATCAAATCACTCCTTAACCGTCTCTGATAAGCTAAATAGATTGAGCTCCTTGAGTTTATCACTATAAGGCGTGTTTTTCTAATCCTTTAATCATTGTTATGTCTCTATTCTGAACCTTGTCCAATTTATCAACATCCTTCTTGAATTGTGGATATGAGAACAGGACAGGATATTGCAGTAGCATTTGCATCAGTGTCAAATGGAGAAGTAAAATAACCTCCCTACTCCTATTTGATACTCCTCTTTATATGTTCAAGGAATACATTATCTCTTTTGGTCACAGTGTTGCACTGGGAGCTCATGTTCAGCTGATTATTCATAATGAACCCCAAGCCTTTTTCAGAGTCAGTGCTGCACAGAATCCCTCATACTGTATATATAGCCTACATTCTTTGCTCCTAGGTGTATTGAAACTCCTGTTGCTTGCTTGCTCTCAGTTTACTAAGAGATACACTCTGTTTCAGAGACCTGTCCTCTTCATTATTTACCACTCCCGCAATCTTTCTGTCATTTATAAACTTTATTGATGATGATTGTATGTTTTTTACCAGGTCATTGATAAAAAAATTAAATGTTAACATAGAGCCAAGAACCGATCCCTGGGGGACCCCATTGGGAATACACCTGCTTAATCCTGATTCTCCATTTTAGTTACATTTTGGGGCCAGTCAGTTAGCCAGTTTTTAATCAACGTAATGTAGGCCATGTTGATTTTCTGTTGTTCTAGTTACTTAATTAAAATGTAGTGTGGTGCTAAGTCAAATGCCTTATAGAAATCTAAGTATATGACAACAACACTATTACGTTTATCTACCAAACTTGTATTCTCACTAATAGAAGATATCAAGTTAGTTTTACAAGATCTGTCTTCCAGAAACTTAGATAGATTGTCATTAATTATATTACCCTCCTTTAATTCATTACTAATCAAGTCCCATATCAGCTGTTCTATTATTTTTCCCAGAATCAATGTCAGATTGACAGGCATAAAATTACCCAGGGCATCCTGTTTAGCCTTTTAAAATATTGGCACAACATTGGATTTCTGCCAAATTGTGGTGGTGATGATGATGCTATAGTGGCTTACATACAGAATTTTTTAAAATAAATCTTTTTTAAAAGTTATAAACTATTAAGCGAGAAATTCCTTATAAAATGGTTATAGATAAAGATTATGCCAGGGAATACTTGTAAAATTTCAGCAATCATATATAAGACAATATGTATGATAGGGTTCTAAAAGAACTAGTAAAGAGATTTACTGTACACAGGCAAATAAAAGAACAAGGACTAGTGATAAAAATACATTATTTCATGTAAAATAATTGAACCAATACTAAGGGCTTGTCTAGACTTACAGTGCTACAGCAGGACAGCTGCACACTTAGTGAAGCGCTGCCTACACTGATGGGAGTGTACCTCCTCCCTGCGAGGTGGTTGCTATATTGACGCGAGAAGCACTCTGACATAGCACTCTCTAAACCAGAGGTTAGGTCAGTATAACTACGTCGCTCAGGGGTGGGTAGTTATACCAACGTAAGTTTGTAGTATAGAGCAGGGCTTAATATATTTGTATTTTAGTAAACATTTGATCCTAAGGAAACCTTACCCTACAAATTAATTAATTCAGTCTGGTTTAATTATGCATATTGTCATGTGATATGAACCTGGCTGAAGGATCATAAAGAAAGGGCTTTGGTAAATGACAAAATATTCAGTGTTGTAGAGCATTGTCTGGTAGGGAAATACAGTGAGCTATGTATGGTATGGTCTTATTTATCTAGCCTTCATTAATATTTTAATTAATGATCCAGATGAGCTCATTAATAACATTTGCAAATGATACTAAGTTGAGAGTAGTTGTGAACACCCATGAAGACAGAGAAATAATGAAAGTATAACATACAAGTAAGATTACCCAAAACACAGAAGATCAGAGGGAGAAACAAAATAATTAAAAATAGTTGAAAAGAGCAAAAGAGAAGCAGGAGTAACAGAGGAGAGCAAAGTAATAATGAGCTGGGAATGTGATACAACAGCAAGAAAGATGTGCATTTTTTTGCCCAGCATACATGAATATGTCACATCATAAGATGGGGAAATTATAGGTTCTAGATATGTGTCTCTAGTGTGATTGCACCTGGATTATTATGTTCAGGTCCAGATGTCTCAATACCTGAAGAATATTGACAAATCTTGATTGGGAGTTGGAGAGAATGACCTGGGAAGAAAGTTTAAAAAACTAAATACGTATAGCTTGTCTAAGCAATGACTAAGGGGCTCTGTAAGACTCAAGGGAGGCAGTTTATGTTACCTATAGTAAAAGTGGGTCTGATTAGGAGTCATGGGATTGTATTAAGAAAGGGGGAAGTTTATAGGTGTGGTGCTGCACAAAGTCCTTGAGTATTTGAGGCAGCCTTCATGGCCTGAGAGCTCAAGTGAAGCGTGAATTTATGGCTGAAAGCCTCCAGTTCAGCAGTCATGCCCAGGTCTGGGAATAAAAGACTTAGTTGAGCAGAAGAATGAGGAAAGCAGTGATGATTTTTTTTCATGCACTGCAATGTGTGACACTAAAAGCTACTGAGTAACTCAGTAACTGTTAATTTGAATCTCTTGAACCCGTAGTTAACATATAAAAAAGTTCATACAAGTTTTCATTTTTCAAGACATAATGTAATTATAGAAATGGAAAAGCCCCTGTAGGTCATGTAGCCCATTCCCATGGTGGGCAATGCAGTATTGTTCCCTGTAGCTTATTGCCTAGTGCTTTGCCCATTCTTGTTTTAAATATTCTAAAGGATATGGCTTCTGTCACTTCCATAGGAAGGCTTATTCCATAGTCTGAGAGGTCTGGCCCATTAGGAAATCTTAATTTTCTTTCGAACTGTGATACTAGTACAATGATCAATATTATCAAAGTTCTATGAAAGCTTTAATCAGTTCAGATCCTTACTTTTGTTACTTGGTTCAGGCTTTGATCAAACTTTTCTTTTTTGTTCATAATTTCATTAACATTTTATAATGTTTTATATCCTCTGCAGTTGAATATATTTCACAAATACCTTTATTATTTTAATTCAGGCAGGTTTTCAACTGGTGCAACTCCTCCTTTAGCCTCGCAATTAATATAAAGAAGATATGTTTTGCCAACTACAGGGCCTTCTCCGGGGGCGACGACTTTTCTTTTATTACTCACATCCTGATTAGTGGCAGTTACTGTACATACTCTGATCACTAAAACATCAAGAGCAGAAAAAGCCCAGAAGGTAAAATCCTGCCATTAGTATTTGGTGAGAATTGGAAAAGGAAGAGTAACACCATCAGTAAGGCTGTTCCCACAGTTATTCTCCCGGAGCAAGGCTGGATGGTTCACAGAGGCCTGGGTGAGGAAACATGAGAACCCTTTTGTGGTTCTTCAAAACAAAACAAAAAAAACTCCTGTGTGTTTTCACTACTGGCATCTTCAGTCCACTAATTTGTAAACAAAGGAGTCTGGGACTTACCCATTCTCTTAGCTAGGAGAACAGTGCCCCCTTGGGACTGTAACAAACTGATGGGAACCCTAACCTACAGTTATGGATCAGATCGTGCCTCCTGGATCCATACATGAAGATGATCATCTCTGCATCGACATACCCCCGTCACGGCAGAAGGAGCCTTCATGCATCTCTGCAGCACCAGATATGGTGGAGTCTTCTCCACATAATGCAGGGTAAAAAGTGGAGACTGGGTCAGACCTTGGGTCCGGTTAACAGTACTCCCATTATTTTTCTCCCCGCCCCCCACTGATTAAGGCTTTATCTTCTCCACTAAGCTTCCTCCTTACTCTGTCTTGGAGTTTCCAGAAGCAGTTGTGGCTGGAACTGCTGAGGGGCCACTGCTACTGCTGAGGCACAGTGCTTCAAGGTGGGTAGCCCTGGATTCTCTTAGATACTCACATCTCTTCTAAGTGGCCTTTTCTGCTTGCAGACTGCTTCCCCCCCCCCCCCCCCCCCCCGACCTCCACCAGCATAATATGAGGAGATCTCTGCAAGGAGATCCTTATAGAGATTCTACTTCCCAAGAGACCTCTTCTGCAGTATTTTCTGTAGGAAGGACTGATTGGACCTAAGTAGGAATCCTTACATGCTGCTGATATGTTGTTATGGTAAGGATACAGAGGCCTGAATGCTTTCATTACCCCTTAGCAGCCCCATGTGATATAGAGCAGTATTTGGTTTGTATGTTTCTGTGTGCAAGTGTGGATTAATGTACATAATAGAACAGGCCTGCACAACTCATAAAGCGGCGAGGGCCACATTACTCCAAAGAAAACAGCTGAGGGCCGAAAACCCCCGGCCCCGTGGAAACACTCTGCCCCCCCCAGGACCTCCCGGCCCAGTGGAAACACCCCGCCCCAGCACCGCCCAGCCCTGCAGAAACAAACCCTCCTTCCCCCGCGCCGCCCCACCAAAACAGCTGTGGGCCAAAAAGAAAGGTTTGGGGTGGGGAGGTGATACTTGATTTTAAATCAACCAGGGGCTCCCAGCTGAAGAGGTGGCTGGGAGCCCTCAGGGACATATTAAAGGGCCCGGGGCTCCAGCAGCTGGGGGAACCCAGAGCTTTGTGGGGCTGGGGCGTGGATTTAAAAGGCCCAGAGCTCCTGCTGCTGAGGGGAGCCCGAGCCCTTTAAATCCCAGTCCCAGCCATCCGCTGGAGCCGCCGCCGGGATTCAAAGGGCTCTGGGCTGCCTGTGGCACCGGGGAGCCCTGAGCCCTTTAAATCTCAGCCGTGGCTGGGAATCTCTGCAGGCAGCCCAGAGCCCTTTGAATCCTGGCTGCAGCAGGGATTAAAAGGGCTCTGGACTCCTTGCTGCCGCGGGCAGCCCAGAGCCCTTTGATTCCCGGCTGTGGCTGTGATTTAAAGGGCTCTGGGCTCCCCACAGCTGCGGGGAGCCCAGAGCCTTTGAATCCTGTCCGCAGCTGGCAGGGCCGGCTTTAGGAAGTGCGGGGCCCAATTCGAACATTTTTGGCGGGGTCCCGGCTGGGATGACTCAAAAAAAAAAGTTTAAAAAAGGCCTTTCATTTCTTAGCAACTGGTTCCCTATAAAAAGTTCTGCCACAGTATGTATTTTTTGTACCAATAGGATTACCATACTTCCGTATTTTCCTCCCGGATGGTGATTTAAGAACCAAAAAGCCTGACATGTCTGGGAAAAAAACAAATGTATGTTAACCCTACCTAAAGTTCTTTTTTAAAAAGATGGATCTGAACTGGAAATGAGCTCTGCCACTCCTTGAGGGTGTGCTAGGGTGCACATGTGTGGTTCCCAGCTGCTCCCTGCCCACCTCATTGAAGCAGGTGTGCAGGGTTACTTCCCTGGGAACTGCAGGGCACCAGTGGACATGGGGCTGGCTGGAGGTAGGGGAGGAGGGGGCTGGAGGTAGGGTCTGGCTGCAGGCTGGGCAAGGGGTATGGGGCAGGCTGGAGACAGGGTGTGGAGTGGGCTTGCTGGCTTCAGGCAGGGCCATGGGGGGTGCGTCATGGGTTGGCAGGGCTGGAGACAAAGGGGTGCAGGAATGGCTGGCTTCAGGCAGAGGGGTGCGGCAGGGGTTGGCTGGAGACAGGGAAGGGGGTGCAGGGCTGGCTGGAAACGGGTTGGTGCAGGGCTGGAGGCAAGGCAGGGGGTGCGGGTCTGGCTGGAGATGGGCTGGCTGTGGGCAGCGGGTGCAGGACTGGCTGAAGACAGGAACTGGTGCAGGCAGGGCAGGAGGTGCGGGGCTGGTGCAGGAAGGGGGCGCAGCAGGGGTTGCAGCAGGGGTTGGCTGCGGGCAGCTGGTGCAGGTACAGGGGGTACAGCCCATCCTGTATGGTGAGTGCCCCCTCCTCCTACTTCCCCCACCAGGGTAGCAGCAGCAGCCTGGGGCTCAGGGGTATTTAAAGGGCCTGGGGCTCCCCTGCTTCCACTGCTCCAGCCCTGTAAATAGCTGCGGGAGCCCTGGGGAAGTGGTGGGTCTCTGGGGGCTATTTAAAGGACCAGGGCAGCAGAGGCAGCTAGAGACCCCCCCTCAATATCCCAGGGCTCTGGGGGCTATTTAAAGAGCCTGGGGCACCCCTTCTTCTACCGCCCCAGCCCTTTAAATATCCACGGGAACCCTGGGGAAGTGGTGGGGCTCCGGTGGCTATTTAAAGGGCCGGGGCGATAGAAACGACGGGAATCCCGGACTTTTTCAATAGCCCCCAGAGCCCTACCCCGGGGCTCCAGCAGTGGTGCTCTGGTGGCAATTTAAAGGCCCTGGGACTCCAGCCCCTGCTGGGAGCCCCAGGCCTTTTAAATTGCCCCCTGGGGAAGCTGGGCCATCCTGGTACAGCATACTGGCTTTTGCCGGTACACCGTACTGGGGCTTGGGCATGGGGCCCTCTTAGGGGCGGGCTGATTCAGAGGGATTGGTTGAATTGGCCTAAAGCCGGCCCTGGCGGCTGGGATTTAAAGGTCTCTGGGCTCCCCGCAGATGCCGGCAGCCCAGAGCCCTATGAATCCCGGCAGCTGCTGAGATTTAAAGAGCTCTGTGCTCCCTGCGGCTTTGGGTAGCTGAGAGCCCTATGAATCCCAGCCGCGGCTGCGATTTAAAGGGCTCTGGGCTCCCCGCCCGACCCTTTTGAATCCTGGCCACGGCTTAGATTTAAAGGGCTCTGGGCTCCTCGTCGCTGCGGGCAGCCCAGAGCCCTATGAATTCCGGCCGCAGCTGAGATTTAAAGAGCTCTGGGCTCCCCGCCACTGCGGGCGGCTCAGAGCCTTTTGAATCCCGCCACGGGCCGCACAGAGAGCCTCCGGAAATTGCATTTATTGTTATAACCAAAAGTACAGTGCTTAGCCTTAAAAACTTGCCAGTTGCACTAGGCAACTACGTAAAAACTGGTAGTTAAATAACATCAGCATTTGTATGACTCTGGTTGTTTCTTATAGAATAGTAAATATAGGGAAATATCAAGATAACATTTATGTTAGGTAGAACTCCCAAGGACTTTAATGTTACCACTGTAACAAACACAGTATTATACTTAAAAGAGCAATAAACTCAGGTAATGAACAAAACTACAATCAGAGCAATTATTTTAGAAGATGAAATACAAAACTGTGCCTTATTTCTCTTATTTTGTAGTTGGCTGGTTAGTGTAAAAACATCAGCATTTTAAAAAACAGAAGTCTCATATTTTAAATTATATTTACTATAGTTTTCTGCTGTTCCCTCTGAAGACAAGTTTACTTAATATTACATGAATGGTTTGGATTTTCCTTGTACATTTCTGTCATTTTTATCCTAGGCTTTTTGCTGAGGGCTTTTTGCTCTTCAGAGTTTGCCTGTATTTTGAATTTTGAAATACGGTTACTTGATCAAGGAACTATTTCATCAGGACTAGACTACATTTTATTTTGTTCTCACCCATGAAGGATCTTGCCCTCAGCCCTGCTTCCTCTCTCTTACCTCTCAGTCAAAAACTGCATCATTTCATAGTGGGAAGAGTACATTAAAACGCACAATAATAATAATAATAATAAATGTTAATCAGAAAACTGCATGTGTCTTTCTGATTGTGCCAGTGTTGTGTTATTCAATTATGCAATTTTCATTGGCATATTAATCATCTTTTC
Source organism: Gopherus evgoodei (assembly GCF_007399415.2). NCBI lineage: Eukaryota > Metazoa > Chordata > Testudines > Testudinidae > Gopherus > Gopherus evgoodei. The sequence continues at coordinate 262,591,784 of NC_044323.1, forward strand.
AACAAACAAGCCGGCGTTAATTAAAGCAAACCATGGATAAAGACATGTTGCCGGATCATCATTCCGTTTATCACAGCACACAGGCTGGCCGTTAAGTAAATTCTGGACTGTGAGATGAATTTCAATGTTGGCTTCATCTTTTTTGTTGAAGTTTGAATGTAACTCATCTAACAGCAACAACAACAGCAACAAACTTCAGGCTTCACAAGAGAAAGATTAATTTATCTGTAATTTATGGCAAAAGAAGAAATAAAAAATAGTTGTATGCTTCTAATGGGAATTAGGCTATTTGGAGCCAAACCATTTTTGAAAATGTTCCCCTTCTGTTCTTGCTTCAAGTATCAGAGCAATGAGAGCAGGAAATAAATGAACCCACATCCACCTTAATAAATGTAGGTTTGACAGACATTTAGCCTTGAAGCAGTTAGTGAACTCTGTCATTAAATATAGTGATATGTGCAAAGAGAGAGAAAATGAGACAAAATCACTTAGTGATACCCATAGGAAAGAGCTGGGGTGGAGTGTACTTAAAATATTTCACTTTTGTGAAAAAAATGATATTGGGGCAGGTGTTCTATAATGTAGAGTACAGTACATTATAGAACACTTTACAGTACAGGCTTCATAAACTTTCTAAGTTTGCCCTGGAAACCAAGGCCCCAATCCTGAAAACAATGTATGCCTCTGAGTAACTTTAAACACATCTGCAATCCCATTAAACTAATTGTTTGCAGGATTAAGTGTTAAGAAGACTGTCCCTTCCCCAAAGAGGTTAGAGCCTTCCTGTATGGATGAACAATGCCTAGCACTATGTATATAACAAATAAAGAAATAACTACTTAACTCAAAATGGTAGTTGTTATTCTCTACAGTTAGTATATAGAATGCTGAGGATATACTGTGGTAATGTCATTTAGTTACAAAGACAAATTAAGTTTTTAAAGGTGCCTGTTATATGCAGTACAAATGGTTTAAAGTAACTCACCACAGAAAAAATATACATGTGCAAAATGTACTCTTTCTGACTCATTTTATATGAGTCAAAATGTATATTGAGGTTTCAAACCCATGGGCCACACAGAGTTCTAACACAGTCCTCATTCATCACAGAACACTGACAGCAGTAAAATAAAGCAGCAAACAGTAAGCTTGTTTGTTATTTGAGTGTTTATAACTGAATGCTGGACTTATACTGATGGGATGTCTTTAAGCATTATGATTACCATGAGTGTACATTAGTTTGATTCCTTCAAACATGGTTTTCAGATGATGCTGAATAATTAATTGGTTGTTGTTGTTTTTTTTTAACAAGCTTCCTTAGAATAGAAAAATCTACTCTGTCTGTTCTGTTCAAGGCAGTAGAAAGGTGTAGGCTAGGCTTCCATAATTTCTTGGGCGGGAGTTTTTGAATGCTGTCAATTAAAAGTGTTCTTTCCTGGATATTAGAGCAGTAGTAATCAGTAAACTTCATTTACCTGAATGTTTGGAGATATTTTGGATAAAGGATTTCCATAAGTTACTGTATCTTGGAACATCTTATGTCAGAGCATGCATGAAGAGAGTCTACTCTTAGTTCTAAGTAACACAGGGACGTTTGAGTCAGGAAAGTAGCTGCTATGTAAAATGGACACAATATAATTAAGTGTGCCTGTATGGGAAAAGTTAGAAAATTTTAAATCCATAGGAGACTGCTAATAAATACTTTTAAGACTTCTTTGCTGGAGTCACAGAAAAATAGGAACATAATAGAAGACAGAAGCAAAAATCTGTGGGCAAAATCCTGCCCTGGCTCACATTACATTTCATACAGTCCTGCTGAAGGCAATGGTATGTGAGTCAGGGAAGATTTTGTCTGCAGTAAATCTCCTGAGTGTTACCTTCACCCCAGGTCTGTGGGGCAAAATGCATCTCTAATTCATCTCTTTGTGCCCGAATTCTCTTTGTATAATACTGCCATTGTCCACTGAAACAAAGTGATTGAACAGAAGCTACAAAATCTTATTTGGACTAAAAATATGCTTTAGAAATGGCTTTTCATTCTAAGTGATGCTAACAGAATTGAAAATAAACTCTTCAAGTGAGACATAAATTAGAGAATTAGGATAGAATTCTGTCCTCAGTTGAACCAATGCACATCTCATTGATATAAGTTGAAATTACAGAAGTGCAATTCAAAGCCCTCAGATCAAATTTGCTAGTGATTAAGCACAGTTTAATAAATAGTGGTATAAATTACTGGTGAGAAAAATGTGTGTAAATAGCTATTGTTTGCACTGATTTGATATTCATTAACTCAGTAGTTTTACTACAGCAAAACAGTAGAATTTGGTCCAATGTGGGGTATGTTTTCACTGCAGAGCTAACTGGGCTCTTACTTGGGTGTTGTCCCTAAGCCCCCAGTTTTCCACACACAAAACACTCTCACTCAAGTTTAGTGGTGTTTTAAATATGAGCTAACTGGCCTGGCTGGGGTATAAGCTAGAGATCCAGAGCCTCTTTCATTTGGGCTTCTAATGCTCCCACTTTGTAGTGAGGACACAGGCTAAATCATTCAAGTGCAGATAGTCCTCCAGTGCCCTCCCACAACTCAGGCTGTGTGCATAGAAGGATAGACAAGTTTTCTCACAATTCACTGGGAAAGAAACATAGAGAGGCTCATCTTACTGCGGCACAAAGAACCATGCAATATACTCCCAGAAGTTCTAGAAACACACAGAAGTGAGTCCAGCACCACTGAGGCGACATTAACTCTGGTATGCTTTGCAGTGAGGCGGCTCACACCCATACTAGGGTAACCTGAGTACCAGGTGCCAATCACCTGACTTAACATCACCCTTACAGGTTTCATTTGCCATAATTATTGTCCAGTTGGACTATTTTGTTCTTCAGTTGAGGTCTGCAGTGGTTTGATTTTTGCCCTGAATAGAATTTATCTTACAAAAAGTGGAATTTTCAAAAGTGCTCAGCTTCAGCCCAGCTCTGGTTTATTGATTTCATTTTCCAGTAACAGCAGAGTTAGGCCAATGGTGAGCACTTTTGAAAATCCCATCCTAAATGGGAGTTCTCTTATTTTGTATCTTAAATTAAACTGCAGCCTCTTCAAAAAAAAATCCACTTGTTCTTCTGAAGAGCTTAATGAAAACATCTGATCAAAAAAAAGGAAGTTGTTTGGTATTGAGAAGAGGGCTAAAATTAATGTAGACATTACAATACCATTCTAATAACCTCTTGTGTAGATTATTTAATTTTAATGTTCTTGTAAGACCTGTGGTTTTGGATGTGACTTCAAATGAAAGTTCTAAAAAAACCAGGAAGCCTGTTCTCATGATATTTCCAGTGCACTTGAAGCTAAGAAGGACTGCAGTTCTCAGAAGACTGAACAAAAGGCTGAACTGTCCACTGATTTACACAGCTGCATTGTACATCAGTGCCGAATTTGGCCCAGGATTTCTACTCTGATTACTGGATTTAAGAGGACCTAAGTAACTTGGATAACATCATCCAAACATAAATTCCAAAATCTCAAGGCTTTCCCATCACTAGGTTTGTGTCGAATAATAAAGCTAAAAGAATAAAATAATAAAAAAAAGAAATCAGAGAAAATGGTTACACTTTCTGAAACACTTAGTTTGTGGTGTTCTTTACAGAAGTTGAGCCCCTACAACATTGTCAGGATCCAAACTCTCTTGCTGCTTCTGAAGAAATATATTACGTTCCAGGAACTGAATATAAATTAATTTTTAATTATTTAGCATGAAGGCCTCCTTCAGGCTACTAGGTTTACAGAAAATACTAGTCATTTGGCAACTGTACTTTACGTTGTGGTGTTGGTCCTTTGATGAAGAACACAAGACCAAAACATCTCTGCGCTTGTATAGCAATAGCAATTAATCAACCATTGTCATTAATAAGACGTGAATGCATATACTTGTCATTTTATGTAACGATACCATGTGCTATATCATAGGCATTGCCATTAATCTGATTTGTAACTATGGTACGAGAGAAATGTCAAGTTTGGAAATGCCAACAATTACAAATTCCAAGACACCGTGCATGAAGTAGTGTTTTTTTCTGTATAACAGTGCAAAAGCAATACATTTTTTCCTCTCTCTTCTATGGGCCAAATATGTGCTATCCGAGTGCAACATGGAACGGTCTTCACATCCTTCTGGTGCAATTGAGAAACAATAACAAAAATGCTCCTAACAGTTTTATGAGTCTGCTTCAAAAATGAAAGCACTGTAAATATCATGTAAATATGTCACCTTCCAACAGTATTAATAAATAGGAAAATAAAGAATGCTTCTTATCTTTTTTGGCATAATTTAAGGTAGTTTATTATTTGAGAGCAGCAAGCAGTGAGCGCTCGTTAGATACCATCAATTGGTCACAGATTTGTAAATATATCAATTCTCTGTTGAGAGGAGAATTTTATTAACTCAGTCCATTGAAAACAATTTTGGGGTGGAATCATAAATATAGAGGGCTCTATTCACTAGTTCAAAGTGCGTGTAAAATGAGACTAGATCACATTAGTGTGTTACGTCCACTTTGTCCTTGCTTTGCACTGTTGTAAATGACTAAAGAGCAGGGCTGATAAGAATCAGGATTGTAGTTCTCAGTGGCCTTGAGGTTTTTACCTACTTGAACACTCATACAAAATGTAGAAAACACTAAAATCAGGGATGTGTGTTATGCCATCAGTATACCATCTTTTGTCATCATCAGCTCTTTCATTATGATGCAGCTGAGAAGTGCATATTTGTAAAAGGAGGCTGGAGGAAATCAAAATGAGAAATATTCCTATTTCTAGTACACTTCTACCTCGATATAACGCTGTCCTCGGGAGCCAAAAAATCTTACCGCATTATAGGTGAAACCACGTTATGTCGAACTTGCTTTGCTCCACCGGAGTGCACAGCCCCCTGAGCATTGCTTTACTGCGTTATACCCAAATTTGTGTTATATTGGGTTGCATTATATCGAGGTAGAGATGTATATAAATAGTGCTGTCTAGTCTCAGTGGGAAGGTTTTTTGTTGTGGGTCTAGCCAGATCGCCTTTTTAGGGAGCTGTGAAGGGATTTTTCCACCAGACCAGATTGGTTCATATCGAGTTGTTGTTGTTGTTTTACTTTCCTTACAGCAGGCAGTCTGACCAGTTAATTAGGACAGTAAAAAGGAGAAGGGAGGGAGAAAGGGGGACAGAACCAACAACTCTCCCCAAACTCTCTCCAAAACACCAAACCAAAATAAAAGCTTTCCCCTAAAAACTTTGTCTCATCTTGAGTTTAGTGCTCAGTATCAATGGGTGACCATCTCCTGGAATGAATCAGAGCACGGAACCCAACAGTGTTTTGCCAGCAATCCACATTGTTTGGGGAGAGGGTTCTCTTTAGTCTCCTCTAGAATGAGTTACTCTTATGAGTATCTCCAACATGAGGGGAGGGTGTAAGGAATTCTGTCATGAGATTTGTGGGTGGTGGGGGGAAGACTAAGTGTCATATCCCATCCCTCTTGGTTAAATTGAATAGTGTTGCTGCATTGGATGCAATAACTTCCTGGGAGTTAAAGAAGGGTTGGCATTTTTGTTCCCTCATTTCCCTCCACCCACCTGTTAAACCCACTCCTGTTGTATACGTTATTTTCTGTGCATCCAGATCAAATGTTCATTACTTTTAAAAATAACCTCTCAGTGTTCACGTCACACTCCCCATCAGTACCTGTACCAGGTAGGGGAAGCTAATGATCTAACCAGTCAACCAAATTTGGTGATGAATCTTGGTCATCTTCTGGCAGACGTGGGCGTATGTGTGTATATGCATGTGTTTTCTTGAGAGCTTTCAGGGTAAATTAAAGTTGCCACAATCTAGTAATTATTTATACTGTTGTAGTAATGTGATTTTTTTTACTTGTTTCTGCAGTTTCAATAAATAAAAAAAGCTTTGTACTTTATATTTTCACCCTAGCAGCATAAAGTAGATATATTACATCAGAATACAGAGCATATTTTTCTTAAAAGATTAATTGATAGGCCATCCGAAGTTTTATAGTGTTTGTACTACTGTTTTATAGTGTTTGTCTTTAAAAAAGCAGGCATATTTTCCCAGGATTTTTATATTTAATGTTTTTTAATTCTGTTTTTGTTTCTTCAAATTTATTTATTTTTTCATCATCTATGTAATTTTTTTTGTATTCTTACAAGATTTACAAAGAGAACAAAAGGATGAAATTTATAGGGCACAAGGGAATGGTGAGTTCATTTGTTACTGCTACTCTTTTGAAGAAGGGTTTATACAAATGCTAGCTGCGAACATGATCCTTTTTGTCTGTCCACTCACATCTCAGTAAATTTAAATATTTGAATAATACTGAGTTTCCTGATGCACCTTGACTTCTGTTTACCCCAAAGAAAATTACATACTACACTACATATGTTTTTTAAACAACCTGGGCTCTCTCTTTGCAGTCCTTCTGTTACTATTCATGCTGCAATTATAGCTTGTTAATTTATTATCTTACATTTATATTACACTTTTCCTCCTGATGGATCCCAAGGTGCTTTGCAAAACATAAAAGCACAGGCAGAGGACTCACTTCACCCATCACTCAAATAGCACTCTGTGGGATGGAATGCAGCAGCAATACTACACAAAAGAGAGGAAGTGAAAAACACCATATCTAATGAAACTGCAGGAAAAATTTCCTCAAGCTGAGTGTAGCTACCAAAATAAGAATTTGGCCAGGACACTGGGGCTAATACCCACTCTTAAAAAAAGTGCCAGAAGATCTTTAATGGCCAGAAATTGTTTTACATCTTCACCAAACAAACCCAACACATCCACCAGTAGAATGCTCCTTTAAACCATGCTGAAGCATTATTAGCTCCATACAGACTCAGAGGGAAGAGGGATACCTTCTGAATCATGCACTCCACTTCCTGCAGTACTCTGGATTTTCTTTGAAGGTCTCTCATCAAAGAACTGTTTAGACCCTGCCTTCATTTAGCAATAACACATCCTAAGAGGTGTGGTTAGTTTTTATTTGACTATCTAAAAACAATGAAGCACTTTCATTGCTCAGAGACAAATCCAACAAGATATGAATAAGCATATTGGTAATATTTACAGGGATGGGCCTCCTGCCAGCTGTATTACACACTGGAAGTGGTGAATCAGGGTAGAGAGAATATTTTTTTTGTGGGGGGGGGAGGAAAGCAAGAAAGAAAACATCAGTGAAGACACTGCCTCCTGAAGAAAGAACGCCTCCAATTTGTAGGAGCAGAATCACAGCTGATAAAGAGGAGATTCTCTGCTCCTGCTAGAACTCCAATTTAACCATTAGCTGTACAGCCCTCTTGGCTGAGCTGTCAGTTGCTGTAGGAAAATGTCTCTCTGCTTAGAAAAGCAAAATCCCATGTGATAGCACAAGAGGCCCTTTTAGCTGTTGCTAGAGCACCAGTCCAACCAGTAACATGCAGTTAGCTGACTGCCTCGCTAATTCCAGTTGAAAAGTTATCTGCTGTCTCTAGCAACGAAATCTTCACTGATAAGTGAAGAGGCTCAGATGCTGGTAGCAGAGCCCCCAGTTTATCAGCGTCTGACCAGCTCAAAAATAAGACTGTCTGTTTTTATTTTGTTTTATCAAAATTTATTTCTCTCATTGTAACAGTTAATACTTTAATAAGAGAACTTAACTGGGAACATTAGGAAGTTAGTTAGTGACATTTTGCAGGCGCTTTTTCCCTTGTCAGTGACAAGGTAAGGTAATCCTATACACAGGCTGCTATTGTGAGATGAGAAACTGGCCTCCTTCACTGCCAGAGACCAGATGCACCTCTCTCTATCCTAATCTGTAAACGACTTAAAGGAGCCTTATCTCAGGGCTCTTCTGCTTCATTTCATGCTTGATTTACTTTAATTTGTCTGATAGGGCACAAGGATTTGGAGACAGCCCATCTTTCTGCAGAAAATGTTCAGATTTTTTTTCCGTTGGCATTGTTGTGTTGGGGTTTTTGACTTTTTTTATGTGGAAGAAATCTTGCTCCAGTGCAGCAAGCTGCTTGAGTGTGTTTAGATTTAAGCTACCCCAGCAGAAAAGAGTTTGTGAAGTGGTATGATTGTGTGATGGGCCACATTTACATTGAAATCACATTATACGATGTATCAGGACTCCTGAAGGGAGCAGTGCAGTGGAGCGCTTGTGCCCACAAGATACTTTGAAAGGGCTATATATAGTGGCAACAATTGATACGAGATTTTACAGAAGACTTTATAAATATGTAAATGGACGTTATCTGATTGGGTTCTTTGGCTACACATCTGTACCTCAAAGGAAGTGGAGCTGTGAGAACTACCAGGAAAACAGTAGTTTGCATTCTAAGTGAGTCTGAGAAATAGAAATGTCTCACAGGTTGACAGCAGGTCAGGGTGGAGGTGCTTTGCATACTTTGGAGGTAAGCCTCTTTGATGTGAAAGAGATCTCTTACTTCCACCAGAAAGATAGAATTACCACTAACAATTTTCATTTGTTTTATAACATGGCTTAGATCAGTAGCCATTGACCTTTAGCATTCCTTGTTATTTCTTCAAATTGCTTATGCGATATGGCACTGGGGGGAATTGCCCTTACGTTTTCTGAATTTTAAAAAATGTACTTTTAGTGACCCAAGGGAGAAAAAATAAAGTATTTGGTACATTGATCCCTTGATTAGTTATTTCCTAAATTAAAATGGAAATACTATTAAAGCAGTAATAATGTTACATCTTAATAGTTGAGGAGTCAATAAATGGCTCCCATGTGCTTCATTAAAGATCTTAATGAAGCCATTTTTGGTAGCTGAACTTTACATTATCTCTGCTTTACCCAGAGACTTTTAGGGGAAAGGAGGCAATCATTCAATATGAAATGGTTTTCTTTTTCACTCTACTAACTACATTAATTATCAAAAATTCTGTATATAATAATATCTGTATTATAGTGTTCTGCACAGACCATCAAACATAAGTATGGGATGCAGATTATATTTTTGTGTGATAATTTTGAAACAAGAGTATAACCAGATTTTTATACTGCATGGACATGTTTATAATACATAGGGTTTATATAGCTATATATGTCACTTTATAGCTATTGATATATAACATGTAATGCTCTTTGCAAGCACATTCTTTTCTCCATTGTAATCAGCAAGATATTCTAAATGTAGCTGCACAATCCCCAATGCAGCAACTTTGTTGGCCACCTGACCTTTCCTGTACATTTTCATTCTGGGCAGTTCTTACACTTATTTCATTCTTCTCTCCTTCCTATTCTCCAGTAGTAGCTATGACTGAAGCCCTTATCCTTTGACAGGGATGGCTGATAATCTCTGCAGAGACCACAACACTTCTCTGTGGTTAGTTGCTGTAGGGAGTGAACGGATGGATGATGCACTCTTTTCTTTCCTGCCCACTGGGATGGATGTGTACCTATGTGAAAGTCCCTACTCAGTATGTCTGAAGCAGGAGTTCTGAAACAGGAATGCTGCTGTTGATGCTAAACCGAGTCACTAACATTGAGAAATATAGTGATATCCTTAGGCAGCAGGGGTATGATTGCAATTCATTGTGAGATAACTTCTAAACATGTACTGCAAACTACAGTAAACAATGCCTTAAGTCTTTTTATTTTGAGATTAACACAAAACCCATAAAACTCTGAGCCTAATTTTCAAAAGTGGCTGCATAAAAAATGGATGGGTGACTGAAAAACTTAGGAGACAGAAAAGTTGGGTTGTCTTCCTGGTTCTGCTTTGGGCTTCCTATGTGACCTTGGCTGTTCACTATGGTAAAATTTTCAAATGTAGTCTCTAATTTTGAATAATTGGGCATCTAAATTTAAGTGCCTCAACTTTTAGGTACCCTATTTTAGATAACATAGGTCTGATTTTCACGAATGCTGAGTTCCTGCAGCTCCTATTTGTGGGTACTAAGCATGTTTGAAAACAGAGTCCTAAAAACTAAGTTAAGTCTAAAATTGGGTTCCCAAAAACTGGAAAATTCAGTATTAGATCCCACTTTTGAAAATGTGGATCTTAGTTTTTGTGTATTAGTTTTATTAACTGCAAAATAGGGGTTATATTTGCCTTCCCTTAAAGACTTTCTTCATTCATTTCTACATCATTTTGCAGTCCTCTGATAGAAGGCACTGTACAACTGTAAATAATCATTATTTATTAAATTTAGATATATAATTTTGGCATGTGTGCATACTGATTGATTAGATGAGTGCCTAAATGTCCTTATGCATGTGGTAATGTGGGATTTATATAATTTTAATATCTCTTTTAATAATTGAGTTCCACTGTACACATTGTTTCCAATCATATTATTTTTTTACTGCACGCTTTTAACATATAGTAAAACCTCAGAGTTATGAACACCAGAGTTACAAACTAACAGGTCAACTGCACACCTAATTTGGAACTGGAGGTATGCAATCAGGCAGCAGCAGAGACCAAAAAAAAAAAGGCAAATACACTACAGTATTGTGCTAAATATAAACTACTAAAAAAAAGAAAGGGAAAGTTATAATTTTTTGACAAGTTAAGGAAACTGTTCCTGTGTTTGTTTCATTTAAATAAAGATGGTTCAAAGCAGCATTTTTCTTTTGCATAGTAAAATTTCAAGTATATTAAGTCAATGTTCAGTTGTAAACTTTTGAAAGAACAATCATAACGTTTTATTCATAGTTACGAACATTTGAGTTATGAACAACTTCCATTCCAAAGGTATTCATAACTCTGAGTTTCTATTGTAATGCAAAAGAAGACTTGCTTTCTGTTTTAGTTTTAAAAGGGCAGTTTATTTTTGAATCTACCAAATAACAATTGAGAAAGAAGTAAATACAACTTGGAATTGACGAGTTATTTAGTTATGGCTCTGTTTGTATAAAAAAATATAGAATATTTTGGGACTTCATAACAACCTGATACAAATGAAATACTACGTTTGTGAGATTTTGATAGTAATACTTTGCACTGCTATGGTACCTTCAATCCAACAATCTCAATCTCAAAGCACTTCACATATGAAGGGCCAGATCACGTTTTGCTTTTGTATGAGTGTTTAAAGGAAGAAGGCAGGAGGAATCTGAGGCATAGAGCCCATCCTGAGGCTGGCATTGGTGTAGTGCTACTCTACAATGGCACCAGTCTGTGACTGTGTCTATACATAATTTACCACTAATTAATTCAATCTCATGTCAGTTTTGTGAGACAGGAATTATTAATCCCATTTTGCAAATGGGAAAACTGATGTACAAATATGTTAAGTGTCTTGCCCGAGGCCATACTCACCAGATTGCAATTTACAGCTAGTTCAGAAAGGGAGTCTGGCCTCTAAAGACCTTTCTTTGTTCAAAGATATATTCTTAAAAAACAATTAAAAACTGCCATTATTTTACGGTGATACTAAAAATATTCGTATCCTAAGTATAATATTTTAGGTCTGATCCAAAAGCCATTAAAGTCGATGGAAAGACTCCATTTGAATTCAGTGAGCTTTGATTCATACAATGATAGCCTAATTTCACGAGGTTTTAAGAAAGTGTCTGTGTTGTGCTATTCATTTTGTACGAAACCCAATTTATCCAAATGAGCTTATCATTAGAAAAGGAGGAGGAGTATTTTGGCTAACATGGAAATTCACAAAAGTCAATTAGGCAAATGAGTTTTAGATGGCGAATGAGAAATTTTCTCAAGTGGAAATAATTTTCCATCTAAGATGTTTTTCAGGTCCTTTTCTGTGAATCTCAGTTTCTGTCTTTACTTATATTTATGGTTCACTAAAATGCTCAGGTAGAGAAATACCTGCCTTCATAAATCATTTGCAGATAATAGTGGTTCGGACACTCTCTGTCTAAATTGATAGTGGGTATCTGATCCAAAAAGAAGGTCTTGTTTGTAAAAGTTCTGTATAGGATGTTGGATGGGGGAGGATTAAAAAAAAAAGCCAAAACCCAAACCACAAAACCTTTCTTTCTTTCTTTCTTTCTTTCTTTCTTTCTTATTTTATGTTCAGGTTCATTAGTTGGTAGCAGATGCAGAAGTGGTCTGTAGTAGTGTAAACTATAGAATGTCTGCAGTTTTCTGACTCCTCAAATTACTTTCAGGAAGTTGAACTTACATCTCTAATAAACATATTGACTTACAACACAGAGAAGTTTTGCCAAACCTAAGCACTGTAAACATTTTATATACAACTGAACACAACAGCATTCTCCCATTTTTGACAGATCATGGAATTCTGCCCTTGCATTGCTCTGGTATTTGAACCTATATGTGTATTTGATTTTTTGACTTTTCCATAATTTTGATGGAAAATTATTTGAAAGTTTCAGAGATTTCTTCATAATGATGTTTTTATGCATTCTCTTTTTACATAAATCTGAGGTTTTTGACATCTTTTTATTTCTCTTTATCCTTATACTTCTTAATCTGTGTATCATTAGATATAGGGCCATATACAGTACAACCTTGTTTATCTGATTAACATGGGAGAAACTGAGCTCTGGAGGGTGTTTAATGTAACTAATCAACATCCATATTTTAAATAATAGGTATTTTTGAATAACAGAGGTTGACCTTTATTTTCATTGTAAATCTTTGGTCTGTCCTTCCAGAATGAGTATTATTTCTCATTTATTCTCTAAATGATATATAGCTATACAGGGATGATATATAGATATTTAGATAGGGTTCCCCAGCCATGCCACCGACGCGCGCACACACACTGTTCCAGGAGTGCTAGGAGAGAGTGCTGAGCCTTACAATGGTCTTTGCCTCCATAGGGCTTTTCCCCTATGTTAAGTGAAACCTCAGGAAGCTGGCTTTGTGATGTAAACCATTGAAAGATGAGGCCAAGATCTTGTCCACTGTCTTAAAACACTTTCTTAATACCTGCCAATTCACACTGTAGTTTATGTATCAAAAAATTAGAATTTAACTTTAGTAATGGTTTTAGATACAATGCTTACATATTTTGCTGATTTTTGCTCTGAAAGCCCAAACGTCTATAGTTTTACATGTCTCTCATGCATGAAAAATTGAAAGTATGTGTGCTGATTTACTGGAAATGAGTCATGCACTGAAATCGTATGCAGATTCCTTTGTATTCTTATAACCACATAACTAGTATGAGCAGAGATGAAAAAGTAGGTGGAGTTGGCCTTAAAAGAGGTGTTCTAAACCACAACAAGCTCTTTGAAATTTTATTGTCACAAAGAGAAAAATGAGAAATAAAACGAATACAACTGCATGCATCTAAAATATTCCTGTCACAGGTAAATGCTTTAGTTCTTCTTCGAGTGATTGCTCATATCCATTCCAGTTAGGTGTGCGCGCCGTGCGTGCACATTCGTCGGAAAACTTTTACCCTAGCAACTCAGTGGGCCGGCAGGTCGCCCCCTAGAGTGGCGCCATCATGGCGCTTGATATATACCCCTGCCGGCCCACCCGCTCCTCAGTTCCTTCTTACCGCCCGTGTCGGTCGTTGGAACAGTGGAGCGCGGCTTAGCTGACCTCCACTTCCCTAGCTACTCGTAGTTCTCGTATATAGTTATGCAGTTATAATCCTTTTATATATATATTTGTATACTTATACGTTTTTCTTTGCTAACATAGTTAGTTTAGTAATTGTTAGCGGGGTTCAGGAAGTAGCCCCTTCCATGAACCTGGTGCCGGAGCCCATGCACGGCTCACTGGGTATTAAAATGCACTCGGCCTGCCAGAAGCTGATGCCGAAGGGAGATCCACACGACTCCTGTTTGAAGTGCCTCAGGGAATCACACTTGACAGCTAAGTGCCCCATTTGCAAGGCTTTTAAGCCGAGAACAAAAAGGAGCGGGACTTTCACTTACCCCTCCACCTTGGGCGCCGAGCGATGATCAAGCGGCTGGCAGAAGCGCCTCCTCGGCACCGGACCCCGCCGGTACTGCCACGGCCTTTCGGCACCGGCCGTCGCCGGCACCGAAGTCGACTCGGCACCGCTCCCTTCCTCCGAGGTCGAGAAAGCCTACGATTCCTGCTGGTGCCTGACGGCTCCCCGGCACGCGCCGTGGTTGAGCCCCCTGCTCCTGCTGCTTCCGTGCCACCTGCATCGCAGCCAGAGAGCTCGTCTAAGTCGGATCGCCCGGCACCGGCACCTGCAGAGGCACCGACGACATCGGTACCGTCGATTCCAGTCCCCCAGGGCTATTGAATCCGGTGCCTGACAGCTCCCTGGCACGCGCCGTGGTAGAGCTTACTGCTCCTGCTGCTTCCGGGCCAACTGCACCACAGCCAGAGAGCTCGTCTAAGTCGGATCGCCCGGCACCGACACCTGCTGAGGCACCGACGACATCGGCACCGTCGATCCCGGTCCCGTAAGGGCTGTAGAATCCGGTGCCTGACGGCTCCCCGGCACACGCTGTGGTTGAGCTTACTGCTCCTGCTGCTTCCGTGCCAGCGGCACCGCAGCCAGAGAGCTCATCTAAGTCGGATTGCCCGGCACCGACACCTGCTGCGGCACCGACGACGTCGGCACCGTCGATCCCGGTCCCACAAGGGCCGTACAATCCGGTGCCCGACGGCTCCCCGGCACGCGCCGTGGTTGAGCTACTGCTCCTGCTGCTTCCGTGCCAGCGGCACCGCAGCCAGAGGGCTCGTCTAAGTCGGATCACCCGACACCGACACCTGCTGCGTCACCGACGACGTTGGCACCATCGATCCCGGTCCCACAAGGGCCGTACAATCCGGTGCCCGACGGCTCCCCGGCACGCGCTGTGGTTGAGCTACTGCTCCTGCTGCTTCCGTGCCAGCGGCACCGCAGCTAGAGGACTCGTCTAAGTCGGATCGCCCGGCACCGACACCTGCTGCGGCACCGACGACGTCGGCACTGTCGATTCCAGTCCCACAAGGGCCGTAGAATCCGGTGCCGGACGGCTCCCCGGCACGCGCCGTGGTTGAGCTACTGCTCCTGCTGCTTCCGTGCCAACGGCACCGCAGCCAGAGAGCTCGTCTAAGTCGGATCGCCCAGCACCGACACCTGCTGAGGCACCGACGACGTCGGCACCGTCGATCCCGGTCCCACAAGGGCCGTAGAATCCGGTGCCTGATGGCTCCCCGGCACGCGCCGTGGTTGAGCTTATTGCTCCTGCTGCTTCCGTGCCGACGGCACCGTAGCCAGACAGCTCATCTAACTCGGATCGCCCGGCACCGACACCTACCGAAGCTCTGACGACTTCGGTACCGTCGATCCCGGTCCCACGAGGGCCGTCGAATCCGGTGCCTGACAGCTCCCCAGTATGCACTGTGGTTGAGCCTGCTGTTCCCTCCACGCCGGAGACATTACCAGCGGCGAGGGATCTCATGGCCATGACATAGTCGATGCTGCCTGACCCCGGCACCGCCGGTGCGGGTAATACAGTCTCTTCATGTGACCGTCCTCTGTCAGCACAGCAGAGCGGCACCGTTCATGATTACGGTCCCGCAGACATTCCAGGTCCTGTCGACACGCCCGACACCACTTACAGTCCCGGTGCTGTTTTCCTCATCGGTACTGGTTGCACTCGCTGCACCGGTCGGTATCCCGTTCGCCGACCCGCTATCGGCACCGTTCTGACTCCCGGCACCGCGACAGGTACCTTGACTCCTGTAGCCTCTCCCCGAGCCTCGAGATCTCGGTCGACCTCCCGGCACCGTTCTGGTTGCGGGTCTGGATCTCGTTCCAGGTACCGGTGCGCCTCCCGGTGCCGGTCCCCGGTGCCGAGTTGGACAAGGTCCGATAGAGTCAGAGACTCTGCCTGTGCCTTCTTTTAGTACCTCCATGGTCATCCGGACACGCATCCGTGTCATCCCACATGCACAGATCTTATGCTCAGGACCACGATTCTGATACGATGGCCAGCGGGCGCCAGCCCCGAAACCGAAAGAGGCTTGGCGAATGAACCTGCTTGGCCGCCAGGTGTACTCTGCAGAGGCCCTGCAGCTCTGGGTAGCAAAGCAACAAGCCTTGCTTAGCTGCAATAATTGTAGCACCTGGGTGAAGGTAGTTTAGTTTATGGAGTTTCTCCCTCAAAACTCCTGCCAAGAGTTCGCTGCCGTCTTGGAGGACGGGGGAGAAAAAGGTACCCAGAGCATCCCTCCAGGCCTTGTTGGACGCAGCAGACTCTGCAGCCAGGACTCTGGCCTTTGGTGTCGCCATGAGGTGCATCTCATGGCTTCAGGTTTCAAACCTCCGGCCAGAGCTGCAGTATGCCATTCAGGATTTACCCTTTGTTGGTACAGGCCTCTTCGCGGCAAGGACAGCCCCAGGCTGCGAAGCCTGATGGACAATAGGGTCCTAATGCACTCTCTCAGCATGCATATGCCAGCGACCAAACGCAGGCCTTTTCTGTCCCCAGCTGCCATACTCTGCACCTAGCCAGAGACAGGACTTTGGCAAACGGCGAGGCCAAGGTGGTCGCAGACGAACGTCAGGACCCCTAAAGAGCCAAGGTCAAGGTCCCTCGCAATTACCACTGGGACCAAAGACGAACCTTCTAAGGTGCGCCTGAGGGCGGTGTACCAGTCACAGGCCGGGATCCCAATCCCGTTTTCTCCTGGCGTGGCCCCAGTTGATTTCAACTCGAACGCAGGTCTCAGACCTTCCTAGTCCTGCACGGACTCAACCGGTTTAGGATAAGGTTGAAGTTCCGCACGGTATCCCTGGGAACCATTATTCCATCCTTGCCTCCTGGGGGCTACTATGCCGCCCTGGATATGAAGGACGCGTACTTTCGCAACGCCATCTTCCCTCCGCACAGGAGATACCTCCGCTGTCTAGCCAACTGTCAGTACTTCTGGTTTACGGCCATAGTCGCCGCCTACCTTCGCTGATGTCGGATATGCGTTTTTCCGTGTCTGGATGATTCGCTTATCCGAGGAGGCTCTGAGACACAAACCACTCAGCGCGTGGGCATCGTCACGGTCTTATTCACAGGTCAAGGCCTGATGATTACTATAGAGCAATCCACTCTGGTTCCCACGCAGAGGTTGGACTTCCTAGGGGCTATCCTGGTCTCCTACCTAGCCGGAGCCTGCTTATCACAACTGCGGTTTTAGGCGATGGCAACAATTATCTGAGGTCTGCAGGCTTTCCCAACGACCTCGGCTCATACTCGTCTCAGTCTTCTGAGTCCATGGTTGCCCGCAAGTTTGTAACCAAACACGCCAAGCTCCGCCTCTGTCCTCTCCAAGTCCGGCTCACCTCGGCGTACCACCCGGACAGGGAGCCGATGGTCATGGTAGTCACCGTTCCCTCAAGTACCTTGGGCTCCCTAGAGTGGTGGCTAACTCCCTCCCTGGTGTGGGCAGGGATGCGGTTTCATCCGCCCCAGCCCTCACTGCCCCTGACGACGGACGCATCATCTCTCTGCTCGAGTGCTCATGGTCACCTCTGAGCTTAAGGCCTTTGGTCTTCTCGGGAGCTGGCATTCCACATCAATGCCCCAAAAATGAGAGTAGTCCGCCTGGCGTGCCAGGGGTTCCAGCGGCAGCTGCGAGGCCGTTGTATCTCGGTGTTTACAGCCAACACAACGGCCATGTGCTTCATGAATATCCAGGGAGGGACATGGTCCTCCCCCCCTTTTTGTCAGGAGGCCATCCATTTCCGGGACTTTTGCATGGCCCACTCGATGGAGCTGGTGACGTCCTTTCTCCCAGGCGTTCGGAACGTCTTGGCGCTTTGACTCAGCAGGTCTTTCCTGTCTTACGACTGATCACTCTGCCCCATGTGAGGCGTTCTGCTTTCCAGAAGTGGAGATGTTTCCTCACATAGACCTGTTCGCTCACCGCGAGAGCAGAAAATGCCAGATGTTCTGCTCCTTCCAAGGTCTCTCCTCGGGATCGATCTTGGACGCATTCCTGGTGCCGGGGAAAGGCCAACTTCGTTATGACTTCCCACTGTTCCCACTGGTTCATTAGGTCCTGCTCAAACTCCGCAGGGGCAGAGCGCGCATCATCATGATCACTCCAGAATGGTCCAGGCAGCACTGATATACCACGTTGCTCGGCCTGTCAATAACAGACCCAGTTACCCTGCCACCCCAACCAGACCTCATCACTCAGGGCAACGACAGGCTTCGTCACTCGGACCTGCAGCCTCTTCGCCTCACGGTGTGGCTGCTGCGTAACTGAGCCGGGGTGACAGGAAGCCTTCCACCTGGTCAACGTACCGGACCAGGCGGAAGCGTTCTTCTACAGCTGCAATACGCTCGATCTTGCTCCTGCTGAGGTCTCGATCCCCTCTATTTGGCCTGCCTCTGGCCTTCAGCGGCAGGACCTGGCGGTATCATCGCTGAGGATACACTCAGCAGCCATCTCTCCCTTTAAGCCAGGCTAAGGTGGACGTTCCGTGTTCTCACGCTCTATGGGTTCGAGGTCCCTCAAGGGCTTGGAGCGCTTGCACCCTCGGGTGCGCTGCCCAGCCCCAACCTGGGACCTCAACCTAGTTTTAACCAGACTTATGTCTCCCCCAGTCGACTGTTCACGACTGGCCCTCTGCTATACCTGTCTTGGACGATATCTTTCCTCGTAGCTGTTACATCGGCCAGACGGGTCTCCGAGCTCAGAGCTCTTACGGTGGTTCCGCCGTACACTAGGTTTCACAAAGACAAGGTGCAGTTATGACCGCACCCGGCTTTTCTCCCTAAGGTGGTTTCGGCCTTTCATGTTACCCACAGCTCAACGCAATGGGCACAACCATTGCACTCCTTGGACATCTGTGGAGTGCTCGCATTTATATTGCGCTGACAGAGCCATTTCGTAAGGTGCCCCAGCTCTGTCACGGTAGCGGGCCAAAGGGAGGGCTTGCTTGTTTTCCTCTCAGAGGATCTCATCTTGAGTGATGGCGTACATCCGCACTTGTTATGATTTGGCTCATATTTCCCCAAGCCACATCATCGTACACTCTACCAGGGCACAGGCTTCATCTGCCGCCTTGCTGGCTCGTGTTCCTACCCACGAGATCTGTCGCGCAGCTCCATTGGTCCTCGGTCCATACCTTTGCTTCGCAGTATGCCCTGGTTCAACAGTCAAGAGAGGCTGTAGCCTCTGGCTCAGCAGTTTTCATTCTGCCACATTTCACTCTGACCCCACCGCCTACGTAAGGCTTGGGATTCACCTAACTGGAATGGATATGAGCAATCACTCGAAGAAGAAAAGACGGTTACTCACCTTTGTAACTGTTGTTCTTCGAGATGTGTTGCTCATATCCATTCCACACCCGCCCTCCTTCCCCACTGTCGGAGTAGC
Source organism: Gopherus evgoodei (assembly GCF_007399415.2). NCBI lineage: Eukaryota > Metazoa > Chordata > Testudines > Testudinidae > Gopherus > Gopherus evgoodei. Next base: position 262,611,097 of record NC_044323.1, read on the forward strand.
CGGCAAGAAGGAACTGAGGAGCGGGTGGGCCGGCAGGGGTATATATCAAGCGCCATGATGGCGCCACTCTAGGGGGCGACCTGCCGGCCCACTGAGTTGCTAGGGTAAAAGTTTTCCGACGAATGTGCACGCGCGGCGCGCACACCTAACTGGAATGGATATGAGCAACACATCTCGAAGAACAACAGTTACAAAGGTGAATAACCGTCTTTTTCCATCATTCTGAATTTGAAGATACTGAGTGAAAATTTCAGAAGTCCTTTATGACTTAGGAGCCTTGGGACATGGGAGCCTAAATCACATAGGTGCTTTTTTTTAATCATTTTATTTATTTAGGAGTGACTCAATAATAACTAAGAGTGAAAATGGCTGATTTTGTATAAGTTAAGGATACTCAGTGAAACATATTCTAAGAGGTATAAATCAGCATATCACTATTGATTTAACTCTGGTTGTAATTCTGATTTATATCAGTTGAAGATCTAATCCAGTGTTCTCAAAAACAGTGATCCAGGTTCACCACTAGGGATAAACAGCCACTTTAAATTTAAAGTCAGTCGTTTTATGCATTTTTATATATGTATTTTCCCCATCTGGACTTTGAAAGATAAATACCTGATATGTCTTCCTGATTTTCCCACTTTCCTCCCACTCTTGAGCCACAGGTTAGTAGTATGAGGATGAAGGGTGAAGTGCAATAATATCCTAAAATCATGGATCATCTTATTTTTAATATGACATGGATATAAAAGAGGAAATAGCCATATGTATTTCCTGGGAATGGTTCTACTCTCACCCACACAGATTTTACATCATTGTAGTTCCACTAACTTGAGTGGAGTTATTTCTGATTTACACCTGTTTAAGTAGGAAGAGAATCAGGCACAGGGTGAACAATGGTGTGTGTATTGCATTTTGAACAATCAGTACAAAAGCTCGATTTCTCACAGTTCTCATGTCATTTCATAATTTTATTTTCAGAGAATAACCTAAGTTTATAAAATCACACACACTTATTTTATTATCAGGTAAACTGCACAATAAAGGCAATTTTACTTTTCTGAACTACTAAAAGTAGATATTTTACTGACATATGGGTGTATTTCTCTGACTGGATTTTTTCTACCTATCCTAATCCTTATTCCTATATGATAACATATTTCTCTTGATAGACTATTATAAATCAATGGAATTAGTTCTATGCAGCAGCAGCACATTATCTTTACCAAAGATGAGACAGTATTATAGATATTTTTCCAAGATATGGTCCTGCCACCATATTTCTATTGTCGGTAACCTCATCCTCCATAGTTGTTTAGGTATTATATTTTAATGATAATGGTTTTTCTATGGGGGAAGTGGTGCCACAGTGTAATATTAGAATTTCAATTCCTTTGAAAGTTTCTATCTTATCCAAGAAAACAGCAAGGAGTCTGATGGCACCTTAAAGACTAACAGATTTATTTGGGCATAAGCTTTCGTGGTTAAAAAAACCACTTCTTCAGATGCATCTTTTCCAACTGTCTTTGCAATTATGATATAGATGTATTGCATCATCAACTTTCTAAACATAGGACACAGTGGTGACATGGCTAATTGTGCAGTTAGGAGATAATGCACTAGTGTTAATACAATGTACTATGTAATTGTCATTGTTTCCAGTGGAATTATCATTTCGCTACCAACTAATAAGTATGTTATTTTGTGATAAGTATGAAATTAACTAATGTCATCACTGTTTTTTAGAGACTATGTTGATCTTAGACCAGGGCTTACAATTAACTTTGACCAAAGTTGAAAAGAAAAGCTCTGGAATAGATTGACCCACACATCCTGGGATCAGCTTGTGGAATATGGCAATTAGATCTTTTGTCTTGTATTAAAGACTTGAAAGAAATTACTGCCAAATTCAATCTAACCAGAAGCAAGAGTGGTGGAACCTCCTTTAGTTAAGTAAGCTTTGTACATGCACATATCCATCAATTTGTATATATCTGTCAATCTTTTTATTTCCTTCTATATTCACCACTGGAAAACCATTAATTTATCCATGTAAAATATTGAAGTACATCTTGAATTCAAAACAAAATGTTTCTTTTAATGATTTTTAGTACTCTGCTATGTAGTACTATAGAGCAGGGGTGGCCAACCTGCACCTGAGAAGGAGCCAGAATATATCTATGTACATTGCCAAAGAGCCACAGTAATATCTCAGCAGCTCCCCATCAGCTCTACCCTGCCTTCCAGCAGCCCTGCAGATCAGCGCCTCCCCTTCCTTCCCCATGCCTCCTGTGGCATCCAGGAGGCTCTAGGGGGAGGAGCGAGGGCATGGCAGGCTCAGGGACGGAGGCAGGAAGGAGCAGGGGCCTTGGGAGAAGGGGTGAAGTAGGGGCAGGGCCTGTGGCAAGTCAGAGGTTGAGCAGTGAGTACTCCCTTCCCCCCAGCACATTGAAAAATTGGCTCCAGCCCTGGTGTTGGTGCCTATACAAGGAGCCACATATTAACTTCTGAAGAGCTGCATGCGACTCTGGAGTCACAGGTTGGCCACCCCTGCTATAGAGAATATCATAGCTGATAGTCAAAGCATGCATTGCATGTACATAAAAAGAACAGGAGTACTTGTGGCACCTTAGAGACTAACAGATTTATTTCAGCATAAATATTCTTCGAAGTGGGCTGTAGCCCACGAAAGCTTATGCTAAAATAAATTTGTTAGTCTCTAAGATGCCACAAATACTCCTGTATTTTTTGTGGATATAGACTAACATGGCTGCTACTCTGAAACCGGCATGTACATAGTTTCTTATTGTTCTCTGACTTTTGGTTTCTTAACTCATTTTTTTAAATGGCCTTTCTTGATATTTTTATTGTTCTAACAATGCAGTATGTTGCTTCTGGTCACTCAGGCTATGTCTACTGTAGAGACCTTATGGTGGCACAGTTGTATCACTGCAGCTGTGCTGCTGTAAGTTCTCTTGTGTAGCCGCTCTATGCTGATGAGGGAGGGCTCTCTTGCCAGCATAATTAAACCACCCCCAACAAGCAGTGGTAGCTATGTTGGTGGAAGAGTATCTCACACTGACATAGTGCTGTCCACACTGACACTTCTGTCAATGAAACTTAGGTCAGTCGAGGGGGTTTTTCACATTCCTGACCGACAAAAGTTCTACTGAGAAAAGTGCTTGTGTAGATGTAGCCTAAGAGCTTGAACCAAACGGTTTTCAATCAAGCCCTAATTAAGTACAAAAATCATTTAAAGAAAATCTTGAATTTTTGGAAAGAGTTCCCAAAATGGTATAAAGAGGGTGGAGAAGTGAAAGTGATGAGACTTTACTCTCCCTTTGCTTAAGTAAACATGGGAAATCACAGAAATAAAAGAGGATGTCAGGATTTTTTGTTATACTGTGGGCTGTTGTGAAAGCTTATTTCTACCCAGAGGCAGATTTACCTTGAAAGGACAAGGACAAATAGAAACCTTTAGAAATAGTGTAAGTACTTTAGTAGCTGTAGCTACTCAATCTAGTTTTATTTTGTGCAGTTGGCACACAAAATAGCAGTTAACCCAGATCCTATTGCCCCTGACAGTATTATGGGGTGAGTATTTATGTAAGGATAATCTGCAAATTCATGTATCTAAAATAATTAACTTAAAACAGTCTCTTTCTATAGCAATTAAGCTTGTGTCTTTTTTCTTCACTAGTTTTTGTTAGAAAGTACATATGCAAAATGTTTTCTCAATGCAGGTTCTTACTGAATCCCAGACCTCATGGACTCAGGAAATGCATTGACACTAACAACAGAGGCAATGAGACTTGGACATTAAACATGATATCACTAGAAGTGTCAGAATGACCTGAATGTCCCAATGAGATCTTCAGCCATGTTCTAAAAAGCAAACCTGTGCCCCTGTATTCATATTTAAGTAAATATATCATTCATGAAACTTGCTAGATTGATAGCACCTGGAGATTGATTTCCTCTCAACTCAATAGTGTCCCACCAATGTGTGTCCACTCAACAATTAATGCTAAGAGGGGAGCATAGTGTAATCCAAGGGCCTCTTGATGCCAACTGGCAGAGGGCACAGGGATACATAGGGGTATCATTTCACCCAAATGGGGTTATGTAAAGTCTCTAATGAAAACCTGTGGCACACAGGTCATCATAATCATTGCAAAGTGTATGTATTGAAAATATGTGAAGAGTTGTTTATCCATCCATCTTAAAAATTATATTCTCTGGGTGTGTGAGTTAAGGCAGGTCACCCAAAGGTGATCCATGTACTCCTATCAGAGAGGAACAGACATTTATCTCATTCTGGCTGGTCATATACAGATTGAGTATTGTATGGTTAACAATCGATGCCCATTCACAGTCTGAGCAAAATGCTAATGCAATTATGGGAGCTGCAGGAAAAAACAAAAACGGCAGGAGTTATCCTGTTTAGAAGTAAGACAATGAACTTTTGAAACAATACCTGGGGTTGAAACAATAACTGAACCTCCAGGTATTTCTTCAGTCTGTAAGGACATGCTGCCAAGGGCATGATTGTATGAGAAGAGATCTCAGCGAGACTGGTTGAAAACTCTGGGGAATGTATTTGGAGTAAGCTATCTTTTTGGCAATCGCAGAATGCTTTGTTAGTTAAGTTTAGGCTCTAGAAAGCATGTTATGATTTTGTTTTATATGTAATGATTTGTTCCCGATGTTCTTATTTTCTGTCACTTGAATCAGTTATTTGAAATAAACTTACTCTTGTTTTCACTGTAAGTGCTGTGAGTTAAGTGGAATGGTGATCCTAAGTTAAATCTTGCAATCTGGTGTGTTCTTTCCTGCGGGGGTAGTGAATCTGAGAGTTCTGAGTGTTTAGTGAAACAAGATTGAGCTCTCCAGAGGAGTGCTTGGAGGACTCGGAAATTGATGTGTGCCTTTCGCTAACCTGTACAGAGAGGGTGAGTCAGGAGGAGGCCTGGAAGGCAGTGCTTGCATTTCCAGAGACTGGTGGATTCAGGGAGCTGACCATCGCAAGTACAAACAAGACTTCCTCGCGCTAAGGGCAGGTGGTGCCTCACAACACTGGGAAGCATCCACAGGGTTGATTCATCCATGTGTCAACTGAAATCCTTGGTCTTTGAGACGTCCATAGAGGGTGCCAGTTAGCACCAAATGTTCACTAAGAATTAGACTGCAACAACCAAACCATGTACCAAACCATGCAGATGTCTCTTCTTTGCTGATTGCTGGTTAAATTAAGTGCAGCACATATTTGTATTACAGTGATCATGCCATTATATATAGTCAAAAGAAGAGTAATCCTTATGTCCATATTTGAAATCCCCACTACTCTAAATAGTCAGCCAGACCTTGCCCTCATGCCAGTTCAAAATTGCATGTTTGATTATTAGTTTTGCTGAATGAACACCATGCAGTGAAAGCAGCAATCCTGTTGTGCTGGAGATTCATGTTAAGAAGAGAGAGCAAAGATCCCCAGGTATAAGTACAAAATGTCAGAGCAGAGTCCATGATGTTTCTGTGGCTCTCAAGAAATACTTTGTTTTAGCAGTTTTTGTCTATAACATATTAACCTTTCTTTTCTGGGTTGCATTAGGTAAGAAAATGCTTTAAATCGACTGAAGTGCCTTTCTTCAGTAGTGCCGGATTTTCTCTCCACATCAGTTTTAGATGGTATCTGTGATCAAAGGGACATATACTGTTTGTATGCTTCCTCTGTACTTCAGAACTAGGGGTGACCTGGAGGCATGACTGCCCTTCTGTGGTTGCCTGGAAACTTTGGCCCACACAAGTGTCAACTTTCTTTCATGGTTATAAAGGAAGACTGAGCCTCACAGAGAGCTTTAGTCTTAGAGAAAAAAAGGTCCTTGTGTGTTTTAAAACAAGTGTCTCACCAGGAGATAATGGTAGAGCTGTGGGTTATAAATGATGCATTTTGTTCACTTCGCCTTGATAATGGCACAAGGGAAAAAAAGTTCATCGCTTTCTTATCAAAATACTGTGACATTTCTCCTTCAACTGTAAAATTTCCTATCACATTCCTCTACTTCAACAGCAACTAAATTTATTCGATTGTAAAGACTACATAATCTCTCATCAAAAGGTATCCTTTTTTATTCTTTTTTTCCTTCCACCACCTAAATTTTAAGAGAACCACCAAGGTTGCTAAAATCGGTGCCTATTTTTTTCAATAAAATAGGTTTGTTTTTTAAGGAGTTTATTGGTTAACTAGTACCCACTGTGTCCTATAGATTATTATTCTTGCCCAGTCAAGAACAATATATCATTTTCTGTTGTTTCCATATCATTAGACTGAGCACATTAATTATCAGTGCTATTAGATTTGTAATATAGTAACTCAACAATCTTTTTAAAAGTTCCAAGGTATGTATCTGCTAAAGGCTCTAGACCAAATATTGAAAACTAAAGATTTCTTTCTCAAAGTCTGATTTATTTTCAGTAACTGATGATGATTGCTCTTTGACACAATGGGTGATATTTTTGTCTTTAGATCCAAACGTATCTTTAAAATGTGTACAATTTATGCAGTAGATGGATGGATATATAATATGCACTTAGCCTTTTACGTGTAAAGTGCTAGAAGTGTAATTCACCGAATGTACATTCTTTGTCAGGCTGCAGCAAAAAGGGGAATGTATTGTGCAATTACAGGCATGCTGATCAGAACCTCTGTGATTTCTATGGGCCTTTGGATCAGGTCCTATATGTTTCCTCCTGATACAAACTGATCTCTTCTGCATGACACCAGCATAAATGAATGCCAAGCGTATCTGGAATAATTTATAAGGCTATGGAAATGTACAGCCACAAGAGACTTATCTGTCTATATGATTGTAAAAGCAAGAGACAAAAGCAAAGATTTCCAGTTTCAGAACTTGTGTTCTTTTGCACTTTAAGGGTGTTTATTTTAATGGTGCTCAGAGGGCTCAAAAATCAATATGTAAATTCTTAAATTGTCCAACAAAACCCTTAAAATGAAAGCTCAAGCCAGTGTTTTACTCAAAATCCAAATGTCTAATATGATATGTCAAGGCAAATTATAAAAACATAAATCTGTACACTGTTAGAACTGAATTAAAAATTTTACTAGAAAGAAATAAACTGGTAATATTTATAAAATACAGAGATAGATTTCCCAAAAGAAGCAACACTTCTGGAAGAAAATCACAACTTCATGTGCAACTTATGTTCAAACTGCTGGTGTAGAAATTCCTAGTGCCATAGGCATCGATTTCCTGAGTTCCTAGGGGTGCTTGACCCCCACTCCACCCCAGGCTCTGTTCCCACTCCACCCCTTCCTGTCCCACCTCTTCCTGCCCCTCCACTGCCTCTTCCTTCCCCTACTTCTCCCATTGCCCCTTCAGCACCTCCTGCACACCACTGAACGGTTGACTGCAGCAGGCAGGAGGCACTGGGAGGGAAGGGGAGAAGCTGATCCTCAGGGCTACCAGTGAGTGCTGAGCACCCACTATTTTTTTCCGTGGGTGCTTGAACCCCGGAGCAACCATGGAGTCAGCGCCTATACCAATTCTCAAAAGTCTTTTCCTCCAACAGAGATAACACTGAAGAAAATTATGTTGCTATTAGTACAATTGGCTATCCATAATGGAGCATGACATATTGTAATATTTCCAGAAGTAATCCTCCAAGACATCTAGAGGGTATATGAGATCCCTTCAGGACTCAGAGCTATGTATTCCAAGAATGAATGTATCCAGAAGACAAAGTTATTCACACTGTCTGAAACAAACCCAGTATCTGACATATACAGAGTTGTTGTAGCCATGTCACCTCCAGGATACAAGAGAGGCAAGGTGGATGAGGTAATGCCTTTTATTGGACCAAGTCCTGTTGGTGAGTTAGACAAGCGTTCGAGCTTATACAGAGTTTGTCATCAGGTCTGGGAATCGTACTCAGAATGTCACAGCTAAATACAAGGTGGGACAGATTGTTTAGCATAAGTAGTTAACACATATTCCTCTCCCGTCATAAGGGGGAAAGGAAAAAAAACTGGGATGTGGGGGTTATGTCAGTTATAGATTGTTGTAATAAGCCATAAATCCAGTGTCTTTATTCAGCCCATGATTTTTAGTGTCTAGTAAAGTTAAGTATTTAAACTCCCAGGCTTGTATTTTGAAGGTGTTGTGCGGATTTCCTTTGAGAATGAGGACTGAGAGGTCAGATATAGAGTGATCGCTTTTTGAAAAGTGATCACCCACACATGATATGGTGTTTTCTGTGTGAGTTCATTCAAGAGAGTAGTGGTTGTCTGGTTTCATCCACATAGTTGTTGTTGGGAAATTTAGTACACTTGATGCAGTAACCCATGTTTCACAGACCCAAAGAAGAGCTCTATGTAAACTCGAAAGCTTGTCTTTCTCACCAACAGAAGTTGGTCCAATAAAATACCACACCCACCTTGTCTCTCCAGTACCTGATGACAGAGTATAGCTACCTTCTGCACATCACATACACATATTTCCATTTCAACCTACACTGACCCTTCAATATTTAAGTGTCCTGTTTCAGAGTTAACTACTAAATCTAGTGGCTTGTGGGGGAGATTAAGGGAGGAGGGAGTGCACGGATAGCAACATTTTATACCATGACTATGGGTGAAGTGGGAGATATGTGACAGCTCATTCAAAGTTATGTATTTGTTTTGTCCATAATGATAATATGTTGGAAGATATGCTATTTTTGGTCATGCTCTTTCAATATGTAGGCTTGTGGGTGAACAATTCATTAGGTACAACATTGATCTAATATTCATCAAAAAGAATGCATTGATCCCATTGCTACTGGGAATAGTAATTCATGGTTTTTGGGGGGGGTTGGAGGGGGTGTTGTAAAGCTAATGCTAACAACTGTTTATTTTACATTGAACAATTTACCAATTGGTTCTCACATTGCTGATGTTAGTTACAGCTTTAAAATCATGTGAGATTATAATTTTCTATTTGAGTTGTAATGTTCAATGTAAAATTGTTGACACAGCCAGGAGATCATTCATCTCAGTTTCCCCAACTAGGCTTAAGCTTAAAAACTTGGGATCCGTGATCTAGTACATGAAAACATTCCCCACAAAGGTATATTGTGAGCAGATATTGGTCACATATTTAACATGTATTGTTAAAGAGAAATTTACAAAGAAGTGACCTGTCACAAGTCTCCCACTTTACTTACAGTCATATACATGACACAAAATTCTGCTACTCCTTTTTCCATCTCAAAATCACAGCCAGTTATAGGGATAAATTTTAACTTTTTTTAGCAAATAAGATAAGATATGTTAACCTAATCTATGTCTACAGGGTATTGTCTTTTTCAGGCTGACCAGTGCAGGAAATAACATTAATGACAACCCTGATACTAAAAATGTAAACTTTATCACATTTTCTAAAGAGATGTCATAGGAAAAAGTGTTAGTAATGTGAAACTCCCAGTCCAAAGTGAAACTGCAGAATGAATCCTAGAACTGTGGCAGATGTAGACAGCTTCACACTTTTGTAGTCTAGCAACACAATTTTTTGAGTTATCCTCAAGTCTGATTGCCCTGATTCAGACACTAAATCTAAATACACTATAACACTTGTGAAAAGACAGCAGCTGTAAATATGTTTCAAGGATTTGGCAGAGGAGCCGAAGTTCGTAATACAATGGACAAGAAGTCAAAATGGCTTTGGCTTTCACTGGGAGGCGTAAAGCTGGAGGAGAGAACAGCAATATGTGTCACTCAGAGGAAAGAGGTGAGATCCTTTGCATGCATTGATCTACAAAGGCATAGCAAGTTTAGTCTCCCAAAATAAGACCAATACACTCCAACAAAATCAGTGTATTGCTTTGATCCTTTTGGGGGATGATATAAATTGTAATAATAATGAAAAATTGCTCAAGTGTATCTGCTCTAGGACAAAAATTCTCTTTCAAGGACTTTTACATGAGGCTAGCTGTGAAGGTCAAGTGGAAAGAGAATGTAGCTTCTGATTTGCTTGGCAGAGTAAACTGCAGAAAACATATTGTACTAATTCTCCAAAGATTGCATAGGCTACTTATTTATTTTGGGGTGTGAGTCAAGGTGTTGGCTTGAAGCTAGAAAATCCTACATGGTTTCTTTCCTTATGTGCTGCCATGGCAGCTGAGATTACTGTGGCACTTTTGTTGACAGTCCTTAGGTATACAAATCAAAGGCTGTGGAAGTATACCAACAGTGGAAGGCCCTTCTGTATGGAACTAACTGTCTCCACTAGCTTTCCAGATCCCAGATCTCTTAACGTTCATAACATGGCATTAAGTCAGTCTGTTTCCTCAGACTTTTGTATAAGGAGTTTCTTTTAAGGAATGCTATGTAGTTAATCATGGATAAATATCTTCCAGTGGTAAATAGCTACTTTAAATAGTATTCAATATCCAAGACTTTGTGATGGGTACTTTTATGATGGAGGAAAGGAAATAAATGTTGCTGGACAAATTGATTGTCTTTTCTGGGAGAATTACAAAATTAGTGGATGAAAGATGCAATATATTCATATTTTAGTAAAATATTTGGTAAAATGTCTCATAAAATCTTACTCTCCAAACTAATTCAAGTTGCCGTGCATGTGAACACGCTCACCCAAACTGATAGCTAGGGGACTGTAAGCAAATAAAAATTAATAAACCACAATTTATTGAAATTGTGAGGAGGTAGTGAGCTGGGTGTTAGAGATGGATAGTGAACTAGCAGATAGGGTAAACAACACAATAAGGAAATTTGGAGATGACACAAAGTTAAGAAGTGTTACAAGGACAATTGAAACAGAGGAATGATGTAAAGGGACGTACAAAGGCTGGCTAAATATCTAGAAAAATAAATTGAGATTCATCTTGGGAAAAATACAAGCTAAGCCATCTGGGGAAAAATAATGCTAAAAGAGCATCAATGCTGTAAGAGATAAGAAATTGTAATGCATTCTGGTGGGGGGAAAACAGTGCTATTTTGGTGTGAATACAGTTGGCATAAGAATCATGTCATACCTATCAATACAACTCTGATGTGACTACACTGTATGTTGCATTCTGTCCCATATACCTCTTTATCTGCTATCTTTCTAGCAAATATGGATCCACTGGAGGGTTAAGAGAAGAGAAACAAAAGTGATTAGGGAGACTGATTTATCAGAGAAGACTGAAAGAAATATTCATTCAGTAGTTTAACTAAGTAATTACTATAATGGCTAAAGCTAGCCATTGCCTAAGTAATGTCTGGTCATTGTCTGCAATATAGTCTCTAAATTAAAGCTGTGAACCCTAAAAAAGATGAGGAATCATTTAGTGTGAAAGAAAGGAGCATAATTAGCAAATATATTTGAAATTAAGAAATAAAATAGGCCAAATTTCAAGAAAAATATTCTGCCAATGAGATAGTAGGCTCCCTATGGAAGCGGGAGCTGCCCCTTTGTGTGAAGACAAGGCATATCCCTAGAAAATGTTCTAGGCAGCAATCTTGTATTGGCAGGTGAATGGAATAGATGACTTAATAGATCTTTTCCAGGTCTAATTTCTGTGACCTTAAACACATCTGAAAGGAGAAAAGGAGGCAGTACAAAATCATAATCACCTGGACTTGAGTGCACCTCTTTGGAAATAGTGGCACGGATTGGATATTGCCTCCCTGCACAGCAAAGGGGAGCGTAGGAAATATTTTACTTATTATGTAACACTAAATAATTTATGGTTGAGACATATTTTGCATCCTTACTTGTGCAGGATCCAACACTTATGTGAGAGAGGTCAAAGTACATGTTAACTTGAGGGAGGCCTACACATCAGATTCCTCTCTCATCTGGGACTGCCAGTAAAGTGGCAGAAGTACCAAAATGGAAGGTACTGGAGAAAAACTTCTGCATTTCTGGAGGGTCAACAAAGGTGGACCAGGTAATTACTCGCAAATGTCTATATAATGTCAGTATTGTGTGGTTGAATGCATGTAATGTGACCTTCTTGTACATGGAAATATAATCATTGCTGTTCCATTTCACAGGACATGATGACCATCAACATCTGCAAATTGAAGCTAAGGATTGTAGGTACGTGCCCATAGCATGCCTCAGGGATTGTATGACACCAGCAACAATGGGTCTACTTTAAAAGTTCATTCCAATTCTAGATATATTACTGGGTTTAGCAGTTTCCCCCATTTTTAGTGCTGAAACTGTAAATATCTCTTAAATTGGAACAGATATAAGTGTGCCACTGTACAAAGCTTACATAGGCCTCTAAAGGGGACATTGCAAACTGTGGAGAGTTATTCAGAGTTTTCAGACCAAAAGGGACCATTGTGATCATCTAGTCTGACCTCCTGTATAATACAGGTCATAGAACTTACCCAAAATAATTCCTTGAGTATATCTTTTAGAAAAACAATCGTGATTTAAAAATTGTCAGTGATGGAGAATCCACAATGGCCCTTGGTAAGAGTTAATTACTTTCACCATTAAAAATTTGCACCTTATTTCCAGTCTGAATTTGTCCAGTGTCAACTTCCAGCGACTGGATCATGTTATACCTTTCTCTGCTAGATTGAAGAACTCATTATTAAATGCTTATTCCCCATATAGATAGGTGTGTAAGGAGGCAGTCATTCTGTTCCCTAGTGTGATTTGGAGGTCTGTAGCAGACACCAACCAATATCCCATCTTTATCTGTTAAGACATTGATGCATAAGCATTCAAGATCATTTTCTTCTAAGTTGTCGGTGACTCGAAAACAAGGAATGCCATTTTTGAAGTAGAGTGTCACTCCCCTCCCCTTTCCCCCATTTGAACCTTCCTTAATAGATTATAACCATTGATTTTGACATTCCTATTGTGTGAATCATCAGGTTTCAGTCATACCAACAAGATCATATTTTATCCTCATAAATGAGCAATTCTAATTCTTCTTGTCTGTTACCTTGTTTCCTATCATCAGTGTACAGGGAATTCAAGAATTTCTTCTCTTCATGTTCTTTGGTTCCTTGATTAATTTTGTTCCCTACACCTTGATTTTGTGCTGAGTGCTCAGATATTCCCTATTTTTACCCTCTGCTTTTGCTATTAATTAACCCCCTCCTGACTACTCTAGCCAGCCTGTCCCTGAGACTGTTCCCCCTTCTACTGAGATGGAGGCTATCAAAACTATACAGCACCCTCTCCCCACAGAAAGTGGACTGATGTTTTAAAGAATCAAAACTCTCCACACTCCACCACTTACCTGGCCAGTGATTCACTTCCAGAATCTTTGGTCTTCTATCTTCCTTCACTTGTGGGACAGGAACAATCTCAGAGAAGATCACTTGAACATTCTTCTTCAGAATGCTTCCACGTTCCCTGGCAGACATCTACTGTCTGCAAGATATCCCATGACACAGTGTCATTGTGCTTATGTGGACCATCACCAGTGGATCCTTGCCTGTTGACTTCAGAAGCCTATCTAATCTTAGAGTGATGTTTTAGGTCTTGGCTCCAAGAAGGCAGAACACTGTCTTGTTTGCCTGTCCCTTGCAGAATTTTCTTTCAATTCTTTTTTGAGTATTACCCCATGATCACTCTCACTGTGTCTATTCTCATTTCTGTAATAGTGTTAACAGGAGACATGAAGGCTGGTCTGATCTGACAGGATAGCATACCCCAACATGATTTTTCCCTCCTCAAAGCCAATAGCACATGAAGGTGAAAAGAAACTTGACAAGACACCTTGAGTCTGATCCATCACTGAGTTGTTACAGTTTTCTGTAGATGTAAGTTTGAAGAAATACAGTGGTGAATCAGGTTCACTATCTCTAAACGAGGCTGAATGCTAGGGAAAATGGCTAGGCCACTAGGGAATGGGGTGGAAATAAAAGAAATATATATATGACAAACTAATAGTGGCCTTAGAAATTGTAAAACCTGTTTCTGTGCCAAAAACATTAAAAATAAAACCACTTGGAGCCACTAACAGATCTGGCTCTAAGAAACACCGATGTAAATTTGGAGTAATTCCACAGACTTCACACTATGGCCGAATTTGGCCCTTACAATTTAAATATTCTTCAAAAACATACTTGTTTCCAAAACAAATCAGTTCCATTGATCTCACTTGGTTACTTCCCTCCATTCAATGTGAGGTAGACTTGCAGTCTGAGGCCCTAATGTAGAAAATGGAATGTAATTTAAACTACAGATTATTACTAATTTCCTTCATTTTTTCCTTTGCAGAGCCTGTAAATATGTTCCCTAGGTATTCCAGAGAAAATTGCTGCAGATGCTGGTGAATACTTAGGGTTTATAATTTAAAGAAGAATTTGTAACTGTTGGTGTTCATTTCTATCTGCATGAAATATGCTATCCTTGAACTAATCTTTACGGCTTCTTCTCCCCGTTCTCCAAATGGCTTGTCAAAATTCGCCTCTGCTGTAAGCCCTGCAAGAATTTAGCAAACTAATGAGGGCTAGATTGAGGGGTGATTTTGTCCAGGATGGCTGATATTTATTGATTTTTAAAAAAAAAATACTGTGAAATGATTCCAAATAACTATCAAGTTGTACCTGTATGACCTAATCCAAACCTATTGAAGTCAAAAGGAGTCTTAACATTGACTTTGATGTGTTTTGGATTAGCTTCATATTTAACTTTTATATAGTGGTGTGATCTTAATTCTGTCACCTTCATGCTCCTCCCACCCTCTTTTCCTTTCATTGTTTTGTAGCCTGCACTTGTGACTCTTGTCTTAATTTTAACTGAAAGCTATTTTGGGCAGGGTCTTCCTATTTCTTTTTATGTGCACCTGGCCCATGAGGGTAATCCACTGACGGGCCGCAAGACAATTTGTTTACATTGGCCGTCCACAGGCACGGCCACCTGCAGCTCCCGGTGGCCGCAGTTCACTGTTCCCAGCCAATGGGAGCTGCGGAAAGAGGCAGTGGTGTCTGCATATGGTCAATGTAAACTGTCTTGCGGCCTGCCAGTGGATTACCCCAATGGACCACAGGGGGCCCACGGACTGCAGGTTGCCCACCACTGGTCTAGATTATCTAGAAATATCAGTTTAGTAGCCAAAATGTTCCTCATGAAGTACTGATGTATGAAACACTAATGGAAATAGCTACCTGTTTGCCTTTATATGTTTAAAAAATGTTTCTTTGTTAAATAAAATGATTAAAATGTTTGGTGTGATAGGTCGTGTTCTTTGAGTTGTGTTCATAGTCTGCTTACAATGTTGTCCGTTGTTTTGGCCCATTTTATTCAGTGATCACGAAAGGTTCTGGGTCCACAGCTCTGGATGCCAAACTTGTCGATTAGCCTATGCTAATAAGTTTAACAGTTCTACTAGTTGTATATTAGAGCTATGCATTCTAGCCACCATCGCTCTACATGAATCCTGATAAAACTGACACCAAATGGTCATGTCTACGCATATGCAAGGGCTTAAGTAGGCATGTACCCACCCATACTTTCTGTCACAGTCAAAGTGTTTGTACATATCTTCACATTCTTCTTTGTATTTGCTATGAGCCCACAAAATGATGAGTTACTGGGCATTTGGCATAAACAAACACACGAATGTACTTCCCAGTCTGTTACAAATGGTTTCTGGGCAGAGTTGCAACTATGTTTTTCATAATATTTCTGAAAAGACTGACAAGCTCTGAAATACACCAATATATTGAGCCCAAATTTAGCCCTCAAAATCAATTACCTATTTAAATATTAATATCCAGGAGCCATATCTGGTGAGATGATACCTACTCTGGAAGTACAGTATCAACAAACAGTATTGGCATGTCATCTCCCAGTGCATCTAACATTTACTTTTTATCATTTGGACACAAAAATGAACACACACATGAATGGATCAACCATATTTTAATCTCTAACTTTTACATCAAGGTTGTTATCATTGAAGTGTAGCATGTGCGAAAAAATACACCTTGGCATACAGTTTGAGAACTTGCATAATATCGGAGCAAAGTCTGAAGGAAACAAAAAATGTGTGAATGATACTGAGGACACATGGGAAAAGTTTCCAATATGTTATTCTAAAACTGGCAATCTTCCCTCAAAGTGAGTAATGAATGTAGGTAGGCCAACTTCCCCTAGCGCTAATTTAGGAGACTCTGAACAGTTACACGGCTTCCCAATTTACGATGCATGACTAATCTTACTCCAAGTATCATGCACCTCCAAGAATTCCATATGTCCTGTACAACAGTGGAACTATAAAACCACTTCACAAAAGAAAATGTTGGAAACTTGTCTAACAAATGTCCTCATAATTTTTTTTTAGCTCACTCTTACCTGCTCACCTTTCAGATCATGTTCAGTAGCTCATGAAATGTAGGGATGACTGCATGTCGGTTTAATTTAGTTTTCTCTGGCTAAGTGCAAAGCAGTTTTAGAGAGAATTTGAGAAAACATGTTTCTTAATGTAAATTATAGTCACTTTCTTATATCATCAATGCAGTCTCAAATTCTTCCCATATAACACTGGTCTACAATTTTTGAGAAGTCGTCTGCTTCACAGATAAAATGTGATATTTATTATGTATTTTGATGTGCTGAATTCAAATATGACAATTAAAACAACTGATTGGCTACTGTTTCTAAGATATATAAGTTTTTACATTTTATGTCTATGTATATTGTGTAGATAGTAGAGTTTTAATCATAAATTGTAAACCTAGGTCTTTTCATGTGTTTATGGTTGCTTTACATGATAATATTTCACCTGTCCTGTTTATGTAACACTTTAAAAATCAGCAAAAGGGTTATATAAATAAAATTGATTATGAAACAAAAGGAAAAACACTATTATGTACATAGTTTAGTCCTATTCAGTGTCTACTCGGCGCTTCTTGGCTTGTCTCTTGTATTCATTAAATGGAGCATCTCTTGTCACTGTCCAGCAATAGTCTGCAAGCATTGATGGGCTCCATTTGCCCTGATAGCCTGCCAGGAGATTCCACTGCTGTAGTCTGGAGCCCAACAGCTCTGTCTTACTCTTGGGTAGTTCCAAATCCCTGACAAGGTCATTCAGTTCACCTTGTGTTATAAGGTGTGGTTCAGAGGAGGAGGATGGGAGAAAATGTGGGTCCTGTGACATTGATGGTTCAGGACCAGAAGTTTCATCCTCTTCCTCGTCTGACTCAAGTGAGAATGATTCTGATGCATCAGGAACCAGCAGTCCTTTTCCGTGGGGTACTGGGCGTATAGCTGATGGAATGTTTGGATAATGCACAGTCCACTTTTTCTTCTTTGACACACCTTTCCCAACTGGAGGCACCATGCAGAAGTAACAATTGCTGGTATGATCTGTTGGGTCTCTCCAAATCATTGCAAAAGGCATAGATTTCCTTTTCCTGTTCAACCACTGGCGAAGATTTGTTGCACAAGTGTTGCAGCATATGAGTGGGGCCCACCTCTTGTCCTGATCTCCAATTTTGCAGTCAAAATAAAGGTGATAGGCTTTCTTAACCACAGTGGTTATACTGCGCTTTTGTGATGCAAAAGTTACTTCACCATAAACATAGCAGAAGTTATCTGCACTGTTCACACAAGTACAAGGCATCTCTGCTCACTTTGGCTAAACAGAAATATGTCCCTTTGCAAAATCAAACACTAACAAAGAAGAGAGCACAACACTGTATGATTTCTAGAGGTGATCTGGGGCAATTTGTTCAGCAGAGAGATGTAAGCTTCGTTACGATTGCATCATCCATGACTTCTAGGAATAACATGATGCAATTCATATCATGTATGACGCAATGCCAGCTTCAGATTGCATCATTCATTGCTTTGCCTCAAAAGCAAGTACTGTCCAAACCCAGTCATAGATTTATTCATAGATCCAGTCAAAGATGTATTTTAGTCATTTCTTGTTTAAATTGAGATCCCTTCCCTTTATAAGTCACTTATCCTCCGCCATTCCCAAGTCAAGGGTCGTATATACTGACCCAATAGCATATCTTGAAAACTAGAGCCAATCAACAATTTTAAGCATCATTTTTGTTCTCAGTGACCCAGAATTAGTAAAGTTGGACTACATTTATTTCAGAAGCATTTTGGCTGTAGAGCAGTGTAATCAAAACTGTATAATTGTCACATTGTTAAGGTATAGGTGTGAGAAGTGTAAAATTGGAAAAATCATTCCAGTGACCCATATCAATCACAACTAGACCAAAGTAAATGCCATACATAATGCACTAGTCAAAAAAGAAAGGTGAGGCATGTTGTATCATGGTGTTACAAGATGCAACAACTCTATCTTCCATCTCTCATTCCTGCTACTCTTCAAGATATTATCTGAACAAAATCAGGATGTTGAAAACTTTGGGAATCTCACTATATTGTAGGCAGATCCCTCAGCACCTCTTTTGTGTTTCTGTCAGAACTACATCGTGGCTGTATTGCCCCTCATCAGAATATGAATGAATAAATGAATGAATGGGTGCTCAATGAATGAAGCAAATAAGCATTGCTCATAAAACTATATATCCCTTCTGAATGATTGTCTAAACCACATAATTTCTGAAGAGTATAAATACATCACCTCAGCATGTACTCTGCAGCATCTTGACCAAGCATCCATTTCAGGCGCCAAGGGTGTATGTTCTACATGCCATATCTCTTATTTACTTTTAGTTAGTGATAAAATATTCTTGTTTCCACATACTGCTCTGCTCTGGCTCACATGAATAGAGAATGATTCTAGGGAAAACTTGGCAATAGAAGTTCACTTTCCACTGCTTGGCATCCATTGTCTGAATGTGTTGCATGTTTTGGACATCAAAATTGTTGATGTCCTATATTCATGAATAATAATTTGCAAGGACAATATGGATAACTCATCTCACCAGCATATTTGAATGTCATCACATCACATACATTTTTGTGGCATGTGTATTGATAAATTCAAGTAGACATCCCAGGCTAGCATATATGGCCTTCTTTTTTCTGATGCCCATCCAAGTCCATCCACTTGTCTTAATCTGTTCATATTGTTAACATCACAAGGATGTCATACAACACATTTTTCATTCTAACTGTTCTTTATGTACAGTGCAAAATGTAATGTACATTTTTATTGCCATTCTAAGGATAGTATCATATCTCTCAGTGAAATAATTGTTTTACTCGACAGAGGGTATCTTTGTTGTGTAATGCTTTTAAATTCTGCACTAGTTATACCAAGCTTTAGGACAGATGTGATGTACTATGTCCCTTCCTCCATGAAAACACAGCTTTAGGGGTACAGAAGATATATTGTTGATATGATAGTACTAAATTATAGGATATAGGTAATGCCAAAGATAGAAAAATATATTTTTCAGAATCCTCTATAAATGCAAAAAATGTGAACAACTAAAGAGAAATGTCTGACAGTACTGAATCTTGAATGCACAACTTTGGAACTGATTGGATGCCTTCTCCTACCTGCATGTTACTTGGGATTGGTGTTGATTTTCTGTCAGACATGTGAAAATGTAGAAGAGATGTTGGCCGTGAGGTCCAATGGCAGAGCAGTCATTTTATTGCATGTGTAGTCATTGTTTTTTTTGTTAGGACATTTTTAAATGGATTATTTTAAAAACAGGCAATGGATAGCCCTTTATAGAATCTATGCTGGGAAGCAAGATAAAAGACATTCTTGCCCTGAAATGACAGCAAGAGCTGGCTTTAGCGCAACTGAAAGTAATGCTGGTTGGATATTCTTGGGTCCAGGTGTCCTTACTACAATTAGGAGTGACCTCAAAATGTAGGCTTCTAATATGTTTCAATAGCAGAAAATATGTGCTTTGTGAGGGCAATGTTTTTCTCATTTGGGTTACATGTAACATTTTACAGCAATTTCACTGCCAGTTCACCATATAGTTATGATATAGAAAGTTATTGTTCACCATTTTGTTAATGCCACTGAGTCAAAAGGAAAGCACTTCATAAGCTGTTCTAGATAATATAGCATATCTACACATGAACATAAACATAAGTACTGTTTGATTTCTGGATGACTCCTAAAACTATGGAATGAAGGCAATGATTGAAACTATCGGTTTATATGAAAATGATACTGATCCTGTTTTTTTTAATAGAACACTAAAAGCGTGGCTACCTTTTCATTATGTTCAGATAATATGGGACTGATTGCTGCTTGGTCACACTGAAAAAATGATGTAAGATATGTTTACAAAGCATAATCAAAACTCCATTGTATGGCTAGTTGCTAGAGGATAGATCAGATATAGTGCACTTGATGTGGGCATCTCTCCTGGAATGTCAGGATGTATTTTTTTATTACATGCTTCTAGAATCCATTGAGAATGGGTTCCCATTGTGCTAGTCACTATACATATACATAATAGGAAACACTTCCTACCACAAAACACATACAGTCTAAGTAGGCAAGGTAGATGAAGGATGGGAGAAAGACTGTTATTACTTTCATTTTACTGAGTGGAGAAAGAGATTAAGAGATTTACCGGAGGTGACATAGGAAGTAGATTTCGAGCCAACATACTGAACCCAGGTCACTAAAGTCTCAGTATAGTATGTTAGCCACCAGACCAGTCTTCCTCTGAGATGCATATCTATCTCTTCTCTCAGATACTCCCTCGGAACTTAATTGTGACAATGTGTGACAAAGTATTATGTATTATGTGGCAACCAACAAAGGTTTGGGTTATTTTTATTTATTTATTTGCATTTATATGCTACCTTTGTAATAAGTCTGTTATTTGACCTGAT
Organism: Gopherus evgoodei; assembly: GCF_007399415.2. NCBI lineage: Eukaryota > Metazoa > Chordata > Testudines > Testudinidae > Gopherus > Gopherus evgoodei. The sequence goes on from NC_044323.1 coordinate 262,631,871, forward strand.
TTGTGAAATTAGCCTATTTCTATTAAACATCATAAGCAGAAAACAACACAAACACATGACCATATTTGGTAGATGAAGAATTTAATTTAAAAGCTCGCTGTAGTCACATATATACATTCTTTCCATTATGGATAAATTGTATAATTACTGGTAATTCGCAAAAGTTTCTGTGTGTGTGTGTGTGTGTGTTTTGTGGAATGAATAGTCTTCTCATTTGTGCTACATTTATGTTGCATATATAGGTGCATAGAGATTTTGGGGTATTAATTATACAATCTATCTATAATTTGGAGACTTTTACTCACCCAGGAAATTAGATTTGGCCTAAGATTCAAAGTATTTAGTAAATACGCAGCAAGAGGACATAAATTTAAAAGTGTACCTAGGATTAGAATATCTCATATTTTCTTACAGTATCATAAGTATGAAGGGAATATAAAGCTCTTATTCAAATAGTATTACATTATGAAATTATTCTCCAAGGTGTGAGTCTTAATGTTTGGATGCATTATTCATTATGCTTCCTTTCTTCCTTCAACTATTTAGCTCTGTACAATGTTTTCTTTTACTTCATTATCAACATAAGGCCCTCAGATTAACTTGAGAGATATGACTTGCTGGTACTCTGCATTTTTCCTAGCTACAGTTTTGTGAGACTGTCATAAACAGATAGCTAAGGGTTAATGTCTCTTTCACCTGAAACACCTGACCAGAGAACCAATCAGGAAACCGGATTTTTTCAACTTTGGGTGGAGGGAAGTGTGTCTCTGAGTCTTTTGTCTGCCTGCCTGCTTCTCTGAGCTTTGGAGAAGTACTTTCTACTTTCTAGTCTTCTGTTTCTAAGAGTAAGGACAAAGAGATCAGATAGTAAGTTATATGGTTTCTTTTCTTTGGTATTTGCATGAATATAAGTGCTGGAATGCTTTGATTTGTATTCTTTTTGAATAAGGCTGTTTATTCAATATTCTTTTAAGCAATTGACCCTGTGTTGTATCATCTTAATACAGAGAGAACATTTGTATTTTTTCTTTCTTTTTTATATAAAGTTTTCTTTTAAGACCTGTTGGAGTTTTCTTTACTTCAGGGAAATTAAGTCTGTACTCACCAGGGAATTGGTGGGAGGAAGAAATCAGGGGAAAGCTGTGTGTTGGATTGCTAGCCTGATTTTGCATTTCCTCTGGGTGAAGAGGAAAGTGCTTTTGTTCCAGGATTGGGAACGGAGAGGGGGACTCACTCTGCGTAGTTTCACAGAGCTTGTGTCTGTGTATCTCTCCAGGAGCACCTGGAGGGGGGAAGGGAATCAGGATTATCTCCCGTTGTTGTGAGACTCAAGGGATTTGGGTCTTGTGGTCCCCAGGGAAGGTTTTTCAGGGGGACCAGAGTGCCCCAAAACACTCTAATTTTTTGGGTGGTGGCAGCAGTACCAGGTCCAAGCTGGTAATTAAGCTTGGAGGTTTTCATGCTAACCCCCAAATTTTGGACGCTAAGGTCCAGAATCTGGGAATAAGGTTATGATATGGTGTGCAGCGTTGTGGGAAAGATACAATCCAGAAGCCAGTAGGAATATTATATTTTTCTTTTCTCTGCTAGGGGCTTTTTAGCAGAGAGAAACAGTTTGGTTTTAAAAGGGAACCAGAGAGAATTTTTTTTTCTGCTCTCTAGCAGTTTGTGGTTTGCATGTTAAGCGAGAAGCCATTACCAAACTGTTAAGGGTCTTTTGTCATGCAATAGCCCTCCCATTAGGTGGCAAGTACCAGCACTTATATGCATGCAAATTAAGTGGTTTTTCTGGTTTCCCTTCATTGAACATTAGCTAGAGAGAGAAAGGGAAAAAAGCACTGTTGCTAGGCAGACTCCAGGAGGGAACAGAGCCTGCAGTTCAAAAGAGAAACACCGGAGGGCACCCCAACACAAGAAAACAGGAACCATGTCTACCAGGACAAAAATGGAGGCCGAAGACCAATTCAAAGAAGCTGAACACAGGCGAGAGATGGAAAAACACAAACAGGAACTAGAAATAAAACAAAAAGAGATGGAGATAAAAGAAAAGGAAGAAAGCCTCAAACTGGCAGCCTTCCAAAGAGAACAGGCAGCCCAAGAGGCAGCACACAAAAGAAAACTAGAAGAAGAAGAGGTGGCCCACCGCCGAGAAATGGAAAAGCACCAAAAAGAAATGGAAAAGCACCAAAAAGAAATGGAAAAACAACAAAAAGAAATGGAAAAACAACAAAAAGAGAATGAAGAGAAGGAAAAACAGAGAAAACATGAACTGGAGATGGCAAAAGCTGGGCTGCATGTGCCAGCCAACCCTAACAACCCGGCGCCAATTATTGCTCCACAGCACAGGAAATTTCCCACCTACAAGGCAGGTGATGACACCAAGGCCTTCTTGGAAAATTTTGAAAGAGCCTGTCTTGGGTACAGCATCCCCGAAGACCAGTACATGGTAGAATTAAGGCCACACCTCAGTGGACCTTTAGCAGAGGTGGCAGCTGAAATGCCCAAGCCGCAAATGAATGACTATAAACTTTTTCAAACCAAGGCCAGATACAGGATGGGGATAACCCCAGATCATGCCCGTCGGCGCTTCAGAACCCAAAAATGGAAACCAGAGGTGTCATTTCCCAAACACGCCTACTACATTGCAAAAAACTATGAGGCCTGGTTAACAGAAAACAACATTCAAACCTTGGAAGAAGTGAACCTCCTCATACAAATGGAGCAGTTCTTGGATGGTGTTCCTGAAGACATCACACGGTACATACAAGATAGAAATCCTAAAACTATCGCTGAGGCGGGGGAAATTGGAGCCAAATGGATGGAACTGGCAGAAAGCAAAAAAGCTACTGTCAAGGGGAACGATTACCCCAGGGGGCACACAGACCATAAACCCTACAACCGAGGACAGCCAAAGACCCTCCATACCACCCAGGTAAAGCCACAGATACCCTACTCTTCAACCTCACCAGTCTCCAGTAACTCCCCTCGGCCCAGTGAACCATCAGATGGAAGATGCTTTAAGTGTAATGAACCGGGACATATCAAGGCCAACTGTCCCAAGAACACCATGCGAGTGCAATTCATTACACCACCATCACACCAAAGATCCCCAGGCCCGGATGCCTCTCAAATACCCTTGGAGCGAAGGGAAAACTTGAGAGTGGGCGGAAAGAAGGTTACTGCGTGGAGAGACACGGGGGCACAAGTGTCAGCTATCCACCAATCCTTCGTTGACCCCAAATTCATCAACCCAAAGGCCAAAGTTACAATTTACCCCTTCATGTCACAAGCTGTAGACTTGCCTACAGCTCAACTGCCTGTCCAGTACAAAGGCTGGTCAGGAAGGTGGACTTTTGCAGTCTATGACAATTATCCTATCCCCATGCTACTGGGGGAAGACTTGGCCAACCAGGTGAGGCGGGCCAAGAGAGTGGGAATGGTTACCCGTAGCCAAACCAGGCAAGCTTCCAGACCCATTCCTGTTCCTGAGCCGTCCACAGAAGCCCCGTCTGTGTTACCAGAGACCCAGACAGAGGCAGTGGACCCGGATTCCATGCCTACCACTGAAACAGCCACAGCATCTCCAGTCCCAGGCCCGGAACTGGAACAGCAACCAGCACCAGCAAGTGCAACCACATCTTCAAACTCAACGCCAGAGGGCGCCAGCAAGCCAGAACTGGCAGAAGCAAAAGACAGCCATACCCAAAAGGCTCAGCCAGAGCCTGAAATACCCTCAGGTGCACCAGCGGAGAGCGGTTCACCAGCAACGAAAACAACCCCATCACCTACATCGCTTCCAGAGGGACCAAGCCCAAGTCCACAGTCTGAGGAAGAACTGGTGACCCCAGCCTCAAGGGAACAGTTCCAGGCTGAGCAGGAAGCAGATGACAGCCTTCAGAAAGCGTGGGCGGCGGCACGGAGCACCCCACCGCCTCTCAGCTCTTCTAATCGATCCCGGTTTGTTATAGACCAAGGACTTTTATACAAGGAAATTCTTTCTGGTGGACACCGGGAAGAATGGCAGCCGCAAAAACAGTTGGTGGTTCCAACTAAGTACCGGGGGAAGCTCTTAAGCTTAGCCCATGATCATCCCAGTGGCCATGCTGGGGTGAACAGAACCAAGGACCGGTTGGGGAAGTCCTTCCACTGGGAGGGGATGGGCAAGGATGTTGCCAAGTATGTCCGGTCTTGTGAGGTATGCCAAAGAGTAGGTAAGCCTCAAGACCAGGTCAAGGCCCCTCTCCAGCCACTCCCCATAATTGAGGTCCCATTTCAGCGAGTAGCTGTGGATATTCTGGGCCCTTTCCCAAAAGAGACGCCCAGAGGAAAGCAGTACGTACTGACTTTAGTGGACTTTGCTACCCGATGGCCAGAAGCAGTAGCTCTAGGCAACACCAGGGCTAACACTGTGTGCCTGGCCCTAACAGACATCTTTGCCAGGGTAGGTTGGCCCTCTCACATCCTTACAGATTCAGGGTCTAATTTCCTGGCAGGGACCATGGAAAAACTGTGGGAAACTCATGGGGTGAATCACTTGGTTGCCACCCCGTACCACCATCAAACCAATGGCCTGGTGGAAAGGTTCAATGGAACTTTGGGGGCCATGATAAGAAAATTCATCAACGAATTCTCCAATAATTGGGACCTAGTGTTGCAGCAGTTGCTGTTTGCCTACAGGGCTGTACCACATCCCAGTTTAGGGTTTTCACCATTTGAACTTGTGTATGGTCACGAGGTTAAGGGGCCATTACAGTTGGTGAAGCAGCAATGGGAGGGGTTTACACCTTCTCCAGGAACTAACATTCTGGACTTTGTAAGCAACCTACAAAGCACCCTCCGACACTCTTTAGCCCTTGCTAGAGAGAACCTAAAGGATGCTCAAGAAGAGCAAAAGGCCTGGTATGACAGACATGCCAGAGAACGTTCCTTCAAGGTAGGAGACCAGGTTATGGTCTTGAAGGCGCAACAGGCCCATAAGATGGAAGCATCATGGGAAGGGCCATTCACGGTCCAAGAGCGCCTGGGAGCTGTGAACTACCTCATAGCATTTCCCAATTCCTCACTAAAGCCTAAAGTGTACCATGTTAATTCTCTCAAGCCTTTCTATTCCAGAGACTTACAGATTTGTCAGTTTACAGTCCAGGGAGATGATGCTGAGTGGCCTGACGGTGTCTACTACGACGGGAAAAAAGACGGTGGCGTGGAAGAGGTGAACCTCTCAACCACCCTGGAACGTCTGCAGCGGCAACAAATCAAGGAGCTGTGCACTAGCTTCACCCCATTGTTCTCAGCCACCCCAGGACGGACTGAACGGACATACCACTCCATTGATACAGGTAATGCTCACCCAATCAGAACCCCACCCTACCGGGTGTCTCCTCATGCCCAAGCTGCTATAGAACGGGAGATCCAGAACATGCTACAGATGGGTATAATCCGCTCATCTACCAGTGCATGGGCATCTCCAGTGGTTCTGGTACCCAAACCAGATGGGGAAATACGCTTTTGCGTGGACTACCGTAAGCTAAATGCGGTAACTCGTCCGGACAACTATCCAATGCCACGCACTGATGAGCTATTGGAAAAGTTGGGACGTGCCCAGTTCATCTCTACAATAGACTTAACCAAGGGGTACTGGCAAGTACCGCTAGATGAACCCGCCAAGGAGAGGTCAGCATTCGTCACCCATGCGGGGGTGTATGAATTCAATGTCCTTCCTTTCGGCCTTCGAAATGCACCCGCCACCTTCCAGAGGCTGGTAGACGGTCTACTAGCTGGACTGGGAGAATTTGCAGTTGCCTACCTCGATGATGTGGCCATTTTTTCAGACTCCTGGCCCGAACACCTACTACACCTGGAAAAGGTCTTTGAGCGCATCAGGCAGGCAGGACTAACTGTTAAGGCCAAAAAGTGTCAAATAGGCCAAAACAGAGTGACTTACCTGGGGCACCAGGTGGGTCGAGGAACCATAAACCCCCTACAGGCCAAAGTGGATGCTATCCAAAAGTGGCCTGTCCCACGGTCCAAAAAGCAAGTCCAATCCTTCTTAGGCTTGGCCGGATACTACAGGCGATTTGTACCACACTACAGCCAAATCGCTGCCCCATTGACCGACCTGACCAAAAAGACCCAGCCAAATGCCGTTAAGTGGACTGATGAGTGTCAAAAAGCCTTTACCCAGCTTAAGGCAACGCTCATGTCGGACCCTGTGCTCAGGGCCCCGGACTTTGAGAAGCCATTCCTAGTAACCACGGATGCATCTGAGCGTGGTATAGGAGCAGTACTCATGCAGGAAGCAACAGATCACAACTTCCATCCTGTCGTGTTTCTCAGCAAGAAACTGTCTGAGAGGGAAAGTCACTGGTCAGTCAGTGAAAAGGAATGCTATGCCATTGTGTACGCCCTGGAAAAGCTACGCCCATATGTTTGGGGATGGCGGTTCCAACTACAAACTGACCATGCTGCACTCAAGTGGCTTCATACTGCCAAGGGGAACAACAAGAAACTTCTTCGTTGGAGTTTAGCTCTCCAAAATTTTGATTTTGACATTCAACACATCACAGGAGCTTCTAACAAAGTTGCTGATGCACTCTCCCGTGAGAGTTTCCCAAAATCCAGTAGTTAAAAAGTGTTCTTAACATGTAAAAGTCTGTTAGTTGTATACTTAGTAGTATATGTAAAGGTGCATGTGTTGTATTAATCTGTTTATTTTCAAGTTCTAGAAGGAAATTGCCGCCAGTGAGCTTCCCCACTGTCTGCAATTTGGGGGGCGTGTCATAAACAGATAGCTAAGGGTTAATGTCTCTTTCACCTGAAACACCTGACCAGAGAACCAATCAGGAAACCGGATTTTTTCAACTTTGGGTGGAGGGAAGTGTGTCTCTGAGTCTTTTGTCTGCCTGCCTGCTTCTCTGAGCTTTGGAGAAGTACTTTCTACTTTCTAGTCTTCTGTTTCTAAGAGTAAGGACAAAGAGATCAGATAGTAAGTTATATGGTTTCTTTTCTTTGGTATTTGCATGAATATAAGTGCTGGAATGCTTTGATTTGTATTCTTTTTGAATAAGGCTGTTTATTCAATATTCTTTTAAGCAATTGACCCTGTGTTGTATCATCTTAATACAGAGAGAACATTTGTATTTTTTCTTTCTTTTTATATAAAGTTTTCTTTTAAGACCTGTTGGAGTTTTTCTTTACTTCAGGGAAATTAAGTCTGTACTCACCAGGGAATTGGTGGGAGGAAGAAATCAGGGGAAAGCTGTGTGTTGGATTGCTAGCCTGATTTTGCATTTCCTCTGGGTGAAGAGGAAAGTGCTTTTGTTCCAGGATTGGGAACGGAGAGGGGGACTCACTCTGCGTAGTTTCACAGAGCTTGTGTCTGTGTATCTCTCCAGGAGCACCTGGAGGGGGGAAGGGAATCAGGATTATCTCCCGTTGTTGTGAGACTCAAGGGATTTGGGTCTTGTGGTCCCCAGGGAAGGTTTTTCAGGGGGACCAGAGTGCCCCAAAACACTCTAATTTTTTGGGTGGTGGCAGCAGTACCAGGTCCAAGCTGGTAATTAAGCTTGGAGGTTTTCATGCTAACCCCCAAATTTTGGACGCTAAGGTCCAGAATCTGGGAATAAGGTTATGATAGAGACTAACCTACAATATCAAAGCCATAGTTAAATTATTGCTCCAGATCTCCACATTGTGAAGCTACTCTCAGTTATCAGTGCAGAAAACACTCTTCTATCCCCACCTTTCTTAGGTATCCAAATTGTTCACCATTAAGCTTTCATTAACCTTTCTGTTATAATGTATCTTTAATTTATTGCATTGGTATTACTATTTTTCAAATGCCATCAGTGTGCTTGGCACTGTAACAAACAAATGAGACTTGGTCGCTACCTCCAGGAGCTTTCAGTCCAGTTCAGACACAACCGTGCAAAGTGTGCTGACATTACTTGGAGATAGTTCGAGACTCTTTCTTTAAAGGATTCAAACCAGAAATCTGTTTTGAAAAGGAGTTTAAAGTAGGGGAGGCTTTTGTCTGTTTGGCCAGACAGCTAATTACATTCCAAATACAATCATTTTCACAAATTTTCTAAAACTTCTGCTCTTGGCAAGAAGGCTGGGGCTTTTCTTCTTTTCTTTGCCAGATGAGGACCTTGCCAGGGTTGTCCACACCTTCTTCACACAGACATTGGATTGCTGTAATTTTCTCTATATGAGACTCCTCTTTAAAGTCATCCAGATATTGAGGCTATTGCAGAATGAGGTGACTTCACTCATTTAACAGACATTACACTGGTGCTTCTGGCTATAATGAGTAGAGATTGGAAGAAATTATATAGGATGTCTCCATTTGTGGTTGGAAGATCTCTCTTTAGTGCAGTCTATTTTAGTAGCTAGGGAGAATACTTTGCATTATGGTAAAATGTATGTAAAGGTGGAAGTCGGGGACAAGGGGGGGAGGAAATGAAATTAATATATATATTTAGGCATTGCCTGATACTTGCCTGCCTCATTTTCTGGGTGCCCAACTTGATTTGCAGAAATGTTGGGCATTCACTGCCACACCTGATGTCAGTGGGAATTGTGCTTTGAACATATAAAGTGCTATATAAAGGTAAGTATTCTGAAAAATTAGGCCCTGGGTGTCTCAAATTAGGTGTCCCAAAGTTAGTGGAAATGTTTTGATCTTAATCTCTCTGTGCCTCAGCTCCCTATCTGTGAAATGGGGATAATACCACACCCTCAGCTCACAAGGATGTTGTGAAGACGAATTCATTAATGATTGTGAAGCACTCGGATACTATGTGATGAGCACCCATGAGAAAATTAATAGTTCTGTCTTCAGAGCAGGGTTTGAATAGTGTGCAGTAAATAAGGCCTAGAGTCACACACTGAACAATGAGGATAAAAGAAAATATGGAATAGCTGCTGTATAACTGAGCACTGTCCATACTGTGCATTGAATGAGGTGGGATCCTGTGCAAAAAAATAATGTGTGGTCATGCAATTAAAATAAACATATTAAAGTCTATATTGTAATGAACAGGCATAAGACAGGCAAATTAAGGTTTCACAGGCATCCTTAATCCTATTATTTTCTAACTTTTGAACAGTTAGCTTTGCAACCTTAGTAATATTCTTTTAATTTGTCTTTATGTGTAATATTGATTTGTTATGGCACCTCCTTTAGAATTCTGTTTATGAGATTAAACATCTTGACATCCTGCCTCAATTCAAATCCTTTACTTAAATTCCTTGGGCCGTATTACTTCTCGTCAGTGAAGGGACATCAGACATGAATTTGGCTTCATAAGATAATAAAAACGACCATATTGGGTCAGACCAAATGTCAGTCTAGCCCAGTATCCTGTCTTCTGACAGTTGCTAATGCCAGGTGCCCCAGAGGGAATGAACAGAACAGGCAATCGTCAAGTGATCCATCCCCTCTCGCTCATTCCCAGGTTCTGGCAAACAGATGCTGGGAACATCATTCCTGCCCATTCTGGCTAATAGCCATTGATGGACCTATCCTCCATGAACTTATCTCATTCTTTTTTTAACTCTGTTAGTGTCTTGACCTTCACAAGATCCTCTGGCAAGGAGTTCTACAGGTTGACTGTGCATTGTGTGAAGAAATACTTCCTTCTGTTTGTTTTAAACCTGCTGCCTATTCATTTCATTTGGTGACCCCTAGTTCTTGTGTTATAAGAAGGAGTAAATAAGACTACCTTATTTACTTTCTCCACCTCAGTCATGATTTTATAGACCTCTATCATATCTCCCCTTAGTTGTCCCTTTTCCAAGATGAAAAGTCCAGTTTTAAGCTTCTCTGAACCTTTTCCAATCCCAATACATCTTTTTTGAGATGGGGCGACGATATCTGCACGCAGTATTCAAGATGTGAGTATACCATGGATGTATATAGAGGCAATATGATATTTTCTGTCTTACTATCTGTCCCTTTCTTAATGATTCCCAACATTCTGTTCGCTTTTTTTGACTGCCGCTGAACATTGAGTGGGTGTTTTCAGAGAACTATTCACAGTGACTCCCAGATCTTTCTTGAGTAGTAACAGCTAATTTAGACCCCATCATTTAATATATATATATATATATATATATAGTTGGGATTATGTTTTCCAATGTGCATTACTTTGTATTTATCAACACTGAATTTCTTCTGCCATTTTCTTGCCCAGTCACCCAATTTTGTGATATCGTTTTGTAGCTCTTTGCAGTCTGCTTGGGACTTAACTATCTGGAGTAGTTTTGTATCATCTGCAAATTTTGCCACCTCACTGTTTACTCCTTTTCCAGATTATTTATGAATATGTTGAATAGGATTGGCCTCCTCTTTTTACCGTGCATCGTGTTGCAAATAGTGAAGAGCAATTGCTTTGCCTTTCTATCCCTAATCAATAAAACTTTAAATTTTATTTCACTTATTTCCTTAATTTTATAGTTCTTGTAACTATTTAGTTGCTTCTAGCAGGTATGTTTTCGTCTTCTGTATAGAATAAGCTATTTTGTGTCTCTGAAAGCCATATGCTTTCCACTGATGTTCCACTGTTCCATGGCAGTGTTTTACATCTTTACGTCTTTTTAGAAGAAGACAAGAAGCTCTGATAGTTAATTGTTCCTCTGGAGGTGCTGGAGTGAGAGGCAAACAGTGAGTTTGTCTGTCCCGGTCCCTTTTAAATTAATGCATTATGTATCCTGTTAATTTGGATGAATTTTGTTCTTAAAAATAAATTTAAAAATTATAGAGATCTAATGCCAATTTAAACTCACCTCCAACCAAACATTCTCTACTCTGAAAGTATGTCTACACAGTGAGTGAATGGGAGTGAGCCTTCCAGCCCAATTTGACAGATTTGGGCTAGCAGGACTCATGCTAGTACTGTAGAAATAGCTGTGTAGACAGTGCTCTCAAGTGGTCACTTGGGTGGGAAGCCTAGGAAATGGGGTGGACTTCAGAGCCCAAGCCACAACTTCAAACATTGTCTCCCCACTATTTTTAGAGTGCTAGTGCAAGCCCTGAAACCCCATGTCTGTCAGCCTAAGCTGGGAGACTCATTTCCACAGGGTCCAAAATGCTGTGTAGATGTACCCTCAGACTTCCTGGCTGGCAAACAGATCCTGTCTGTAAGAAAGGAAAGGAGTGGTTATTAATTGAAAGACATCACACAGTAAATTGAAATTGTAGTCTCGGCTAAAAAAGAGCTCTTCTTTAATCTGGAGAGCCAGGTGTTGATGTATGTCATTTTAAATGGAGATGGGGGGTGGAAAGGGAGGGAATAGGAAGGAAGAGTGGATTATTTATTTATTTATTCATTTATTGTATTTGGGAAGCTGCCAGTTTTACCAGCCAGGAAATTAGGGATGTCACCCTTCAGCTTTGCATTGTGATTGTCTGCTGTGTACTTAACCCTTACTACTCGATAAACTTAATAGTCAGTAACAAATTATACTCCTGCTCTAATATCCCTACAGTACTCCACCAAGAGAGGATAAGAAGGAATTATTATTATTAACTGACATTACTTTCTTTTTTTCAAATCTGAATCTTATTTAAAACTTTTTAGTTCAATAATGACCCTTTGATTCAATCTACTGCAAAGAATCAAAAGAATATAATAAAAAACAGGACACTTAAATGATGGTGGATAATTCTTCATTATTTTTCCCAAAATCCAGACTTGCATTGAGGCTAGTATAGTATTTCATATTGTGGGGAGGTTATTATACATTTGAGTTAGTTGACAAATAACCAAAGGAAAGAAGCGCTAAACCATTCTGAAGGACATATATTTTGTGTCCCATTGACATTCCTTTGATCTCGTTTGGCACTATCAGCTTTATTACTGCATTTTTCCAGCAATATTCTACTACTTCTAGAATTGAAATGCTTATGTTTGCAGAATCCTTGTGTCCCATGGGAAAGAGAGGAAGTGAAATAAAGAATCCTATTTCCAGCTTGGCTACTGTCTCTGAGACCTTGGACAAGTCTTTTCAGCATGATAATATGGGCACATTAGAACTACATAGAGACATCTTGGACACAGAGAGTTTTTTCATTGGGAGTCATGGAGATTTTCTGAAGAAATTAAAAAAAAACAGGTGCATTTTGCCATCACTCAGGCTAATGTTGTTTTGAATGCTGTACTTTTGTAATGCCTTTCTTTGAAGGGTCTCCGATTGCTTTACAAAGCCTTACAACACTGATGAAACTCCTCATTATAGGTAAGTAAACTGAGGCACAGAGGGCTAGAGCCACTGAGGGACTTGGGCATTATAATGCTGAATGGTGCAGTGCCTAACTTTTGGGTCCTTTGCCATCCAATACAATCCACAGCCCCAGGTTCGGGTACTAGACTCTCTGTACAATGTATGGAGAGAGTTAGATGCCTAAGAATGAGTTCCACAAAAAAAGCGAGCATGGTGAGCAGGGAGCTACCTAAACTAGCAAGTAGGAAATACCAGAGAGAGGAGTGTGGCTATTTTGTGTGAGGACATCTATCAGTTTGGGCCCACACGGGCAAGACAAGTTGGGGAATGCCTCATTTGAGGATCCCACTGGGACATACGCATGAGATCGCAATCTGAGTGCCTACATTGACATGGCTGTGCATTTGCTCTTTGGCAGAAATGTAGGCACCAAGTGAACTTTAACAGTGGAGATTTAGACACCCACAGGCTTATGTGGCATCTGACCAGCAGTTTGATGATCTTAGCGGTGCCTAAATGTTGGATGTAGGTGCCTATGCTCTTTTGTGGATCTCACCCAGAGTGAATAGCTGATTTACTTAGGGGTCACATAGTGAGCTGAATTCTTTTCTTACTCATGTGAATAGTTTTGTTGGCTTGGTTGGGTTTATTTGTGTTATCAAGTTCATCCAATGCAGATGGCTGGCGCAAGGCCTCTGTGCTAGTTAAATCCTATGTAAGCCTCATAGTGTCATTTAAGTAGTGCATAGGCCTTGCACCAGTCCTCTGAACAGGGGTGTGTTTCACCCATAGTTAGCTACTCTGATTCATAAGTGGGTGCCTCTTTCTGCACCACCATTAAAGTCTGATTTAAGGTGTAGCTGCATGTAGAGTGCACAGCAGTAGTCTAAATTGAGTTATTAAAGCCAAGTATAAGGGTAATGCAATCTGTATCCAAAAGAAGACGTCACAGTCTCCTTGCCAGGTGAGAGTGGGAAAAAACTATATTGGCCACTGCTGGTACTTCATCATAGATAGAACTTGTAGATAAGCACATAACTCATGAGTGCTGGAGCAGTGCGGAGCCATGTGTCTGTTTTGTCTGGCCATCCCCAGCAAATGAAAATAAATGATTAATCTAAATTCTGGTGTTGTACATTATATTTATACTACATTCATCTCTATTTATAATAATTGTACTTTTCATATAAATTATTCTTATAATGAATGGAACTGTATACAGAACGCATACACTGGAGCATGGCATTCAATCTCCCTTTATCCCAGCCCTTCTCTCCACTGGGACCTATGGTAACTGGATCTTGTGGATGACCATACTAAACTCTGATGCAGTTAGCTCCTTCTTTTCAATTGTTCTTTTTCCTTGGTACCGAATCTCTTTCAGAAAGCTGTAGAACTTTTTACAAGGAGAAAAAAAATACTGGAGCATCAGTTTCCCTGCTAAATTTATATTTTTGGTTGTCCAGTCATGTGTTTAGGGTGACCAGACTGCAAGAGTGAAAAATTGGGAAGGGGTGGAGAGTAATAGGAGCCTATGTAAGAAAAAAATTGTGACTGTCCCTATAAAATCGGGACATCTGGTCACCCTACATGTGTTCTGAGTGTTGGAAGTCTGTATCAAAGCGGTAGGCTCACAGTTCTGAACATGCATATCTGTTAGTGAACAAATAAATTCATCTGTTCTGATACACAAATGAAAGATGAAAATAGATCCTTTTATCTCTAAGTGTAAGTACCGTAAACTGAGAAGACACCATGGATACACTCAGAGTTGATCTCATTGCTCTGACTTTCAGTGCTAAATGGAATATTTTCCAATACATTTTGATACATTTAAACATTCCATAATGTTAATTATATGTTTTTTTAAAGTCTAACGTTGATAGATTTCTATGTTAAGCTAAGAGCGTTATGTGGCTTCAAACCACCATGCTTATGATACGACAGAGTATCTTGACACCCAACATTTTTTTTTAAAGTAAGAAAAAATGAAAATGTGTCCTAGTGCAACAAACATGTATACATTATATATTACTTATAATAACATGTAAAAGAATAATAACACATTTCATCCCAAAGGATTCCAGAGTTCTTAATGCAAGATTTATGCATGTGAAGACAAAGTGTTTAACTTTCTTTGTGCGGGGTTGTTTCTCTTTTAGAAAATGAAGGTGTGAGCCTGAGCTATGTTTGCTTAGTTTGTAAAACTGTGCATCATTTACTTAGTGCTTTACACAAAAAGCGCCATATACCTGTTGTTGTATTCCAGCTACATGAAGCAACTAACAAAACAAACAGGCATGGGGATTAAATGTCTCTGCATGTATCAGAAGAGACTCTCCACACAAAGGGACACTTATCAGGGGCAGCTGCTCCTCTGCTGAGGAAAGGAGCAAACCCAAGAGTCCAGCAGCAGATGATGATCTTATCAAGAAAACCCTCTTCAGTAATATCATGAGCCTGCTCTTGCCAAGTCTGGCATTTCCGTGTCATGTGCATTTGTGTTGGAGAGAGTGAGCAATGTTGCACAAACTACATGTAACTGGGATAAAGTACCTACTGTGCTCGCTGGGTCTGTACAATGTCACAATATAATTGAGAAACTTCTTTGCCAATTTGAAGTATCAGTGTAAAAGCGGAGTTTACATTAACCCTCACAAGAGAAATCACAGTGAGGACTCTTTAACAGCACAGGCTGCTGTTACTTCTAAATATTATCTTAAGCATTTCTACCCCCACTTTTGTTATTTCTGTGCAGTTAGTAAACACATCCTTTGAACAGTGAGATTGACTTTTGTCCCCAGTCTATCTCATACAATGATTAAATAAATCCAAGACTTCCTTTTTCTTCTTTGATAAGATTTAGACGTCAACTCTTAAAGATAGACCCAGGATCTGATTCTCTTTCAATCCCCAGATGTGAGCACCCTTAACATTCAGATGACTCTCATGGCAGGCTGAACTAAAACCCTAGATCCATATACTCCTGAACTCTGGAGTCATTCATCTTAGGATCAGGACTTTAAAACAGTGGTCCATTTCTATTTAAACCCTACATCTTAACTTAATCATCTGTCTCAAGGGCTGAAGAAGCCTAAAAGTGGTTATATAATCATATAGATGAATGGATTGCTCACTTCAGTCATTCAGTTATGATTAGGGCCCACCCAATTCATGGTCCATTTTGATCAATTTCATGGTCATAAGATTTAAAAAAAAATAAATTTAATTATTTTAGCTATTTAAATCTGAAGTTTCACGGTGTTGTAATTGTAGGGGTCCTGACCCAAAAAGGAGTTATGGAGGGGAGCCACAAGATTATTGTAGGGGGAGTTGCAATATTGCTACCCTTACTTCTGTTTTGCTGCTGGCAGCACCGCTGCCTTCAGAGCTGGGCATCTGGAAAGCAGCGGCTGCTGGCCGGGAGTCCAGCTCTAAAGGCAGAGAATCTGCTAGCAGCAGTGCAGAAGTAAAGATGGCATGGTATGGTATTGCCATCCTTCTGCACTGCTACATGCAGAGCTGGGCCTCTCCAGCCACGCAGCTCTGAAGCAGCAGCGCAGAAGTAAGGGTGGCAATACCACAGCCCTCCTAAAATAGCGTTGAAGACCCCTGTGGAACTAACTCCCTTTTGGGTCAGACCCTCAATTTGAGAAACACCAGTCTCCCCCTTGAAATCAGTATAGTATAGGGTAAAAGCACACAAAAGACCAGATTTTATGGTCCGTGATGTGTTTTCCATGGCCGTGAATTAGGTAGGTCCCTAGTTATGATTAATCAGTGCACACACATTGCATATCTGTGTAATTGTCGTCATCAGAGGAAGGTGCTTGACATACCTGGTGTCAGAATGTGACTAGCTCCTGCACAGGTGCCCCCTGTGCTGTGACCATCTACAACTCTAGTTCCTGTTCTCTTCTGAGTGCAGCATCTGCTTGTCAGTGCTCTCTGGGGTTCAAGACAGAACAAAAGGGACAGGGCCATGGTTCTAGTCTCTTTCCATGAAATTCATTAGAGCTTATTGACTGCAGAAGGGATCACATACTGTCCCCTTCTAAGGGGTGATGCAAGGTGTGTTTACTTATCCTGTGTCATGATGTGGCCAGATCTGCAAGGCTTTGTTCCTCCCTGAGATACAGTGCCCTGGGTTCATCCGTGGGATGCACTGGCCTCAGCAAGGACACAATATGGCCAATACTGGAACACAGGTTACCTAGGGGTTACAGTGGACAAGAAGCTGGATATGAGTCAACAATGTGCCCTTGTTGCCAAGATGGCTAACGGCATTTCGGGCTGTATAAGTAGGGGCATTGCCAGCAGA
Organism: Gopherus evgoodei; assembly: GCF_007399415.2. Lineage (NCBI taxonomy): Eukaryota > Metazoa > Chordata > Testudines > Testudinidae > Gopherus > Gopherus evgoodei. The sequence continues at coordinate 262,648,414 of NC_044323.1, forward strand.
TCGAGGGACGTGATCATTCCTCTCTATTCAGCATTGGTGAGGCCTCATCTGGAGTACTGTGTCCAGTTTTGGGCCCCACACTACAAGGAGGATGTGGAAAAAATTGAAAGAGTCCAGTGCAGGGCAACAAAAATGATTAGGGTGCTGGAGCACATGACTTATGAGGAGAGGCAGAGAGAATTAGGATTATTTAGTCTTCAGTAGAGAAGAATGAGAGGAGATTTGATAGTTGCTTTCAACAACCTGAAAGGAGGTTCCAAAGAAGATGGATCTAGACTGTTCTCAGTGGTACCAGATGACAGAACAAGGAGTAATGGTCTCAAGTTGCAGTGAGGGAGGTTTAGATTGGATATTAGGAAAAACTTTTTTGCTAGGAGGGTGGTGAAGCACTGGAATGGGTTACCTAGGGAGGTGGTGGAATCTCCTTCCTTAGAGATTTTTAAGGTCAGGCTTGACAAAGCCCTGGCTGGGATGATTTATTTGGGGTTTGGTCCTGCTTTGAGCAGAGGGTTGGACTAGAAGACCTCCTGAGGTCTCTTCCAACCCTGATAGTCTATGACTGTATGATACATGTGTCCTTTTAAATAAAACATTGCATAAACTTTTCAAAACACCGTAGTGATGTAGGAACCTAAGTCCCATTAACTTTCTCATTGATTTTACCCATTATGAATAAAATTGGCAGAATTGTATGAAATACATCCTAAGATGACTGCCATTCTCCCAGTCACAATATTTTCAGCCTCTGTTCAGTAGAAGAGGTTTTACTGCTACTAAACCATGTGTCATATTATAAATAACTGATTAAGAAAAAATAAATTTTCTGTAATGACTTTGAAACAGCTGAACTGATCTTTGTTATTCACTAGGATTATCAGGTTTTCTTAGTATAAACATCTTCATTTGCTGGATGATTTTTGTTCATTCCTTACACTAGAATATCTATATTTCTTACTTTTCCTTCTTTGAGTAGATTTCTCAAAACTGAACAAAATTGTCCAAATGAAGAAAATATTCCTGTTACAACTATAAAAGAGGCTGCTGCACTCAAGGGGTTGACCAAACTCTAGCCAGCAATTTTCATAATTTCAGCGGTTCCTCTTCCTTTCTGACTTTGACAGCTAAGAAATACTTATGAAATGGTTTGGATCCATCCCTAAAATCGATTGTATTGATACAATTGATGAGTGATTGTTAATATATGGTATAGCAGTATCTATGTTTTTAGTAGTAAGTCATCTTCTCTGCTGAATCCTTGAAGTGAGATATGAAACAAAAGCTCTGAGAATTTGTGATAATTTTAAAATTGACATGGAATTTTTACCAGAGTAGGGGCATGCTCTGAACGGTATTAATATTTGAAGCTGGAGATGGTTTGCTTAATTTTCCCTCTTTCAGAACTGTTATGTTGCCGAAGCAACATGGTTGTCATGTTTCACCCCAGAGGTGGCTGTGTCTCAGTGGTGACCAAGTGATCTCACCTTTTTGTGTGAATGTAAACAGTTTTGAGATTATCTGAATCTGAGGTACACTATAAATGTAAAGTTTTTATTTCCTTCACTTATATTGATTTTATTATATATCAACAAGTGTAAGGTGGTTATATTTTTCAAATAGAGTAGAAGTCTGAATTTCTGAAGGTTTCAGAGATGTAAACCTTTCAGAAAAATTATAATTTCAGATATATGCCTTAGGTAAACAACTGTTGGAGAGCATGACCTAGGTACACTTCACAAAGAGTTTGGTTTAATCAGAGTTCAGTTAAGCTGCTAGGCTGGGAAATATTTGTATTTTTGGTGGCTTATTTTAGGGTAATTAAAACAGCTTACATATATTTTGAGTAATAAATTAATTGGTGGGCAGTAAGAATAGTTAAGTATGTACCTATATAGATGTATAGACAGACAAGCACACATGTATTTTGTATACATATGTATATATGTGTTCCCTCATTCCTATACTTCACAAACTCTGTTTTCACTTACTCGGGCTCTTTCTTCCTGCCCTTTCTGCCACCTACGCATTCCCCCTTCATAAATGCAGCTCACTCTTTCTCTCCCCCAGGTTCTTTCTCACCACCTTCAATCTCCTTGTTTTCCAGGGGCTCCCTTTCACCCCTCACCAAGCCCAGTTTATCTCACCTCATTTGCCCTCTCTCCTGATTCTATCCATCCCTTTTTTCTCCCCTTCTGTGCTTTCCCCAACACTCTTCGCAGGCTCTCTCTACCTGGTCTTTTCCCTACCTGCCCCCTGACATGTTGTTTCACTTCCTTTTCTTCCTGGGGCTCATATTGTGGAGGAGGAGAGCCTTACAGAATAGATGAAGGATGTACATGAGCAAATATGCTTCCTCCTCCTCCTGCAGGAGCTAGGTGAGTGAGAGAGAGAATGGATCTGGTCATGAGGGTACTAAAGGCAGATAAGCAGAAGCAAAAGTATATGTATTATGGAAAAAAGAGAAGCATTTTCATTGTTTCCGCCCTAACCACTAGGTCAGCAGGATTGTGGGGGCATCACCAGGATGAAGGAAAGTTGGCAGGGTTAGTAGATATGTAATATTAGTAGTTAGTGTACTTTTCTTAGAAAAATAACTTTAGATTGTTTGTTTTTTAAAGATCAATAATGATTTAGCCTAGTTCTGTTTGAAACCTACTGTGACCCTTCCTCATGTGTATTTAACACCGTTTCTAATGTGACAGCCACAGCAGCTGTATGTATCCCACAGTAGATTTTGTAGTGCTGTGAAATAGATCCTACTGTAACACCTGCCAAGTCCCCTGATTCCAGAGCTAATACACTTCAGAGTGGAATACAGTGCTATCAGTTATTGAGAAGTGTAAGCTCACTTTCATATTTAAACTGAATTAAGCAACAATATATTTAGTACTTGACAGACAAACATTGTAACAGACAATTGGGCATTTTCATATCATATCTCTATTAATAACCTTATCAACTGATGTTCTTCAGTATTAGTTATGATAACTTCCAGTCGATATGGCAAAGGGGAATTTTATGCATTAATCAAGGAGTGCTGTGACTTAGTGTGCTTTAGGTTACTAGTGCATAGATTTCCAGTTACTTGTTTTAGGGTTTTCAGCTACTGAATGAATCCTGTGAAAAGGGAATGTTTCTGTTTTGCCACCTCCATTATGTTATCTTTTCCAGTGCAATTACAAGCTAATTCAAAGCTCTTTGTGTTAGGCTAATAGCTTCTGATTCACTGCTGTCACCTAGTACCTCTTCATGCACTTTTAATACTGTCTTCCAGTGTCTGTGGCACTTACCTATGGAGAATGTTTTTCTCTGAGTAGAGGGTCTGATCATAGCTAATCATTAATGGAACTTCAAAAAGACCCCATCTCTTAAAGTTACATATGGCTAAGATCACAATTATCAAAAGTTGGTTGTTTTTTTTTCGCTTTCTTATCCACACAATAAATGTAGTTGTCAGCAGGATAAGTTCACGCATCGGAAAAGGTCACAATTTCATTTAGTGACAACTTCCAACAGCGTGAACTTACAAGGTTCAATTTATTAAAGAGTCAGAAAGGATAAGATCACTGCATGGCTAGCCTGATTTATCAGGTTTTAGCTGGAGTACTTGAATAGAGAACATCGTATTTCAAGTTTATGTACAAAACTGTAGTTTAGTGTGTGTTGTGTCTCAGAGACTTGAGAGTTGAGGATGGAGAATTTAGAAGCGGCATCCCAATAAGGCACTTTTAGTCCATCAGGCAAGTGCATGATCGTTTTATATGCTGAGCTCTACCTTGTTCTGAGAGGAATTGCAACAGCATAAATGGGACACCATGTCTTTTATGTAAATTCATTGTGTTCTTCTTCGAATGCTTGATCATGTTGATTCCAATTAGATGTGCACGTGCCACGAGCACAGTCATTGGAAGGTTTTTCCCCTAGCAGCACCCATTGGGTCGGCTGTGGGGCCCCCTGGAGCGGTGCCCTAATGGTGGTGAATATAAGTCCCTGCCAACCCTCTGCCTCTTCAGTTCCTTCTTACCACCAGTGACAGTCATTGGAACTGCAGTCACTTGCCTACGCAAGTGCTTCCCCTTGTTTTCATAGTTTCAATGACAGACATAAATCAAAGCTTCAAGCGGTACCTCGCCTCCACAGCAAGGGGTTGCTTGAAACTCCTCAGCCACATGGCAGCATGTACGTACATGGAACAACACGTGAAGCTCAGGCTCAGGCATCTCCAAGTTTGGCTGGCGTCAGCCTATTGGCCAGGGCGTGATAGTCTGGACAAGGTGGTCACCCTCCCATGGCAGTTCTCGAGTCTCTTCATTGGTGGCTCAACCCACAGGAGCTGTGTGAGGGAGTTCCCTTTGACAAGCCCCAGCCCTCTCTGTCCCTGGTGACAGATGCGTCAACGTTGAGATGGGGTGCTCACCAGAGGAAACTCCAGACCTAAGGTCTCTGGTCACAAGATGAGCTCTCACTCCATGTCATCATCAAGAAGCTGAGAGTGGTCCAACTGGCATGCCAAACCTTCCAGGCCCATTTGCAAGAGAAGTGCGTAGGGATCATGATGACAACACAACTTTGATGTTTTATATAAACAAGCAGGGAGGGCACATTCCTCTCCCCTATGTGGGGAAGCGCTCATGCTTCTTCTTCTTCATAGCCCACTCTATTCACCTGACCTCCTAGGTTCTCAGAATGAGCTGGCAGACTATCTCAGCAGATCCTTCCACAATCACGAGTGGTCTATCCGCCCAGACATAGTGCACTACATTTTCCACAGGTGGGGAGTTCTCCAAATCGACCTGTTCACCACGAAGAGCAACAGAAAATGCCCTTGGTTCTGTTCCTTCTGGAATGACAGTCTGGGTTCTCTCATGGATGCGTTCTTCCTCCCATGGATGGACCATCTATTGTATACATTCTCACCATTTCCACTCGTCCACAAGGTTCTGCTCAAGATCCACAGGGATAAGGTGGCCTCGCCAACACTGGTATACCACACTCCTGGAACTGTCGATGGATGCTCTAATCTTGTTGCCCTTGCTTCTGGACTTGGTTACCCAAGACCACAGACACCTTCATCATCCCAGTCTCGAGTCTCTCCACTTCACCGCTTGTAAGCTTCATGGCTAAACCCAGTGGAGCTCCTGTGCTCCGAGCCCATTAGGGAGGTCCTATTTGGTGTTCTCAGGTTCGCACTTCCCCGACACAGGTGCCCATACCGCTCATCTTAGACTACTTAGTACACCTAAAACAGCAGGGCCTCTCAAAGTCCACCTGGCAGGCATATCAACCTTCCACCTGGGAGCAGCTGGATGTTCAGTCTTTGCCATCCTAATGGTCAGTTGTTTCCTGAAAGGTCTAGACAGGCAGGTTAGGCCACCAATCCCAGTGTGGGATCTCAACCTGGTAGTGTTCAGACTGTTGGGGCCCCTCTTTGAACCCCTGATGACTTGTTCATTGCTCTACCTATCATGGAAGGTGGCCTTCCTAGTCACCATTATGTCAGCAAGGAGAGCATCGGAGCTTAAAGCCCTAACTTCCAATCCTCCTTATACCATTTTTTATAAGGATATATAAGGCCTCATCCAGCCTTTCCCCAAAAAGTTGTATCCCACTTCCACACCAGTCAGGAAATTTTCCTATCTGTCTTTTATCCTAAGCCTCACGTGGCTAGCCGAGAACAAAGGCTACACTCCTTGGATGTTTGAAGAGCGATGACTTTTTACATTGAATGCACAAAGCCATTCTGTAAGTCGAACCAGTTGTTCATGGTAGTTGTGGATAGAATGAAGGGCCTCCCGCTCTCATCACACAGAATTTCATCATGGATCACATACTACGGGCATACTATGATCTGGCAAAGGTTCCAGCCCCTGCACTAAGGGCACATTCCACAAGAGAGCTGACCTCCTTGGCAGCATTCCTCACCCAAATCCTGATCCAGGAGATCTGCAGGGTGGCGATGTGGTCCTCAGTTCACGCTTTCACCTCTCATTATGCTATCAGCCATCACACCAGAGACAATGCTGCATTCGGCAGAGCGGTGCTCCAGTCAATGATTCCATGAACTCTGACCCCACCTCCTAGTTAGGGTTTGGAAGTCACCTAACTGGAATCAACGTGAGCAAGCACTCAAAGAATTAAAAACAGTAACTCACATTCTTGTAACTGTTGTTCTTAGAGATATATTGCTCATATCCATTCCAAGACCCACTCACCTTCCCCTCTGTCAGAGTAGCTGGCAAGAAGGAAATGAAGAGGCAGTGGGTCGACAAGGACCTATATTTACCGCCATGTGAGCGCCACACCAGGGGGCTCCACAGCTAAACCGGCAGGTGCTGCTAGGGGAAAAAGCCTTCCAATGACTGTGCACATGTTACGCACACACCTAATTGGAATGGACATGAGCAACACATATTGAAAAACAGCAGTTATGAGAAGGTGAGGAACCATTTTTTTTTACAGTATTCAAAGGTGTGCACAGTAGCTTAGCTTCATTTTTGTAGTGGAGAGAATCACCAGTTAAATATCCCTCTCAAACTATTACTGGATGTAACCATGCAGGCAGCTATCCAATGGTTACATTGTAGACCAGTGAGAGGTACTGTATGCCATACTTCAGGCACCTTGGCTGGCTTTGTCAGAGGTTGAGGATTTCAACAATCTTTGAGAGCTTTTTGAACTCAGTGTGACTTCAGGGCTATCCATATTTGATTCCACAATATACAGTCTTTCTCAGACACAAAGAAATATACCCATATAGGACAAGATACTTAGCCGGTGGAAGCTGGCAGAGCTCCAGTGGAGTTAGTGAACCACCATCCATTTACATCAGAGGAAGATCTGGCCCATACTCTTTTGCTAAGTGGCCTCCTGTTATAAGGCTATTCCTATAAAGGTTATTGCCATTAGGTTGCCAAGTACTTTCCTGCAATGTTTTCAATATTTTAAACATATAGATGCAGGCAAAATTATTTATGAGTAGAGTAACTGTGCCAAACAGGTGCTGCCTATTATTCATCTTCAGCTGTGTGCACCCTTGTTTTCTTACTCTAGAATGTGGGCAGATGGAATGAAAGCCAGTTGTTACTGTGTCCAGAAAATACCATTTACTGTACTATGTGTACTGTACTTGGATTCCTCTGATATTTGAAACCACGGTCAAATCCTGTAGAGGGCCAATAACTGCTACTGGGTATCACTGTTATACAAAACACTATATGTTTTCTGAAGTTATAAAAAAGTGGGTTATGATTTACTGAAAAGCATATAACATTTTCCCCTTAATTAATAGGGATTTAGGGACATCCCTTACAACATCTACAAATAGGAAAGAATTTCCTACAATGGAGTCCATTAATTCCGGCCCAAGATCCACCAAGGTGGCCTGATATCTTAAAAGCCATGATATGTTTTGTAGCTGTACTAGTGAGTCATGACTTGGGGCTTCTTTTGCAGTGCAGCTATCATAAGTCTTTGAGTAATCACAGGCTTTAAAAGTATGCTATATCAACAAGATAAGAGAAACAGCCCACAGCACTAACAACATTATCTTTTACCAAAATTGATTAGCACATACAATGTGTCTCAAATATTTTGTATAAACTTACTCAGCAAGCTGGAAATAAGGATGTTCTTGAAGAACAAGCTGCAAAAAGTAAGTTGCTGTACAGCAAAGAAGAGTGAAGTAAATATCACTAAAACTGAAATGTCCATTAATTCCAATTTGTACCTAATTTACAAACCTTAAAGGTGGGAAATCTATTTCCCTGAACTTATGCTCTCTACTGTACTTCTCAATAGGACAATTAGCAGGTCTGGGGATGCATTGCTGAATGAATACAGAAAAATATAACTATCAGTCTGATGTTAAAATTTGGCATACTAGTCATGATGCATTCAGATACTATATTCTTGACCTCTGTGTATGAATTGTGCTTGTTATCACTTGTTATTAAGTGTCAAAATATACATTAGTTCCATCTCAAAGTTGTCCAGTAAAGATTATGAATAGTCAGAAATTGTAAACAGCACATTGTGCATAGAATATTCCACTTCCTTTGGGCTGGAGTACAGAATCAGAGAGCTGTTCTCCTTTTCCCCTTGGTGGCTGGGTGGGGAAGGGAGTGTTACTTTGCCAGGGACTTCCCTAAGGAAAGGCAGTGCCTGTCAAGCTCTTATACCATTGTGCCCAGGATTCCTACTACTGCCTGGTAATCACACAATAGAATAACCAGAGTGTCTCTTCTCTTCTCTGCAATGTGTTAGGTGGTCAGCTGGGGAGATTCTGAGTAGCCGCAGTCAGGGAAAGGATAGCAGCTTCTCAGAGCACCATGCCCCCTACCTCCATTTTGCATTGTCATGACTGACCCAAACTCTTCGGTTAGAGTGAGGTTTAGGTGGCTCCATTTCAATTCATATTCAAATGCAGATTTTCTTCTTAACATAGTCTCCTCTGAGATCCACAAAGTGGCCGCTGGGCCATAACTCTGAAGTCACTTGCTTAGATCTAAGGGAAATATGCCACAGACAAGCAAGACAGGGACTACAGGAGAGCCATTGCTCTTTCATCTCACAAGTCTGATCCCTTCCTTGCCACAGTTTTGGTATCTTTCACTCTACACAGACATTCAAATGTATAGAAGATTGTAAAATGCAATAAAAGTGTCAGACACCGTGTAAATGTGAGCGGCCGGGGCTCGACCCTCTCCGGGGAGGAGGAGAGCCACGCTGGCCCATTCCACTCCAGTTGGTCCGGGAACCTAGCCCAGCGGTCCTTGCAGTGCTTGTCCATCCGGCGGGCAAGGGGGCTCAGGCCCTCCAGCAGGGCTGCTGTACCAGCCGCTAGGCGCCGGGCCCTACACCCAGGCGGACAGCAAACACAGCATCAGTAAGCTCAGGCCTGGGTCAGGACTGAGTAGAACTAGCAATAGATTAAGGTCCAGCCCTATGTCAGGGCGGGTAACAAATAAAGAGTCAGTAAGCTCATGCCTTTCGTCAGGGCTGAGCAACAGTAACAGTTTTAAAGGCCCAGCCCTAGGTCAGGGGTGGGCAGCAAACGCTGAGTCAGTAAGCTCAGGCCTGTGGTCAGGGCTGAGCAACAGTAACAGTTTTAAAGGCTCAGCCCTAGGTCAGGGGTGGGCAGCAAACGCTGAGTCAGTAAGCTCAGGCCTTTGGTCAGGGCTGAGCAACAGTAACAGTTATCGGCCTCCTCACGCCAGGGAGAGGGGGAGTCTGCCACCCCAGAGTGGGGTGGCAGGGGGGACGCAGGTCCTCCCACTCCACTGCATCCCAGCCCGGGGTCCTAACAGCTGCTGTCACTCTGCTGGTCAGTCAGTGGGGGATCCTGACTGCAACACACTGACATAGGCTCCGGCAACTCCACAGCCAGACTGGGGTCAGCTGCCCCTGGGCTGCTTCTGTACTCCCCCTCGGGACCTACCTAGGTCCTAATGTTGGCCTCTGAAGGGTCCACGAGCATAGGCTCATCGCGACCGGGGCTGGGTGCTGGGCCCGGGAATTCCTCAGGATAGTCGGGCCAGAGTAGTGCCAGCGGCTCCTCCAGGTAGCAGCAGGCGCGGGGAAGCCCCTTCGGCTCCTCCGGGTAGCAGGGACGGGGTAGCGCCGGCAGCTTCTCTGGGGAGCAGGGGCGGGGTAGCGCCGGCAGCTCCTCTGGATAGCAGGGGCGGGGAAACTCCGGCAGCTCCTCCAGATAGCGAGTGCGGGGAGGCTCTGGCAGCTCCTCCAGATAGTGAGCGCGGGGAGGCTCCGGCAGCTCCTCCAAATAGTGAGCACGGGGAAGCTCAGGCAACTCCTCCCGGTAGCGAGCACGAGGGAGCCAGTCTGGGCGGCTCCTCTGGGTCGCTGGAGTTTCCCAGTCTCGAGCTCCCGGCAGTATGTCTGATCTCTCCGGCTGTTGGGGCCTGACTGAGCTCTGAGGGCCGGCTTTTATAGTTCCGAGTCGCCGCCTGACCCTTTGAGGAGCGGGCTCAGAGCTCCATAGCTCTGCCCACTCTGGCCTCCGGCAGGGCTTGACCCTCTCCGGGGAGGAGGGGAGCCATGCCGGGTCACTACACACCCTAAAACTCTGATTTCCCCCCCCCATCCTCAATGTTTAGGGGAGTTTTGAGGAGGATTTCTAATAGTAATATTTATTATCTTTCTCCTACAAACTTTAGTGCCAACATCTGGCCCTTTCTGCTCAAGCAGAGGAAAATATGTAGTGATGTCTCAAATGGGATAAGGACACAGGTTCTTTTACAAAATCTTAATAGGTGCATATCAAACTTGCTCAGAGGTGATTTTGAAGTCAATACGTGTTAAATTTCATTTTTCTCTAAGTTAAGCAAAGATCCTGAGTGAGAAGAACTGTGCCAGGTATCAAACTTTATTTGTTTTTTGTTTCATCCTTGTTCAAAGAAAGTATGGTTACCATTTGTTTATAATGGGATAAAATGTAACACTCCCCCCACTCCACCCCCCTACCCTCCACCCCCACTGTTCTGTAACTTTAAAATGGCTGCTGAAACAAATGCTTCAGGTAAATCCAAGCATGGAAGATTTCAGCCCACAAGGTGTCTTGTTTTGAAAAGATATGAGTGTGGGAAATGAGGGGGATATAATGCACTGTGTGTCACAGCCTTTACTACACTAGTTGCTACTAGGCATCTATTATAATAACCCTAGAAGAACACATTTTAAAACAGCTTGGACATGATTCACTACTGAGTTACTCAGACTGGAGTGACATTGGTATAAAACTGCAATGTAATGATGAAATCCATGGTTTGCACCAAAACACACATTTAGGCATAACAGAGCAAAGGAGAATGGAAGAGGGAGAAAGCACATGGTAACCTGTTCAGTAGTCAACATGGAAGAAAAAAGCATCCATTATTTTGGAAAGTGATTGCTGGTTTTTATGCCTGTTTCCTTCCTAAACATCTTTTTAAGATACACAATTAATATTAGCAAAAAGAATGAGCAGTACTTGCTCATTCTTTTTGCTGATACAGACTAACACAGCTACCACTCGGAAACGTGTCACCATTAATATTAGGATTCTTACTTATTTAAATAAAAGAGAGCATGAATTTGTGCAGTTTAAAACTTTGCTAGGTGTTTGGGTATCACTGGATGATCTGCCCTAAATTTGTCGTTCTTAATCCATTAAAAGACAGGCCTGTTGTAAATCCACAGGTACAGATAAGGAGTCACTGTTTGACTGAATCTGAACCCTTTTCAGATGAAAAATGTCAGTGGCAGAAAGGGAGGCTGAATTATTTTTTAAAAGGGTTTTCAAAGATTCTCATGATTCCTTGGGTATCAGTTAAATGTGACATGTCCATAGACCTGGCTTTTTTTAATGTATAAAAAGCAAGCAAATGCTACTGGTTTCATCTTTATGTAGAAAATATTACAGTGTGTGTCTGTGCGTGTGTATGTTCAATATGTTGACCTGCAGTTCAGAAAAGCCCCCCATCTCTTATTATCTTACAGAGATTGTTTAAAAGTTATTTTCATTTATCTCAGTATTCCTATGGAAATTTAAATAAAATGTATGTTGGATATAATTGCTACATAATTAACCTTTCCAATTTATATAACACCTTTGCAAATGTCTGAGCTGTCATTATAAAGAATACTTATTCTCACATATATAAACTGGTGTAAACCAATATAGCTGACTGGATTTGTGCCAGTTTATATGAAGGATATAGACCATAATATTTAATGGAGTAGTTTTGCAATCTGCAATATTCACCACTGAAATACAGATGTCTTTGCCTGGAAACAGAGCCCATAACCAATTCTGCTCTTTGGAAAATGGTCAGGGTTTATTCCCATGAACAAGGAAAACCTTCTCCACAGTCTGGATGTATCCTAAATCCAGAGATTCACATGGGTGACTAGTTATGGGAGATGTGTTGAAAGCCATAGGATTGCTTGCCAGCAAGGAAGAGATTTTCATTCCCCTCATTCCCACTCCCACAAGGCCAATTTTGTAACCATCACCAGCCCTAAATCTGAGAGAGGCATCCAGTTTAGTAATTGAGTAGGCAGAATCTATGGTCTTTGTGAAAAATCACAGTTGTGATTCATATAATACTATTTGCAATTGATTGGAAGGATTATGTTGATGTGGAAGACAAGAATTACTGTCATAGCTGATAAATATATGAAGGGAAGAATATGACATACCATAGAGGGGAAGCATTTAGGGTGAAATTCAGGCCCCATTGAAGTCAATGTGAGTTTTGCCATTGACGTCAGTATGGAAATGATTTCATCCAGTAAAGTTAACTTCATAGAGGCCAGAGCTCAGATGAGCAACGGTAGGTTGAAAAATGTATTTGTCAAAAAATGGGAACAATTTTTTGGCAAAATTGTTTTAAGGAATGTTTTTTGTATCATATAAAAATGTAAAAGGGAAAATCATCAGAAAAAACCCTGCAATTTTTTAATATTTTTGATATTTTTTGTTTTGAAATTCTGAGAAAGTGCCCACTTTCTCCCCCCCCCCCCCGTTCTTTTTCTGCACCTTTTCCCCACTGGAGCAGTGAGAGGGGAAGTTAAACAGTGAAATGAAGTAATACTTTCATTTAGTTTTGAAAGTGTTATTTTCAGAAAGCTAGTAACTTCACATTTAGAAATAATAATTTCAGTTTTTTAATTCCTCTCTATAAGTGAGAGAAAGTGGCACAGAGTTGGATTGTGACTTTTTTCCAGTGGAAGAAAATAAAATAAAAAGTGACAGTTTTTGACCCCCACTGTTTTTTACTTTTTTTAGAGCAAACATATTGGCACTAGATCTACTAGCCTTAGCTATCTCAGGTCAAATCCTGAAACCCTAACACGGGCAAAACTTTAGTTGAGACAAATTATTTTTCTCTATATACCCGTATAAACCCAGAGGAGCCCCACCGAAGTCAGTGGGGTACTCCTGTATTTACACTGGTGTAAATGAGAAAAGAATGTGGCCCAATAGAAATTTTGCTTGAGCAAAGACTTCAGAATTTGGCTGTTTGTGACAGTGAAATACAGGAGGGATGTTAACGCCAGTGTTGTACTTCCTATTGTACTTTTTCTTTCTGCAGCCATTACCACCTCCTCAGCATATGATCAAAGCCTCTTGAGTAACTGTTATTCTCTCTCGTTCTCAAAGACTTACCAAATAAAAATGCCTTCAAAATATAATGAGTGTGAAAAGATGCAAGAAAGAAATGGGACTTTATAACCCAAATTTGAATATAATTATAAGGGAAAAGGTTTAGTTTTTTTCTCAGGATGACAAGATCAGTTGTTTTTCAGACAAGCATAATTAATTCTCATTATATGGGTCCTCAGAACATTGTTCGTGTAAAACAAACACAAAGACGGAGGTGGTTGTTGTCAAGGTACAAGTGAAAGTACAGTACTCTAAACGTTGCTTGTTTTCTTTGTTTGCAGGAGAGTTGGAGATGTTCCAGAAAGATGGGGAGCGCAAGATTCAGAGTCGGCAGCAGCTTCCGGTTGGAACAACATGGGGGCCTTTTGCTGGGAAGATGGGTCTGAATAATAACACCTTGGTATGTAGATGCCCAGTGAGTTGACTTTGCTATACTGTTTTTCATTCTTTAGTAGTTAGTCTTTATTGCTACTCAACCAAATCACTTAAAATCAAGCCATTGTAAGCTTTCATGATCAGTGCTCTTTGGATCTTTTCCAAGCAGTCCATCTATGGCAGCAGTCTAGAAACGGTTATGCAAGGCACAGATTAATGGTACTAAACTTGTTACTTTAGAATTACCTTGTCTGCTGAGCCAAACTGATGCTTTCGCTTTTAATAACATATCAGAGGGGTTTTTTTAACTGTTTCAGAGCACAGATTAATTATTGAACAATTCATATTAACAAAGTATATAGAAGATACACAATGACTATGTTAACCTGTATTAAAGTTAATTTAACCCCTACTAAACATAAGGATATTGAGCACTACAGAATCTGTCATCTACTTGCAGCCATTTTGTCAAGGTATTGAAGGATTCTGACATGGGTGCCTAGAATTATACGAGATATCGTCCAAATTAGCCCTGATTTCACTGAAGTCAGTGGTCTATATAAGTACTGCACTGCTGAGCCATGATTTAGTATGTTGAAGATAGTGTCGTTCTTATCTCTAAATTTTTTTTGTCTGTAATTAAGTTTCATCCTCAACATTAGTTTTTATGTAGTTTGGGTTTCTTTCCTTGGGTTATTTTAAAAGATCATATTTTGAAGAGGGAAATAAACAAAGTAAGATCTCAGTGGAGATGTATTAGACACTTAAAATCTGCATTTTCTTGAGAAGATAGAACAGAGGTAGGCAACCTATGGCACGCATGCCCAAGGCAGCACGTGAGCTGATTTTCAGTGGCACTTACACTGCACAGATCCTGGCCACTGGTCCAGGGGGCTCTGCATTTTAATTTAATTTTAAATGAAACTTCTTAAACATTTTAAAAAACCTTATTTACTTTATATACAACAATAGTTTAGTTATCTATTATAGACTTGTAGAAAGAGACCTTCTAAAAACATTAAAATGTATTATTGGCACGTGAATTCTTAAATTAGAGTAAATAAATGAAGACTCGGCACACCACTTCTGAAAGGTTGCAGAGCCCTGGGATAGAGCTTCAGAGCAGTTACTGTTTAGGAGATCAGTGGTTTCATGCACACACTTTGACATAAAGAACTGGGAAACTTTTTCAGTACAGTATATCATATAAATATATTTCCATATTTAAAATACATTTGCTGCATAATTGTCCTGCAAGTATGCCTGTTAAAATTGTAATGAAGAAATATTATAGTTACTTTATATTTGCAATACCCATTTTTAAACTGTAATGTTTCTTAACCCTTTTTAATATAGGGTGTTTTTAAAAAAAATCTAAACATGCTAATCCATATTATGGACTAATAGCCTAGAAACAATAGGGCTAGGTTTTTCAAGTGCTCAGCATCCACAAATGGGACTACATTTTCATTATGGGAACCTATAAAGGGAGGAGATTTTCAGTACCCAACAGTTCCCATTGTCACTAATTGGGCTCTGGGTTCTTTTGAAAATCTGGTCCATACGTGTTTTCTCTTTCATTTCTGTCTGTCTAATCTCTGTGTAATAAAGCACTTACCACCACGATATCTTAGAGCTGATCCTTTCACCAAAATCTTGTGCACTATGCCTGAATCTTTACTTAGAATGTTCTCTTAAAATTTCCCACCATTATTACTTCCATTTCATCTCCGTCAGTGGTGGCAGGGATGGGCATGTGAGCACTAGTGTAAACAGTGTTCCTGGGAGGTACTGGCATTTTAATTAGTGTTTTCTGACCTGCTCAGAGCAAGCCTACATAACATAGTAACTGGCACTCTCTCCATTATTGCTTTATCTAGTGCTACCACCGATGATAGTATCAGTATATAAAGCTTAAGCAAACATTTGCAGGTTATAAATTAGAAACAGTGTAACATATAATAGAAATGATGACTGACCCATAACTGTAGGAGCTCTAAAAGGCATCTTTAGAATAAACTGGCAATGTGACAGTGATACTGCTACTGTTTTGTTATGTTTCTCTGGACGAAGTAGAGCGCAGCCACAGCCAATAGAGCAGGACTTCTACCCAGTTTTTGGTCTCACTGGTGTATTTGGGCTCCTCTGTTCTCTTCTACAGCTGGTAAGAACAGTTTTGACAAAACAAAATTTTGCTGAAATAAGCTGTTTTGTCAGCACTGAAACATCTTGCAGGAAAGTATCGGTTTTACTAGTCTCTTGCACTGCCTGATTTAGAGTGATCCTGGACAGAGCCGGCACTAGGCAAAAGCAGACTAAGCAATTTCTTTGGGCCCTCATTCACTTTTTATTATAAGAACTTGCCTGTTTTAGTATTGGGGGAGGGGGAAATAATCCTGCTTAGGGCCCCCAATGGCCTAGTACCAGCACTGATCTGGGATGAAAAACTCAGTTCTGAATCATGCAGAGTGGTCTTGAATGTGGGTTTTCCGCATACCAGGTGAGTGCCCTAACCTCCAGGCTAGAGGGGGACACACATACCTCCTCTCTTCCTGAATCATAAAGCTTGGAGTCTGATTTCATGGAAACATTCAAAAAAATTTGGTTTTATTCCACATTGGAATGAAATCAGATTTTGAAACCCCCAAAATTGCTGTGAAATGGAATTAGAGTGCTCTGGTCATATCTGTTCTTTTTCTAAGAGCTTTTCCCAAATAATGGTGATCTTTCCTCATCAGTGAGGCCTCTCCGTCTAAGCATTAGCTTGTTACTTTAGAATGTTGTAGGAAAGCATGAACATTTTGATAAATCTTTAATATATTGTTTAGGCCTGACAATCCTGATGCCAGCTTGTAATCATTTTTATTTTATATTTTTATGAAGCTTTTCTGTTTTATTCTTAAACTTTGTCTATTTGACATATTTGATTCATATTCTCTCTAAAACATATGCTCTCTTTTGTTCTTAAAGGGAGCTGTATTTGTTTGTTATTTATATATATTTTTAAAAGCTCATCTAGGGAAAGCCACACCTCCTAAGACTCAATCATAGTTTCACTTGAGTGCTTGACAGCAGGTTTCACACATTTCTGAGTGAGCACTGCAAACATTTTGGTGTGATAAACCTTGTAAATGGATCAAGTAATCTTTGAAAGACTTTAAAAGTAAATCTCTGGTAAAGGAACAAAAGGAAAATTCTGTGAACTCTTGGCTACCATTTCACAGTATTTGCAGTTAGATTTTCATGCTTGATCCAACACATCTGCTTGTGGCTGACTCTTGAAAGGTATGGGTGGGCATGAGTCCTTGTAATTAATTATCTGTCCTTAATAATTCTTGGAGTGGTAGCAGTGTGATGCTATCTCCCACAGAGGATTCATTTACCTTATTACAAAAGATACAACCTACTTACTCTCCTTTTAGTCAGCCTTGAATAAAATCTGAAGATGAAATAATACTCTTTTAAACTGGTTCATATTCCAGTACTCTGATGCCGAGTTTAAACTCACAGTTGTTGGTTCAAGAGATTCAGCACTGTAATTAATTCAACAGAGTAATTAATTGAGTCACTGTGCCAGATGTCAAATACTTTCCAGATCTTTCAAGTTCTATATTGAAGTACATTAACAATATACATCTCAGAATAGTGAAAGGTTGGGCATCTTGAATGACTGATCGAAGTGGCATTTACTACTACAGTAATAGCAATAGCTGTCATTGACTTCCAGTTAGCAGTGCTTAGACATTGCTAAGGGACTTAGTGGAATCCACTAATTGACTATCTTGTGCACTGTCCACACCAGGGCATGGACATCATAAAGTTATAGCTCTACTAGATGAACTAAGGAAAATCTGATGTTTAACCAAGGAAGAGAAGTGTTTAATTTTTATCAGCTAGGAGTCAGTCAAGAGTCTCATTCACATATCTCACAATATCAAAATACCTGTAAGAAGATTTTACGGTGTTGCATTATCACAATAAATAAAGAAGACTCACTTTTTACTTACTTCTGTTAGGCAATATTCTTTAGCCTTCGGATGTATGTGTGCAGTTGGTATCTGCAGGCAGAATTGGACACACTGGTTTTAGCCTCCCCCCCCTCCCCCCCCGCCTTTCACTTCCAATTGAAGGACAGCAGATCTCAAAGTTCCAACAAAAGTGAACAGTGGTTGCTAGAAGTGCAGCTGTAGTAGGTGCGAACAGCTAGAAAACTAAAAGGCGATGTCTTTCTGCTGGCGTGCAGGAAATAAGTTATCATCAAATCATTTCTGTCTTTTACGCTTTTTAACAAAAATAAAACAAACAATGAGCTCTGCTATAGAATCAAGGTGGTGTGATTCTAATCACCAGTCTTGCCTGGAGGCTCTTAAATATGTGCATTGACATATAGCTCCTAAGACTCAGTAGTGCTAAATATACAGGTGGATTTTTCAAGATATGTAGTGATACCTGCCCACCTCTTGACACTGCAACCTGGGCCGTAGTATATATCAAATATAACTTGAAAAGAAAGATGAGATAACATTTGCTAATGTGGAAATACCCTGTGTTCAGATCCTGCAGCCATGAAAGTAGTTCCTGTTCACACAAGTAGTCCTATGATCAGGCACTAAGAATTTGTTTAAGAAAAGGTTGTTTTTTCCCCTCCTATACCGAAATAATTTTCTTGTAAACTCAGCCATATTAATCCCTGTGGTGGTCTTTGAAAACTTTGAGGGAATAAGAAGAAAAGAACATTGCAAAAAATTCCCAGTTACAGGTGATATTTCTAGAGGAGAAGTGGCAAAAAATGTATAGCACATGATTAAAGTCAAAGAGTGGTTCATGCCATTACTTCATTAATCAAGTGGAGGCATTCTGAAAAATGTTTTTCTTTGGCTGCAGCCATCTATTTTTTGGTGTTAATCTGTGCCCTGTGGCAGGGTTTTGTGAAGCAAAACAATGAGCAGTTGTATCATACCCCCCCATTGTTGTCGCCCCTGTCAGAAGGAGGAGAGGATGATGCAGGTCTGTATCAGCCTGATAAGGAAAAGAGGATTCAAAATGGCTGTGGAGAGGATCCGTGGGAGTAAAGTGTGCAATTTTCGACCAGAGTAGTGATGGAATACAGAAGAGATCCTTTAATGGGATCCTGAAGGTTCACTGCCAAAGCTGTACTTCTTCTAGAAGATTTCTTAATAAAATAGTTTGATTAGGAATTGCTGTGACTGTCCGAGAAGCCAAGGTTCAAAATGCAGTTAAGTTATTCACTCACTAATCTGTGGCTGGTCACTTCCGGTTAAAATTCTCCTATCTATAGTACCCAGCCACTTTTAATCTTTAGAGTTACAATATTAAAGTTTATTTGCCACATTGACGGGAGGCTAAGACCACTGAAAAAGCTACATAGGCTCTCTATGACTTTTTGTTTAAAATGTAATGTGTTTATCAATTTAACTTGAATGCTATGGGCTAGATTTTGCCCTCAGATACATACTTTTAAGGATTTTGCCCTCCTGTTAACATGCAGTCACTTTTATATATTACTACATAGAAAACTGCTATAGTTAATAACAGCCCTGATTCTGATCTTGATTAGACCAGTTTTGCACCATTGTAACTCAGTTCTCATCTATGGATTTATTCATGACTTACCCCAGTGTTTGAGATCAGAATAGGTCCATTATGTTTGCGAGTGTCATTTCAAAACATTTCACCATTCCCCCAACTACTAGAACACTCAAACCAAGCAGCTTTCCTGCACAAAATCTTATAGTACAATGAAGAGTAATCACTTTAGACTTCCACACCATGCAAGTGTAAAGGAGTTATTTTACATGAACAGTTACAAAAACACCAAATGTGTTCATCCAGTGTGAAAATTCACAGTGCACAATAGCCTTTATTAATTTCTTACCCTTCATAATGAGGTCTGTTGAGATTTAATGTGAAACTTGTGTCAAGGGAGTATGGGTACACTGCCTCAGGACCATTTCAAAGATTTTGGTTATTTCCTTTGTAGTTTGGACATTTACGTCTTTCAGAAAAATTTCTTCGTATGTTTTCATTTCTGTATTATTTAAAGTACAGATTTAATTTAAACATGACACTGATATTGTAAGAGTACTCAGTAAAGGCTGGAATAAATACTCACCCAAGCAAACAAAAGTATAAAGATAGTTTTGAACTTAAGGACCTTATCACCTACTACTGTGTGATGCAGACTACCAAAGGGAGATGTGGCAACTTCCACAACAAATAGTGTTAGTGTTTCTGCTATGTGTATGTTCTGCATGAAAAATTAGAGCTAATGCAACCTTAATGTTGAGACAACAAGCCCTCGACTGGCACTTACTGTATGTAAAGATTAATTTTTAAAAAAATCCATATTTTAAGGCAAATGTACAGTAGAATAGAGTTAAGATTGAGATTCCATTTTTTATTCTCCATTTCCTTGTATCTGAGTGCTTGTTTTCTCAACCTTAACATTGTGTTGTTAGTAGCTTTTTGCATGGAACTTCCTTGTCTATTTTTTCACCTTCTTTCTTTTGACTGAGGCCTCCTGATGTCCCAGGAAATGTACCCTTTGATCATTATTTGACACCTGTGTATTAAAAGACTGTGTTTACAAATGTTAAAAAAAAATCCATTTGGGGTTTAAAACCTTTTTTTAAAAATCACTACTTAATTATTTGATACTAAAAACATCTTCACTGGGCCAAATTTATACTAATAATATGTTAATTAAGCTGTAGTAATTACCAGTCATTCTCATTACACTAAATCAGTTCCCTGGGAAAAATCTCAATAAATCATCTGTTTCATTTCAGTATGTCTCATTTCAGTAGTGTATATTGTAACAATATTTTTCTATATTAGTAGATTTTAATCCCAGATGGAACCTTTATGATCATGTAGTCTGACCTCCTGTATAACACAATAATTTCGGCATCAACTGCATAACTTCAGTTTGCGCTCTAGAATATCTTTTAGAAAGATATCCAGTCTTGATTTAAAGACTTCAAGTGATAAAGAATCACATTTACGTATCACTTTTCATGTGGCTAGTCATGTTATGTGCAAGTAAATACCTACAGATGCATGTATACAGTGTCCATATTTGAGGTGACTACTTAAATAGTAATACTGTTCTCTACTGAGCATATTTTAAATGTTTATAACTTGCTTATTTTCTAAAACTCCTTCTTTCAATGATTCACAAAATATACTGCTCATTATGGATTGTGTAAATGTAAAATATCAAGTTTAAAGACAGCAGTTTTTGAGATCTACTTTTTCCTTTCCCATCAAAAAAACTAAACATAAGGGGAAAAAAAAATTACAGTGAGAAAATTCAATTGCTAAAGATTTTCTCACAACTCAAAATGACTGAAATAATTTTGCCCATACTTTTTGAATAGTTTCATCTTTACACAGTGACTGTGCATGGAAAATTCCAGCCATATAGGTGAATGTTTCAGAAAGTTTTAAGTATGTGAAAACAGTGTCTAGGCACTTAATTGCAACCTGGTCTGGACCTGTGGTGACTGGTACCTTCTATAATTAATATTTTTCTGTCTGTTATAACTGACCATAAGATTATCCAAAACACAGTCACACACATGCTATTTCTGCCTTATCTTGTTAAACCATGACTTTGGTGCTCATGGATGGTACTAAATTGAAAACCTTGGAAACTGAAGCTGTCCCTTTATGCATAAAAGAGGTAAATATCAGGGAGCACTGTAGATTTCTCCACTTCTGCATGCTCTAGGTCTGATCTAGAAAAATCACATCTAAGGTTGTGCCTACATGACAAAATCCCCCACCTCATGTTTATTGCCAGTGGAGGTGCACTGATGGCTGTGCTGTTGTACACACAGCTCCAGTAGCCTCTGGTAATTATCCACCATGTTGTCTTTACCTGTACCAGCAGATCTACATAATACTGTGTTAGAATAAAGCCTAGAGTAGATAGGGCCTTAGGGTGAAAAGAAGATTCAGTCTCCGTTACCACTGATACTTGACCTCATTACTGAGAATGAAAAGGTGTCAGTTTTGATGATGGCACTTATCATTGCATGAGTGATGTAATTTGAAAGGTTTAGTTTCATTCATTTCAATAGGAATTTGGCAGTCATGCAGTTGAAAGAGGTAAATTATGGCCCCAGTGAAGTCAATGACAAAACTTTCATTGACTTAAATGGGGCTAGGAATTCACCCATGCTTTCAATTCCAAATATCTAGTTTTCTGAGTACCAGTTAAGTGAGATAACCTGCAGTGTTTTAAGAATGATGGAAACAAATGTCTTAGGTATTTCAGGATTCTGCCTTTATATAGCTTGACATTTGTACTAAGTAAGATATATGCTAAATTTTAGACAAATATGCTTTAATATTGAACTATCCCCATATCCCAACTCCTAAAATCAAAGTTTTTGTTGGAAATACAAACATTTTTGCTAATTTTTGCCTTCAGTCATATTCAAGCGACTCCATTGACTTCAAAGGGCAGGCAGCATGTAGCTAACAGCACAGTTTGTCCCCTTCAGCTGTAGTGGTGCTACTTGGTACCAATATCCTGTGCCTCATTTATCAAACATAGTGAACATGTCTATCAATCAAACCCTGTGAAGATGCCTTAGAATCCAGGTGAGTTGAAAAGAAAATCAACTTCAGCTATCATGTCTCTGCTGTACAAAACACAAGAGGCAAGGTAACCTGCTATCTTGGTTGCCCTCTTCCAGCAGAACCCTAGTCCATCTATTGCATCGCAAGTGCTGAGATGAGAGAGCTTCATAGCTGGTGCACCAGGTGATGATTGTTTTAGTCACTATGCTATTGCTTTGGTTCTTGTAAAACTCACTTTAACTAGGAACAAAGA
The DNA here is from genome assembly GCF_007399415.2 of Gopherus evgoodei. Classification (NCBI taxonomy): domain Eukaryota; kingdom Metazoa; phylum Chordata; order Testudines; family Testudinidae; genus Gopherus; species Gopherus evgoodei. The sequence goes on from NC_044323.1 coordinate 262,670,811, forward strand.
TTTCGTATGTGTTCTGGTGCCCATTCCTTGTGCTCTCATTCACTGTAAAATAAGTATATATCCCCGTCAGAGCTGATAATGTTTTGCATTGATACCATCTTAAATACCTTAATAATAATCAATAAACTCTTACTAGATTTTTTTTCTTAATATATGTTATTACATGTTCCACAGACCACAGGAATGTTAGTTATTTCAAAATATTTATTAGGTGATGTTATAACAACCTGGTACATATGAAATTTTTCAGAAATGTGTTAGAGTATTACACTGGTGTATTTTATATATAAACAGTATGATCTGTTCTATAATACAGCATAAGAAATAATGTAGCCTCACTTAAAAAAGTGAGGGGAATTAGCCAGATTACCTTCTAAATGCTAGAACAGTAACTCCTTGCTTAATGCTGTAGTAATTTTGTTCCTGAAAAATGCGACTTTAAGCAAAATGACATTAAGCGAATCCAATTTCCCCAAAAGAATTAATGTAAATGGGGAGGTTAGGTTCCAGGGACATTTTTTTCACCAGACAAAAGACTATATATATATATGTTTAAAACTTATACTGTGCATATAAACAATTTAATACTGTACACAGCAATGATGATTGTGAAGCTTGCGTAAGCGGGGGAATGGTCCCGCTATTGTGGGGAACTTTCCTGGCTTCTGCACTACCCCGGTGAAGTGGGCTGGCAAAAGGATCTGAGTCCTCGCTCCCACTTCCTTTACCCAGAGGCCTCCCTGCTCTTGAGGACTCCCCTTCCACTCTCCTGTCTCGCAGAGTCCTCATAACCCCAACAAGGCTGGGCCCAGGATTCCTGGGGGGCTCAACCCCCAACGCTGCTGTGGTCACGTAGGACAGGGGCTAGGATGTCCCCACTCCAGGGTACTCTCTTTGCACTGCACACCTCCCTGACTCACTGATCACATCATACAATTTAAAGCAAACACAAGTTATTTAATTAACAATTAATTTAAAAAAGAATAAGGAAAAATGGGAAAGGTTAAAGGAAAACACATCACCCTGCTATCTGGCAGAGAACATCACAAACTGTGTCTCTGGAATGTCAGGACAGTTCACAGTCTGTTCCTTGTAGGTCCCAGGCCTCCTCCTCAGGCCCTGGCTGTGCTGCAGGGACGCTGCGGGTTGGACACTTGCTCTGGCGCTGGCCACACACTCTCAGGCTCTGGGTGGCAGGACCCTTCTCCCCAGCGTCACCCCTGCCCTGTCAGGTTTATGATCCCCCTCCAAGTCTGGCCTGCAGGGCCTCTTGGCTGAGGTGTCTCCCTGTGCTGGGCCCACTGCCCAGGGTCCCCCTCGCTCTCCCCAGCTGCTCACTGCACCCAGCTCCGGACTGCTCCAGCCCCAGCTCCACACTGCCTCAGCACGGCTGCTGCTGCTGCTCTACCTTCAGCTCCCTGGGCTGCTTCTCTGGCCTCTCTGGCTCCAGTTGTTACAGCTCTGCTCCCAGGGCAAGTCTGCTCTGCAAGCTGCTTCTGTGACTCTCTCAGCTCTCACCTCTTCTTGTCTGAGGCTGGCTCTGGCTTCTTGTCTGGCCCCTCTGGCTCTGGTTGCTACAGCTCTCCTCCCAGGGCAGGTCTGCTCTCTCTGGGCTGTGCTCTGGCTTTGGGGCTGCAGCTCTGCTCCCAGCAGCTCAGCTTGGGCCCCCTGCTCTCTCCTTAGCTCGGCCCCACTCCATCAGCCTCAGACAATTCCAGCTCACATGGGAACGGGACCCCTCTGGCCTTGTGACTCCTTGCTTAACCTGCCTGCCCTGTCAATCAGGCTGACCTGGAGCATTGGCCTCTCCACATTGTTCCTGGAGACTGTCAGTCTCAGGCTCCTGATTTCCCATCGACCCCTCCCTTTTTAGTGCTGGGAGGTAGCAACCAACCCCCCCCTTACACTTGGTTGAGGTGGTGGAGTCAGAGGGTGGAAGAGGATGGGATATTTCCCACAGAATGTCATAGTGCTGAATGATGAACCAGCACTCGGCTGAGCCGTCAAGGGTTAACACATTGTTGTTAATATAGCTTCACACTCTACAAGGCAGCACAAATGGAGTTAGGGGAGATAGCATGGCAGACAGAGACAGAGACACACACCTTGTGCATGAGAGAGAGATGTGCATTGCCCCTTTAAGCACGCTGACCGCACTCTAAGTACATTGCCTTTTTAAGTTGACCAGCAAGTTGAGACAGCAACTGCTGCTAGCAAGCTCCCTCCGTCCTGAGCCCTGTCATATTGTGTCCCCACCCTGCTCTATGGAGATGGGGTAAGCGGGGGTAGGAGCAGAGGGAGGGGGACACCCTGACATTAGCACCCCTTTTCGCACCCCATCCCCTCACAGCAAGCAGGAGGCTCCCAGGAGCAGCTCCAAGGTAGAGGGCATGAGCAGCACATGGCTGTGGGGGGAGGGACAGCTGAACTGCTGGCAATTGATAGCCTGCTGGGCGGCTTTGGCACAGGGAACTTGGTGGGGGGAAACTGATAGGGGAGCTGCCGGTCCACCCTGGTTCCAACCCCCCACCAGCCGACTGCAATGGGCTGGTCTTTCTGCAAGCAGTAGACAAAGCAGGCTTTAAACAAGCATGTTCTCTAATTGATTAGCAATGTAACAACGAAACAACATTAACCAGGATGACTTTAAGTGAGGAGTTACTGTAGTTGTATTTAGAATCATCTTTATAGTATCACAGACATCATCATATATTTAATGTAGATCATTTTTATTCTAATAAAATGTGCTCTAATTTATAACATTCTTTGTAACAGTTTATTATTCTTCGAGTGCTTGTTCATGTCCATTCCAGTCAGGTGTGTGCATGTCAGGGGCGGCTCTAGGCATTTTGCCGCCCCAAGCACACGCTTGGCATGCTGGGGCCTGGAGCCGCACCTGGTGCATGTGTGTGTGCACAATAGCTGGAACATTTTTTCCCTAGCAACATCGTAGGATCTGCCTGGGAACCCCCTGGAGTCATGCCTTCATGTCGCTCAATATAGAGCCCAGCCAACATACCACCCCCTTCAGTTCCTTCTTAACACCAGTGACGGTTGGCTGGAAATTCCCTTAGCTCTTGCTTAGCAAGCACGTTCTCTACTAATTGTATAAAGTATTAGAGTTCCTAGCATAGAGTTGTTGAGGGTCCCCTCCCATCCCACCTCCCTGGAGCCGTGATATGCCGCTGTCCCTGGGTTTAAAAACTGTGTAGCCTGCGCGTGTTTACAGTGTTTAGAGGAGGGCCACCAAAAGGATCACTGTAAGATCTGCCGCAAGTTCCACCCTAGAACTCTTAAAGAAAGGCAACAGCAGCTTAAGGTGATCCTCATGGAGGCATCCCTACACCCCACTCCAACCCGAAGTCAGGAGACACAGCCCTTAACACTTCATCTTTAACACGGAGTGCCCCAGCACCGTCGTCAAGCTCGGCACTGAGAAAGGACTCATCCTGAGACACTTGGCACTGACATGGCACCTCACGAGGCCCAGCTGATAGCAGGCACCGATCTCACTCGCCGATGCCTCAGAAGAAAAAGAAGCCGGACAACCGCCTTCCTACGGCTAAACCCGGAGATGTGAGACCCCAGGCGGGCCACAGTTCTGGATCCCCTGCTGGGGCCGTGTTGACTCCTGCCCAACTGAGGCAGTTGAGTCCGGCCCCCCCTCGGTCACTGGTCCCTACTCAGCAGCTACAGCTCCCTTAGACGCCAGAGGTTTACCAAGCTGCTCGGGACCTCCTGCACTTTACTGTGCCATTCTCACCCCCAAGGAGGGAAGAACCTTCAGTGCTGATGGACCCGCCCCCCTGTGCAATCAAGCCGGCTATGATGTTGAGGTGCTTCCCCTCACCATGTCCCTTGGCGCCAGCTCACTTGGACAGAGAGCCTTCTCGAGCTCTCAACGCTCAAGGCACCGAGGCTTGACTCCTCTGTGGTCTTCAGTCTCAAAGACCTTGGAGTCAGAGTCCGACTCCTATCGCTCCAGGAGAAGCAGGAGCCACAGATCGAGGTCCAGGAGAGACAGGAGGGAACCCCAGGCCTGGCCTCCGCAGTGGCAGAACCCGCTTCAGTGGCCCTTATGGACCCCCATGGCTTTTCACCAAGGAAAAGGAGGAGTCCAAGGTCACTGCTCCGTGATGTCTTCTGTGGCTTCAGTCACCTTTATCCTGCCATCAGCTACACATCTGCCCTTGGTGCCTGCCTACACATCAATGCCTCTGACAGCGGCACCGTCATCGACTCTGGCACCGTGCTTGGCTCCGACCTCGGCACCACCCTTGGCAGTGTCCTCGCACCAGTCTCCCATGTCAGTACCATTGTCGATGGCACCGGCGCTGATGTTGGCCTTGGGCCCTCCTTGGTGCCTGCGAGCGGATTGGCAGCGGCTCCTTTGACAGTCTCTCCCATTGTACTAATGGTGGCACCATTGCTTGGTCCAGCATCTGCAGCTCTGGCACCGTTCGCTGCACCACTGGCACCAACATTGCCCCGAGAATCTGGGGCCCCCCTGGGGGTGGATGGCAGGGAGCATCCACTCATTATAAACACTTCTTCCTCTTTGTCACCAGACAAAGCATTGGCGGGAACACCCGTAGCTCCCGCCCTTGAGGACAACAGGGTGCTGCAGCAGTTGCTTTGCAGAGCCGCTCAGGGTCTGGGCATAAAGACCGAGGAGGTAGTCAAAGAGGCTGATCCCATAGTGGACATCCTTGCACCCTCAGGACCTTCCCATATTGCCCTTCCACTTACTAAAACAATTGTGGACACCACCAGAACCCTGTGGCAGATCCCAGCTTCCTTGCCACCCACTGCCAAGTGCAATGAGATGTGTTATTTCGTGCCTTCCAGAGGATTCGAACATTTATAGTCCCACACACCTCCTGACTCTCTTGTTGTGGACGCTGCTAACCAGCCTGAGAGACAGGGCTTCCAAGAGACCTCCCCAAGAAACAGGGAGACCAGGCATCTAGACCTTGTTGGGAGAAAGGTTTATTGTACAGGAGGTCTGCAGCTCCATATATCAAACCAACAGGCTATCATCAGCAGGTACTCGTATAACACCTGTGCAGCGATGGCCAAATTTATGGAGCTCCTCCCATCGGACTCCTGAACCGAGTTCTTGGCCCTGGTAGAGGAGTATCAGAGGGGTAGCCGTGTTAGTCTGGATCTGTAAAAGCAGCAAAGAGTCCTGTGGCACCTTATAGACTAACAGACTTTTTGGAGCATGAGCTTTCGTGGGTGAATACCCACTTCGTCAGATGCATGTAGTGGAAATTTCCAGGGGCAGGTATATATATGCAGGCAAGCTAGAGATAATGAGGTAGTTCAATCAGGGAGGATGAGGCCCTGTTCTAGCAGTTGAGGTGTGAAAACCAAGGGAGGAGAAACTGGTTCTGTAATTGGCAAGCCATTCACAGTCTTTGTTTAATCCTGAGCTGATGGTGTCAAATTTGCAGATGAACTGAAGCTCAGCAGTTTCTCTTTGAAGTCTGGACCTGAAGTTTTTTTGCTGCAGGATGGCCACCTTAAGGTCTGCTATAGTGTGGCCAGGGAGGTTGAAGTGATCTCCTACAGGTTTTTGTATATTGCCATTCCTAATATCTGATTTGTGTCCGTTTATCCTTTTCCGTAGCGACTGTCCAGTTTGGCCAATGTACATAGCAGAGGGGCATTGCTGGCATATGATGGCGTATATTACATTGGTGGACGTGCAGGTGAATGAACCGGTGATGGTGTGGCTGATCTGGTTAGGTCCTGTGATGGTGTTGCTGGTGTAGATATGTGGGCAGAGTTGGCCTCGAGGTTGTTGCATGGATTGGTTCCTGAGCTAGAGTTCCTATGGTGCGGTGTGCAGTTACTGGTGAGAATATGTTTCAGGTTGGCAAGTTGCCTGTGGGCGAGGACTGGCCTGCCACCCAAGGCCTGTGAAAGTGTGGGATCATTGTCCAGGATGGGTTGTAGGTCCCTGATGATGTGTTGGAGAGGTTTTAGCTGGGGACTGTATGTGATGGCCAGTGGAGTCCTGTTGGTTTCTTTCTTGGGTTTGTCTTGCAGTAGGAGGCTTTTGGGTACACATCTGGCTCTGTTGATCTGTTTCCTTATTTCCTCGTGCGAGTATTGTAGTTTTGAGAATGCTTGGTGGAGATTTTGTAGGTGTTGGTCTCTGTCTGAGGGGTTAGAGCAGATGCGGTTGTATCTCAGTACTTGGCTGTAGACAATGGATCGTGTGATGTGCCGGGATGGAAGCTAGAGGCATGAAGGTAGGCATAGCGGTTGGTAGGTTTTCGGTATAGGGTGATGGTAATGTGACCATCACTTATTTGCACCGTGGTGTCTAGGAAGTGGACCTCCCGTGTAGATTGGTCCAGGCTGAGGTTGATGGTGAGGTGGAAGCTGTTGAAATCGTGGTGGAATTTTTCCAGAGACTCCTTCCCATGGGTCCAGATGATGAAGATGTCATCAATGTAGCATAAGTAGAGAAGGGGCGTGAGTGGATGAGAGCTGAGGAAGCGTTGTTCCAGGTCGGCCATAAAAATATTGGCATATTGTGGGGCCATGCAGGTGCCCATAGCTGTGCCACTGATCTGGAGATATATATTGTCATCAAATTTGAAATAGTTGTATGTGAGGATAAAGGCACAGAGCTCAGCAGCCAGTTGTGCTGTAGCATCATCAGAGATACTGTTCCTAACAGCTTGTATTCCATCTGTGTGTGGGATGTTCGTGTAGAGAGCCTCTACATCCATGGTGGCTAGGATGGTGTTTTCTGGAAGGTCACCAATGCATTTTAGTTTCCTCAGGAAATCAGTGGTGTCACGGAGATAGCTGGGAGTGCTGGTGGCATAGGGTCTGAGTAGAGAGTCCACATATCCAGACAGTCCTTCAGTGAGAGTGCCAATGCCCGAGATGATGGGGCGTCCAGGATTTCTGGGTTTGTGGATCTTGGGTAGTAGATAGAATGACTCTGGTAGGGGCTCTAAGGGTATGTTGATTTCAAACATCAGACTTCAAAGAGAAACTGCTGAGCTTCAGTTCATCTGCAAATTTGACACCATCAGCTCAGGATTAAATGAATGGCTTGCCAATTACAGAACCAGTTTCTCCTCCCTTGGTTTTCACACCTGAACTGCTAGAACAGGGCCTCATCCTCCCTGATTGAACTACCTCATTATCTCTAGCTTGCCTGCATATATATACCTGCCACTGGAAATTTTCACTACATGCATCTGACGAAGTGGGTATCACCCATGAAAGCTCATGCTCCAAAACGTCTGTTAGTCTGTAAGGTGCCACAGGACTCTTTGCTGCTCTGGTAGAGGAGGGGAAGCTAGTCTCCCGGGCTTCCCTCCAGGCCGCATTGGATGCTGCAGATGCTGCCAACAGAGTCATGGCGACTGGGGTAGCCTGGCTCCAAGTCTCAGGCCTCTAGCAGACCATTCAGGACCTCCTATTTGAGAGTACGACTCTTTTTTCTGAAAAGACAGACAAGAGGCTACACAGCCTGAAAGACTCATGAGCCACCCTCAAGTCATTGGGTCTGCACGCTCCAGCCACACAGCGGAGACACTTCCGACCACAATCTCCTCCGAGATTCCATCGGCAGAACCGACAGGATGGTTCTTGGAGGAGGAACAGGAGTGGCAGGAGAAGGCAACACCCATCCTCAGGCTCTGGCCAGCCCAAGCCACCCTCTGGCCCTAAACCAGCCTTTTGAAGGTGTGGTCGAGGACAGTGCACCAGATCAGAGACTGAATCTACCACACCTTACCTTTTCCTCCTGACTATCCCCTTTCTACTGTGCATGGTCTCATATCACCTCAGACCGCTGGGTGCACCGCATGGTAGAAACAGGATACTCCATCCAATCCTGTGCCCTCTCACCCTTCCACCCCCCTTCCCCATTCCTCTTTAGGGACCCTTCTCACAAGCATCTAGTCATCCAGGAGGTGCAGTTACTCCTATCACTAGGGACAGTGGAGGAGGTTCCTCTGGAGCACAGGGGCGAGGGTTTCTATTCTCGATATTTCGTAAAACCAAAAGCCTCAGGTCTTCCTGCACCTGCGAGAGCTCAACAAGTTCATGAAGAAACTTGGGTTCCGCATGGTCTCCTCGGCCTGCATCATTCCCTCATCATTCCAGCAGATTGGTATGCTGCCCTCGTCTTGAAGGACATACTTCCACATTGCAATCACTCAGACCCACAGGAAATACCTCAGGTTTGTGGTCAATGATACCCACTGTCAATTTACTGTCCTCCCATTCGACCTGTCAGCAGCATCTCGAGTATTCACCAAGTGCATTCTTGTGGAGGCACCTGGTACAGGTGTTTCTGTACCTTGACGACTGGCTGATTAAAGGCCACTCCAGAACCCAAGTGGAAACTCAGGTCACATTTATCAGAGCCACCTTCGAGAGCCTGGGTCTACTCCTAAATGAAGCAAAATCGACTCTGTCTCCTGTCCAGAGGATGGAGTTCATAGAGGCAGTACTGGACTCAACCCAAGCTACAGTATACCTGCCACAGGCAAGGTGTCAGGCCCTCAATGACATAATCCGGGGTATCATGCAGTTCTCCACCACTACAGTGAGAAACTCCCTGAAACTTCTTGTGCACATGGCAGCCTGTACCTATGTGGTGCAGCATGCCAGACTCAGGCTTCGGCCGCTCAAGTTTTGACTAGCGTCAGTCTATATCCCAGCCTGGGACAGCTTGGACAGGATTGTAACCCTGCCTCACCCAGTCCTCAACTCGCTCTGGTGGTGGATCGATGCTCTGGAGGTGTGCTCAGGGGTCCCCTTTGCTGCCCCACAGCCATCTCTGTCATTGGTGACGGACACATCAGACTTGGGCTGAGGAGTTCATTTGGGAGATTGCAGAACTAAAGGCCTCTGGTTGCAAGCAGATCTGCGTCTCCACATCAATGTCAGAAAGCTGAGAGCAGCGCGCCTAGCATGTCAAACATTCTGTCCTTACCAAACCGGACAATGTGTATCAGTCATGACAGACAATATGACAGCAATGTTCTACATCAACAAACAGGGGGGTGCATGTTCCTCTCCCCTGTGCCAAGAAGCCTTCATGCAGTGCGACTTTTGTGTAGAACATTCAATTCACCTGCAGGTGTTGTACCTCCCCAGGGTTCAGAACAAGCTGGCGGACCACTTCAGCAGGTTGTTCCACAGCCACGAGTGGTCCCTTCGCCCGGACATCACAATTTCAATCTTCCAGAGGTGAGGGTTTCCCCCGATAGACCTCTTCACCACTCAACGCAACAGGAAGTGCCAGCAGTTCTGCTCCCTCCAGAATAACAGCCCAGGCTCCACCATGGATGCCTTCCTCCTCCATTGGGGAGGTTCTCTCCTATACGACTTTCCACCTCAAAATCCGCAGAGATCAAGCTTGGGTCATACTGATAACACCTGCCTGTTCCCCATAAGCATTGGTACACATCCATCCTAGAGATCGGTGGGATGCCCAATTACCTTGCCGCTCTCCCTGGACCTTCGCACACCATATCACAGGCATCTCCAACACCTCAACGTCCAGTCACTCCATCTTACAGCGAGGAAATTCCATGATTAAATCCATTGGAGCTTTCCTGTTCAGACCACGTTAGACAGGTCCTCCTTGGCAACAGGAAACCCTCTACAAGAGCCACATACATTGCCAAGTGGAAGAGATTTTCAGTCTGGTCGGTGCAGCACCATTCACCCCCAATGCTGGCTTCAGTGCTGCACATTCTAGACTACCTCCTCCATCTGAAGCAGAAGGAGCTTTCATTGTCTTCTATACAGGTTCACCTAGCCGCCATCTTGGTCTTTCACACAGGTGTGCAGGGCCACTCAGTATTTGCTAACCCCACGGTCAGCCGATTCCTAAAGGGGCTCAACAGGTTATACCCTCACGTCTGTCAACTGGTCCCTGCCTGAGACCTTAACTTGGTCCTTTCTAGGCTCATGGGGGCCCCCCTTTGAGCCTTTAGCAACATGCTCCCTGCTCTATCTCTCCTACAAGATTGTATTCCTGGTAGCAATAACCTCGACCAGGAGGGTGTCTGAGCTCAGGGCCTTGACATCAGACCCTCCCTACACCATGTTCTTCAAGGACAAGGTTCAGCTCAGGCCTCACCCTGCTCTCCACCCGAAGGTTGTCTCGCATTTTCACATCAACCAGCACATTTTCCTCCCGGTTTTCTACCTTAAACCTCATTCCAGCAGCAGGGAGCAGAGACTCCACCCTCTGGATGTCCGCAGGGTGCTGGCCTTTTACATCAAGAGAACAAAACCATTCAGAAAGTCGGTCCAGTTGTTTGTGGCAGTGGTGGACAAGGTCAGCCGGTTTCATCCCAATTCATCTCGTCATAGACAGTGTCTTGTATCCATGAGTGCTACAACCTGGCAGGTGTTCCCGCACCTCCCATCACTGTGCACTCTACCGGGGGCAGGCTTCATCTACAGTGTTCCTGGCTCCGGTTCCCACCCAGGAAATCAGCAGAGCTGTGACATGGTTCTCCATACATACTTTCACAGCACATTATGCGATTACCCAGTAGGCCAGAGGTGATGCAGCCTTCGGAAGAGCAGTACTCCAATCAGTGGATAACTCTGACCCCGGCTCCTGCATTTATCTTGGGAGTCACCTGATTGGAATGGACATGAACAAGCACTCAAAGAAGAAAAAATGGTTACTCCCTTTTTGTAACTGTTGTTTTTCGAGATGTGTTGTTCATGTCCATTCCAATACCCATCCCCTACCCCTCTGTCAGAGTAGCCGGCAAGAAGGAACAGAAGGGGTGGTGGGTCAGCAGGGTTCAATATTGAGCGCCAAAAAGGTGTGACTCCAGGGGGCACCCAGGCCGACCCGACGGATGCTGCTAGGAGACAAATTTTCTGGCCATCACGCATGTGCGCTCACACACTCCTGGTTGGCATAGACATGAACAACACATCTTGAAGAACAACAGTTACTAGAAGTGAGTAACTGTTTTTTATAGCATCACCTGTTTGGCATTTTATCATTTATATATGTATAGTATATTATAACATATCTGATTGAGTTTCCAGAAGTAAAACCCCTATATTTTTTGTAAATTCTAATTATTTCCTTATAAATGTATTCTTAATCAAAAGCATGACCCAGAATGCTCTTTGTCTCTGAACACACCTTTGCTTCTGAGACAGTTAGTCAACTGTGGGAAGGGTGACCAGATTCTTAGAGTGAAAAACTCTAACATCTGCCATGTATGAAGACATGGGAGAGGAGTTCAGTGGCATTAAGAGAGAGGATGTTCATGCAAGATGTGGGGGAGGGAGGGAGAAAGAGAAGGGAATCCATTCCTTGCTCTTCCCTCTCTGCTGCTAAGACATACTTCTCACTTTCCAAATCAGAAATGGAACATACTAGCATAAACAACAGGGAGCAATAAAGCAGAAAATAGTATTAACTCCTCTGCAAGCTATTTACTGTTTTTTTCTCCCAGTCAATTTCATTATTTTCTAACCTGTGTCTGAAAAGCCTGCTATTTTTTTTTAAGAAAATCTTTTCTACTTCCAAGTCCCACCTTATTTCTTAGTCATCTTCTTTTGTCTCTATATTCTTTCCTCCTGCTGGGTCATCTTTCCTTCCATTCTCTATGCATTAGTCTTCTCCTGTTCTTTTCCCTCACTTTTTCATTTTCATGCAAGTATCTGTTATTTGGAGAATCCCTCTTCCTAATTGCCTGGGAAACCTTGCCTTCCAAATGCTGGGTTGTGTTTTCTTTTCACACTGATGTTTATTAAAAACAGAATTAAGTGCAGAAAACAGTCAGAGTTTAATTGAGGTTTCCTTTAAAGGCATTTTTATTCAGTTCCACTTATAACTTTATTTCTGAGTCTTTTGTACCTCTTTTGAGAAATGTTGTCCTGATTTATAAGCATCTTTGTCCCTGGTTTCTGTGACAGAGAATTTAAGAGGTAAGAGCAGTGGGATTGCATTTTCAGGATGCCAGATGTGTGCTCTTTGATCTGCTGGTACAGCATGCCTCAGGGAATAAGTTCAATCTTGATTTCTTTAGTCAGTCATCCACTATCAGGTACCAATGTGCTGATTAGCAGGGCTGAATAAAGGAACACATCATGGGCTCATGTTGGATGCTGGAACATTTGTGAGTAGGCTGTTGGCATCACAGACAACTTCTGTGCTCATGCTGTAGTAATGTTTTCTGTTCTAATAAATCTCCTTAATGCATGAAGGAGCAATAACAAACACATGAATATAATAAATAACTCCACATGCATTGATGAATCTTGCCAATGCTTAGTATTTCTTCTTTCCCAGTTTAACCTATCGTTGCAGAGTGGAAAATGAAAACAGTTGCCATGTGTGGCATCTTAACCTCTATAACAATTTGCAAGACAACTCCATATAGCTGTGCCTTCTTAACATTCCTAGCTTTCCCTGATCCAAACTAATAATTAAGCATTTGTTGAAGTGTTAAACAGACTTTGTAGTCCCACCTAATACTATATCCCCATCTAGTGCAGTACTTGGATGTAAAATGGCCTTGTAGTTTGAGCTGAGCCTCAATAAGCATTTCCTTCAGTCATTCCAAAAATGCGTGACTGGAGTCTAAAGATCACCTAACTGTGCTTCTCCAGCATGAGTAACAGAAGTAAGGTATATCCTAAAGTGTCTCTTCAGCTATGAACTAACAACAGATTTTACATTGTCCTTCTCTCCTACTCTCTTTCATTAGTCATAGAGAACTTTTTATCCCTGATCTTTGCATGAGCCAGGACAAAGGACCAGGGACACTTGCATGGTCTGCTTCCACCTGGTAAAGTGTCCCCAAAGTGGTGAGGAAGAAGGCTGGGCCATTATCCTGCTCCTACTGCCATTCAGTCTAGACAGTTAAGCTGGTCTGGGCACAACAGGAATTCACTGCTTTATCATTTGATTCTCTTTGAATTCTTTCTGGGGCAGTCAGGATACACACCACCCTGAAGTCAGGGCAGTGTTCAAAGTACACACACTGTCCCAGAGTAAATATATATGTCAGGGAAGAGTTGATTATGCCTTTTTCATTGATTGTCACAGGATGTTAGTCTCTGTTTGTCTATTTCCCTATGTATTCCTGAAAGAGAAAATGTAAGAAAAAGCATACTCATTGATCACAGATTGTAAGTGGCAAATGATGTGCACCCAGGGGCTCAATCCTACATGGTGCAGAACACTTCCATGGGAGGCTGAGCATCTTCAATTCCGATGCGAGGCAGTGGGATTTAAAGCCACTTAACATTTCACAGGATTGAACTCTTGGAGTACACAATGTGTAGACATCTATATATAGATATATATCTGTTACTGTATTTGACCTTGGTGATGGAACCAGTTTGATAGAGTTAAGGTCAATGAGTATAATATTTTTAGACAAGATACCAAGTATGTAGATGGTTCTGCTTTACTTTACTGTGTTAACAGCTGATAGCATTCAGTGCTTCATGTACTGCTGATTGTAGTGATACATTCATCTTCAGCGATTATCAAAAAGATTCAGTGCTTTAGAATTAATCACACATTTGGGAAGACAAATACATGAAGATAAGTAGAAAAATTGTGTGGGGGGTTTTTGTTTAAGAGTGATGCTTTGGGTAATCAGTGCAAGTAATCTCCTTTATTAATTTATTGTAGCAATGAAACCACAACAATAAAAAAAATTAATTAACTAATGTTTTAAAGTGCTTTAAAGATGAAAAATGCTATATAAGATCTCAGTATTATCATCATTATAGGCATAACATTACTCCTAATGTATACCTCGCTTTTCTTCCAAATGTTGTCCTTTCTGCTTTTTTATTATTAATGAGCTAAAGGAGTTTATAGAGACTTTTTTAGGATTGCACTTTATGACTGTGCATTGTTATAATATGGAATTTTTGCACCAGGGCAAGCTGAATTCTGATATAGTAGCCTAATTCAGCAAATCCTAAAATCAATGGGGCTACTCATGTATAAGAATAAGGTTTCGTTTTGTGAGCACTTGGTTGTAAACTAAAAAGATTTAAAAAACCCTTTGAAATACTTAAATTAAAATGAAAATTTAAAAAGGTCTGTGAAACTGTTATACTAACACATTATAACCCGTTTAAAAATATGCTCCTAACCAACATTGTATTTTTTTAAAAACTTAAATCAAGATGTCTATTTTCTTATGATATAGCCTAGTTCATGAGGATATTAACTGCAGGGAGAAAGTGCATTTCATTTTTTCCAGTAGCTAGACATGATCTGCATTTCATTATTGTGGACTGATTTGCCACATCTTGTGGAAACACCTGCAGGGGGAATTTAAGGGAAGGAAAACTCCGTGAGAATTCCTTCATGGAGATTCTCCCACCTCAGGGGAGGGTATCCCCGTTTCCCGTGCCTCATGTCTGACCAGAAACCCGAGGCTCTCAAAAGATTTACACAGATCTTGGGGCATAAATGAGAGTCTAGGCAATGTACCCAGGGGCCCTGTGCCTCTGCTGTTGCTCTCTCCATGGTAGCAGTTCCCCAAAGACCACATTTTAAAGGGTATCCCCACCTTGGAGAGGGCTTCACAGAAGATATAATCCAGCCAGGAAACTGCTGTGGGCCTGGCAGGAGAGATATCTATATCTCTCTGACCATCAGACACTAGAGAGACAGCACTACACATGGCTTCTCAGACCTCCCCCCGCATTTCCATTTTCTGCTTATACCCCCTGTGTGAGAATGGGAGACAGTTTCAGTGAGGTAGCTATACCCCCACTCTTCCACATGAGGATCTCTGGGTCAGGGTTCACCCCCAGTCCCAGTAGAATCAGTGAATAAAATAATAACTGGACTGAGAGCAATCAGGAGAAAGACAAACATATCCGCCTACATCAAGGCCAGAGGGGCAATTTTCTGCAAAGAAGCCCTGGAACGTATTAAATAAGCTAAATCAGCAATATCACTACTCACTGTTTGCTTGTCATTGAATTTCCATCTTTTTAAAGTTTGAAAAATAGTCTGCAAAATCTCTTCTAGGCACAGAACATTTTCTAAAGCCACAATTCAGATAAAACTTGTTTTATTTCACCATACACAAATTTGTTTAGATCTCTGCTGTGACTGCTTTTCCCATTGCCAATATCTATTAATGATAATTGCTTTGAATACCGTACTCACTCTGTGATACCATCACATCATTGTGAAGAAGATTGTGATCTTATCTAAACCTATTCTGTTTAACTCTGACACTCCTTCTGTTATAGTGGGGCCTTGATAAGATCTTGCCTGTTAGGATCAGACATTAGTTGGAATCAATATTTGAAAATGTGCCTGTTTTTGCTTAATAGCAAAGTTAGTGTGAGGGTCAGAGTGACATCATTTGTTGGAGGAGATTGTACAGCTTCATCTTGTCATGAAAGTGTGTTCTTTGCAACATTTGCTGGTGAAAAGCAAAAGCAAGGACTTTCTGAAAACTGTACAGCATTGCTAAGCATCAGTGGATATGGAAGAAATTACAATTTTTAATATTTAAAATGTGTATTGCAGTAGCATGAAGAGAGCCCAGCCAGTGACTAGGGTATTGAGCTAGCTACTGTACACACATAATGAAAAGATACACCCTGCCCCAAATAACTTTCAATTTATAAATATCTACTCAGTGGCAACAAGTGATCACCTCCCAAAAATGAGTGGGCATGGAACACAAAAGATAACCATGAGATGATTAAGATTAATGTAATAAGCAGCAGATACAGCACACCAGCTGCCTGACCATTGCCAAGTGGTGCACAGTCATTGGGTTAAACATGAGTTTTATAGAGAGATGTGTGGGAGGGGGGCGGACAGGGAGTGGCTTTGTGGATTTTTACAGGGAGCTCCTCCCATGAACACATTATTGGTCTGGTGTAAGAGCAGGCATTACAGCAGTTGAAATAAATTCTTCAGGGGATTTGTTTAGACAGAGACTGGGCTAGAAATAGCTCTGCTGATACTGAAGTGTATAAGACTAAATGAACATTTAGGAAGTACAAAGTGAAATAAAGCTGTTTAGAAGAAAAATAAGGTCAGTGCTCCGAGAGCTCATTTGGATTAATTATCTGTCTATCAGCCAACTCAATTCTAACCAACACCGAGTGCTTCTTCATCTCGTTCCTTATTTCTCCTTGTGAATTTATTGACATGGATTCCTGCTAATATAATATGCTTATTTCACACTCAATTCACTAAACTTATTATACTGTTACAAAGGAGAATAAAGAAAAGCCATGACTTAGGTGGGATAATTGTGATAATGTGCAGGGTTGTTTGCCATCCCGAGCTTATACACTTGGTAGTACACTTTCCTGAGAAGCACAGTTTCTACACTCAAGGATTTCAACCTGGAACTTAATGTGTTTACTGATACATGTGACTGTTTAATGATATATATGGCATTATCAATATTACATATGTGCCTAGATGTTATCATGAAGGGATTTAACAAGAATTTGCCTCTGCTCAAACACTAAAGTGAATAAAATGAAAAATGAACAGAAAACCAGATCATTGGAAAGGTATTGCACTAAAAGCATGATTAAATTCAGTACTTTCCACTTTATAAGGTTACTACCCTATTCCTCCCAATTGAATTACATGCCACTACTTATTCTTTTGGTACAATAAAGATTTGCAAAAGAATACACTATAATATTCAGAAAAAGTAGCTTGCCAAAATAGATTTGTATGGAAAAATTCTGGCCTGGGATGTATGCTTGTTTATATTTGGGCATATTTGGTCCATAAAAAGGGAAGGTTTTTTAGTGTACTTTAAAAAATTGACTTAAATTTTTAATAACATGTACAGATTTCCTTTTTCCTTTTTTATCCTGATTAGTACAAATTAAAGGAAAGAAAGAAAAATATTTCTAGACTATTACTGAAAACAGCATGAAGAAGTTGTTCATCTTTGAATGAAATACTTCATGAACACAAATGTCCGTGACACAACAGAGGACTGAATTTCCAGCTGTATAAAACTTTTTTTTTTTAGTTGTTGCGAATTCTAAAGATTTTCTTTAAAGTCAGGATGAGGGAAATATTAAAAAGGGACTTCCTATTGGAGCATGGAAGGAAGACGATGAAACAGCAAAACAAATGATAGGCGAATTTGATACCAATGCAGTGAATATTAGGAACGCAGTTATGTACCACTTTGCACATATCCATTTAACATGCCTCTGTCAAAAAGCATAATCAAGTGACTATTATAAATTAGCTTTTACATAGAGGATAAAGGATGGACGTGTCGGCAAGACATATGATGGAAAGTCAGGAGACATGAGCTCTGATCACTCTTCTGTTGCAGTCTTCCTTTGTGAGATCATACAAAGCTCAAGCTACTACTTTGTACATGTAACTGTGGTATTTGTACACAAATACACATTGCTCCTGGGGGAATTCTGCAACACTGCGCATGCACAGAATTTATGTCCCATACAGAAAAATGACTTTCTAACAGAGAAGCAAAGGAAAGCCACAAGAGCCGCCATGCGATCCTCCCCAGCAGTATGTTTTGGGTGCCCAGGGCAGCCATCAGAGAGGGAAATCACTGTGGGGTAAGAGTGGGACTGGGAAAGACTGGCTGGTGGCTCCTACCCCGCGCCATGCTCAGCTGCTAGTCCCGGCTGGGCTGGAGTAGATGGGATTTCCTATTCCTCTGCATGGCATATGGGGATGGGTCAGACCCATCCCCAGATTTCTCTTCCAGCTGTAGGAAGCTCTGCAAACTCCCCCTCCCCCCCATGTTCCCTGCACCCATCTCTCCTCAGCTGCAGGGGCAGAGGTCACTGTACTGGGAGCTACTCCCCCATTCACCCAATCCCTGTTCATCCAGACCTTCTCATACCCAGACCTTCCTGCTGAGCCTCACCTCTCCTGCACCCAGAACTCACCCCAACAAGCCCCACTCTCCCTGCACCTGGACCACCCAACAAGCCACTGGCACCTGGATCCCCATCCTACCGAACCCCAACACACACCGCGATCTCAAACTCTCCATTGATGTGCAAAGGGGTGCACACCCTGGCCCTACCTGGCGTAGCCCATGTGGTCACCACAGAGATTTATAGACTCACAGGAATGAGCGGGAGAACTTCACTACACAATGTCTAATGCAACACCATCAGCTGTGGTGATTCTGGCTGACGCAACAGTCCTTAGTAGACTATGCATGTTTGATAACAATTTCCAATAAGATACTTGGGAAATTATTTATTTTACCTGTCACCTTTGTCCTTCAAAAGGGATGTTCATATCTAAAGTTAAAATGAAAGAGAACTGCTAAAGAGGCACAACCCCATTATGAAGGATTTACACACAGACCCACTTATCAATACCAACCTCCTAGCTGTTAGACTCCTTCCTTCCTTTCTTATGAATAATGAATAACAGACACCCAGAGTTAACAGTTTATTAACCACCTGTTGGCTGAAATTTGTTCATGAACAGAAAGAAGATTTGTAAAATTATTTACAAGCAATTCATGAACAAAAAGCTAAATTCTTAATGAATGTTATTTGCTGTTAATAATTTTACCCCTGTAAATAAAATATTTGTAGGTTGTACTTTGCAGTGCCCTTCTAAATAGATGGTCTTGCAGAACAGATGATAGTAAAATTAAACAAAACTTGACTATCTGAGACGTCTACATGCTTTATCATGCAGAGGGGTGATACCATTCAATACCTCACTAGTGAATATAGTCTGGAGTATGACTTTGAAAAATTAGAGATACTTGGTGGAGATCTAGCAGCCAGAACTTCATATGAAACAGTCTATCAAAAGCTGGATAATTTTATGACTAATAGTAATTATTATATTTGCAATTATATTTACAATTATACAGATGTAATCAAATCTCATATAAGAGCATCACAAATTGCCTCCCTCACCCATGTGTAATATTGCACAGTATGCTAGGTGCAATATGGGACTTTTGTGTCTTCTTCTTCTGAAGCATCAGGTACTACCAGAGGCAAGATGCCAATTTGATGGGCCAGTGATTTGATCTTGCACAGAAAATTCTGTGTTTTTATGATGTGTAACGGATCCTTACCTTAAATTGTGCTAGCAGGCACTGCTGTAATAAAAACAAAGTGGCTGATGCACTCGTTCTGAGATTTTACATAAAACCAACATAAATGATAATGAATAAATAATCTCCTCCTAAATTTCATACAATAACTGAGCTTACCCCAGGCAGGATGTGCCACTATAGATCAGTGTTTGAAATGTGATAGAATTTAGACCACTGGTAGTGCAGTGTGAGGAAAAGTTTGTAGCTCCCCTATGCCATTGGTCCGTTTGTTTGTCTTTAAGGTGTGGAGGGCTTACATCTCTTGTCTTTACACATTCTTTCTCATACTTAGTCTCTCATGCTAAGAATCAACAAATTGTGGGGAGGGGAACAAAGATAACAGAGAAAAACATGCAAAATATTGGTTAAATTAATAAAATAATCCCACTTCCCCAATCTGTTGAGTAGAAAGAAAAGCAAAGAAAAGAAGAAATTGAATTGAAAATGCAATAGGTAATGCCTGATCTAGGAATTAATCTGCTTACTTACACACAGCAGAGATACAAATTCTCTTGAGACAGCTAACTTAGTTTCTGATGTGGTATAATCCATGTTTACATAAGCATACTTAAATTGCACTGAATTGTACAGAGAAAAGATTGCTATATAAAATGAAGCAGAGATGGAAAGTTGAATGGAAAAAGATGTTCTTTATCATGCAGTAGTTCTCTCTTTCTCACCATTCAAAACAGCACATTAAGAGAGAGAGAGACATTACCTCTGAACAGAATCCATGGAAGTTATTTATTTTAATTGACTCTGTTTAGTACAAGAGTTTTTAGATGCATTTTAGGCTTGGTGAAGGATACCATAGGAATGCTGAAAGTTATTGTTTGGTTGTACTTCAGTCTCAATGGAAATGAAGATGCTGGAATCAAACTTTCAATCTTTTCTAAATTTGTTTTTTATTGGCAGTTTGAATGGTGCACTTTATTCCTTTGCAGTGGGATCCTCCATTAGGCATTTGTCTTGTTGACATGTGAATGTCCTGTTGTCACAGATTAACCTAGCTGTGTGCTAGGAGGTAGGATGCTATTTGAGATAGTCCTTGAGCAAACACCTTGAGTGGGGATGGTCATCTGGTGGCCTGTGGGCAATTTGGAAGATCCTTGGTGGATGTGGGATTTGTGACATCAGCCATCTCCTCCCCGGCAGTGACTTAGTTTAAATACTTAATTTGGCAGCCAGCCAGGCCTGTGCTGGACCCCACTGTGGAATTCTCTCTCTTGAAATGTTTAATGCTCAGTCTAGCAAAGGGATCTGAAGTGTTCTAGATTCAGGAACACACCTCAACACACAAGAGAAAAATATTAATAAATCAGAACCATGCTCATCAGAGTCCTCAGCAGTTCAGAGTAGGGGAGGTGCCTTGTTAGAGCTCAGTGCAGATGTGGCTGGGCTCCAAATCCTACTTTTAATGAAGAGCCCAAAGAAGTAGGGGTGGGAGTTGGTCCTGAAGTCGGTAGAGATGGAGATTGGAAAGACTAGTGGGCTCTTCCAAGTTGTAAATGTTTCACAGCTCCTTCTTAACTGTGTCCAGTTCTGATGTCCAGAGGTCAAGGAGAATGCTGATAATTTGAAGAGAATGATTCAAATATTAGAAAACATCTCTTATAGTTAAAGTCTCTCTATAGTGAGTGTCTGCTCCATATCCTATGTCTGTTTAGCTTAACAAAGAGAAGCTTATGAAGGGGTGGCTTGATTACAGTCTATAAGTACTTACATGGGGAACAGAAATTTGATAATAGAGGGCTCTTCTATTTAGCAAAGGTATAACATGATCCAATGGCTATAAGCTGAAGCTAGACAAATTCAGACTGAAAACAAGGTGTAAATTTTAACAGTCAGAATAATTTATCATTGGAACTACTTACCTAGTTTTCTGGTGTATTCTCCAGTACTGGGAACTTTTAAGTCAAGAATGAATGTTTTCTGAAGCAAAGTACAGAAGTGGGAGAGAGTGTTCTTTAACTGTATAGTCATAGAAAGAGACCAAATTAATTCAACATTAAATACACATAGCTAAAATTAAAAACACTGAAAATATATAAAAGTTAAGGCTCTTACAATGACATTTATTCAGTCACATTCCTGTTTATTTTTTTATATTTAGAAATACATATAGTGATAGGTTAAACTATACATTTAACAAGAAAACCAAGAAGAAGATTACTGCATAATGTGCAATATGACCAAATTAATGTTACTGTAATAATCTTAAATTCTACAGTTTGGGGGGAGGGAGGTAATGTTTAATTGTGAAACTGTAACATAGTTTTTTGCATTTAATTTTTTAGGATTTTATTAAATAAATTTAAGCATCTCAAGTACTGTGGGGCATAAAAGCTTTGCTGGAGTGAAATTCTGCCTCTGCAGAGCTCTTACATTCCATAGGGTTGCCTTGCACCACTCTGCATGGAGCTGAGGACTGTTTCCCATGTCAGTTCACTGAGGATTATTTCCCATGCCAAGATTCAGCTTTCAATATTCAGCTGTTGTTTCAGTACCTCTCAGGAAAATGTTATTCCTCCTCCAGCTCTCCCATAATTCAGCATAGAATTGAAATAATGTTACCTTACCAGAAAATTCTCATTTTCATTCTTACTCAGAGAAAAAGCATTAAAATTGTAGCCCAATGTACAGAAAACAGGAGCTGTAGTGATGGTTTGCACCCAGAAGTAGAAGAGATGTAATAACTTTAGTTTTCATTAATTCTTTTTTTAATTTCACTAAGGCAGGGGTAGGCAACCTATGGCACTCATGCCAAAGGCAGCATGCAAGCTGATTTTCAGGGGCACTCACACTGCCCAGGTCCTGGCCACCGGTCCAGGGGACTCTGCATTTTAAATTAATTTTAAATGAAGCGTAAACATTTTTAAAACCTTATTTACCTTACATACAACAATAGTTTAGTTATATATTATAGACTTATAGAAAGAGACCTTCTAAAAACATTAAAATGTATTACTGGCACGCGAAATGTTAATTTAGAGTGAATAAATGGAGACTCAGCACACTACTTCTGAAAGGTTGCTGATTTTTTTTGCAGATTTTTTTGAAAAGTGTCTGAAAAATCAGTTACCATTGACCAGTGATATGACAACTATACTTCCGTTATTGCTGGGAATTTCTGTTGCTTTCAAAAAATGGAAGTGAAAGTTTTAGACAAGAAGACTTGAATTTGGCTAAATCAAATCTGAATCGTTGCTCTTCTTTCAAAATGGCATAAAGAATAGTCCCAGCAAGGTCATATGGCAGGGGTAAACTCCTTCTCTGTTCACAGCCCCTCCTAGTATCCTCATATGACCCCTTTTCCTTGCTGTGACTTCCCCATCTTAAAAAATGAACTTTCTAGTGTGGAAAGTTATGTAGCTTCTAAGGCCAAACTCATCTCTGCTGAAACTCCCCCTTTACCTTGGTGCCAAACACTCAGCTCTCCTCCACACATCTCCTCAGTGACAATCTCCTCCAACTGCCAAAACTACCCTCGGCTCTTTCAAATGTGCTGCATGAGGTATGAAAATCTGCATGTGTAACCCCACACACCTCCTGGGTATGGTGTTCTGTCCTATGTAGTAGCACCAAGACCACTTAGAGAGCAATTAATGAGTCTGCTCTACAGCCTTAGCTAACAGCCAGCTGACTTTTAGCTCATGCAGTAGAGGCTCATGCACTAAACTCCAGAGGACCCTTGTTTGATCCCGCCCGCTGATGACCAGGATCTAATGGTATTACACATGGACCCCACATATCTAACATGGCACAGAAAGCCTTAGAATCTGGCTCCAGTTCCCAGACCTAAAGCAAATCCCCTTCCTGGCCATCTTACAAATAATAAATGTTACAAAGATTTTGGCTTCCTAACCAAAATTCTTGTTATGTACAGTGTTTCAGAGGTACCTATGATATTCTTCTCATTCAGCATTTCTGGCTTGGAACTGGCATGTTTGAGAACATAAGCTGGATGACCTATAGCTAAAAGTCGGGTTCTCATTGCCTCCTCTTTAGCTAGTCATCTCTCCTGCATTCTGTTAATATCTGCTTTTCCTTCTCTCTTAACATCTGTAGTTCTTCACTGATTCTCCGTATCCCTCTCCTATCCATATCTTTCCTGATTGTTTTGTATGTTCTTTTGGGGCTCTTTGCCTTCTCCCCACTGGTCAGTGAAGTATCTTCATTGCTACTTCCCCATGACTGAGTTGTTATATTTTCAACTACTCTTCCACATCCATTGTTTATTTCATTTTTCTTCTGTGTATTCCTTCTCATTGCATACTGGTCTCTCTTGTGATGTTGCTCCTCATTCTCCTCTCTGACCTGACACGTTAACCTTAACGGCCTCTACTCTGTCTTTCTGTGCCACACCACTCATCTTTTTCTGTTGTATCTCCTGTATGCCAGTAACATCAAACTGAAACTTTCTAGCATTCTGACGTCTGAAGTGCTTCACTATGCTATGGATATCAGGATTTTAGTAATACCACATTGAATTGAAGCTGCTGAAATACTATTCTGCTGCATCCAGGCACAAGAGAACTACTCTACTTTGCTGTGATTCAGGTAAACCCAATTCTGACAAGAAAAATAGAAGCTGCAGTTACTTTTAGACCTGTGAGTATTAAAAAATGTTATTCATCTCCAAAGTAAGAAACGTGTAAGCAGACGACGTACTATACCTGGTGTACAACAGTTTAACTCTGTGCTGCAGTCAGTGGTTATTAGAAACAGCTGTTTTCAGACAGATGTTTTTAGCAGAATGATACAAATTAATTGCACTTAAGAGTGTTTTACAGCTGTGATTCCGGTCATGTCCGGGTTTTTAAATGTGATATATAATGAATACATGCATTTTCAGTGGCTATTGATTTTGCACATAAGCAAGGCAGAGGCATGCAGTATGAGCAATATTACTTTAAAAAATGCTTTACAGTAAGCAAGAACTATTTATGCAAAAATTTTGAGAAGAAAATACTATCATCAGGATTTTTTATACTAATACAGATATGGGTCAAAAATGGTAACATACATTAAGAAAGTAATGTTAGTGCCACTAACTAACTACACTTTTACTGACAGCTGCTTTAATCATTTTATTCATAATGCATACCACACTTTGGAGAACAGTAATCACAGATTTGAGAGACGCCTGCTTTTTTTGTTGCATATGCTAATATTAGAGGGCCCTTTCCAGCATATTAGAAATAGGAGAGATTAGTAAAATCGTGCAAGATTATTATAACTATTTATTAGAGGTGGGTGGATGAGTTAAAGAGATAACAACAACCTCTGTATTCCTAAAAAAAAAAGGTTCAGTTTATGGATTTAACACCCTACTGAATCTCGAGTATTTTGACTTCATGTCCTGAGATGTAGAAAGAAAGAAACAGAGATGAGCTCCAGATTAGTTTGATGAGACTTCCGCCCTTGTAAGCTGTCGAGGCAGGCCACTTGGTCCTGCATTCACTGCAAAATGGCCTCCGTTTGAGAACAATGCAAATTCTGCATGCATGAGATTTAAATCCTTGAACTTCCTGGACAAGACGCCATGAGGCTTGATGTATTAACACAGAATGTAGTGTTTGGTACAGAATTAGTTAAAGCAAAATGTTGCTCCATTTTATGGTCTAAAGAAACCTGGTTTTATATATACCGCGTTAGTATTTATACTGCTTTTTATGCATACCGCTGATCCAGCAAAGCCTTTAAGCATGTGCTGAATATTAAGCATGTCTGTAGTCTCACTGAAGTCAAATACTCACATAATTAAAGTTTAATATGTACTCAAATGCTTTGATAGGTCAGGGCCTCAGTTGCTTTGGGCTATATCCTTTCACATTTTAGCCATAGAGGGTTGAAAGTGTCAGAAAACCTATTAAAATAGCCAAAAAAAATTTAGAGGGAGGGAAGATGAGGCTATAACAAATCACATCACCTCTGTCTGACACTGAAAAAGCCTCACTCCCTTTGAATTCCACTCCACACATTTTGGGAATGTGTGGCTATTAGAAGCCAGTGTGCAAATGCTGGAGACGTTCTCTTCACCATCATCCCCTGACAGTCCTACAGGGAGATGCCTTCAGATTTCCCTTTTATGCTTTCAGAGTCCTCTAGGACAGAGGCATGGGTAAGTGAATTGAGACCTCACAAGGAAGTATTGGCAGTATAGCCCTGACAGCTGATAAAGTACATGTTTTTTTGTATACTGTGATAGGACTTGGGTTTACTTGATGGCATAAGCCCTGATGGCACTTCACAGTTTTTGGATGATGCTAAATGGCAAAATGTAAGTTGTAAAGCTGTAGGTGAAAAGTGGTAACAGAGTTACTTGCTATATTAAGCTAACATCTATATCACTGTTAAATAAATAGCTTGCTGAATTTTGAAATAAAAAACAAGGAAACTGCAAATTATGTATCCAGAGAAAATAAAAGTTCCCAGAAGGGAAATAACAGTATCAAGCAATAGAAGGTGAAAATAGGAGACAAAAAGAAACTGATAAGGATAATTTTTTTAACTGTCTAAAACAAAAATTTGATAAACATTTTAAATTAGTCCTCAAAATGCAGGGAGCTTAGCTGTAAAATTCCATCTGATCACTATAAGGCTTACATGAGATTACAAAAGCCTGCTGATAATAGAGTTAAATTCAATTTCAAAGCACTGTGATGAGGACACTGAAACTACAACAAGCCTATAGCATCATTGGGGTGAAAAAAAGAAGGGATACTCATAGCAAAATATAGAGGGTCAAGAGGATGCTGTTTGCACAGTAATTGACTTTCAGGCTAATTTTTTCTTTGATGTATACTTTTTAGAGTTTTAGATAAGATGTGAAAATAGAAAATCAGTGACATAATGAAGGAAAATTTCAAGCTGTGATGCATAAAAGAGGAGATCTTCGGACGTCACATTTGCCTATTGAAGATATTTGTTTACCTTGATTTTATTTGTTTGATTTTTGTCCAAGAAAGCACTGGGGAAGGAAAGGCTGAGTGTATTCCTGAAACTGACAAGCCCTTGATTAAATTCATTCCTTTTGCATTTTTTCTACAGTTTTATTTTTATCCCTAAATACATTTCCAAACTGTTAAAAAAAAAGTTAACTATACAGTACCTGCAGCAACTGAAATCCACACTGGGTAAAGTAAGAAGAGAAAATTCTAAGGAGAAACATGTGAAGGCTACATGTTAGATGTTTCTCTCTCCTTTTCTCTCCCTCTCTCTTTTATGTACACAAACACCCATATGCACACATACATCTATTAATATATATAATATATGCAGATACTGATGGAATTCTATTAGTTGAAAGAGAAGGAAAGATGTCTTTAAGGATCCATATCTCTCAGAGCAGATATATGTTATCATCACTGAAATGTGGCCTTCAGTCTTGAAACAGTTAAAAGAGTTCTACGGCCACAAAAGAAGAGATTTCTTCAGAATTATCTCCCGCCTCACATTTGCTCTTAGGCAAGCAGTTTAAAAAAGCCCAGTGATTGAGCCAGTGATCCAATTTGAAATGCAGAAATGATTAGAGCTGCTTGCCTCATTTCATATCGAAATTCTCTGATTTATGACAGGGCTGCAGCCAAGATCTATCTCCAAAGGGAATTAGTGTGCAAGTTTGCATATTTTTGTTATTTAGGTTTCTCATAGCAGCTGCTAGCTAGAAATACTATACTGGGAGGTGTTGGTGCAGGGTTTTTCAGCGATTGGAGCAAAGAAAGATAAGACCCTTATGTTTAGGACATTTAGACCTCTTGACCATCTCACCATACTGTAATTTTTAAACCTGGATTGCAGTCATAAAAGAATCCAGTGGAATGGTTAATTATAGTTGTGGAGAAAGGAATTACCAACATTCTGTCTCCATGTTTTAGCTAGTGGAATTTTAATGAGGCATAAAACTTCAATCATGCAACTGACCTGTGGGGCAGAGTACAGAACATATAATGAAACAGAAATAGAATTCTGAAAAAAAATTATTACCTTATCTGGAATTTACATGAAGTGTTAACAGGAAATTATGCAGCAGTTATAAATGAAAAATATGGGATTTCATGTACTTATTAATAAAGATTTGTTACATACGTGATACCAGTATCCCAAATCTGCTGTCCGCAGCTGTCCCCAATTTCTTATGTCTCTCTCCTCAAATGCATTTAGTGTCTTCTTATTACTATGGAAACTAAGACCAATTTCCCTTTAATACTAGTTTCTAAGACAAATGGAAATATCTTTGTGTAGGGGTTGAGGACTGAAGCATTTGCCTTTCCTACATTATGCACACATGTAAAACTTAAGGATTTTTTCATTCTGAGTTTGGTTGACCTTTTCTTTGCATTTGTAAACCTTCTGGGAGGAAGAAGAGAGAGTGAGAATGCAGTAGCTCCTTAAAAACACAAACAAAACAAAACAAAAGTACTTCCTTGAGGAAAAGATCAGTAACTGCCAAATTATGCTCTGCTGCACTGAGCAAAGAAATCATATTGCAAAAGTTTATTACCTTCGTTACTATCCAGCTCCATATGGAGTCATTATGGCCTAGAATCTAAGTAATGCTCCTGAATTGACCTTACCATAATGCAGCTGTGCTTCCAGGTATTAAAACCTCTCTCATATTTTACTGACTGTTCTCCAGAGGATCCAAGGTTAATGTAGTAAAAACTTTAAAATTTGATTACCTTGTCTTTGACAACATATTCAGTAAGAAGAATGTAACAATCCGCAAACAGAAATGTGTGAATTATTCCTTTTAAATTAGCCCAGCTCATAAACTGTATTTTGAAGCTCCCATCCCTGTTATTTAATTTCAATATAGTAACTCTCTGTTGATGGTTGTTGTCATATTTGGGTATCTAACACAATTACTTAATTGACTCACTTCCTGAGAAAAGTCACTCTGAGAAAATTTCTGACCTTAAAATACCAAGCTGATATTGCACTTAAAACAGCTCTGACACTTTACCTGAACTCCACCTTCCCCTTTGGCATGTACAAGTAATAGAAATTTATTTAGCACATGAACACATTTGAAATGACAATTTAATCACTTATGTACCATGAAGTAACAGTTATCAAACCATGGATAGTATGTACTGTAATGTAAATGAAGATGGCTTTTCTAGCAACAAATATCAGCCTCTCTTCTACACTCATTCAGGAAAAATAGCCACTGAACGTTTTGCCTGAACAAGGAGTGTAGGATTGGGCCCATCCTGTAAGAGCATTAAGACTATATAGATATAAATATAGATATAGATATATATCTTTTAATTTTTGTCTTTACATAATAACAGTGAGAACATCATCCAATGGAGTTTATTTGAGACATGGTGAGATAAGGAGAGGTTGTTTGGGTTTTTTTTTTTAAAAAGTAACTGAAGTTTTTCAGCAGAAATGTAAAAGAATGAATCCCTGGACACCGGCAATCTTCTCTTTTCCCAATAAATTTGAGCAGGCTCTCTTTCCTACTGCCTTTTTTAGTGATTTGATTGCAGTGGATCCTATGCATGCTCTACTATAAGTTTTATGGTGCAGTGAGAAAAAATGATAATAGCACTATAAAGACCTCTTCTGAATGCTATTTTAGTCATCTCTAAATAAATTGTAATCTAGTCTGTCTGTGCTATTTGCAACAAAGCAAGAGATGGAGTTCATGTGAGCAGTGGTGAGTCACATTTTCAAAACATGATCTCCATCTGTGGCACAGAGCTTTGTATGGGCAATCACTAGTGCATATGTGTATTGTTCAGTATCAATTGTACATTCCCAAATAGAGACCTTGATGTCAAAATGTGTCCTATCATGGCTCATACGAACTATCATGGTTTGCGTTTTGATAGGGAAACTAATGGTATTAAAACAGAGAGAACCACATTTATCTCTGGTATTGCTGTTGTCAGTTTACGCCAGGGATTAGTTTGGCCTTGGAAGACTTGAGAGACCACCCTCAACAAAAAGAAGATGGATCATTTCTTTAAGAGAAGCAACTTTTTATCAATATGTCCCTTCAGATTATAAAACAAAGGTAATAAGTATAAGAGCATTTATGGTCCAGTCCATATATATATATATATTCTTTCTTTCTTTCTTTCTTTCTTAGAAGATTGGTAGATTTAAATTGTAGATAATGACATGAGTAATATATTTTACTTAATTCTTCTTCAAAAGTCTAAATTATTCTATACCTTAGTTTAAACTTTACCATAGGTTGTAAAGTCAGAATGTCTCTGTTTATTTAAAAACCACTACCATATTGTATTATTATTATACCATTATTATATTATTTTAATGATTTATCATAAAGAATGATCTTCTATGTTGCTCTGATAGCTAGTCAAACTTAAAATAGTAAGTATGCAGTATAGTTAACTTGGATAAGTGCATCATTAGAGTAAATACACATTAGTAGATATAAGACATCAGAGGTAAAATCAAAAGGATTAAATTTGACAGAAGAGGCCCAATTAATTTCTTCCAACTCCTGTGGCTCTATTGAAGAAAATCTACTTTAAGCATCTTTATGGACTGCTCTAACATCTGCTGTTCTTGGAAAACAGTTTTTGCCAAAGATAGCTATGCTACTCAGAAATATTCGCCCATAATGCCTTGCAGGGAGTGAACTGTGTTCTTATAGTGTTCTTACTAATTAATTCCCATGAGACTTGTTCCTGAGCTAACTATTGGTGAGTCCAATAATGTGAATAGCTTCCTTGAGAAGGTCACATGGAGAGATGGAACAGTAGCAATGCACACACACAGGATCACCATATAACAAAAGGAAGAGGAATGGGAAGATGGGTTAAAAATTCAGTAAATTAAATGAATAAACAGACCTACATTATTTAATTCACGATAAGCTACTGCTTTTATAAGCTGCATTCTGGCAGTCTAATTGAGTAGCTTCCCAACTGGAATAATGTCCCCAAACCTAGGAATTTTTCTTTATTAATTCACTTCAATATGTTTCAGATTTAGTGGGTAACTTAGAAAAAAATAATAAATTCAGTCTTGAGGAAGTTACTCAAGCCACTTAACTCCACTGCCCCCAATAAAATAATTCACTAATGGCCAGTTCCAGTTTACTCACACAGGTAGTACCATTGACTTCAATGGCACTATTCCCATGATTAAAGCAAGCAGGAACCTAAGCAACTTTCTTGCATATATTTATATTCTAGCTATGTTTTCAAGTAACTCTAGATTCAAACTATTTCTATAAAGAAGAGGGGGAAATAGTTTTAATTTCACAGAACTGACCAACAGAGAGAATGAAGTACTTTCAAAACTCTTTGTGTATGGAAACCCTAGAGGTAAACCCCAGAGCTTTCTTACTTTTAGCAACCAATTACTGCACAAAAAAAGAGTTTCCCCAGTTATGAAGTACACTAATGCAGATTGCACAGACTCAATTTCACTAAGTGTATTGGAAAGGCAGCATTCACATAATTAATGAGAAAACGCTGCATGTGTTCAGACCTTCTGTTAATTGATTAAATGAGTCTATGTCTAAATCTGATTATAATCACACTATGGCAGTACAATAGAGTGTATATGTATGTGTGTATGTGTAAGAGACTGAGACTCACTCTCTCTTTATATACGTATATTTTCTCCAAACCTTAAAAATATAATAAACGTCTACTATAAAAAGGTGCTCACCTCCCCCAAGATAATGCTGCATAGTTTAATCACCATTATGTAAATAATTTGTCTTTCTTTAATGTCTCAATTCTTGCCTAACCCATCACCTGCATTTGTAAGATACAAATTGTTTTTATACCCTGGCCTCAGTCTGATGATCATTGTGGTTAACAAATGCTGGTTAGTTTTCCCATCGTTTTGTAGTAAAACACAAAACCTGCCATGTGCTTGTCTTTTTTTTTTTTTTTAAAGAAGGCTACAGTGTTCCCTAAGGGTTGTGAGAGAAGTTCATCCCATTGAACTGGTCAGCAAGATATCATTAGCTTGTTGTGTACATGAAATCCAGGGGTTAGAGCACCAAGCGTCACAAGCCAGTTTCTTTACCTCCTTGAGCTGATCAGAGGATCAGAGTATCAAGGAAGGATTAGCACTGACTTGGGATTTGTGTGATTGGTTAATTTATTGCGGCGATGGCAGGCCTTTCATCTATGGCAACATTTAATCAGCACGGCCATGGAGGCTATTACGGGTTAGCTCTTTTCTCAAGTCAGCCAGGGCTGCACCATCAGCCCTATCACAATTCCCCTGAAATTTCCAAATTATCTGGAACAGGCTTTAGCCTCACAGTAATAAAAATTAGAAGAGATTCCTGATAGCACTGGTGGAAAAGGCTTTCACTTGCACAGAGCAAATTATAAATAGTATGAACGTGCACTTTAAAAAAAAATTCTCCACCTCTTAAGAGATGTGCAGGACTTATCACCCCTGCTCTGATCCAAATCCTTGTGGTTGAAAATTTATATTAGATTTTATCAGAGAGGCCTAAGTCTAGAAAAATCAATGAAGGTTATCTTTTATGTTGCAGGAACTTGTGGAAATATTGATTTTCATTTTATAGTGAATTTGGAGCATGAGTTGGTAATCACCGCTGAGCTGACTACAATGTTTGCCTACTGTATCTTTTACTGAGTTTTGCTCAAGTATTTAAGATAGTATATTCCTGTTGATTTTTAGTATGTAGTTTGAAGGTAGATGCTTCCTAAATATAAATTTGTATTTTCATTATTATAAAATGTAAGCTTTCAGCTTAGCAGTGATTAGCTAGTGTTTTGTGAATGATTTCTATGTTTAGTAGTGCTGTTCACAATGAGAGAGGTAATTCAGAATTTATTTTGCACATAGGAGAAACAGTAGAAGAGATATCTAACAGCAAAACACTGAATGAAATATAGACGTTTACGGGAATATAACAAAAGATGAGATGAAAACAGAAGAGAAAGTATTCATGAATAATAGGACTTAAGAATCTGAAAAACATATTAAAATAATTGTTGACTATTATGCCCTACCCAACTGATGAACTACAGAGAAGTACTTTTCTGGTTAAAAGGTAGATTGTCTTCACTGCAGTTGTATTAAATTTTCCCAAATCCTTCACTTTGACTGTTAAAAACTCTGATGGTTTTATTAAGTGAACCAATGATTCAAGGAGTAATTCTACAGCTTTTCACTTATACATAGTAGTTTTAATTTTTAGCAGGGAAGGGGTGGGTGAGGGAGAGCTAACTTACTCTCTTTATGATTGTTCTTATTATGCAGTATATACCTTTCTGTCTTGCATCAAGAGTGTGTCTGTATATATACTCTTTTTAGAGCTGGATAAATTCTGCAAATAATCACTTAAAGTTGAATCTGCTATAGCTGTGTTTGTGCCCCTTCTGTTTCATTTTCAGTGAGCATTTGTTTGATTGAGTTTTATTAGTATAGATGTCTATGGAAAGTGAATTTTTAATTCTCTTGTGCATGATCCAATTATTAGAGAAGTGAAGTGAAACCGTGTGTCTTTTATGTGACAAATTCTAAATAATCATCAGAGCCCAAATTGCAGATACTCTCAAAGAGAACAATTCACAACTGAGCCATCAAGTTTTCAACAACAACAAGAAGTCATAGCTATTTTTAAAAAATGGATATGTTTTGGACAGTGCGGCTTGTTCTGCACATTCTTTCTCACCCCCTTTGGGGTAAAGTGTACCCCCATGGAGCAGGCTCTGCTCTCCCCTGAGCAAGGGGAGTGCAACTGTGACTGACCTTTGGTTGGGATATACAAGGGCAGTGGAGGGTCTTTCCAACTTCCCCCAGTAGCTAAGACCACTAAAAACATATCTATATCTGGTACACTGTATAGGGATCTAGGATGCCCTTTTTATGGAAATACTGGTATAAGAAGTCAAACTACACAGTAAAACTCTGCAGAAAAATAGAGCAAGTTGCAAAGCAAAATGTCCTCAGATCCATCTGGAAAATGCTTTATTGCACAGAAGAGTAGGCATGATCTCTAACAATCATGTGACTATACCAAACTGTGGCAAATGCACGGGAAATACAGTGTGGTAAGTCAGCTGCCACACCTCCCTGGACCACAGCAAACACTGTCATTCATCCAATATGCATAGTGACACCCGTATAGCATGATAGCAGTGGATATTTAAGGATGCACTTACATTACCATGACTCTGTAGAGCTGGATCCCAGGATAAGCTGTGTGTTTCTGGTATTGGGATCATTTCCACATGTATTAACATCCATCACAAGTTAAGGGTCAGTGTCAAAATTGTCTTGATTTTGTTGTACTAACTTCCACTGTTCCTCATGGGTATCACAGGTTGATATGTGTTTTTTCCCTCATTCTTCTCACCTTCCCACAGACCTCACTCAATTATTTCATTGTGCAGAAAAAATGGGGATTTTAAATCTGACAATAGGCAGCCTTTTCATGTCTTCAGTGGGAGTAGGCTTATGCCAATTGTGTGTTTCTCCATTTAAGAGGTTGAGCTAGGCTGGTATCATATTAGATAGGGATTTTTTAATTATTATTTTTGCAGAGAACATTGTACTGAAATTTGTTTCCTATGTTACTGCATCCTCACTTCACATGTATTTATGATGGGTTCTTCTTCGCGTGCAGACATGTATTCCACCCAGGTGTGTGCGCACCCAATGCACTGAAGCTGGAGAGTGCGGCTTGGTAGTACCCATAGGAACAGCACTCATGCCTTGTGACCCTTAGCCCTTCCCCTTGCTATTTAAGACCATCACTCCCTGACCACTCCTCAGTAACGCAGCTAGAGTTTGCGTAGTATTTACCTCACACTTTTTTATCTTAGTCTTCTGTGATTTTGTTTAATATAGTTAGTTAGTTAGTTTAGTAGTACCTTAGTTTTGGTTTCTAGTAGTTAACTGAGGATAGTTATCCTGGTGGGATGCCCTCTCTAGGATTTAAAAATTGTCTGTCTTATGTGCGACTGTTCCCAATAATGATCCCCACACGTAGTGCTGCTTGCGTTTGGAAGAAGGGCACATCAAAGAAAGGTGCTCCATCTGCAAATCATTGAAGAAGAGAATGCAGGTGGTGAGGTACTTGTGACTCAGAAAGAACCTTATGGAACAGGCTGTGGGGTCTGCTTCATAATGGAGGACATCTGCTGATCTTCCAGCCCTTCAGACAGCTTCAGTGCCAGAGTGAGCCGATGTTCCTTGGCCAGACTGATGCCTTCCCCAGGAGGAATAGAGATTGTTTTCATTCTTTGGATCCTCTGAGGAGAAAGTCTCCCAAAACCGACTGCAGCCATTCCAGAGATCAGGGAGATTCATCCTGTTTTCCAGAAGGATTGCAGACCAGCACTGAGATACTTCTGGGGCACAGGATGAAGCTGTGCCATCTACCTGGTCTCCAGTACCAAGGCAGCATCAGTAGGACAGTGTACCACCAACTATGGTACTATCCATGGGACACCCATTGTGTGTAGTACTGACAACATCAGCACAGACTTTTTCCATGCCATTGGCATACCAGGCAACATCAGACTTGCTTTTCCTCTTTGTTCTATAATCCCAAGTTATTCAGGACCACTCAGCTGCTAGGACTTTTTTCTGTGTGGTCCTCGTGAATGCTTGGATTGATTGCACACTTGTCTCAATCACCAGTATCTTCAGCACCACCCAGAGTGGGCAGTCGAGGTCGGCCTCCTGTTTGGTACTGAGGGGCCTGTCAGCACAGTTACTGTCTTCGATACCAATAATGACTATGATGCAGACCACATTGACGGGATCAGTACTAACCCTGGCTTTGGTGCCATCTTCTGTTTTGGTACCAAGTGGGAGCATGATGTCCCTGCCAGTCCTCAAGGTGTTGACTTCTCTATCTGTTTGGTATGGATGCAACGGACATTTTGGGCTTCGGATGAGGCTAGATCTTTGATTGGTCCAAATGGGGTGGTTCCTCTGTTGCCTTCAGATGTCTTGCAAAATTCATCAAGATAGAGGTCGGGGACATCGCCTCCCACTCCCTCATCTCCAAGACACCATTCTCAAAGATTATCAAGACCTTCTATGGATAACAGTTGGTACTGAGACTGGCAGCATTTGCACAATAGAAACAGAGGCTCTTGGCCCCGTGTTACTGGCCACCAATGCCATATCCCTATCCTCAGTGGCCTCGTAGGAATCTGTTGGATGTTCCTTGATCTGTAAAGTCCCAGTCCTCAGCCCACTCCTGGGCAATATTGCCCAGCCAGCCTGTGATATCTCTTCTTCAGACACCTATGTTGCAGACTTAGATGGAGGCTGCTTCCTCTGAGCAGGCTCATCCTAAACTGCTTATACTGGGACGCAGGCTACTGCAGGAGATTCCAGTGACTCCACTTCCCTCATCTTCTTCAGCACCAGATGACTCTGTAATACTGAATTCTTTGTTTCCAATGACTGAGGATTTTAAATCCCATCAGGAACTCCAGAGATGGATGAATGAATTGGGTATCCAGCCTGAGTGTGAAGGAAACTAAACACATATTGCTGGACTTCTTCTGTCCTTAGCCCCAGGGAGAGCATCTCTGACTTGAAATGCAGCATAGTTAGAACCTCTTAAGGTTTTGTGGCATACCTCAGTTTCCTTGCTTTCTACAGCAAATTTTACTAACAAGGGTTATTAAATTCCTCAGGTGGAAGGCATCTGTCAAGGAATCTGGACTGAGGCTTTTTTGGGAGCAAAACTGACAGTACTTTTTATTGTATTTTGTTGAAAACTGGTTGATAGTCAAGATGCCCTATTCTCTGAAGATGGATCTTAAGACATTATACTTCAATGACCATTCGTGCTTCTCAGAGAAAACCCTCCTGAGGTGATCAGCTAAGCAGTTCTACATCCCTGAAAGGGGTGCAGCCAAAGGAATATTTTCCCTAATGTAGAATTATCAGAACTTTACTGCCTCCTGACAAAGCTGGTTGAGGTGGGCTTCATCCTGTTTGTTCACATAATACACTGTGGTAGTGTTGCTGGTGAGTATGTGAACTGTTGTGCCTTTGATATGTGACCAAAGGCCTGACACACATTGTAAATTGCTTGATGCTCCAGAAGTTGATGTGAAGAGAAGCTTCCTGATCTGTCCACAGTCCCTGATCTAGTCACCAGATATCCTCTTCAACCTCTTTTGGAGGCATCAGTCACTATTGTTATGGTCGGTGGAGAAGGGGTGAAGGGAACACCTTTGTAGACATTGATTCAATCTATCTACCACTCAAGATACTGAGGATGGGCAGTGGTGCCCACAGTAGGCCATCCAGCAACTGACAATTCGGTCAATATACCAACCTGAGCCAAGCCTGAAGAGGATGAAGAATCAGCCTTGCATGCCAGACTACATAAGTACATGTGATCATATGACCTGGAGTCTTCAGGCATGCACAAGTCATAGTGGAAGGGTGAGACTGGATGATGAATTGTCTGAAACCACTCATTAGCAGAAACACCCTTGAAATCTTAGAGTCTAATAGGGCCCTAATAAACTTGATTATTATATTGATACTAAAATTGATTTTACTTTGTTTATGATCAGACCCAGATGATCGAAGGGATGCAGTGTGCACCAGACATGGTTGAGGAGCTGATCTCTCAGCGTGCCCCTCACTAATGAATCATCTAGGTAGGGAAAGGCCTGTATTCCTCACTTCCTGAGATGTGCAACTACTTCATGTATTTGGTAAAAACCTGAGGAACCGAGGAGAAGCCAAAGGGGAGTACTGTATCGATAATGCTGGCCTGCGACTAAAAATCTAAGAAGCTTCCTGTGGCTGAGGAAAACTGACACATGGAAATAGGTATCTTGAAGACTGAAGGCATCAAACCAGTCATTGTAATTCAAAATGGTGAGGAGAGTAGGTAGGGTAACCATGTGGAAACTCATGTGCATGCTGTACCTGTTGAGACATCAGAGATTGAGAATAGGTTTCACTCCTCCCTTGGAATTGGGAGTCAGTAAGAATTTTGAGTAGAATCCTTCTCCTTTGGGGAATTCCTCTGTAGCCTCTAAAGCTCGCAGAGTCTGTATGTTCTGTAGGAACAGTGACTTGTGAGAGGGGTCCATGAAATTGACGTATGGAAAACAGATAAGAATTGGATGGTATAACATTACTGAGGACCCATTTATCTGAGATTATAGCTTCCTAAGCATTGTGGAATTGAGAAAGCCAGTGTGTGGACAGTGGGAAGTTCTCAACTGAAATGCTTCTCTCAACCTAACAGTCAAAAGGGTTGCTTGCCTGAAGTTGGGCGAGGATTGGCTGGCTAGATAAAGTTGGACTCAGAAGACCTCCTCATGCATGATTTATGCCCCTTCCTGGAGTAGTCCTGCTGCCTCAACTGTAAGATATCTGCAGGAAATACCACTGGGGTGGTATGATTGCTATTGTTGCTGACCCACAAAATGATGCGTTTTTGTGGCTGGGGTACAAACCCCTAATGAACAGTTATCCATTTTGTCAGAGATCAAATATCAACCATCAAAAAGTAGTTTTTCTAGGCTCTTTCTCTGCTGCACCACCAGAATTATGCCAGAGTTCTGCAACCATTGTGACCACCAAAGCCATAATTCTGGAAAATGCATCTGCTATGTCCAATGCTGATTGAAAAGGCATCTTGGCTTGTTGGTGATCTTCTGCAGTAGGTGCTCTGAACACTTCCCTGGAGGATTTAGGTAACTTGTCTGTGAATTTGGCTATAGACTTCCAATTCACAAAATTATATTTCAGTATAAGTGACTGTTGATTTGCAGTACACATTTGCGAGGACAAGGTTGAATAAATTTTCATCCCCATGGGATCCAGCCTCTTAGACTGTTTGTCCTTCAGTGTGGATTTACATCTTCCTTGCCATGATTTCTCTTTAGCTACTATTACAATGAGAGAGTTAGGGACAGGATGAGAATAGAAGCACTTGATTTTATTGATAGTGTGACAGACCCAGGCCAGTGTGGTACAGGAGTCTGGTAGAGGGCAAATATACTAATCACTGGCTGAGTAGTTTTCTGTTCCCTGAGTGACTAGAGCAGGGGCTGCACTGGAGTAATCAGGAACCTGCTAGAACCAATTAAGGCAGACAGGCTGATTAGAACACCTGCAGCCAATCAAGGCAGGCTAATCAGGGCACGTGGGTTTAAAAAGGAGCTCACTCCAGTCAAGGAAGGAGGAGCTAGAGGAGAGGAAGTGCATGTGAGGAGCTAGGAGCAAGAGGCAAGAGGAGCTGAGAGTGAGAGGCTGTGCTGCTGGAGGACTATGGAGTACAAGTGTTATCAGACACCAGGAAGAAGGTCCTGTGGTGAGGATAAAGAAGGTGTTTGGAGGAGGCCATGGGGAAGTAGCCCAGGGAATTGTAACTGTCATGCAGCTGTTACAAGAGGCACTATAGACAGCTGCAATCCACAGGGCCCTGGGCTGGAACTCGGAGTAGAGGGCGGACCTGGGTTCCCCCCAAACCTCCCAACTCCTGATCAGACACAGGAGTAGCTGATCCAGACTGTGGGGAAGATCAATGAGGTGAGCAAATCTGCGAATAAGCGCAGGACCCACCAAGGTAGAGGAGGAACTTTGTCACAATAGGAGCATGATCCCTATGGTTTTACTGTGGCTTTAAGAGAATGAATAGAGTATTCAGGGTGTGGGAGCTGACAGTGGGAGGAAGCAGCTGGTTTTAAGTTAGACTGACAGATTGACCTGACTTAAGATGCTCTGTATATATGTTAACTGTCTATCTAATAAAGACTGTTGTTAAATTACTAGCAATGAATTATTCTTAAGACTAGTGGATTACTTAAATATAAAACAACAGATGGTACCAGGAGTGAAGGAAGTGATAAAAAGAACTAAAACACGTTAATAAAACAAAACAAAAAAAAACCTTGAGGTAAAAGTTAGTCAAAATTGAAAAACAAGTTTGAATGAAATAAGATGGATCAATTACGAGTTCTCACATGTCTAAAAATGTCAAGAAATGCTGCAGAAAAACATTTGATTTATTTTTGAGGGCACCAGGATCTGTTTATAAGGAAAATGAACAAAAGTTTCACATATTTTTCAATGTTGCATGCAATAAAGCAATTTCACTGTATAATTCATGCAAGCTTAGTATTAGAGAATGAGCAGAATCTGAGTTTGTCTTAAAAAGCTGAGGATTCTGCTTACCAAAAAGAAATGAAGCATTTGAAAGATTTCCGGTTCACTCAAGATATCAAATGGACAAAGAGTCTTTTGAATAATTTTTAACAGATCTGAAGATAAAAAGTTAGACATGTAACTTCCAGAATCTGTCTGAGTCAATGATAAAATATCAAATTCTAATGAGAATAAAAGATAGCAGTGTAAGAAAAAGACTGTTAGAAGAGCCAGACCTAAATCTGGAAAAAGCAGTAAGAATTTACCAAACTGTTGGATTTAATCAATGATAATTGCACATTTTAGAAAGAAAACAAACTGGTGTGAATATTGACTTAATAAGAAAAAAGTTAAAAAAAAACAGAACAAAAACAACACAAGTCTATGGAGGAAAACAGAGTGAAAGTATTAAAGTTAAACATGAGAGAATATGAAAGAATGTTCTAGTGTGTAAGGAGGCACTGACCTAGACAAACTCCAGCATATGGTCCAACCTGTCATATCTGCAAGAAACAAAAATATTGTTTGGCTATACTGCAAGAATGACAGGAAACATTTTACAGGGATTTAATCAGGCTGCAACTTTATTATTAGTCTGGGACTACCCGGCAAATAAAAGTGTACCATACAGGTAACCTCATGTTTATTCTGTAATTATCCAGGGTCGGGTTACCGGCTCCCCATCTTTTTCCATCCAGGTCCCTCCAGCAAATGTATTGCCAGGACCTTACCGTCCACACACCCCTCGTAGGAGGGTTAAGGTGGGCTATAAGAATGGGGGGTTGGCTCTCTGCTGTACCAGTCATAGGAGTCCCCAACTGCCCCCTGTTCATTCTTTTAATGAACACCTCTTTTTAAGTCCTTTTTCTAAGCCAATTACCTGGTCACTGTATACCTTCCCTATGGAGTACCTGCACTGGCCGTCCACCACAAGGAGACACCAGCAATTAGCTTGTCTGACTCACCTTCCCCAACCCAGTCAGGTTCCCAGATAGCTCTTACTGTCCACCATTTATATCAGCCAAAACAAACAGACTCCAAAGCTTTACAGGGGAACTTCATCTTCTCTGAATAATTTGGTGCCCCGGATGCCCCAAATTCCTGAGCCTTTTTTGGCCCTAAGAGATTTGGTCTGTTATAATGTGTCGTGCCTTGTCTACCCAAGTGGCGCTCCACGGCTCCCACTCAGACCCTGCATTAATGCATGTCTGACAACATGGATCTGCATCAAGTCCCTTCTTCTTCTGGGCAGTAATGGAACCTTTTGCACATTTCCAAATACAGCTTTCAAATATGTGCCACATCATGTTGGTGACTGCTGACAGGCCCCTATGGCACACAGCAGTGGCATCAGCTGGTCCAGTAACATGCTTCTCTTTCCATGCCATTGCAGACTCGCCCCATCACTGGGTCCTGGTTGCCAACCCTCAAGGCCACTAGGACGTCCATCTATTGCATAAGAAAAACACTCCTGTGCCCACAGATCCATACCACCACCTCCGCGGTCAGTCTTCTAGAATGGAATCACAATACATTAATGTTACCTCACTACCTGAGTTTGTACGCACATATTGTGTGCTTCCGCAGGCCAAAACCCAATTGTCAGAAATGCCTGTGGTCCCATACCCAGCTGTACCACTACTGTTGTGGACCCTGATTGCAAATGAGTGAGAACCAGATCCCATGGGGCAGAACCAAGCCCACAGCCTTTCTGGAAGATAACAAATGCTCCCCAGCCTTCTTGATCAGTTGTTGACCATGGCAAGTTTAATATCCCTGCTTGCCCCTGCCGGTGTAAACCCAGACATTAGCTCACTGATCCCGACAGCACCAACATTGCTTTTAAGAATGCTGCTCTGTGCAAGGCCAGTTAGATTCCTGAGAATGTTAACTGTTATGTACCCAGATTACTGCTACATGGGGCCATTGGAATACAATACCCTGCCAGCAACCTTTGAGTGAAGACTGCTGTGTGGATATGTAAAAGCAGCAAAGAGTCCTGTGGCACCTTATAGATTAACAGATGTTTTGGAGCATGAACTTTCGTCGATGAATATCCACTTCGTCTGATGCATGTAGTGGAAATTTCCAGGGGCAGGTATATATATGCAGGCAAGCTAGAGATAATGAGGTAGTTTAATCAGGGAGGATGAGGCCCTGTCCTAGCAGGTGAGGTGTGAAAACCAAGGGAGGAGAAACTGGTTCTGTAATTGGCAAGCCATTCACAGTCTTTGTTTAATCCTTAGCTGATGGTGTCAAATTTGCAGATGAACTGAAGCTCAGCAGTTTCTCTTTGAAGTCTGGTCCTGAAGTTTTTTTGCTGCAGGATGGCCACCTTAAGGTTTGCTATAGTGTGGCCAGGGAGGCTGAAGTGTTCTCCTACAAGTTTTTGTATATTGCCATTCCTAATATCTGATTTGTGTCCATTTATCCTTTTCCGTAGCGACTGTCCAGTTTGGCCAATGTACATAGCAGAGGGGCATTGCTGGCATATGATGACGTGTATTACATTGGTGGACGTGCAGGTGAATGAACTGGTGATGGTGTGGCTGATCTGATTAGGTCCTGTGATGGTGTCGCTGGTGTAGATATGTGGGCAGAGTTGGCATCAAGGTTTGTTGCATGGATTGGTTTCTGAGCTAGAGTTCCTATGGTGCGGTGTGCAGTTACTGGTGAGAATATGTTTCAGGTTGGCAGGTTGCCTGTGGGCGAGGACTGGCCTGCCACCGAAGGCCTGTGAAAGTGTGGGATCATTGTCCAGGATGGGTTGTAGGTCCCTGATGATGTGTTGGAGAGGTTTTAGCTGGGGACTGTATGTGATGGCCAGTGGAGTCCTGTTGGTTTCTTTCTTGGGTTTGTCTTGCAGTAGGAGGCTTTTGGGTACACGTCTGGCTCTGTTGATCTGTTTCTTTATTTCCTCGTGCGAGTATTGTAGTTTTGAGAATGCTTGGTGGAGATTTTGTAGGTGTTGGTCTCTGTCTGAGGGGTTAGAGCAGATGCAGTTGTACCTCAGTGCTTGGCTGTAGACAATGGATCATGTGATGTGCCTGGGATGGAAGCTGGAGGCATGAAGGTAGGCATAGCGGTCGGTAGGTTTTCAGTATAGGGTGATGGTATAGTGACCATCACTTATTTGCACCGTGGTGTCTAGGAAGTGGACCTCCCATGTAGATTGGTCCAGGCTGAGGTTGATGGTGGGGTGGAAGCTGTTGAAATCATGGTGGAATTTTTCCAGAGACTCCTTCCCATGGGTCCAGATGATGAAGATGTCATCAATGTAGCGTAGGTAGAGACGAGAGCTGAGGAAGCGTTGTTCCAGGTCGGCCATAAAAATATTGGCATATTGTGGGGCCATGGGGGTACCCATAGCTGTGCCACTGATCTGGAGATATATATTGTCATCAAATTTGAAATAGTTGTGTGTGAGGATAAAGGCACACAGCTCAGCAGCCAGTTGTGCTGTAGCATCATCAGGGATACTGTTCCTGACAGCTTGTATTCCATCTGTGTGTGGGATGTTCATGTAGAGAGCCTCTACATCCATGGTGGCTAGGATGGTGTTTTCTGGAAGGTCACCAATGCATTGTAGTTTCCTCAGGAAATCAGTGGTGTCACGGAGATAGCTGGGAGTGCTGTTGGCATAGGGTCTGAGTAGAGAGTCCACATATCCAGACAGTACTTCAGTGAGAGTGCCAATGCCCGAGATGATGGGGCATCCAGGATTTCCGGGTTTGTGGATCTTGGGTAGTAGATAGAATAACCCTGGTCGGGGCTCTAAGGGTATGTTGATTTGTTCTGATGTTAGTGTTGGGAGTGTCCTGAGTAGATGTTGCAGTTTCTTAGTGTATTCCTCAGTGGGATCTGAGGGAAGTGGCCTGTAGAATGTGAATATGGATAACCATTTAGCCCACTGATAAAGATAACAGCTGGAAGTTGATTCCAAGATTGTTGAGAATGCCAGGTGACAGATTGCCCATGACCTCAAGTACCGCAGCACCCACTGCTCTGTAATGGGCCATTCAATGACCCACCTCCCTGCTCCTGTAATTGCATGAATTTGTTA
This sequence comes from Gopherus evgoodei, assembly GCF_007399415.2. Classification (NCBI taxonomy): domain Eukaryota; kingdom Metazoa; phylum Chordata; order Testudines; family Testudinidae; genus Gopherus; species Gopherus evgoodei. The sequence goes on from NC_044323.1 coordinate 262,714,116, forward strand.
AAACTTATGCTACAGCTCTGCCATGTGAATGAAGGCAGTGGATCTGCATGCTACATTGCTAACCATCCTACCCCCAGGTTCCATGTAGCTAGCAGCATCTACTCAGGTTCTTGGCTGGCTCCTGGTCCCAGCTTCCGAAACCTGAGCTGTCCCTGCATTCCTAGGGGATGAGTCAGTAACCATTCTGACCCTTTTGCAGCAGTTTTCATTCTCCTCCTCTCCCCCAGCCATAAAGCACTATTTCCCTCATTCGGCAAGCCAGCCAAATACCCCCACACCCGCTTAAAGGTGAAGAGTGGTCATTTCACAAAGGTTTGTAAACACAGAAGTCTGGAAAAACTTAGAAATGTACATTTAGTTTAAAATTCCAAAGTCTCAGAGATGTCAAATGAGGAATATAGAGCTGACATCACAAACGAAGAACATTTGTTTCTGGGTATTCTGTGAACTACAAGGAGAATTGGACAGTTACACTATCTGCTAATAGAACATTTATTTAATATGCAATAGATACAGGTGCACAATTTAATGTAATTTCAGAAGAAATTATAAAATGTCTAAAACTAAAACCTACAGTAAGAGAACAAATACATATTATTTTATAGTCGTATAGTGATGAAAAAAAATCCTGTTATGGTATTTGTGAAGTACAGGTCATAGTGAAAGATAATTTTAAATATATATAAGCTTTAGAGTAAAGTGATTTCTATTTTAGGTTTAGAAACATGTTAAGCTCTAAATCTAATTGGCAGAATTCAGACTAATCAGGATTCTGAAACACTGGAAATAAAACATCAATTTATAGAGTTATTTGCTGGCTTTTTTAAATGGGATAAAATTTATAAAATGGAGTTAAATGAAACAAAGAAACCAATTATACATGCAACCAGAAAAATACTCTTAGCTTTAAGAAATACGCTACAAAAGGAATGGGAAAAGTTAGTTAAATTAGATATAATTAAAAGAGTGGCAGTGCCAACTAAGTGGGTCAATTAATTAGTAATAGTAGAAAAGAAAGATGGAGCCTTACAATTATTTTTAGATCAAAAAGACTTAAATAAGTATGTTAGAAGGGAACATTAAAAGGAAACGTTTTAAAATACCTACCAGGGAAGAAATATTTGGACACATCTCAGGAGCAAAATACTCTTCTTCTTTAGATGCTTCAAATGAATTTTGGCAAATGCCACTGGAGCAAGAAAGTGAATTGGTTTGTATGTTTAATACACCTTTTGGATGTTACTGTTTTAAAAGATTATTTTTGGATTATGTTCAGCTCCAGAGGCATTTCATAGAACAATACAAAAAAAAGTTGAACATATAGATGGCACATAGGTGTAAAGAGATGATACAATAATATGGGGAAGAACTTTAGAAGAGTAGGATATAAGATTAACTAAAGCATTATCTAGAGTAAAAGAAGCAGGACTGAAATTTAACAAGTATGAATGTAAATGTAGAGTGCAAGAATTACTGTTTCTAGGAGTCAAGGATTACAGATTGATCCACAATGAATACAGGCCATTGATAATATTGCTTACCGTAAGATAAGAAGTTATTACAGAAATTTTGGGGTATGGAAAAAAACAACAAAATTAAGTGCTATGCATTGTAAAAATAATCAGTGGAAATTGGATTGTCAACATCAACAAGAATTGAAGAAGCATTAGCAACTAATAAAAACAGCTTAGTATGAAAACTATTTGATAGTAACAGACTTAAAAATTGTCTTCACATGCGGTCAAAAGAGGTTTAGAAGCAGTTCTATTAGTTCTGTTCTGGGATGCATTAACAGGTGTGTTGTAAACAAGACACGAGAAGTCATTCTTGCGCTTTACTCTGCGCTGGTTAGGCCTCAACTGGAGTATTGTGTCCAGTTCTGGGCACCGCATTTCAAGAAAGATGTGGAGAAATTGGAGAGGGTCCAGAGAAGAGCAACAAGAATGATTAAAGGTCTTGAGAACATGACCTATGAAGGAAGGCTGAAGGAATTGGGTTTGTTTAGTTTGGAAAAGAGAAGACAGAGAGGGGACATGATAGCAGTTTTCAGGTATCTAAAAGGGTGTCATAAGGAGGTGGGAGAAAACTTGTTCATCTTAGCCTCTAAGGATAGAACAAGAAGCAATGGGCTTAAACTGCAGCAAGGGAGATTTAGGTTGGACATTAGGAAAAAGTTCCTAACTGTCAGGGTAGTTAAACACTGGAATAGATTGCCTAGGGAAGTTGTGGAATCTCCATCTCTGGAGATATTTAAGAGTAGGTTAGATAAATGTCTATCAGGGATGGTCTAGACAGTATTTGGTCCTGCCATGAGGGCAGGGGACTGGACTCGATGACCTCTCGAGGTCCCTTCCAGTCCTAGAGTCTATGAGTCTATGAGTCTAAAAGTATGGTGGTCAATGGAAACCAGTTGCTTATTCGTGTAGAGTTATGTCAAAAAAACGGAATATCACTTTGCACAAATAGAAAAAGAGACTTTGGCATTGGATTTTGCCCATACAAAAGTTCGCATATTTATATATGGTAGATTACTGGCAGAAACAGATCATAAACTCTTAGTTAATATTTCAAAAAGGAATGTGACAGACATACCGCCTTGGTTACAAATATTATTTTTTCAATTGTATTTGTATGATTTAGAATTAGAATATCAGCCAGGCAAATCATTAATTGTTGCTGATACTCTTTCTAGCGCTTATGATGTAACTAGTGTAATTGAAGAAAATGTTGTGATATATGCAGATGTGCTTAAAAATTGTTTCGTATATCAGAAGGAGCATGGGAAGAAATTGTACAAGCAACTAGACAGGATGAGAATTTATGAAGGGTTGTTACTGCTTTTGAAAAATATATATATAAATCAAAAATATATCAAAACCATATAATCTATTTATTCAAGATTTATCAGTAATTGAAGGGATTCTGTTTAAAGGTAATAGGTAATTCCTTTAGAGTTAATAGCAGAGATGTTGAAATGCACACATAAGGGACATTTAGGCATAGAATAAACATGGAGCAAGAGAGTTTCTGTATTGTCCACAAATGAGCCAAAACATAGAGGATTATATAAAAGAATGTGACGTGTCAAAAATATAGAAGTACTCAGTCTAAACAGCCTATGACATTTATTCAAGAAAATGTAAGACCTTGGTGTTAAAGTAGGTTTAGATTTATTTGAATATAAAGGACATGCGTATGTTATAATGCTTGATTATTTTTTGCATTTTCCTGAAATATGTATATTTGAAAACATGTGCCAAACAAGTCATTAATATAGTTAAATCAATTTTGCAAGGCACAGCATTCCCAATATGTTAATGAAATGATAATGGACCTCAGTTACACAGTCAAGAGTTTAAAAGTTTGCCATAGCATATGATATCAAACATATTACATCAATTGTTATCCACAATCTAATGGCTAGTCAAAAATGGTGTTAAAATAGTAAAAAGATAACTAACAAAGCAGAAGAAACAAATATTGATTTATATTTGCCTTTATTAAATCATAAAACACCGCCATTACAATGTTTTATCATCTGCACAGTTGTTATTTAACAGAAAGTTTAGAAATAGACTACCTATGTTTTTTTAAAGAAGTATATAAGGAGTAAGTATAAATATCAGTCAAGTTTGTATCAAAAGGATTATTATAATAAAGAATCACATAAACTAACTTATTTAAAACTGATAGTGTATGTATCTATAATGGTAGAAATTGGGCTTAGAAAGCCTCTGTAACAAAAGAGGTAGCATTTCAATCTTATGATATCATGACTAATCATGATCAGGTATAAAGACAAAATTGGAGACATTTGCATTATTACTTGTAAGACCAGACTCAGCTGAAGAACGAAACGATATAGTACGTCAACAAGAGCAGCAAGAAAATGAAAATGATATAATTCCTCTAAGTAGTAAGAATAACTTCAATAATACATCAAATATAGAAGTTAGATGGTCATTGCATCAAAGAAGACCTGTTAAAAGACTTATAGAAAGCTGTTAAGATAACTGATACACACACACACACATGCACACATAAATAAAAAAGATGTGGTATTACTGTAGCTTTAAGAGAATTAATAGACTCTTCCAGGTGTGGGAGGCAGCTGTTTTTAGGTTAGACTGACAGATTGACCTAAGTTAAGAGGCTCTGTATATATGCTAATTATGTATTTAATAAATAATGTTGTTAGGTTACTAGCAGTGAATTATTACTAAGACTAAGATCTATAACAGCGGTTGGCAACCTTTGGCATGCAGCCCATCAGGGTAATCTGCTGGTGGGCCGCGAGACAATTTGTTTACATTGACCATCCACAGGCACAGCCCCCTGCAGCTCCCAGTGGCATCAGTTCACCATTCCCAGCCAATGGGAACTGCGGGAAGTGGCGGCCAGCATGTCCTTGCGTCCTGCTGCTTCCCGCAGCTTCCATTGGCTGGGAACGGTGAACCACAGCCACTGGAAGCTGCGGAGGACTGTGTCTGCAGATGGTCAACATAAAACAAAATGTCTCACGGCCCGCCAGCGGATTACCCTGATGGACCGCAGGCTGAAGGTTGCCAACCCCTGATCTATAAAATCATAACTAGTATGGAGAAAGTAAATAAGGAAGTGTTATTTACTCCTTCTCAGAAATATTTCTTCATACAGCGCACAGTCAGCCTGTGGAACTCTTTGCCAGAGGATGTTGTGAAGGCTAAGACTGTAAAGGGGTTCAAAAAAGAACTAGATAAATTAATAGAGGATAAGTCCATCAATGGCTATTAGCCAGGATGGGAAGGGATGGTGTCCCTAGCCTCTTTTGCCAGAAGCTGGGAATGGTTGACAGCACATGGAACACTTGATGATTACCTGTTTTGTTTTGCTCATTCCCCCTGGGGCACCTGGCATTGGCTTCTATTGGAAGACAGGATACTGCGCTAGATGGATGTTTGGTCTGACCCAGTGTGACCGTTTTTATGTTCTTAATTGATTATTTGAATGTAAAACAACAGAGTAACGCTCGATACTTGACTTTCAGTATGAAGGAACTGTGGTGGGTTGGTGCAGCATTTAAATAACTAGAGGACGGGCTAGAGGGCATGAGCACTGACCTTACAGGTATTGCTAAGCCAAGTTCTCCATCTTTGGAGTGCTTGGCGTGTGTACATCTGAGTGGAATACACGTCTGCACCCACATTTTGAAGAACAGTTACAGAACAGGTAAGTAATTGTTTTTCCCTAGGGCCTGCTTAAAGGCACTGAGGCATATTTAATTAGATATGTTATTGTTTTATATTATTGCATGAAATAGGGTGATCCCACTGCCTTTAGATAACTATTTCTGTGGGCCATATCCTGCAGTCCTTGGACCTTACTCCAGGAAAACCCCCATTGAACTTTCTGACCATTTGAATTGGGTAAAGTCAGCATGAGCATTTCAAAATCATGAGAGCGCTTGTTAGATACAAAATAAAATTAACTATTATCACCAATTTCCTGTCAATATTAAGATCATTGTCAAAGGATAACTTGCAAACAATGGATCAAATTTGGTCCTCTGACAAACCACCATCCTGCCTGTCATTCAGGCACATAACTTTGGTGTCATTTTTACCTTGGACCTCTCTTTAGGTCTTTGCATACAGGCTATTAATACATCTCATAATTTCTTACTGTGTAACATCTCTAAGATACAGCCTGCCATATCCTATGCAGCTTAAACTCTTGTCCAGGCCCTCATATTAACACATCTCGATCACTGCATATCCTTCTCTCTGACCTTGACAAATGCAGTCTTGTCCTATTCATATCCACCCAGAATGCTGCTACAATGTTCATTTTCCTAGTTCATCACTCTGACCACATCATTCCGCTTTATAACCCTCCACTGACTCCCCCTTCTGTACAGCATCAAACATAAGTTACCTGTCCTCACTTTAAGGCCCTTTATGGCCTAATCCTTGCCTATCAGCTCTCATTCAGTACTGAAAGGTCAACAACTGCCTCCAATCAGTCCATGATGCCAGCCTCCATCACCCACTTGTTAAATTTTGAAAAAATCTTCATGGTTTGTCCCATGGTGTTCCTCATGCTTCAGAGGAGCTCCGTATAAACATCCACAAATCTATCTCATTAGCCTCCTTCAAATCCCCCTTTTAACTTGTTCCGAGGTGCCTAGTAAAAAACTTGACCAGTGGTGTGCTGATAACACTATCATGCTGACCAATATTGTCTCATTGTTTCCTTGTACTCCCTGGTCCATCTGTTGTCTTTTACCTTATACTTAGATTGTAAACTGTCTGGGGCAGGCATCTTTTTGTTCTGTGTTTGTACAGCACTGAGCACAGTGGGGTCCTGGTCCATGAATAGAACTCCTAGGAGCTACAGTAATACAAATAATTATTATTAATAATAATGATAAACTGGTGCAACTCCTATTGACTTCAGTGGGGTTTACCTCTGTGTATTTGAGGATGAAATATACCCATTGTCTATCAGGGAAATAAGATGAGTCTGCATAACAAAACAGATATTCTGGGACGGATATGATACTTACCTTGTTGATTGTTAGTCCTGAACTTAGAGAGAGACACGGTGGGTGAGGTAATATATTTTATTGGGGCAACTACTGTTGGTGAGAGACACAAGCTTTAAAGCTTACAGATGTAAACTTGTCACTCCCACCAGCATAAGCTGATCTAATAAAAGATATTATCTGACCCATTTTGTGTCTCTGTTTTCCTGGGACCAGCATGGCTACAACAGCACTGCATATAATCTCGAACTTGTTATTTGCATGAAATAGCACTGAATATTTTATGTTGCACACTTTAGGACAATTCTAGATTTAAAGGAAACCCCTTAAAAGGCTGGTGAGTAACTCTTTTAGCCATAGGAGTATGGAAGCTTTTTCAGCATTCTCTTCTTTATTATCGTTATTCGCCTGAAGGACTAGTTGTTGCAAAATGAAGTCACATTTCTTATACCATTTTTGTGAATTTATTGTTGAAAACTTGCTGAAATAATTATTATTTTTGTATCAGCCCCAAAACAAACTGAATCTTACAGAGCTCATAATCTTGTATTCATGAATCACAGAGGATCTCTTAATGGTTACTGTTTCATGCCCTTAATTATACAATAATAAGAGATTGTGAAGTGATTCTGTATGAGAATCTGAGATGCTACGTACCTTATATAAGTAAGTAAGTCTGGTCCAAGTGACTTTTATAGTGATGGCCTCCAGATCTGGCATTATGTTGGCACTTGGGTATGACACTCTAGGTAAGAGCTTCTCAGAGATTTATGTTTTAGTCTGTAAGAATATGGTCAACTTCTTAGATTAAGGATGAAGAAGAGGAAGGACTTGGTCATGTTATATCAGGGGTTCTCAAACTGGGGGTTGGGACCACTCAAGGGGTCGTGAGGTTATTACATGGGGGGGAGTCATGAGCTGTCAGCCTTAATGCCAAACCCCACTTTGCATCCAGCTTTTATAACGGTGTTAAATATATTAAAAGTGTTTTTAATTTATAAGGGGGGGGTCACACTCATAGGCTTTCTATTTGAAAGGGGTCACTAGTACAAAAGTTTGAGAACCACTGTGTTATATGAATCATGCACTGTTGGTTCTCGGAGGTTTGCTTGGAAGCCTAGATGCTGTAGCAGTTGAATTTACAAGAACCTTCATTTAGCCATGGACTCATCACTTTGAACCTTACGCTCCGGCCTTGAGACCTTTCAAAGTAACTTACATTTGCCTGCTCGCCCTTTCTGTGATTCTCCAAACTAGTCAAGTTGTGCACTAGAAGAGCAGACTTTTCTGGGGACTGTCATGTAGGAGCACTGCCTCCCCTAAGCCTCTAAAGCAGTGGTGGACAACTTGCGGCCCATCGGGATAATCTGATTGTGGGCTGCGAGACATTTTGCTGAGTAGACCATTCACAGGCATGGCTCTGCGCAGCTGCCAGTGGCCATGGTTCACCATTCCCACCCAATATGAGCTGCGGGAAGCGACGAGTCGCAGGGACATGCTGGCCACTGCTTCCCGCAGCTCCCATTGGCCGGAACTGCAGGGGACCCTGCCTGTGGATGTCCTGTCTCCCCACAAGACAAGGCTTTAAAACTAACTGGGGCAGGTAGGCCACCAAAATATCCTTTTGCTGGATAGGTTTGAACGGGGGTGGCGGGGGTGGGGGGAATAACTTTTCAAGGTACTTAGGAGTCTGATATACATTGTGGGAGGTGTTCAGAGTTTGCAACTCAATAGACCATTAGACAAAATAAATCTAGAATACAGATAGAGAGGATACTTTAAAAAGTCCAGCATAACAAATTATTTGTTGATTTGATGGTATGTTGATTTTTAAAATACATTTGAATTGTTGAATAACACAGTGGGAAAAAAAAACTAGGATTGCTGGTCATTCCTAGAGAATTGCTTACTTATGTATGTTGACTATCCAATACACTTCTAGACTATTTTTGGACCTATTCCTGGGATATAAGCCAAGACTGATAATAGGTTTGATACTTGTGAAGCCTCTACAAGTGATCTAGCGATAACACTATTTTTAAACAAGGTTGTATTAGAGGAAGTAATACATTTGACTATATAAAAAGACAGATTTTGAAGAAATGTGATAAATGAATGAGAATTCTACCATATGTATGGCAAATCAGCTTCAGAAATGTGGGAGGTATTTAAGAAGAAGTTGGATAAAATGTAATTGGGATGCCTTCTGACAGAATATGAGATCTTCTTCCGATCTTCCTTCTTATGCATAGTATTCTAGTCCATGTACATATATTGTTCAGCTCACTGTGAGAGCCTGATTCAAAGTCCATTGACACCAATTGGAGTCTTTTCATTGACTTCAATAGGTTTTGGATCAGGGCCTAGGAGTACTTTTTGTCTGGAAGCTTTAGTTTGTCTTTCCATTTCCCAAAGGTAATGTGCAGTCACATTCTAGCAGGTTCTGAGGGCTTTTTTTCCCAACACTGGCATTCTAAAAAACAAAAATCATATTGCTTATCTAAAAAGGTCAGGATATATCTTCAGTTGATAATCAACATTTAAAAATCTAACTCTTAGCAACATGCACTAACATTCACAGCTGAAACAAAGACAATGGTGTGTAAGAACCTAATTTCTTCCAAATAACTTAATATAATTCTAGGCACATTTGCTTGTATAAATAAGCATGTGATCATGCTTTGTTTAAAACTATGTTAGTATTTAATAAAAATACCACTACATACTACCTTGTAATATTGACAATATTTACTAATTGTAATTCTATCATTCATTTTTGTTACATATTCTTTTAAATTTTAAAAATGTGTCTTTATTATAATGTATCAGGAATTTAATGTAATTAATCAGGAGTTTAATAGGGCCACCGTGTCAGATAGATTATAGGATAACTTACACACTTGTGCTTTCAATCATTTGAAAATGTTCGGGCTCAGTTATCAAGTTCTTGTGTGAGCATAGCTGGCATTGAAGACAGATAAACATGAGATTTAAAGTCAAAAGTGAATTTTGCTTCTATAAAGCAAAATATCTCTAACTTATTAAATTTGATTATTGCACGTGTTGTTGTAAACCATATCCAAGTAGAGGCCTTTTAACTTCACCCAGGATCAATTAACTGAAAATTATGCAGCTCTGATTTAGGTTAGATGCCTGCACTTAGGAAAGCCAAGAAGGGACTGATCCTGAATAGTGCTGACTGCCTCTTGAAAATACTGATACACAGTACGCAAGGGTTAGCAGGTTCAATTAGAAATTATGTGTATGGGTCAGGTCCAATTTTCCTTAATCAGTCTTTACTTAGGAGAGCTTCCATAGGCTTCCTAATGTCTCAATGAGAGACTAAAGAGGACAGGAATTGGCCTTTAAAATAGAGTTAAAACAATCTCACTTAAAGACTGTCGGTCTCCTAGATGCTATGGTAGAAATACCTTAAATATTTAGTTACATAGATTAGATAGTAAAATTGGCTGTCACCCTGAGGACACTTTGCCAAAGAGCACCTTTACCCTTGTCTCTGAATTTCTTTGCATTTGTGACATCATGTCAAACCCTTACCCATTAATTTTCAAAGAGGAGTGGGTTTTTTATTTTTTTGGTAACATTTTTGGCTAAAACTTTGTGCAATGAACTGTACAGTACATCTTAAGCAGTACCAGTTTTAAGACAATATTTTAAATATTGCTTTTGCGTAATGCACTACAGAGAAAGAATACATCCGAGAAATATATAATATTTATGGTCAAATCATGTGATAACTGAAAGAGAAATATAATAATGCTGGTTGTTGGGAATCACCCCCTTCTTGTTATCGAGGTTTTAATCAAAATTGTAGGCATTGTGAAGTAAGCTAGGAATCTTGTGTCCTCTATTTTATGGGTTGTTTCCCACACAATAATCCCAGTAATGAGACAGTAACCAAACTCAGCTGTACATATGAAATTACTACCCAAAACAGTGCTCTCTGCCTTAGATATGATAACGGGCATAACTACTGTGAAACAAAACAATTATGAATTTCTTGAGGGAGGAAAAAAGGAGAGATAAGTGCATGGAAGTCAGCTAACATTGGTACATGAGTAGTTGCAGTAGGGAAAGAGTTAACCAGATTTTCATTTTAGATAGTTGCTGTAGTAACTATCAGAGAGCTCAGGCTGTATCTTTTCCATTTGTGGGCAATGTTTAGATTTACAGAGTAGCTCAGCTTATTATATACCTGCCTTGATTGCTGGATAAGGCATGTTGATTAAAAACAGAAGATGCATTTTTATAATACTACCGAAGAGAAAAAAAAACATAAAATCTATGTCATTTTTTGTCCGGAAATCTGTATGCTCTTTGAACACTCATTCTACTGACAAAATGTAGTTGTTAATCTGAGAGTCGTGTGAAAACTTATATTGTGTGAATGTTAGCGTGTTTTACTTGAACTTTCAGTAAGCATAGCTCAGTATCCCATAGGTTGCATGCATCATGAGGTATAATACTATTCTGTCTCTTGCAAACAATTCTGCATACTGCCATTCTGGTAAAATGAAACAACATCCTCTCTTTGAACACTGCATCTTATTTTAAGTATCATATTTTAAGTATTCAGCTGACAGATTTGAAAAAGGGCTCAACTCTCATATAGATACCTAAATAACATGGCCAGATTTTCAGAAATGTTTATCATCTAACTTTTCCTATTGAGAACAATGATAACTGCTGGATGCTATCTGATCACTTCCTTTGATTGCAGAAATGGAAGCAGAGAACTTTTGAAAATCTGTTCTTAAATTAGGCAGGCCATTCATCTGATTTAAAACCAGACAGTCCTCTTTCTGTTTGGTTTGTCTCCCATCTGGTACTGGTTTTGTCCAGTATTGGACAGACGAAGCCATTTTGAAGAGCATGCTCCTTCATTCCCACTAGTGTGTTTCATGCGTCTGAGGTCACACAGGTGAGGGTAGGGTCACGCCGGCAGGGTGGGCCCACACCATTCCTGGAAGTACCAAAATGTCCAGTATTCTGGGAATGCATGAGTGGCCACTCTACCTTAAATGTATTATTTGTTTACTTTGCATTAAATCTGCAGATATTTAAAATCCAAATTAACTTGAACAGTGGTTTCCAGAGTAATTAGGGTACTGAGCCTATTAAGGCCTCAATATATACACAAGCCAGGAAGCTGCAATGGAAGATCAATGCACCATACTAAAAATGGTCTCAAACCTTACCTGGAGGGACAGATCTCTTGAGAGCAGAAAAAACAATTCAGCCTGTATGGCAGGTTCAAGTCTGTCTAGAGCAGCTGCTGCCAATTAGTTCTAAGTGATACATAGTAATGGTTTGAAACAGAGTGACTGGAATTCTACAACATTTTAAGACCAATTTTTGTTGCAAGAACAAGGGAAATTCTGTGGTAAAGTTTTACTAATTTCTACAGTGATAACCTGGACATCTAAGAGTCTGCACTCAGCAATTTTCACAAGCCTGCACTGTCCTAAAATCCCCTGGTTCTTCATAATTCTGAAGCTGCTTGGTTTCTTAGCGACTATTCTTCAGGCAGCTATATGACATGTTTTGGAAAGGGACTTTCAACTGCCATCTGCACATCCCATTGACTTCAGTGGGAGCTGTAAAGTCTCAGAACCTTTGAATATCAACCTCCTTTTATTTAGGTACCTAAATGTCGATTTGGAAGCCTTATTGTAGGCAGACAGGTTTGAAAATTTTGGCCCAAGAACCTGATTTCATTTCTGTTGAAGGTGACTTGGTGCCATTCAGGAGAAATAGCCTTGGTGGTAAAATATTGTTCTTAGAGATACTAGTCTGAAGCCAGCATGAAAAGGGTGGTTGATTATCTTAGGTTAATCTACAATAGCATAGGTCTGCATGAAAACATCAGCAAACTCATCCCCACTTGGTTCATTTTACTCATAGTGGATTTTCATTTTACTAATGAAAACTAACCCCGCTTTTAAGAACAGGGCAAAAAATTGGTGGTATTTATGGGTGCTCGGCATCTTTGAAAATCAGGCCACTTTTATTTAGCACCTATGCATGGATTTAGGAGCATAGTGGAGTATGTTTGTACTTGAAGCTGGGGATGTGATGCCCAGCACAAGGAAACATACTCATCTGGCTTTCATTGAGCTACTGTGATAAAATAGAGCGTAGACAGGGCAAACGGTGGGACAGGCTACCTGCCCAGAGTTCGTGCCCAATCTCTGACAGGCACATATTTGAGACAAGCTTAGCTTGCACTGCCTCAACTACACTCTCTTTTTATTGCACTAGTTCAGCGAGAGCTAGCACAAATATGTTCTTTTGAGCTGGAAATCTTGCCCCAGCCCCAAGTGTAGACATACCCACAGAGAGGCGTTATACATGTTAAAAGGCATGTAAGGAGGTGTTGGAGCTGGGGAGCAGCTGCTAAAGGGACATACTCAGCAGACCGATGACCAGCATTAATTTGGCACAAAGGGTCATATGTTAGCTTGAAAGAAGTATGCCATAGAACCCCAGGTCTACTTTCCAAAGTCTGTGCACCATTTCCACAGGATTTTGTTCTCACATAAGTGAAGAGGCTCATCCAGGCCAGTATAAGCAAGAAACATCGTCCTTTACCTATAATCCCATTTAATCCTGAGATACAAGGTCTCTTGCCAAAGGCACTTAAGCAAAGCAAGCAGTCATGGCATAAGAGGGAAGGTCCTCTCATGGAACAATAACTGGTTAAAAGATAGGAAACAACAGGTAGGAATAGATGGTCTGTTTCACAGTGTAGAGAAGCAAATACCAAGATTCCCCAAGGATCTGTACCAGGACCAGTGCTGTTCAACATATTCATATATTATCTGGAAAAAGGGGTAAACAGTGAGATGGCTGTGTTTGCAGATGACACAAAATTACTCCAGATAGTTAAGTACAAAGCTGATGCAAAATGATTCAAAGGGATCTCACAAAACCAGGTCACTGGGCAGCAAAATGGCAGATGAAATTCAGTGTTGATAAATGCAAAATAAGGCACATTGGAAAACATAATTTCAACTATACATACAAAATGATGAGGTCTAAATTAGTTGTTACCAATCAAGAAAGAGTTCTTGGAGTCATCGTGGATTGTTCTCTGAAAACATCTGTTCAATGTGCAATGCCAGTCAAAAAAGCTAACAGAATGTTAGGAACCATTAGGAAAGGAATAGCTAATAAGACATAAAATATCATAATGCTTTTATATAAAGCCATGGTATCCCCCCACCTTGAATGCTGCATGCAGATCTAGTCACCCCATCTCAAAAAAGTACAGAAAAGGACAGCAAAAATGATTAGGGCTCTGGGCCAGTTTCCATATGAGGAAAGATTAAAAAGATTGGGACCATCCCAGTTTAGAAAAGAGATGATTGAGGCAGAATATAATACAGTTCTATGAAATCATAAAAGATGTGGAGAAAGTAAATAAGGAAGTGTTGTTTACCTCTTCATGTAACACAAGAGCCAGGGGTCATGCAATGAAATTAACAGGTAGCAGATTTAAAACAGAAGGAAATACTTCTTCACACAAAACACAGTCAAGCTGTTGCCAGGGGATGTTGTGAAGACCAAAAGTATAACTGGGTTTAAAAAAGAATTAGGTAAGATCAGGGAGGATAGGTTCATCAACGGCTAATAGCCAAAATGGTCAGGGATGGAACCCCATCCTCTGGGTGTCCCTAAACCTTTGACCGCCAGAAGCTGAGACTGGACATCAAGGGGATGGATCATTCAATAAATGTCCCTGTTCTGTTAATTCCTTCTGTAGCATGTGGCAACGGGCACTGTCAGAAGAGAAGATGCTGGGCTAGCTGGACAGTTGTTCTGATCTAGTATGGCCATTCTGATGTTCTTGTCTGGGCCACATATAATTGTCTATTTAATTTCTTGAATTCTGCTAAAGGAGAGTCTGTTAGTACTGAACTTCCTGAGACAGAGAATTCCAAAGACTGATTAGGTTCTGAGGAAAACATCCCTCTGAATATTTAAACTATTTTCAAACAATTTTCTAAGGGTTGTCCATGTTTTTCTGTTGTTGCTTATTCCAAAGAGACAGACTGATAGTTTGCTTGAACATTTTAAAATATTTTTATATTCTGATTTATTATTATTTTCAAGTTAAAATTTATTGCACAATATAAACATATTTCCATTTTTAGAGTCTTTTTAACTATAACAGGGTTTGCCAATGTCAGAGTGGATTTTCCAAATAAAATATGTTTTCTTGCAACAGTATTTATTCACAAAAAGTCTGTCACCCCCACACTCTGGTTCATTGTGCTCAAAACCAAAAGCCTGAAAATGGCATTCCTGTGCTACTTCTTTATTTCCAGATGTTAAGATCTATTATGCATACTGTAGTGCATAATCATAATTATGCATTTATGATGATGTTTGTGCTGGCTTAACTCAGAAATAGTGTGAGAAAGCTAATCTCGAAGCTACAGGCTGTTTTCCTGCAGTTTAGATTTTGATCTGAGCTGTTTGTTGAGTCTTACTGGAACCAGAACCTTATAACCACCAGTCCCAATGCTGGACTCCTCATTATTATGTCTAGTCCCAGTGATGGACCTTGACCATTTCCTCAAAATTGTAACTCAAACTTGGTTAGTTGTAGTTCTGTGTTATACAGCAAATGTTTAATAGATTGCAGTAATTTAAATGAGAGAGCTATGTCACACACAGCTCTAATCATTCAAGTTATACACAATCAGTATCTTTTCTGCACACCAACAGACATCTTAGAGAAGCACATTTTCACTTTGTGGGGTGACAGGAAGGAGCACACATCCTTTAAACGGAACTGAAGAAAAATGACAATTAGATATGTTCTCAAACTGAAAAAAAAAGTGAGCTAGTTTGCAAAATAGAGGTGCTAACTTTGGTCAGTCAGTCCGGAGCTAAACAATTTGATAATCTTCATCAGTAATAAAGAACACAGAATTTTCAAAATTATTTTGGCTAGGATCCCAGAGCTAATCCGCAAAGAGTCATGTAATTATTCAAAATCTATACAGTGGCCTGGGGAAGTGGAGAGAAGGATAGAAAACTGCCTGAAATGCCACTATGATGTACTGTAATATATAGCTATGTATTAATTGTAATGGCTAAATATTTTACTCTTTAAATCAGTGGCAAATTTCCCTTTTGTTTAAGTGGGACCAAGATTTGCAGCCAGTAATATGAACAAATGAGGTGTATACCAGAGAAGTCTAATTGATTAAGGATGGGAAAATAATATGATAAATTTTAACTTTGTCCATATAAGTGAATCTGCTTTCACTCAGAAAATAAAAAACTCTTTTTTGAAGTGAACAGAATTTAGTCCAGAATTATATTTATTATTAACATTTATAATGAGATTTAGCAAATATGCAAAACAGTTCATCTTAATAATAACTATAAATAGTAAAGCTTAGAATAACATTGAAAATCACTAATGGAAGATGGTTGCACTTCTTTTTTTCCATGAGCAGACAAGAATCATGCATAATGTAATAGTGTAACTGCTAACAGCAGACTCACAGAAGATAATTTAAACTTGTGTTTATAGACCAGAGAAGCTGATTTTCTAAAGCCCTTCTTAAAGAGATTCTCCTTGGTTGTACATCACCCCAAAAGGATGTCCACCTACAGACATACTCACTAAGTAAAGAATATATAAAGGCTCACTTAATAATGGTGGAATTTTTATACATACAGATGTGAGGGGAAAATTAGATTTTATTCCATAGCTATGTGTTAAATCAATGTTAAAATACAGACATAATCAAATCTCCTCATATCTCATGACCACATGTGAAATAGTACATTGGAAGGTCAGAATACTTAGCGGAATATACAGCCCTTGAGACTCAGCAGATGTACAGATAGTGGCCTAATCCAAAATACGCGTTCATAAATATAGATGATCAGAATTGAGCCTTAATTCTCTAAGGGATTGCAGCAATGTTGTGTGGTCCTTTCATCCAAATTAGAATGATTCATTATGTCTAGTCCATTAGCACAAAAAGGGCAATAAAATCTGCATTAGAATTTTTCAGATATGTCAAGTGTAATCTTAAAATGAAATAAACTCTAGTGCTTTAACTACCTATAAATAATTATATGTATAAAAGTCTGATTTATTTCTTAAATTTACACTGCTATTTTAAATTACTGTACTTGCTTTTAGTAAACATAACACCTGATTTAAAAAAAAGTCTAGTACAAATATATATTCACTATTGGAAAAATATATTTAGGTAAAATCAGAGAAACTTCAGATAGTCTATCCCTAATCCTATTTAACTGAAGTTAGTAGGAGTTGCCATTGTATTTAGTGGATTTAATCTGAGCAACATTGAAGCCTTCGTATTGCATCAGACATGGTGCAGAATCTAAGGTCCAGAGCATTACATAGTAATCTAGTCCTAACTAAACACAGAAGGCTAGCACAATCCATATGTATTAAATATTTATTTTCTAAAGACTTCTTAATATGGTTTAAATGAAAATGGAATAGTCCTGCAATGACATATGGCTTTAAGCATTGTTCTACCTTATGTATGGGGAAAAAATCCTTTAGTTATATATATTTCATATTTTTAATAAATTTCTCCAAAATAAAATCTGCAAAAACTGAGAAACTTAAAAGGGAGACTAAGACTACAGAAAGAGTAATCCTCTTGGAGTAAAAAAGTGTACAAGGGAAAAATATATTCAAAAGTTACTATAAAACAGAAGGGTCAGAACTGCACCCTATCATCCCAATGCAATTATAACAACAACAGGAGCAGCAATCATTGTGGATGTCAGTGAGGACAGATGGACATTAGGAAGAGGCAATATTAACCCAAATGCTGCAAAAACACCTGTAATTATCCCCTAAAACAGTGAATGATTTCTTGAGAACAGAGTATTTCAGATTGTCTATTACATTACAACCAGCTCAGATGCGAATCATCTCTATTGTGTCTTATCCAAAGGTAGGTGTCAAATTACTTGCAGGGAGGGACTGTGTAAATCCCTGCATTTAGTCTCCAAACATGCCTGCTGTGAACTAGATGTTTAAGGAAGCCAGTGTAGAAGCAGAATAAGCTGAGCACTCATGCAGTTAATAAACAAGCTTTGTCTTCTCTGGCAAACCTGAAAAGAGTTGTGGTATCTGCTGAAGTGGGTGATGTGACACTCCCCAAGTGTACCCAGTGTTATAAGGCACCTCACCACAACCTTCCCTTAGCATGAAGCAATTTTATCTCTGCCTGCTGTAGATCAATTCATTGAAACCACCAGTCTCTGGCAGTACAAGCATTGCCTACCAGGCTCCCGCAGGCCTTTCTCTTTCTGTACAATAGTGATAGGCATACACCAACCTCTGAGTACTTGGAGCATTCCCTGCAGTGTCCAGCCCCTTATCCACTAAACTCACAGAATTACCAGGCCTGCTCTTCTCAAGGGAACAGCTCACACCAGCTTTTAAGATTCAACTCAGGGCCATCACGTTGCTTAATACTACATCACTTAGAGATATTTATACTGAATAGAAGCATAAGTTTACTTTCAAAGAATTGAGGGTCAAGTGACAGAAAGAATATTGGAAACAAACCTTTACATATAAAGCAAAATCATAACATGCTTGCTAGAGACTAAAATTAACCAACAGATTAACCTCTTGTCTAAAGAAGCATATCTCACCCAAAGTTCACCAGCATTTTTAACCAACCTTGGTTGAGACATGTTTTTCATGAAGCAAAAGCACTATTATTTTACTCACTTGGTGAAGAGTGCCCGGGTGTCTTCTCTGCCCCGCAAATATAGTAAAGCAAACTTTTGAAGTGCTCATCAAGATAAAGTTCTTTCCTCCACTGTATTTCTCTTCCTGAAGTTCTTATAATCCTTCATTTTCGTTCAGTTCAGATTGGTGATGGGGCACTCAGTGTGAACAAGACAATACTCAGTTTAGTTTGATTAAATATATCTTGTTTGAGAGAAACCATATTTTTCACTTTTTCTGGCTACCAACTCTCGTACACAGACATTAAGAACTTAGAAATGTTAGATGCCTGCAAGTCACCAGGGCCTGATGAAATGCATCCTAGAATACTCAAGGAACTAACAGAGGAGGTATCTGAGCCTCTAGCTATTATCTCTGGAAAATCGTGGGAGACAGGAGAGATTCTAGAAGACTGGAAAAGGGCAAATATAGTGCCCAGCTATAAAAAGGGAACTAAAAACAACCCAAGAAACTACAGACTAGTTAATTTTAACTTCTGTGCCAGGGAAGATAATGGAGCGAGTAATTAAGGAAATCATCTGCAAACACTTGGAAGGTGGTAAGGTGATAGGGAATAGCATGGATTTGTACATTTGAACAAATCATGTCAAACCAATCTGATAGTTTTCTTTGATAGGATAATGAGTCTGGTGAATAAGGGAGAAGCGGTGGATGTGGTATACCTAAACTTTAGTAAGGCATTTGATACGGTCTCGCATGATATTCTTATCAATAAAGTAGGCAAATACAACTTAGATGGGGCTACTACAAGGTGGGTGCATAACTGGCTGGATAACCATACTCAGAAAGTAGTTATTAATGGTTCCCAATCCTACTGGAAAGGTATAACGAGTAGGGTTCTGTTTTGGGACTGGCTTTGTTCAATATCTTAATCAACAACTTAGATATTGGCATAGAAAGTATGCTTATTAAGTTTGCAGATGATACCAAACTGGGAGAGATTGCAACTGCTTTGGAGAATAGGGTCAACATTCAAAATGATCTGGACAAATTGGAGAAATGGTCTGAGGTAAACAGGATGAAGTTTAATAAAGTGCTCCACTTAGGAAGGAACAATCAGTTTCACACATACAGAATGGGAAGAGACTGTCTAGGAAGGAGTATGGCAGAAAGGGATCTAGGAGTTATAGTGGGCCACAAGCTAAATATGAGTCAACAGTGTGCTGCTGTTGCAGAAAAAGCAAACCTGATTCTGGGATGCATTAACAGGTGTGTTGTGAGCAAGACACGAGAAGTCATTCTTCTGCTCTACTCTGCTCTGGTTAGACCTCAACTAGAATATTGTGTCCAGTTCTGAGCACCACATTTCAAGAAAGATGTGGAGAAATTGAAGAGGGTCCAGAGAAGAGCAACAAGAATGATTAAAGGTCTAGAGAACATGACCTATGAAGGAAGGCTGAAAGAATTGGATTTGTTCACTTTGGAAAAGAGAAGACTGAGAGGGGACATGATAGCAGTTTTCAGGTATCTAAAAGGGTGTCATAAGGAGGTGGGAGAAAACTTGTTCATCTTAGCCTCTAAGGATAGAACAAGAAGCAATGGGCTTAAACTGCAGCAAGGGAGGTTTAGGTTGGACATTAGGAAAAAGTTCCTAACTGTCAGGGTGGTTAAACACTAGAATAAACTGCCTAAGGAGGTTGTGGAATCTCCATCTCTGGAGATATTTAAGAGTAGGTTAGATAAATGTCTATCAGGGATGGTCTAGACAGTATTTGGTCCTGCCATGAGAGCAGGGGACTGGACTCAATGACCTCTTGGGGTCCCTACCAGCCCTAGAATATATGAATATTTTCAGTAAATATGCATAACTAATTTGCACTAATTTAATTGCCATTAAAAAGCACAGAGATATTGATAACCAGTGTGACACCATTTGAGACTTTCATTCGAGACCTCTTGGTGAACCTGAATGTACATACCAGAATCAGGAGATCCTGTAACCCCACTGCAGCCACTGTTAGTTGGTATTAAGAGGTTCTTGGGTCGCAGGTAGACATATAGTAAAGTCTGAAAAATATGTGAATAATGGGAATGCATTTCCAATTCTCAGGAAAGACAATACGCCATAGCAATTAAGGGTTTCAGAGCAATTAAAGTAATTCATTAGTGTACTAAAAGAAATGCCCAGATGACTCAGTGTGAATGTGTGCAAGCAGTTCTGGATTGTACCTTTTCTAATAGTACTGCACACTGTCTTATTTTATCTGTACTAGTGCATGCTTATCAGTATTTTCACCAATGGTGCACATATTGTGAGAGATACAGTGAATGATGTCAAGCAATCAAACATATTCACCTCCACAGTAAAATTAAAAGGCACACCAGAACACCAAAAAAGTGTTGCCAACTTTCACTGTATTACCGTGTGTCTCATGGCAATAGGTGTTTTTTTAAAGTTCCATCTCCAGAGTCATGTGGATATGTGAGAATTGCAGAATTGTTATTGTTGTCTTGTTTTTAAGTAAGCTTCTAACCCTCATAGTTGTAGAGAAAAAGATTAAAAACATGACCCTAAGGTTCAAAAACCAGAAGGCAACCATAAAGGACCCAGAATTAATTGTTTGTTATAAAATCTCCTGATTTAAAGTAATTCCATTACTTTGGGGGCCTGACTCATGATTTTTGAATGCTTGGCATTGACAATAGTGCATACATATTCCACCGCATTCATATTATGTAAAGGGCGGCCATATGATAAAAGAGTACTACCTTACATTAATCACCAGTGCATCCCTTAGGTGAGATCCTCGCCCCTGCTCCAGCCACTTTATGCCAGGTAAAAGGATCAGAGTGTTGTAAAGGAGCTGTAAAGCCCCCAATTCTGGCTGGGGCAGAATTGTCCTGGTACAGGAATTGTGGAAGTCAGCTGTAAAGGTGTGTTCTGAGGACTCCCTCACAAGCCCTGGCATAGGGGAGTGCCAGGTAGGGTGACCAGATGTCCCAATTTTATAGGGACAATCTCGACATTTGGGGCCTTTTCTTATAAAGGTGCCTATTACCCCCCAAACCCTGTCCTGATTTTTCACACTTGCTATCTGGTTACCCTAGTGCCGGGGCAGAGATATGGGGGTGAGAGGGGCATGTCAGAGCAGAGCTTCCACTCATAGCTCTGTGGAGATTCCAGGAAGCATTGTGGCCTATTGGCAGGGCTGAGAGGCTAAATTACATTGGGGTCACTCCATCCCAGCATCAGGAGGGTACAAAGATAGTCTAAAAAACCACCTTAAATTCCCTTCCCTATAGGTTGTGAATTTTGTGCTGTGCCTGTTTGAGTTTCATCCCCTGAATCTCACAAGGACCCAATCAGGCACCAATATCTGCTGTATTTTCATGTGCAGAGTTTGAAAGGTACAGTTTAAAGCTGCTTTTTAATGGCAATTACCGCCTGGTACCTGAACAGCAGAGATCTGAGACTAGTTTTACATATTGACCTGAAAGAAATCAGTTCTGGCAAGGTAATATTAGAAGGATTTCTCAATCTGTCTTGCATTCAGTTTGCAGTAGAGGTGCAACCTGACAGACATATTTATTGATGTTTGTAAGGTACTTTGAAATTCTCAAATGGAAGGATCTGTATGCAACATAGAAATATAGTTAAAATATATTTTGGTGTGAGAATTTCTTTTGTCTGTTTCAGCATCCTACAAGTATGTTGAAGTGTGTGTACAGTTTTGCCACTTGACAAGTAATGATCCTTTGGGGTAAAATGCAGGATTTCTCAGTTGCAGGGAATCCCAGCTGTCTTTTGGGATTCCATCTGTCTATACTCATTTTTGCTTTTGAAACTTTTAAAGCTTTGATTTGGCAACAGCGTCTCTGAGCAGAGCCGATCCTCATATGTATTGTCATGAAAAAATTAGCTCATGTAACCTCTAAAGAGTCTCTCTCATCAGACAGGAGGAATTCCAAATTAAATAGCAGCCAAATGGAGTATTTTGTTAGTCTCAGGATGATGCAAGATTTTTCAGGACCAGCAGGTTTTCAAATATTCATAGTGATGGCACCATGTTTTGTCAAGAGAGTGCATTACATGGGCTGTCCATGGCTCCACTTCAATTTGTGGCCAGGGTGGCAAACCCTCCTCCCCTTTGAGAAAGGCTGGGAGCTGACATGGGAGCATCCTTCTCCCCAGTGCAGCTTCAACACCCTGTGGCTAGTAACAGTGGGGATATCAGCAAGGGGCACCTTAGTGCTTACCCAAGCAGCCAAATCTGCTAAGGTGATTGGGCAGTACCAGCTACACTCTTCTGTTCTTTCTGCACACATACTCCTCTGCTGAGGTAATGTTGCCAGAGCTCCCTATGGTGGGTCTCGGAATTAGCCCACCATAGAGATGCATGAGTGGGGTCACATCTCTCAGAGATATTATTCCAGGTTGTCTGCAGACTCAGGCAGACATAACTGCATCAGTTACATTTAGGTCACCTTTTCCTCACGAACATGAGGACTAGAATTTTTTTTCTTTGTATTGAAATCTAAGATACTGATGTAATTACATGACTCCAGGTGCTGTGACCATAGGCTAGGGCCTGTCTTGCCTGTGCCTTAAACTGGGTCTGTCAGGATGTAGCATGGAGCCATAAAGTGGAGATCATTGCCTATACTCCAAATCTTGTGTGACAGGAAAGGAGTCTGTGTCTGCAAATCCAGCCACAAAAGATGTGGAAGTGTGGAGTGCCACCTCCCAGCATGCTCATAAACCCTGCAAAAGCTCTGACCAGGAGTTCAGTTAGCAGTGAGATCTGTGAGTAGCTGAGGGCAAGTGGCTGCTGCTCACAGCATGCTCCCCAATACAAACCAGTTCCCATTTCCATTGGGAAAGCTCCAGCTGAAACCATGCTGCCAAGCGGCTATAGGGAAGTAGTGAAGGGGCGGGCATGTTTCAATGTAAAGGCTATGGTCTTCCATGCAGTCAGCACTGGTCTTCAGTGAATCCCTTTAGATACATGCTTTCTGGAAACTGAACTCCATGGAGAAGGACTTCGCACCAGATGGGAGTATTCCAGGGAAATGCTTCCACTTGAAACTCAAGGAGTGTCCATTCTTCCTCACAAGAATAACTCACAAAGAGGAGCATCTCTATTTGTACATTGAGTTGTGATGTGGCTGTCTGAATTTAATCTATGTCATTTTTAAGAGCTAATGATTTCATAGTAGATTTACAGATGAGGAATTGGACTGGGACAGATGCAACATTTCCTTGGTAGTACAGTATAGAGCTCTAACTATGGGGAGCTGAAGTGATGTGGTAAAATCACCAACGTTGCTGGACTAAGTATCAATAAATTAGGGATGTTTTAGAACTATTTAAATCTATGCTGTTTACTGAATGGAGGATGTATGAGATGATCACTCCCAGCTGAAATGATTTTATGAGTTGATACACCTTTGCTTTTTATACTTTACTTTGCTGGGTACAGTGACTTACTAAAGGTGACTTTAGTGTCACCGGGGCAGAGGGGGGGCTCTGCAGGGTCAGAGTGTCAGTGATACATCATCCTGGTGGCTATCAGATTGAATTTGAATTGGATTTTGAAGTAGAAACACATATGTATTTATTAACTGACATTTTAACAGACCTGAATTCATATCTGGAGGCACCCAAGGGATATCTACAGCTCTTTTTTCAGTACAGTGTTATTTGTAATTGTCTGTAAAAAGTATTGTGCTGAGGGGCATCAGAGCTTTCTCTTGGGCCAAGAAGATTCTATAGAAAGAATAATCTTTCCTATTACTATTTATGGGAACCCAAAATCTCCAGGAGATTTACTATGGTTGCCATTACAAATTTGATTTGATTTGATTTGATTTTTAGCAAACTGTAACAGAAATCTGTTTGGTTTGGAACAGAAGAGAACTACAAATGAGGCCCCTAATCTTCAGCTGTTCTCAGCACGTTCCACAGTTTAGTGAGGATGCTTTAAGGAGGTCTAGTCTTTTTATGGTATTTTTCACACTACGGAGCCCTGTAGTGAGTGCGGAGAAAAAAATAAATGTTAGCAGTATAGTGGCATTTCAGTGAACAGCACATCCTCTTCGATAATGCTGAACAGCCTTTGGAAGGGCATTCCCAGGACGTTGCCATCATGTTATACTGACTTACTAGACATTAACTTCACTATCTTTTATTTCCTTTCACACAGCTTCTCATAAAACAGTTAATAATGATTAACCTCCCTTTTCCTGATACCAGAATTTCATGGTTTCCATCCTGCATGCTTATGACAAAATGTCCTTTGAATTTGGTTTCTTCAAATTTCTGCCATGCTGCACACATCCATTGTTAGAAATCTTTGTGAGCTAAATGCAAGAAAAAATCTATCTAACATTACCTTGCCAGAACTGATTCCTTTTAGGTTGCAATGTAAAACTATTCTCAGATCTCTGTGCTGGGTATTTTTATCTCCATTAACCTCTTGATTCAAGTATAAACATTTATTGAGGGTTACCGCCCCTTGTTTGTCCAGAAAAGTGGATGTCTGCTTGACCTCTTTTATCCTCATTAGCTGATTCTAATTGTTCCCTAAGAGATCAAACTTTTGACCCTGTTTCTCCTTGTCAAATTTGTCTGGTTGTGATTTGTATGAATATAAGACCTTTAGCTGAAATAGCTTTCTCAGGTACAAAGTATTCAAGAACCTTTGCTTCTATGTAGAATGAATCGTAAACAATATTTCAGTTCGGTGATACTGCATCTTTATTGAAAGATTCCCATTGTACGGTCAATCTGGGTTTAAGGCAAGTTGAGGAATCCCTGTTTATGTTCCTTTGGATGTGGACAGAATGTCCATGCAAGCTTCCTGAATAATTTATACTACAATTCTTTTTTGGGGGGGAAATAATATTTAATTTGATTTTTGAGGTCTTTTTCAGCTGTCCTAAACATTCATCCTACTGTTATGAAAAGCACCTGAAACAGACTACACTTGGGCTTATTCAGAGACTCTGAGCAAGTGCTGTCAATTTTTATTTAATTAATTTATTTCTATAGATTTATAACAACAGAAAAGGGCACCTCTCCCAGACTATAGACACCTTTTAAAATATTAATTTATAAACACAAATCGTAACATAAAGGGAAATCCAACAGCAAAGATCTTTGTATACCAGCAATCATGTGCTAAACCTTACAGTAAAAAGATTAAAGAATGTTCCACTTTCCCCTGGCATTACCCCAGTCAGTACCCCTGTCCCCAGAAGTCCAAGGAACAGTGATCTTTGTAGCATACCCTTAACGTCAACACATTCGGGTTATTTTGGTCCAAGGAAGGATCAAGTTCCAAAGTTGAAGAGCCCTCATGGAGAACACCTTGCCCTGCCAGCAGTTCCTTCCACTTTAAATCAAGAGACCGCCAGTGTGGCAAGGGCAGAAAAGTGGTCTCTCAAATAGACAGGTCCTGGGCCATTTAGAGCTTCATAGGTCACAACCAAAACCTTAAACTCCACCTAGAAGCCTGCTGGCATTCAATGCAGATTCAAAAGCACTGGTGTATGGTCAATCTGGGTTTAAGGCAAGTTGAGGAATCCCTGTTTATGTTCCTTTGGATGTGGACAGAATGTCCATGTAAGCTTCTTGAATAATTTATACTACAATTCTTTTTGGGGGGGGAAATAATATTTAATTTGATTTTTGAGGTCTTTTTCAGCTGTCCTACACATTCATCCTACTGCTCAAGGTGAGATATCTTGCTTTACAAGTGAGTGGCTTCAGCTTTCAAATGGATTTAAAATGTAGCCTCAGGTGTAGTACATTGCAGTAGTCTAAGCTTGAGGTGATAAAAGTATGACTGATTTAATCATAGCTTCTTGTTATCTTGGACTGTGGTCTTTTACTTTTAACCACTTTAGGGAAAAGAACTTTTTTGAAAAGGTAAACGTTTTAATTCTTACCAAGCAACAGGTTACAACAAGGTCGGATACCCTGCCTTGTTGTGAGCATCTTATTTGGATTGTGAATTTGCTAACTTAAAAGTACTACTGTGGCCCAGGATGAACATGAACATGTGGCCACCTCCTATGGCTATTATAATATGGTTCTAACGAACTTCTTCAAAGAGAAGTTATACCTCTCCCTCAGTTGGGTTGCTAAGCTTTACAGGCAGTTGGGGCTTTGTGAAGTTTCACTTTCAAATAAAAAGAAGTTTATTTACATATCTGTATAGCTTGGATCAGAGGTAGGACAGGAACATGGCAAATTCCTTTGAGGTTTGCCCACTGATTCTTCTCAAGTGGCAGAACTTTAAAGAGAAACACCCTGTTTTCTCTCCAGCCCAGTTGTGGTACTCAGCAACCATTCACAGACAGTTGAACCGATTTCAACACCTCACCTGGGAGCTATTTTAATGCTCCCAGTTCAGTTTCTTAAGCTCAAGAAAATCTTTAAGCAATAAAGCACCATTGGTGACTGCAAAGTAAGCTCAGATCTGACTGATGGCTTTCAGTGTCTGCTGGGGTGCATGGATACAGAATAGGAGCAGATTAGGCACCAGCTTTAGCAACATGTCTTTTGGTCTCACAGATACTGAGTTACTAGCCTGGGATTGGGCTTCTAGCTAGCTAGAGGAAGTACGGCTCTATGATTAAAGCACAAGAGAGAGGGTTGGGTTCAGTTCCCAGCTTTGTTCTGGATTTCCTGTGTCATGATGGGCACATCATGTAATCTGAATGTGTGTCTTTTCCTTCTCCGTAAAATCACAGAAATGTGGGGCTGTAAGGAACCTCCAGAGGTCATCTAATTCAGCCACCCATGCTGAGGCAGGGCCAGTTATACCTAGACCATCCCTGTTTGTCCAGTCTGTTCTCAAAAACCTCCGATGGCTGGGATTCCATAGCCACACTTGGAAGCCTATTCTAGTGCTTACCTATCCTTATAGTTAGGAAGCTTGTCCTAATATCTAACTGAATCTCTCTTGCTGCAGACTAAACCCATTGATTCTTGTCCTACCTTCAGTGGACACAGAGAACAATTGATCACCATTCTCTTTACAACAACCCTTAACATATTTGAAAACTGTTATCAGATCCCCCTAATTTTTCTTTCTTTCAAGACTAAATATGCCCAGTTTTTTTAACCTTTCCTCATTGGTTAGGTTTTCTAAACTTTTGTTATCATTTTTGTTCTTCTCTAGACTTTCACCAGTTTGTCCACATCATTCTTAAAGTGTGGCAGCCAGAACTAGACACAGTACTTCAGCTGAGACCTCACCAGTGCCAAATAGAGCAGGACAATTACCTCCCTTGTCTTACATACAACACTCCTGTTAATATACCCAGAATGAATTAGCCAACTGCATCACATTTTTTATCCATATTCAGTTTGTGATCCACTATAACGCCAGATCTTTTTCACCTGTACTAGTGCCTAACTAATTATTCCCCATTTTGTAATTGTGCATTTGATTTTTCCTTCCTAAGTCTAGTACATTGCACTTGTCTTTATTGAATTTTATCTTGTTGATTTCAGACCAGGGCATCAATTTGTCAAGGTTGTTTTGAATTCTAATCCTATCCTTCAAAGGACTAGCACTCCTTCGCAGCATGGTGTCATCTGCAAATTTTATAAGTATACTCTTCACTTCATCAATGAAAAAATTGAGCAGTACAGACCCAGGACAGACCCCAGCAGAGCCTCACTAGATACCTTCCCCCAGTCTGACAGTAAACAATTAATAACTATGCTTCAGTTTGGTTTTTCAACCAGTTTTGCATCCACTTTATAGTAATTTCATCTGGACCACATTTCCCTAGTTCACTTATGGAATGTCATAAGCCTTCCTAAAATCAAGATATCACATCTACAGCTTCTCTCCCCCTACCCCATCTTCACAGGGCCAGTAAAGGGGGATGATAACACTTCCTTTTTCTCACCCTTCACCTGCCTTGTCTATTTAAATTATAAACTGCTGGGGACAGGGATTGTCTCTTGCTATGCCAAGCACAAATAGGCCCTGATATTGATTGGGGCCTCTAGGCACAACTTTAATGCAAATAGTAATAACAGCCACTTGAGTCACAACAGAAAGTCTAGGTGAGGAGGAAAGGAATGAAAGGTCAGATGTCTGAAAAGAGAAAAGTCAGGAGAGTTGCGGAAGTGGAAGCTGGAACTTGTAGAACAGTAAATGTGTGTCCTTTTCTGCACTTACTGGATAAGAGAAACAAACAACAATGTGAACTTAAATCAGGAGTTGATTCTACGAGCTGCTGAGCACACTCAGCTCCCATTGACTGCAGGCTGACTTTGCTACTAAAGCTTGTAGTGATTTTAAACACATACGGGCCTGATTCTTATGTATGCAAAGGCCATTTTTCATCGCCCCAGCAGTGTAAAATTATTTTAGTGTGAAAGAAAATCAGGCTCATATTTTGTTTATAATAGTAGAGGGAAGGGTTAATGATTTGATTGTCTTTCCCTCTTTTTGTTGTTTCTTCCCTGCGTGTCTCATTTATATAATGTCTGTTTGCAGGATCGTTATGTAAATGGCATAACAATCCTGCAAACAGACATTATATAAATGACATGTAAATGGCATGCTCCGATTATATAACTGGTGTTGCCATATGTATGGCTTGTTAGTGATTTAAATAGGAGCATAACATAATCAAAAAATCTCAACTAGTCAAATCTAATCATTGCTTTAAATCCATATTCCAAATCTATGTAATGACAATAAAATTTGCACCACAGTTCCCCACATACGATACATACTAACCACAACTTCTGCATTTGTATATCTTAGTTGTCTAAGTTGTTCCAGTTGTTAGTCTGGAAAAGCAAATAATGTAATGTAGCACATATGGAAAAAGTGAAAACCTATGGATGAACATTTACATACAGAATACGAAAGATAAAATACACATAAACAAAAGAATATTAGGTTCAGTGCAACAGTGCTGTACAGTGATACGATCAAAGCTGACCCAAGAAGATCAAAAAATATTATCAGAGAGACAAGATGGGTGAGGTAATATCATTTATTGGACCAACTTCTGTTGGTGGAAGAGACAAGCTTTTGAGCTACACATCAGAGCTCTTCTTCAGGTCTGGAAGAGGTACTCGGTATTTCTGCACAGCAAAGAAAAATCTGTGGCTGTCTGGTGCCAGCCAACTTGGGCTCGCTAAGGAGGCTCAGACTGGAGGTCTGTTTCACTGTGTTGTGTAGACTTCTGGCTAGGGGGCTGAGAGGAGCAGAGTGTGAGGTCAGGGGGTGGAGATGAGCCCTCAGCCAGTGGGCAGGCACACCGAGAGGAGCAAGTGGTGGGCAAGGGGAGCAGGCCAGGGCTCCTTCTAAGCATGGGCCCAGCTCCATGGAGCCACTGGAGCCATTATAAACCCAGCACTGGGTGATCACTTTCTGAAAAGTGTTCACTCATGGGTGATAGAGTGTTTTTGTCTTTTATCATCTTTCTGTGTGAGTTCATTCAAGAGCGTTGTGATTGTCTGATTTCACCCACGTTGTTCTTGGGGTATTCGGTGCACTGGATGAGATACACCACGTGTTGTGAGAGGCATGTGCAAGACCCATGTCTCTTGAAAGGTGTGTTGTGAGGGGATCATCATAGCAGTGGCAATATGTCTTCAATAAAAAGTATTATGATATTCAGTATGGATTCATATAAGATAATATTTCCTTATATAAATAAAATCCTTTATAATCTTCTCATTTTATTTGCAAGTAAGATACTCAATTGTATCTCTTAAAATAGTTCAGTAAATTTCTATAATACTCAATAAATGTCTGTGCATCTGGAATTTACATGTGACCACATGGTTTTCCAGCTCCTTAGATATTTGAAATCACTGGAAAATCTCAAGTGAACCATTACTGGCACTAACTGGAGAAATTCTCCCAGAAAGGTTTGGAGTCTCTTGGACAGAATTATATCTAGGTAAAAAAAATTCAGTTAAAAATTACCTTAAGACCCTTTTATTGTACTCTATACTCTGTGTTGTGGTTTCATAATGTTTGATATACAGGAAAAGGACTCTGAATGATGAAAGTCTAAACAGCGTTTCACTACCATTCAATGAAAGGGCACTCATCATAAGGCTGACTAAATTCCAGATCAGTCAGTTTTTTGCTATTAGATTTATGAAAAGAGTTAAGCACAAATAATTTGGGTACTTGTACTATACTTTCTTAAATCCAAACCTTATGAGTATAGAATCTAAAATGTACACTGGACATATTTTTGTTAAAACTATCTGTGTGTATCTCCTTGCCACTCTGTGTCTTTAGAACTGGGGATGTCATGCTTTAATTCCTCTAATTTGAATTCATTCACACTACCTCTTTTACAGACTTTTGGAGACCCTCTGTAGTGAATCATTAGCATGATTATTATTTCAGCCATAGTAAAATTGCACATCAACACTTAGCAAATGGGGGGAAATTACATTATCCGTTCGGAATAATTTCCTACTATAATATAAATGTTACCCAGGACATGTCTTTTGAAATGGATACTGATTCTTTAAATTCTTTCCTGTCTGTTTCAGGAAATAGTGAGATCCTGTTGATAATAAAGTACAATGTGTCTAAAGTTCACTTCTAAATACTTAGCTCTTTGCTGTAAAAGTCATCTGCATTCCCTTTATAATTCTGAGCCACCAGAGATCTGCGTAATCTTGGAGATCTGATCCAATATCATTCAGAAAAATCCTTGATAATAATTCCACCATTCAGATCAGTGAAAGCACTAAAGCCTTACTGCTTGTATCTTCTTAAAAAATATCCTGAGGCTGGGGAATAAGACCTTGGCTTATGGGTTTGGAGATTTAGCTGTTTGCAAATAAAATGATTATTACTATTAGTATTCAAGTTCTTAATCAACACAAGCAAATGGCATCTATTTATTATCATCCTTTCTACAGAAGACAAAGGTTCCAGTCCCTGTGGTGCTGACTGCTGGTCCCAAGTGGTTGCTGGATGTGACTTGGCAAGGAGTAGAAGACAACAAAAACAACTGCATTGTGTACAGCAAAGGTAAACACAAGCTGATTTTCTTCTCCTTTCTTTGCAAGGAATTAATGACAGCATTGAAACATACCCATTGCATAAGAGAATGCAAATTAGAGCAGTGTATGTTTCCCTTGTCTTGTATATAAGTATTTCTTATTCCTCTACTTCACATCTTAAATAAAATTATTTTGCTGTCTTTTAATAATGAAACCACCACACTCTGTCTAATATATTAAATGCTTTTGAAGCAGAGAGTCACCACTACTAAGGTAAATGCCAGATATAAAATATCATGCTCATTTCATCCTCAGAGTCAAGGCTCAGGGAAATATTAGATCCATATTGTGTGTATACTCTCTAAGTAAGTTCTCCCTGGCTTTTTACATGTCAAATCAGCTTGCATGGCATATTGTACTGCAGATTGTTACGTGAAATCTTGTATGCACTGTAGAAGTAGTTGTGTGAGTCCCAGGATATTAGAGAGACAAGGTAGGTGAGGTAATAGCTTTTAATGGACCAACTTCTGTTGGTGAAAGATACAAGCTTTTGAGCCACACATAACTCTTCTTTAGGTCTGAGAAAGATCTTAAACAAGAGCTCTGTGTGGCTTGGCTTGAAAGCTTGCCTCTCCCACCAACAGAAGTTGGTCCAGTAAAATATATTACCATTGAAACCATTACATGGATTAAGAATACATGCCTGCATGATAATAGAAAATAGCAGCTAGCTTGCAGGGTCATTGCCTTTGTCATTTCAGAATGTGACATCAAACTATGTTGAAGTTATTTTTGGTAAATTTTCTGTACCAAGATAGAGCATTGTGATGTCATATTGTAATGTGTGGATGAACTGGAATTCGTACCACTGCCCTCTTTGAGATGGAATGTCAGGCCTGCTCAAGTGAGTGTGACTGCTTTGCAGCTGCACAAAAATGATCTAAGTAGGCTTGGCAGAAATCATGTTTATATATATAAATTAATGTATATATATAATTTCAACAGATAAATCAGTGTTTATTTTTAAGCATTTTTTCTATTTTTATCAATTAAATTTTCACAGTGTGCAAAATAATGAGGTTTAAGCATTTTTTTTTCAGTTTTTATCAGTTTAATTGTTCATAGTTCTGGGAAATCAATGGGCAGATTAGACAATAATAATTTAATAACAGTAGTTGTTAAGATTCAAAAAGTTAAAGCTTTATAACCTAAAAAAACCAAAACCCATAAACTATCAACATCAGATGTCAAAATATGCAAAGTAAATATACTAAAATCAACCTCTATTAACTTATCAAGCAGCATTTTTCTTACTTTGCCTATATGTACATTTCAGTTACTATTGATGGAATTATTTTTTTTTGTTGGCTTGCATGTGTAGGGTGAAATCAGTATTTACTGACACTTACCAATAAAAAATCTAAGCCTGCCAAGCCCACATATGTGTCTTCTTATTCCCATACGTAATATCTATTTTAGCTCAAGATGTAAAGACTTTTGGAGCAAAAGGTTCTGAGTTCAATCCACAATGCCAAGTGTGTGGTATAATCAGCAACCATGACACATGATGTCTCCATGTGCAACCATGGATATGTTACAGCATTATAGGAAAAGCAGTACATGGCATGGGAACAACCCATCAGCTGTTGCTGTTTTTGGCTTTCCCAAGCAAGATCTGGTTGCAAAACTATGATTCTCTATCCTTGTGTTCAACTCCCCAATCTCAGTGCTTTGTGAATACTTCAGAACTTGTACTGCTCTGGTTTAATTTCTTTTAGGTTTTATATCTAACCAAATAGACCTACTGAGATCAAAGATTTGTTTACTGTGACAACCTAGTGACCATTTCAGCATCCAGGCAAATAAGCACCCATATCAATATATTAACATAGAAAACACTAATCATAATATCAAAGACTCCTAAAAACTTACTAGAAACAATTACAACTTGTTCCTATAATCATTGCAATTTATATACTTATAAGAGGATTGCTTTTAAACTGCCACGAGCCTTTGAAAGTTGAAACGCTGAAAACAGGGAATTAGCATGTTCAAAATGAGTTGCACGCCAGGGTCTTACAAATTCTTTCTGTTATAATTACAAACCACTAATACATTAATTCTGTAACCTGCAATACCTGAAATACCACAGAAGTGGGTCCAAATCTAGAAGGGGATCCAGTCATGCTTCCTTAGGAGTACTGTGATGAACTGCCCAAGTGGGAAAATTTGTCAAGTATTGTGTGTGTGGTATGGCAGAGCTTCTCATGCATTCAAACTGCAATTTATTTTGAATAGTGTTAAACCTGCTTCATGGACAAACTTTTTATTGTAGAAACTTTCTGTTATAATAGGAATTTTCTTTCACTTTTACATATCTTCTGAAAATTCCCATAAGACAGTGTCTTGTCAAGTACATAAGCCTGCTGTAAATATTATAATACTTAGTACATATACAATACTTAACAAGCATTAACTGATTGATTATATAGATACATTACATCTACATGAACACATCTATAGTAACATGGAGGGGGTTTGGAATAAGGTAAACTTATTCAGTATGATGTACAATTACTCTGAATGAAAGAAAACATTGTGTATTTAATTAAAATGCCTCCTATTTCACTTAAATTATTATATTTGTTATTTCACATTTCAATACATAGTCACATGGTATTGAAAGGTTCGCTCTACAGAATTGTATTGCAAGGTATCTTCTGTACTGTCCAAGAGAATCGTTGATATCCCAGCTGCATTGTGTAAACACATATTGTTACAAAATAGATGACAAAAGTCTGAATCATAATTGGAATTGTAAATTACAAATCTGAAACTAAATTAATTGAATTTGCAAAATAGATTATATATATGTGGAACGTTTGCTGCATTCTCTACGCACTGCACACTGAGTTGGGTATTCTGTGGTTCATTAAGCACCCAATCCTGCAAATTCTCAGTGCCTGGAACACAATGGCATGCAATGGGTTTTCTGAGTCAGAAGGATTTATGGGACTGGACCTTAAAACAATGCCAAATATAATATTCTCAAAATAAATAAATACAATAATGCTTCTTTCTTCAATTTGCATTACATTTCAGATTACATTGCCTTGATTTGTGTTGACTTTCTGTCTTCCATATTGTCATTACTTGAAATATAATAGTGTTAGGTGTCATGAGATTGTAATTTGATGTTATGTTGCAGTTTTTTGGGTAGCTGTGGTTGTTTTTCTTAACTGCCCATTGTCATTTTAGAAAGTAGTTAACTAAACCCAGTGTGGGCTGATTAGGTCATGTGTTAGATGTTATTCTCAGTATACTCAAGATAAGATGAGCAGACTGAGCTGGCACATTCCTAAAAGCAAAATATAGCTGAAAATCAGCTAATGTTAAAAATTTAGGGTCAAATTTTGCACTCAGAAGTTGCATACATCTCTAGTTTTTTGTGCATCAGAGAACAGAGTTTTGCCCCCAAGTATGCTGTAAGAACATAGGAATGACATTCTTGATTGCCTGGTCATTAGAGGCTGTAATCATTAAAGTAATGTTCATATTGCAAATAGATGGTGTAGGGGAGATGTTCAAAGGCACAAAGGGGAGGTAGGTGCTCAACTCCCATCAAAAGCCAATGGGAGTAGGTCACCTAACTCTCCTTTTTGCCTTGGAAATTTTCTGCAGTATTTGTGGTTGGTGAGTGAAAATGAATTTTATACGTTTATTTATAGATATAGGGTTGGATATAGGAAACACAGGCTTCCTTATGTTTATATAGTGGAATGCATACTCAGTTTCCAAATACTGACCTATGACGTTTGCAAATTCCAGTACATAGGTCACTTGTATTTTTAATGTTTGGGTGTCTCTGTTTAACTCTCATTAACTAAACTGTGCATCAGAAAATACTCAGTGTGAGCAGACTATGAATAAGAAAATAGCTAATCATTCAAGGTTTGAAGGCAATGATATTTAGTATTCTTTCAGGTCATGTGTGTATTAGCATTAAGACTAATGGTGAAAGCAACAAGTGTCCAATTAATACAGTTTAAGGAACTACACTTTTTTCAGTCCATTTACATTTCTCTTATTTTTGTATAATGTAAACGTAGTTTAAAAGACAAGAGAAGACTATTTTAAAACTACATTTAAATCCAAAAATGTCCGGTTTAATTTGTTTTAATGATTACTTAGAAACCACAAAAGAGAAACTATTCAGTGGTTTAAGAACTCTCCAATACATAATAACAAAAATTTTAAAACAGATTTTAGGAATTGTGCTTTACATAGACTTTTTCAAATGTATTCTTTCAAACAATAGAGGCTGAATGATTCAAAATACAGCTGCTCTTGAAACAAACCGAGATGGTATTTATGCATGAACTGTATGTTCATAGCAACTTGGTGTACTTGAGAAGCAGCTATGCCTAACACAGGATTATGCAAAAATTTAGGAGAGCTATAAAATTGGATCTATGAATACATCCATAAGTTAAGAAAGGGCTGTTAGGAATTTAAGCAAATTAAATGGAACTCAAAATAAGAGAATAGAAACAATATGCAAAATTCAGTTGCACAGACTGCAATGCACACTCACATACACACATTTTAGGTGCATTACTTAAACCACTCCCATTTTCATATGGAACGTATGGATACTGTATGTTTAGTGGCATTGTTAAAACAGGGTGCCTGTACAAATATTTAGCTGTGGGAATTATAAAATCATAAGGCGATTAAGTTAGCGAGTTGTGAGATTCCAATATTGCTTTTTAAATGACTTCAGGATATAGGAGGTGCTAAGGTTATTATCTGTTATCAGGAATACAGTGGAATTGTGCGACTGGATAATAACTAAACAACTGACACAATGTAAAATTACATTATCAGTGTGTTAAAACAAAATTGCGCCCTAAAGGAGTCTACATGCCAGCTCAGAGCTGCAGTGTAATTATGCTTAACTCTGATAATTAAAATACAACGGAGATCAACAGAATCATTTTCATTAAGAAAATTATTAATGATGGTGGTATAACAGTAATTGATTGCAGAGCACCACAGGATAACTCCATGCAGTAAAACCAACATGTTTAATATATGTCTAAGGCTGCTTGACTATGCTGCATAAGACTGAGGGTGTCTAAAGTTCACATAGGAGCTGTGAAGCATGTTTGTATTGGAAACCAAAGATCATAAAATGGCTGCTTTTAAAACTATAATTTTGATTCAAATTGCCATGTTCTTCAGGAATGGTTTGAGGTCAGGAATACTGGCCGACTGGCCCTAGAGCTACTGAAAAAGAGCCATCTACTGGCTCAGTTGTACAGCAACAACAGTTCAAATATTTCTTGAGCCTTCTGTCCTTTCATTTCATGTTATACATTGGTTGTTTTTACATTTTTGTTAGTGATTTACTGATGTTATTTCATTCTCTGTCTGTCCTGACTGAGTAGTTTATGCCCTTAGTTATTACTACGAGGATGCAGCAGAAAAAAAATTTGTTCTTACTCCATTGGTATTCAAAAATTATTAATGATTTGTTTGTAAATAATTCTACAGAGTGATATTGTTAATTGCCCCAGTACTGTTTGATATGTGGTATTAAATGCCTTGAAAACCTGTATTCCTCCACAAGGGAAACTGCAGTCACTGCAAGCTGAGAGTCTAAGACAAAATACAAAATCCCAGTTAGAAAGGATGTTGCCTTAGGGTAAGAACTAATAATGCTTCATTTTATTATTGTAAATACAAAAACGGAAAAGAAAAAAAAATCTGTTGAGGAATGATTCATCACATAGCTAAGGCTTGGATGCTTGTTGTTCAAACAGATGTTACTATTAAAAGCTGCCCCAAAACGTCTATTCTCTGATCATAATGGTGAACAAGTCTGCTAGGGTAGATTTACAGGATGAGATTAGTTAAAACAACAGACACCCACACTGAAATTGTGCCATGTAGCGAATTTATAAATAGGCACCGTTAAAAAAATAGTATAGGCTAGAGGACAGAACCAGGTACCAGACTCTCATGAGTTCTAATTTCAGCTCTGCTATTGACTTGATGTGTGCCCTTGGGCAAGTCTCTTAATTTTTATGTGTCTTAGTCTGTAAACAATACCTCTATACCGACCTCACTAGTGTGCTGTGAGAGTTAATTAGATAGTTAGCTAATATGTATACAATGTTTTGAAGATATACAACTGTTGTAAAAGGGCTAAGTTACTCTGCCATAAAGTACTGAATATTATTTTTAATAAACTTTTCTTGTTTAAAGAAAATTTAGTCTATTTTACCTTTGTAGTGAAGGCCACTTTACAATAGGAGGAATTTTAATTTTTTTCTATAGTAACATGAGATTACTTTTCTGTAGTTGTTCTGTGAAAATCTTGATACTATATCTTTCTCCCGCAAGTGAGTTTTCCGGTAGCAAATGCATTTTGCAATTTCAGCCAATACAATGCTAAATTGCGGTACAGACACATAGCATCATGAGGTATAGGTCAAATATTCTTAGGATATGAGTGTATTTTGTTGTGGGTCAAAGGGAAATTTTTTAATAGGTCAAAGGTTAACTTTGGAGCATATACTTCAGAATTCTAGGTGTTCTTTCACATATTATTAAAAGCATATTTTGTTTAAATCCCTATATGTGTACTGTTATGTTCTGTGTAGACAATCAGAATGTAGTATCTATTGAGAGAATGTTAGCCCCCATGGACAGCCTCTATTAGGTAAACATGCTTTCTGTGATGTTACAGATTTCTTATTGGCTGTTTGTGTGTGAAAGTGTGCGTTTAAATTTATTTCTTTGTAACGCTCTGATAAATTGTAAAATGCTGTTGTCAGGAAAAAAAATGAGATTGAGTGTGTGTGCAGTGTATATGTATAATAATAGCAATGCCCAGTCCTTCTCTGAATAGCTGACGTGTGTTGGAGGAATGAGACCTGAGATTCTTTCCCACCCATTTAGCACTAGGGCAGTATACCCTCATGACCACTAAGAGAAGGGTTAGCACATGGGCCATGACAAGCAGAAAGAATGTACTGGAAGGGCAGCATTTGTGTTGCTCCTTTTTGGAGAATCATTGAGCTGGCAGGTTGACCAAGGAACTTTATGCACACTCACCCCTGCTACACCCCATGTGGCATCAGCAAGCAGGGCAAGATATTGTATTTATTGTTTATTTATGATGGCACCCACTGTGTCTTGGGTGCATTCCAGAGAGACAAGAAGGCATAAACAGTACCTGCCTCACGGAACTCGCAATCCAAAAACAGAGAAAGACTGAGGTTTGGGGAAAAGAGAACAACAAATACTTTATCTTTCATTTTTTACTTAATATGCTTGTCAATTGGTTTCACTGTAGGGAATTAAATGTGAAGAGGATAGGGTCCTACGAATGACCTTAGAAAGGCCGTACTGTATTTCTCTATTATGTGTCTGCTGCATTTACCTAAAATCACACACTTAATTCTTCCAGTCCCTCTAGATGTTTGTCATGTATTTTGCTTGTCAAGAAATGCAGCACAAAAGAACTGATATAATTCCTTCATCAAGCAATTTATTATTTGTGCATTTCATTGAAATGTCAGCCATGCCATATGTTAATTTTGGGTTGTTTTCTTTTTTGGTAGTATGTGCAAATTTTTGCTGTGCTCTCTCACAAATATTGGGACATTTATTTTGTTCTTTGAGAGCCGAATTTCTTTTTATTTTCAGGGAGGGTTAGCTACAGAACGCTGACATATGACTTGCATGGAATAGTAGACTTTGGGAGTGGAGCAACAAACAATGCCATGAACTAGGATATTAACTCTTATGCTCACCCATGAGTGTATCTTGGGCACAGAAAACAAGCACAGTTTGCACTGCACACTGGAGCCTTGTGAAAATAAATACTTCTTCAAATTTAGATCCACTTGCAAAAATTAAAAAAGATAATCATGAAAAGATTTCTGTTATTAACCTCAATATATTTCCCACTGATTTTTCTAAATAAGTTTCAAGGGAAATAATTGGTACTTAATAAGAGCCTTTGTCAGTTCCCTGCCCCTGTCCACACTAGTTATGAAATGTGATTTATTTTCCTTTTACTTTTTACTCAGTTCGCTTTTATTTTGCAGACCGTTATGCTAAATAAATACTTGGGGTTGGGGGAAACCACAGGCCTCATGACCCCTCTAGTTTACAGAATGTTGGCTGTCATCTTCCCTGCAAAGCTACAAGGGGGAAAAAACAAATTTGCTGAGCCACACATTTCAAATTGTTGACAACCCTATCCACAAGAAAACAGAAGAAAATATATATGCACTCTGTCCTGTCAAAAGGCTTTCGCCTTATCTTGAGAGACTGTCAGGGCAGGAACATCATGAAATGGACAGGATTCTATTAAATTAATAAGCTGCTGGATGGTGTCTGGAGAGTTATGATGCTCCATAAATCCAGTTTGATCATGGTGGACAAGGTTTAAATCTGAAGACTTCTAATACACATCCAGTTCTTGGATTGGATTTGAAGTTTTGTGCTGGAGACACAAAGTCCTGCAGCTTGTGAATTAAGATTTATCATTTTTTCATAGGTTTTTTTTCCAGTTCTTGACAAAAATGAAAGCACCTTAGGGATCCTGGCAAATGTTATTGCTTGAAATGAAAGAACTGTTGTCAAGGTGAAACCATGACCTAGAAGCTTAAAATCAAACTTGGTCATTCTTTTCGAACAGCCCCATCGGAGCTGTATGTAAAAGGTTTATGTGGAAGGAAACAGGGCTGGATTTATCGGTAGCTTGTTTTATAGTGATTCCTGTCAAATAATGTTAATCTGTATTTATGACACAAGGGAAACTAATGGTGGCAGGTATGCCATATAGAAATAGAAGGGGGGAAATCTAGAAATATATTCTTTATCCATTATATAAAGTCTTGTGTGATAACTGTCAGTATGATATAAGGCTTCTGCCCAACCTTACCTTTCAAATACATGAAGCCTGGTTATAATAATTAAGAGAAGGTTCTTTTATAATATTCAAGATGCTTATCTACCAAAAAAAAGTTTGAAAATTAACACAAAGTAAATAACTGCCTGGAAGAAAACATTGAAATCACTTGAATGTATTTGGTTTCTAGCTGGTTACAAATAAGTCAGTCATTGCATGAAGGAAGGAATATTGGTCTCTAGTCATCAACCTCAGGCAGATGATGTAGAATTAGGTCACTATGCTCATTTTTTTGTTAATTTGGAAACTCAAACATGTGACTGTTTTGCTTGCTTATACTGGTGATGGCATGACTAGCATTTCTAGCTTCTCAAATTACCCAAACACATATAGGGCCCTATATAATTTATTAATTAGTAATCCTTAGGATCTGTGGTATTCTGAAAAGCACTTTATGCTCATTTTGTTCCTATTGTTAAATTACAAGCTTAAAGAGACTGATTGGCATTAAAAAGGATAAAACACTTTGTACGCTGAAAGAAATGCATGGATCACATAGAAACAGTGGGGATTGTGAGATATGTTTTCTGACCTTACAAGTGGATTCAGAGCTGTAAGAAGTTAGAAAACCTCTTGTAGTGAGTAAGTTTGTGTTTGTTTTTAAAAACGTAGCCAGTTTTCAAACCTGCGTCATGCTCTTACCTGTTTGCCTACCATCTACTACTAGATTGCACGCCAATGTAATGTTGGATATTCAAAAGGAACATACTGGAGGTAATTTTTTCAGCCTACTGCTACATCAGGCAGCGATGAGATGGTAAGTGTCAGTGAAGAAGGGAATATGTATACCTCACTGTATACTTTCTTTTTAACCAAGGTATAATGAAGTCCACTACAAACCAGTCATTTCTATCACATGAAAAGAGCTTCTGCTAGTAAACTGAAACCAATTATGGAAGTGGAAAAATACATATTAAATTCTAAACAAAATTAGGTGAAGATTAAAAAATAATTATAGCCTATGGGCCAAATACTCCCCACATGAATCCCCAGTAAATGGGCTACATGGGCTACGAGGGGCTTTGGGAAAAAAGGAGTATTCTTACCATAACCTGGAATTTTGGTGTGTAGTAGTTGTTTAGCTGCTCCACTGTCTCTTTTACAGCCTAAAGGCTGTAGTGGGAGAGGGTGCCCCTTTGCACCCAACAACAAGAGGCAGGAGGTTCAGCCTGTGTATCTGCCTAGCAGAAGGACCCATTGTCCACTGCCCTCTTCTGCTCTCACCATGTCCCAGCATAGCATCCTTGCTGCAGAGAGAGGCAACAAAAGATCCTCCCTACTTTAGATTGCGTGCATCAGGCCTGGATCAAAGAATTCTGTTTTCTTCATACCGGTCTCCCTGTTGGTTACAGTGCACTGACCTTGCCAAAACAGACTGATGCTGGAGATGTGGGTCTCCTGGAGCCACACTGACTCTCACG
Organism: Gopherus evgoodei; assembly: GCF_007399415.2. Lineage (NCBI taxonomy): Eukaryota > Metazoa > Chordata > Testudines > Testudinidae > Gopherus > Gopherus evgoodei. The sequence continues at coordinate 262,755,798 of NC_044323.1, forward strand.
TTTGGGGTTTTCACAAGATACGGTCCATTTGGCTAGAAGTAGGTAGGAGGATAAATATGATAATAGATACCTCCTTAAAAATTACTTCCTAGAACTGTCTTTTGAGATATGTCCCATCATCTTGGAAACTGCAACAGATGGGGAAGTTGGTTCTCCAGAGCAGTGCTTGCCAAACCATTCACATTGCTTAGATAGAAGAGAGATTGCCTTTAGGGATAGAAGCTTCTTACAGAGACTTGGCTAGCCTGGCATCTAAAGAGCAGGTAACAGTTAGAAAAAGATAGTCCTCGGATGAATTTGAAAAGACTCGGTCTAACTTTTTAGAAACCTTTGATTATTTCTTAGTGAATGGAAATCAATAAAGCTCTCCTTTTCCCTCTCTGTCCCCCTATCGTCCTCTCTCTCCCTTCCCATTCCTTGATTTTTATTTCTTTTGTCTTTTTTTTCTGTTTTACCCTTATTTGGGGGGAAAATCAATAATAATAATAATTATATGTATGCATATAAATAAAAATATATATACAAAAGGCAAAGTCTTGTGGTATTCAGGCAGTATGCAATCCCACAACCAGATTAGATGCATGCTTCCCATTCATAGTGGGACTTCCAATCCCTCTACAGATTGCTATAGATTGTGGACTTATTGAAATAAATAGTGTTAACAAATCCTTAAAAATTTTCTTTTAATGTAAATTTCTTTTTCTCCCAGTTCTAAGAGATGCCTCTGCTGGTTTAAACATGACTTGCAAAAAAGAAAGTGAAATGTATAGAAAAGCTGCAATCTGCTTAAGTATCTCTTAAACTTATGGATAATGACTCCCTATTATTGCAGATTGTGCTCAGAAGGACCAAACAGCTCTCTTACAATGAATTTTCTTTATGTGGTATCAAAACTGAAGGGAGAAAAAGACTTCTGTTTCTTTTCAGTTCCATTCGATCAGGATGTGCTCAGCAGTAGCGGCACCAACAAAGAAACAGCTACACTACACCCTGATTGAACAATATTAAGAGAGGATTTTGAAATATGGGCTAAATCAGGGGTGGGCAAACTTTTTGGCCTGAAGGCCACTTCGGGTTTCAGAAATTGTATGGAGAGCTGGTTAGGGGAGACTGTGCCTCCCCAAACAGCCAGGTGTGGCCTGGCCCCTGCCCTGCTTCTTGCCCCCTGATAACCCCCCTCCCTGGACTCCTGCCCCATCCACCCCCGCTTCCTGTCCCCTGACCACCCCCAGAATCCCCACCCCTGACTGCCCCCCGCCACCCCATCAACCCCTCCTCTCATTCCTGAATGCCTCCCCAGAACCCTTGCCCTATCCAACCACTCTTCCCTGACCACCCCCAGAATCCCTTCCCCTGTTTGCCCCCCAATGCCCCATCCAATCACCCCTCCTTCCTGACTGCCCTCAGGGACCCCTGCACCCATTCAACCCCCCCCATTCCCCAACCCCTATCCACAACCCTGTCCCCTGACCACTACCCCAAACTCCCCTGCCCTCTATCCAACCCCCCCTTCTCCCTGTCCCCTTACTACGCAGCCTGGAGCACCGGTAGCTAGTGGCTTGGCTGTGGCTGAAGCCAGCCACACCACTGCATAGCACAGAGCACCGGGTCAGGCCATGGCTCTGCAGCTGCACTGCCTGGCCTCCCAGAGCATTACACCAGCAGCCTTCCAGGCCAGGAGCTCAGGGGCCAGGCAGGAGCATCCCACGGGCTGGATGTGGCCTGCAAGCTGTAGTTTGCCCACCTCTGGGCTAAATTATGATACTGAAGGAGTTTTAGTAGAGAGTTGCTGTGAGTCAATGATGATCCATATTTTTGAACTGGGGGGCACTGTGTTGAATTGGAGCTCACTGTTGGAGCGGAAACTGTCTTGATACTTTCTAGTCTAGTGGCTGAAGTCAGACCTTGTCTGAAATGCTTCAATCAAGCCTTAAAAGGCTTGTCACAAACCTGTTACCATAGCTGCTTAAACTTCTTGTTTATGGAATTCAAGAACATAGTCAGCTAATATGTGCAATACTCCCTGTCATTACCATAATCAACATTATCACGTTTGTAATAATAATTCTGTAAAGCATAACACATAATTGTCTAAACGAACGTTTCCCTTTACAATTGTATGGGTAAACATATTGCTGAATAAATATGTTGTTGAACAATCAGGCCAGAGAACAAACTACTTAAAAGCAGAGCAAAGATATTTTTGAGAAAGCCAAGGATCATTCAGTTCACAGGAATTGACTGATGTGCCCTAATCTTCAACTCTGAAACTACGATGAACTAATGCAGCTGATCTGTTAGCTGAAATAAATGTTCAGAAATGTTGGAACGGAAGCCTATGAGACATGAGGGAGTGAACTGGGCCAGCCAGAAAGTTCACTGATATGATATGATGGGCAATTGAAATTAAAATACAAGATAAAAAAAATTTCTTAGTATTGGAAAATGAGAAGGGTGGCATAAACTGAACATAACAATTATAAATCCTTTATTAACAAACTGTTCGTTTAAAACTTAACAGGCTGCTTTCTTATGATGGCTGCATATGTGTATTAAGGAGTTAAATTACAAGTGCTTTTAAATACATTTTCAAGTTACAATTAAATGAAACTTAAAATAAGACTGACAGGTTAAGACTAAACCAGTTCTGTGAATAACTTTCAATGGTATATTTATCAAAGGAGCAAATTAAGTATCAAATCACAATGATATTTTTCAGTAGTTTAGTTGGGTATAGAATGTAGTCTGAAGTATGACTTTGAGACTATCTCCCATTCCCTCCTAAAATGGAAACGAATTAGAGCTAAACAAGAGTTGGCTACATGTTCAGATACCCATCCTCAGAGAGCTTTGTGGACCAGTGCTCCAGGAACAGTTTACTAAGAAACAGAACAACTTTAAGATGGAAGTGCACTTCATTTTATTCTGACGTTAAGTAGAGAGATTGGAAAAAAAAAGTTGGAATTATTTTGATAACCATTTTAAGAATTACCAGTTTGGGCTGTTTCCAGAGAAATCTCTTCAAAATGTAAAATCTGGACCCTTTAAGAATAGATGTTAATTGTTTTTCTTATAGTTTACACAAGGCTGCAGATGATAATGTTCAACTCCTTGAGGTATATCCTCCCCTTTTTCCATATACCTTGCCTGGAGCCCGCTAAAGGTTGTGAGCTCTGCACATGGGTCAAGGAAAGAATATGTCTTTTTTTATGTGTGCGTTTTTTCTCAGTTACATCAACTGTAGTATGACATACAGAAAAAGGACCCACTTTTCCAAGTGGGCACAATATGATGATTTTTCATGCAGCATGTACAGTACTGTTTTATCTTTATGGTATGCAGTACGTTTCCTAATTTATACCTCGTAGGGTTTAGTTTCAGTTACAAAAGTGAATGTGTCCTAAGCAAGATTCTTGGATTCCATGTTTTTTGATTGAACTGGATTGATATAGCCTATTACATACAGAGGGTTAAATTGTAATAAAGATATAACTGATTTAATTCAGGGGATTGAAAAATGAATTCTCAGTTCAAATCCAGCCTCACTGAGTTGTAAAGCTTTTATCATTTGGGACTATTGGTTATCTATGTTAAAACGGGGTGTCAATCTAGTTTCCAGTGGTCGTGTGTCCACATTATAAAAAGCATTAAAATTGGTACCAACTGGCAATATTGCGGTTCTCAGCAAAGCGACCAGATGTTAAGTGGAGACATCTACTCTATCCTGTCACCTCTTAGGTCTGGTCTTGCAGAATATGGTTGAGTTTCATTGGCAGTGTGGGGAATATGGCACTGTCACTACTGTGCTTAATCTCTTTTGTGGAAAATTAAAAAAACAGAATTCATTCTCCATGGTTGGTAAACAGGCATAAAATTTACAACAGTTTTAAAAATAATAATAATACTTTATTCTTCTGTGGCAAGGTCTGAAAGCACTTTACAAACATTACAAAATGTTGGCATCACGTTAACCGTGAGAGTTAGGTAAATCAACAGTTCCCAACCAGAGGTCCAGGGCCCACGAGGGAGGTGTGAACAGGTTTCATGGGGGCTGCCAAGCAGGGCCGGCATTGGACTCATTGGGGCTCAGGGCAGGAAGCCAAAGCCACGTTGTGCAGGGCCCTGAGTTCCGCCACTGGGGTGAAGCTGAATCCTGAGCAGCTTAGTTTTGTGAGGCTTCCCAGTGGCATGGAGCCCTGGCCAGTTGGCCTGCTTGCTACCCCCTAACATCAGCCCAGGCTCTTATATGCAGAAAAACAGTTATTATGGCACAGATGGACCATGGAGTTTTTATAGCATGTTGCGGGGGGGGGCTCAGAAAGAAAAGGTTGAGAACCCCTGAGGTAAATCTTCTTATCCCCAGTTTACATCTCATAAGAGTAAGATATAGAGATATTAAATGATTTGCATGAGTATTTTGCAGAATGAGAAATAGAACCCATATCTTACATCTCAAATGGGTATACCTTTAATACAAGACCTTCCTCTCACTTAAAAAAATATTCTTAAACTTCACAGGAGGAAATTAAGAAATTGTATGAAAATCAAATTTTAAATAGGTGACACCAAGAGAGCAAAATCTTTGGTATGGCCAAAAGAAAGAGCTAACAAAATCGGTAAGCTGGTAAGTGGCATTTCCTTTAAGAAGATGGGTACAGGTTCTGCAGTGCACATTGTGATTGCAGAGTAAGCACTGGATTTTAATTTTTATGAATTTCTTGATTATTGCAAAGCCCCTATAATCTAAATATTTGAAGAGTATTCGGAGTGCAATTCAGGAAAGCCCTCAAACATGTTTACGTCTATCTTCTTTTAGAAAAAGCGCTTAAATATATTTTAAGTGATTTCCTGAATAGGGATATTTTCCTGAAATGGGCCTGTTTTCAGGAGTTAAAGATACACAATGGTGCCGCACTTGAACATATTTAATAAAATTCTAAAAATTTTGTTTTTGCAATTTTGCTATGTCCCTAATGTCATACCTATAATTTGCTCTCTGAGAATCTAGCCCTACAGATTAGCAGGAACTGGTAGATGGAGTTTAATTTATAAACACACACACACACACACACACACACATATCTTTTGTTGTTATTTTGTTTGGGTCATGGGTCATTGCTTTTGCAGTTGCAGTTTTTGGTTACTGTTTTCAATGATACTGCTTACTGGGGAAATAGAGACTCCCTACAGTATTTAACAATAAATCTGAATCTAATTTTCTGTTTTGGAAATGAGCCTATCTGATTTCAGGTTTATGCCATGAAGAGGGACACATCTGATTTATCAAATAGTATCATGTTTACTTAGTAACAACTTGGCAGATACTAGTAAAAGGTTGGCTTTGATTCATAATAGAATGGACTAGCAGTTAGCTATAGCCCATAAAACCTACCTGTAACCACACCATTTAGTCCTACACGAAATAAGTAAAATGGATAGGATGTGTAACTCATAATATCAACTACAGTGTTTTCATATGGAGATTAAGATCAAAATGTGGTGTTGTTATTATTACTATCTGTAAAGCTACAATAGTGTGCTCAGCTGTGTAGCGAATAAATCAGTGGGTCTCAAACAGTTTTACTGGTGACCCCTTTCACATCGCAAGCATCTGAGTGCGACCCTCCTAATAAGTTGAACACACTGTTTAATATATTTAGCACCATTATAAATGCTGGAGGCAAGTGAGGTTTGGGGTGGAGGTTGACAGCTTGCAACCCCCATGTAATGACTTTGCGACCCCCTGAGGAGTCCTGACCTCCAGTTTGAGAACCCCTGGAATAAATATAAAGTGTCTTCTCCGAAGAACATAGGATTCAAGAACTTTATTTTATCCAGAATAGTCTTGTTTTTCATTGATGATGTCAAAAGTCACTTACAAATTTTAGGCTTAATATATCTGTGAGGTGGAACTTAATATATGGCTTCATCTTGGCACAGTGATAGTTTTCTGTGTAAAACAGAAACATGACTGTCTTTCTCCATAACTTTGAAGCAGGTGGACCGTGCCTAAATGGTATAAGAAGTGGCTGCAAATGATTTTGGGGTACTTTCGATATTCCTAATGTAGTCACCTTTCCTGACTCTATACACATATTTTAACATCAGGGGGTCTCAGTGGACTTCAATGGAATCATATTGGGGTAAAACTGATGTAATGGGGTAGAGAATCCATCCCATAGTTTTCCATACTGTCAACCTTAGTTGAACATCTGAGTTTGGTCCCTGGTTCTTCAAGAATGCAGGGGATAGAAGGTGATATAATGGAAGGTGATCCTCATGCCACTGCTGCAGCAATCCTTGTTAGCCCATATGATATACAGTGTTAATTATAAAGGGATCATAAAGATGCTGTACAGCCTCATTGTAGGAAGAAAGTAGTCACAAAACAGGGCACATACATATTCTTCACACTTTCCTTCTCCCTTCATCTTGAATCCTAAATACGATGTTATCAGATGAACTGGTTAGGAAATGGAAGCTACAGAGAGGAATTACATCAGACTTGTTTAGATTTAGGGAGACTTGTACTGGATAATAAGGGGTTGCCAAAAAGAATTTTTAAAAACATTGAATTTCAAAATTTTCTTAAAGCATAGTTAACTTTGCTTTTACTCTCTTTTGAAAAAAAAATGGATATACCACTCTGTTTCAGAGTTTCAACTGTAGCCTAAGTGTGATTATTTAGCACTCAAATACACAGGTAGAGAGAGATACTGCTGAGTAAGCACTGCAAAGCATCACGACATATACCATGCGCCATGAAAATCTATTCACAAAATACTTCAGATAAAATAAAAGAATTTAGTAGTAAACAAGAATAATCCTATATTTATATGCCACTTTTCATTCCACAACTGAAGTGCAGCCACCTCTGAAGCTATAGAATTCACAGTAACACAGTGTATCTGTTTAAGGAAGGAGGTGAAAAACTACCATAAAAATAAAATTCAGATATTGTCATGAAGAATAGGTTCAGGTATTCAGGAAATTCCTGTTCCAATTTATGATTATAAGGAGACAAGAGTTAATTGGGAGCGGTCTGATGAATTGTTAAAATGTCACCACTCAGTCAGTCAAGGTTATGAGAATTAGATATACTTGGAGCCAAAGGGCACTGACAGCCACCATGGAGGTACCTGATCTGGTCTGTATAATACTGAGTAGGGACCTGTCTCAGATTGTTTCTCTCTCCTCTCTTTTTATGCATCTCCTCCTTTTGGAGAATTTCATCTTAAATATTTACCTTCTTACCCAAGGCACCGTCCACTCTGAATTATTTAGGATGTTGAATGTCCAGCATCATTGTTAGGAAGGAACTATAAAGATTTGGTGGAAAGGAATTTGAAGTAAGCCCTTGTTTCATGAAAGGAGGGACTGACACATGTAACTTAGAATCAAGTTAATGGTAACTGATTTATTACGGCGTCGAAGTTCGGCTCTAGATTTGGATCTTAATATCAACTTCTTCTTATCTAGGCCCTAATCTGAATACAAGTTTTTGGGTGGGTTGGAAGAAGAAAGAGTGGTTCTGACCCACTGTTTCCCACATTGGACCCTTTCTTATTTTATATACTGATGCATTCCTCAAGTAATATATGGTTTGCTAATAGGGGATATTGTGAATGTCTATACCCCCTAGTAAAAGGAAAATGCATAAAAGTACCTGAACAAAATTAACATACTGGTATATTTAAAATGATTAGATTGTAGTTCTCTATAATACTTCTTAGGTTCTAGTCTTCTTTCAATAGATGCACTAAAGAAAGTGCCAAGACCAGCTTTCACAGTTCCTCCCTTCCCCCTTTTTCTTTGAATCCCTGTGGGGCTCTGTGTTTTTCATAGCTGGACTAAAGTTGTGTCAATGGGAGACTTGCACCATAAAGACTGAAATGTTAAAGAAAGCTACAAGGAACAGCTCTGAGGCAAGGTTTCAAGCTTTGTCATCACGCTTGAAGAATTTTCTGTTTAATGTACTGTAATGCAGTATTCAGTGGGGACAAGTTTAATTGAGTTTTACACAACCCAGTTGGGAGTAGCGCTGCAAGGTAGGTGATGTCTAGGTTTTTAATCTTCCACTCCGGAGAGGCTTGTTGACGAAGTGGTTCTTTCTCTTTGTAAGAAAAAAAGGAAGCATGAGAAATGATACATCCGTGGATAAAACCAATTGGAAACCCCCAAAGGAATGAGGGCGATAAGGCAAATCCAGCACTTGTAAGAAATAAAAGAATCCAACTGTTCATTTAAATGAGAAACAACACGTGATTGAGGAGGCAGGAAGGTTGGTCGCTAGAATGGGGAGGAAGGAAGTCTAACAAACATAAAAGCTGATATTAGAGTTAGGAGTTACAGACAAACAATCTAGGATTTGTTAGAAGGATTATGGAGGAGATAGTTAATAATGTATATTTTTTAAAGAAAGGGGGAAGCAAACTTTTGTTTGTATCACAGAAGATGGATAAAGTGGCAGGAGGGAGAAAGCTGCTGGTGGGCAAGCCCTACTTAAAGAATCACACACTATTCCTTCCCTGAGGCCTAAAGTAGCCTCTCCATCAAACTGTGTAAAAATAGCACCGGACCCTGTCAAAAGAAAACAATACCTTCTGTATAAGACTTAGCTTACTGAACTTCAGTACTGTTCAAGTTACTTCTGCTAGAACTTAAGCAACCAAAGGGATAAAAATGTTTCAATTAATATATCAATCAATAAATAAATAAGAAACAGAACACTTTCTTGGTTTTGGCATTATGACACTTGCTAAAAATAAACAACTGCATTATTTTTCAAAGGGGGGCTCTCTGTTTTGCATTTGAAAATTTGCTGTTGCCAATAGTATATGATACAGTACTTCCAAAAGAATATTTGTATTGTCTTATTCCTTTGTCTTCTGAAGACCTCTCAGGCTGATTTAACCCAATATGTGTCAGAGGAATATATTTAGGCTGTTCCTTTTCTGATCTTCTCATATGCCAGGGTAATTGTTAAGAGATACTTATTTTCCTCATTATGGAGACTTTCATCAGAGGAAACAATATAGTGTGTGATGCTATTTTTCATTTTTCCTGTGCTTCTTTAACATAAAATTCAGTAATTTCACTTGTTCAAAATCAAGTGGAAAAATAAATTGCCTTTCCTTATAATCTAGTCAAGATCAAGAAAGTCATGAATTTAAACAAACAATAGTTTGGGCCTGTGCTGTATGCTTAAAACAACTTATTTGCACACTGTGACTTTAGAAGGGTTTCAAGATGAAAAGAGTTAATTGTCACAAGGACTTTGCACACTTCTCTATGCCAGTCTTGCTAACTTGCTATGCTGCCTGAGAGAATTGTCCTTCTGTGAGTGGAATAAACTAGCTCAGACAGCAGGTTTAATCTAATGCTTTTTAAAAACTCTGCAGTATCTCTTCCTTTGCCCAGATGCAATGGATTTAACACCCACTGTAGGGGTGAAGAACAGCGCTGGCTGCTAGACCAGCCTACCTCCAGGTTGAAGGTGAGGGGCAAATTTCATAACGCTGTTGAAAGCTTGAGTAACCAGCCATTGTGTGGGAGGGTTGAATTTCACCCTAAGTGCACATATGGTGAGACAAATTGAAAATTGCAGCAAAATATGTGGAGTTTACACTGTGCCTGTTTCCACAGAACCACTGCAATCCCTGTTGAATTTATAAATACGGTATCTGTGTTAAATGTAGAGCTGAGCAAATAATTCACAATGAATAATTTATCTGATGAATTTAGATTTTTCTTCTGCTCACGAAATATCCATGAACAGATCTATGTGATTTGTAACTGTAATCTTTACAGTACATTAACATAAGGTTTTTTTATTATTATTTCTGTGTAGTTTGGTGTTAAAAAGTAATTCCCTGTTATTAATATGAGCATTTTCACTGGTTCAGAAGTAGACTTTGAAGTTCAAACTTCAATGAGGTTAATGGAGTGGGGTATGTGAATTCTGACCCTTGGTTCTGTAGTTGTTTGTGTGGAGAGATTTTTCTAGATGGATGGGTTTATTGGGCACCATCACATCAATTTACATTCTGGCAGCCTCTGTCTTCTGAGTGGAGAAAGATACAAGCTTGTTTCAAAGGTAACATTTAGAATTCTATAAAGAGTAGTGTACAGTGAAGTAAAATTTGCAAAGATGAAACACTTTGGGATCTGCAATATTTTTTTTGCACCCAAAATTTTCGGCTGGACCTAATATTAATGCACATTTAGAAGGATTTTGTTTTGCATTTAATTGACACAATCATAACATACAGTTTATCCCCATTGCAGCTTGAGAGCAGCAGTCACATTACTGACAAGTTGGGTAGGGGAAGTGGCAGTGATGTCACAAAGAGGGCAGGCTGTATCAGATTTGGTTAAAATTTGAGGCTTTTTTTTTTCCAAATTAGAAACCTATTCTTAGACACTTAAATCCATATCTAGGTATCCACAGAAAGAGCCTGCTCTTATTTAGATGTCTAACTCTAACCATAGATGTTTAAAAATGTGTTATTAGCAGACATTCTTATTGAGGTTTCTTAGAAATACTTTCCTTTCAATTTCTTATGATTTTTTAAATGTTTGTCCTAAACCAAGTCAAGGCACTTGTCCTTAGTGAGGACTGTGTCCATGCCAGATTCCAAATGTCAGCTGGTTTTACTGTGGCCCTATTTAAAAATTAAAGTTTTTTTCTAAGATTGAGGTAAGTCTCATTTGTTCCCTCTCCTGTGACTCCACAATAGCTGAAGGGATTTTTCTCACTGTTTTCAAAACTTCACCTTTAAGGATGGGCAAAATTTGGAAAAATTTTATGCCCAAAGTGAATCTTTAAGAAACTAGAGTGAAAGATGTTGTTTCTTGTCAGCACCTCAGTATCTACTATAATTAATACTGTGCTCTCTTTAATATATGTAATATTCTGTGTAGTGTAAGCCAATCATAGTGCTAAAATATATTGCTGGTCTGAAAAATGTGTATATAGAATTGACATCTTCTTACTCAACAGCTCTGAAGACTGAGAGTAAAAAGATTTCTATTTGCAGGCATTACTGCAAAAAAAAATCAAATGTTGACTATTGTCATAAACAGATAGCTAAGGGTTAATGTCTCTTTCACCTGAAGCACCTGACCAGAGGACCAATCAGGAAACCGGATTTTTTCAACTCTGGGTGGAGGGAACTTTGTGTCTGAGTCTTTGTTTTCTGGCTGCCTGCTTTCTCTGAGCTTTGGAGAAGTAGTTTCTACTTTCTAGTCTTCTGTTTCTAAAGTAAGGACAAAGAGATCAGATAGTAAGTTATATGGTTTCTTTTCTTTGGTATTTGCATGAATATAAGTGCTGGAGTGCTTTGATTTGTATTCTTTTTGAATAAGGCTGTTTATTCAATATTCTTTTAAGCAATCGACCCTGTGTTGTGTCACCTTAATACAGAGAGACCATTTGTATGTATTTCTTCTTTCTTTTTATATAAAGCTTTCTTTTAAGACCTGTTGGAGTTTTTCTTTACTTCAGGGAAATTGAGTCTGTACTCACCAGGGAATTGGTGGGAGGAAGAAATCAGGGGAAATTTGTGTGCGTTGGATTTGCTAGCCTGATTTTGCATTCCCTCTGGGGGAATAGGAAAGTCCTTTTTGTTTCCAGGACTGGGAACGGAGAGGGGGAGTCACTCTGTTTGGATTCACAGAGCTGGTGTCTGTGTATCTCTCCAGTAGCACCTGGAGGGGGGAAGGGAAAAAGGATTATTTCCCTTTGTTGTGAGACTCAAGGGATTTGGGTCTTGGGGTCCCCAGGGAAGGTTTTTCAGGGGGACCAGAGTGCCCCAAAACACTCTAATTTTTTGGGTGGTGGCAGCAAGTACCAGGTCCAAGCTGGTAACTAAGCTTGGAGGTTTTCATGCTAACCCCCATATTTTGGACGCTAAGGTCCAAATCTGGGACTAAGGTTATGACAACTATAGTTTACTTCTGTTCATTCTGCAGTCAGCACACCTAAGAGAAAGTGAGCTTCCTTTTATCACTTGTGTATAATCAAAAGAATTATTTAATAAGTTCCAAGTGGTTATACATCTGTACAAACCCACTGAAGGCAATGCATGCCTTCAACGTATGTCACTGAGGAGGACCTAATTCTGCCTTCAGAAACATTTTTAGTGGTGGTGTTAGAGACAGAAAGAACCCAGACTGAGTCTCAGAGTACTAGTAAATTTGCAGGGCTGACTGTTGGATACAGAAGATCTTTTTTCCTTCTCAAGCCATTTGATAGGGAAATCATTGATGGACAGTACACATGAAATCCCACAGTGCCAAGTACTACTGAGAGTAGAATATGTTTAAAATAAAATGATAAAAATGAAATAAATTGTTGCATTACATAACAAAAACTTCTTTTGAGACATTATAGCAGCAGAGGGCCTGTTTAAAAGTCCATTGAATTCAATGGGAGTCATTCCATTGATTTGACTGTACATTTGATGAGGCAAGAGAGAAGAAGAAAGGTTATGAAAAGACTTAACATCCCTCCATACTGAAGGCTGAAGACTGCTTCTAGTTTTCACAAATTAAATATAAAATACTCTGCTTTCTTTCTTTATAGAACTATTAGAGTGCAAGCATTAAATATACACAGTGCAATAAGCCTTCACATGTTCTTTGGGAAATGATGGTCGAGGTGGAGCAGATGAATTTAAGTAGCTACTCTACTAAATCCTCTGGAACGTTCACACCTGCCAAAATATGAAGCACATCTATTTTTCCATCCATTCTAATCCCATTTTTTCCCCAAAAATCTCTCAGGCTGACTGTGCATCCCTGAAGAGATGGAGCCAAAGCCTGGTAAAACTATATCTATGGCAAAATTCCCATTGACTTCTGTGGAACTGGGATTTGGCCCAAACGGCAAAATGTCCTGTCTTTAAATATAATCCTGACCTCCATCCTTTTCACAAGCCCTTTTGTAAAATGCCAGAATACTGCCATGTCACTTCTGGGGCTGGAAAAAGATCAGGGAACAAGAGATTTTCTGAGTTTCATCAAATTGGAGATCTTTCTCCATCATACAGAAATTTTAATACTTTTCTGGTGCCAGAAAGTACTTTGCCATATCAGAGATCCCCTTGTATCAAAAATGTCACTTATAGTACTGTACCTGTGTGTTTGCTACAGGACCTCTTTTATAGTAAGGCTCAATATTTTATAAAGTAAGCACCTACAGCTTTCTCACAGAGGCACAAGCTGAATGTGGTTCTCATTCCAATATTTATTGTTTAATAAAAATAATAATAGCTATTATTATTACTCTCCAGTCCCATACATGTGAATGTGCTATGTGAACAAATGAGAGTCAGGGTCATGACCAAAGAACATAAGAACATCCATACTGGGTCAGACCAAAGGTCCATCTAGCCCAGTCCCCTGTCTTCTGACAGTGGCCAATGCCAGGTGCCCCAAAGGGAAAGAGCAGAACAGGTAATCATCAAGTGATCCATCTCACTGCCCATCCCCATCTTCTGGTAAACAGAGGGTCTTACAATCTAAATTAAAGACAGCAAAGGACGGCCTCAAAGATTGGGGGTTGCATGGGAAGGACAAGAGTTACTATATCTTAGGGATTCTCAACCTTTCTCTGCTCATGATACCTAAAACAGATGTTGTTTCTTGTCAGCACCTCAATTCCACAGCCCTTTGTGGCAGCTAAGGATTGTGGAATTGTAGTCACCAAGAGAAACTGGCTAAATTTGGTTGGGATCTGCTGGGTATGGGATCTGCTGTCTGTGGGTTTGTGCAGGGAAGCTCTGATGAGTTGGGAAAGACTATCAAGTACTAGCTGATGTAGGGGGGCCATATGCTGCAAGAGGGGTGTGTGTTGCTAAGCCCTGCTGAGTAGTGGTTACGGAAGGAGCTACTTCAGCTTTTCTTCTCCTGTCCCCTGCTAATCCTGTCACCATCCCATCCACACTCTGCTCCAGGAAAGCAGTATTTGATGGTAAAACTCAGGTGAGCATTGTGATCACGGAGGCTGTGGGGGTCAAGGCAGCTGATTTCTCACCACCTTTAAGTAGCACTTCCCTTGGAGAAGAATGCAATGGAGGTGTAGATTTTAGCAATAAGAATGGAAAGGAACTGATTTTTTATATACTACTGAGTAAAAACTGGCAGGATTTAGTAGCAGATTGGACGTGGGGTGGAGGCACAAAGGAGTGAGAGATATCAAAAATGATAGCAAGGTTATGAGTGTGAATGACTGGGAAATAGTAGAATTTTTGATAGCAGAAAGAGTGGGAAGGTGAAGGAAGAGAAGGAGTTATATTTTTGCCATGTTCAATTAGAATTAGGAGTTGGACCTCCAGGAAGAGATGAAGAGGAAATTGCAGGAAGGGACTGAGTGGAGGAAGCAAAGGTTGAGGCTAGAAAGGTAAATACTTGTTCTCTTTAATCATTGTGCTGGTATGTTTATCTTTGCATTTGGTAATAGTACCTGTTGGAAGCTATGGTGTTCATTTCACCAACCTTTATTGGTTTTTAAATTGATAACCCTAGAGAGCAGTTGAGTAGTTAGAATGTGATCCATGTTCATCCACAGCTGCATGAGCTTTGTTTGATTTGGTGTTTCTGTTTTCAAAAGGATAATGATAAAATCTTACATTCAGAGAGAGAGAATTAAATAGGACTCACAACCACCCCATGAGGAGCAAACCTGTAAGCTGTCAAAAACACATGGCAGCATTACATGGCAGTTAAGGACAGACACTGAAGATGAAAAAACATCCATTTCAAATAAGACAAGATTTAGAAAGGGAGAATTTAATCACCCATATAGGATTTTGTCCCAGATACCAAATCTAAAACCCCTATAATCGTAAAGAGTATCATGTAATTGTTAGGTGCTCAGAAAATCAGCTTTTTCTATCATCAGACAGATGGACCTGACACTTTGTTGAGGCAGCCTGAAACAATAGGTCTGAAAAGTGTGAATTTCTAATAGTCAACACAGTTGGTGTTAACTCTGAAACCTAATGAGGTTTATATCTGTGCTATTTTACACCTGATCAAAGCACAGAAGAAAGAAGAAATAATATGTTATTATGAATATCTATGTAATATACTGTGAGTGGCATCTCATTTTGGCATGATAGTGGCTGGAGCTTGGGTTGTGGGTGCAGTTTGAGAGAGTACTATCTTTTTCCTTCCCAATCTGATACTTGAATTTATTACTTACATTCATTTTTGGATTTTTTTTTTACCTTATCATGAATGCAGCCTTGAATTTTGCCTCTAGTTTTTGTAAGAGAAATAAGCAGAAACAAAGATGATTTGGGTGTTTTCAAAACCTGGCCACTTCAGATTTGGATTTGCCAAGTTAGAGTCAAGAGCTGTTTGAGATCTCTGTCCGCATTCTATTTAACCTTGGCTTGGGATAAAGGGTTCCAGTGTGTGGTCAAATAAGTGCTAATTTAGACCCTTTAGAGAAATTTTGATTCATTCCAGCACATTTGAGATATTTTTCAAAGAGGTCTTTTTTGAATGACTTGTCAGCCCTTATAATTGAGAGCTGTGTGTTCTGGAGGGGCAGCCCAATGCTGGTAATGAAATTTGCTGTAACTGATGATTCCAAGGAATGAATGGTACTCAGGAAATGAACAATGGAAAATATGTGTGTGTGAATTGTTATGTTTTCCCTTCATTCTGAACAGGAAAAAATTTAAAAAAAAAAGAAAGAAAAAGAAAATATTTGGTATCATACTTACTCTAGTATTAAAATCTATGAGAATTTGATGAGATAAAAGAATGTTAAAGGAACATTCTTCATCTAAACACACATCAGGAAAGACAATTTTAGTAGTACAGCAGTGTAGCATTTTGTTTTTTCTACAATAAAGCCATCAGATCAATAAAAAATTATGTAGCAGATTATTATTACACTGTGCTCACCATAGCTCTAATCGTAAATAATACAGCAGTTATCCTGGTTATATTAATTATAATTAGAATGCAGATAATGCAGACGGTCTTTTATTACTAGAGCCAAATCAATTTTCCAGTGTTATTCAATGCAAGGTCACACAAAGTTGTTGAAGCTCTTAGACTTCTTATGAAATGACCTGCATATGTAAGAGAGGGTTTGGCTCAGCTGCATAAGACACATTGACTGGGAAGTGCATTGAAATGATTACAGCCATGAACTCTTGCCTATAATGGCAGAATTTCATTTTATAAAGTAAGCAGAGCTGTAATCCAGGCTCCTTTATGGTGGGAAGCCTCATAAATCTTTCAGAGAAGACCAAGTCTTTCTCTTTAGTCGTAACACAGAAATCAAAATGAATTAATTTCAATTGTTATTCCTCCTGTTCTGTATAGTTGTGTTAACTGTAATGAATGTATTGTGTGTGTTGCGTTTTTTTGTATTAATAAGTAAATAATAAAAGAGAAGAAAATATTAGTCTGAGACATTTTGCTTCAGCGTTTCAGTAGACTGTTTCAAAGTTCACTAGTTTTAGGCTCTGGAGCGCTCCTGAATCACTTAAAGCTTTTATCATCTTTCAGGATTGCAGTGGCTTAATGTATTTGTCTTCTATCTCTCATGGCTTCAGTTTAACTCAGCCTCACAGAGAAACAGATATGTTTAAAATGTGCCTGCCTGTCTTGTAAGTGATGAGTAGATTAATGGGAGATTGCCAGATAATCATCTTTCAGATGCATTGAATTCATATGTGTAAATGACAAAGAGCAGGGGAAGTGGAGAAGATGATCATGAAAACTGTTGTGCTTCTCTATCTTGTTTAAATATGTACAGTGATTGACATTAGACATAGCAAATGTCACGTTCTCTCATTTTATTATTCACTTTTATGTTATGTGTGTGTATCTATCTATCGAATCTATTATATAATGAACTGGTTCTTCAAAAACAAAATACTGTAACAGTAAATAGTAGAAACTGACAATAGAATGTATATAGTTAGAGACAAAGAGTTAGGAATTATTTAAAGGAAGTTAAATCATTATGGGCTTTGATGCACAGTTTTGTTTGTTTTTTAAGATTCCTTACTCAGGAAATTGAGTGCTAATGGTAAAATGAATACACTGCCACATGTGACCTTGTTTCACTCTAGTTGTGAAATTTAAGATAATTAGAATTTTTATGTAAATATCTTAGTATATCCCCTGGTTAACCACTCTGCACTCAGGCATTTCTGCAAAATTATTTCTGAAATCAAGGGGAGCTTGGCATGTGTATCTGAGGACACAGTCAAGGAAAACGCTCTTATGACTACATGTATGTACTGTTCACATCTAAGTCATATGTTAGAGCAGTGATATGATGCCAGCAGTTTAATAAGGGGTTCCCAGTCCCCCTCCCTCCCATTTAACTGATCACAAATCCTGTGACTAAGGGTATTTGTGGTTGAGGAATCAATTAATTTGAGTCAAAATGCATCCTCCTGTTCATAATGAAGGAAGGAGGCAAAGCTGTTGGGCAAACAGATGTATCTTAAGTACACATGCTGGAAATGTTTATACTTTGTTCTAGATAAATGTGGCATATATATTGATAGTATATTGCAGTGTTCAGCTTGTGTAATGTGAACTGGGGTTTGTGTGCATTAGAGAAAAAGACAGGAAAGCATGCGGGTTTTTTTTCGGGGTGGGGAAGGTGTAGAGTCCCCTCTACTTCTTTGGGACTTTTATAAAATATTGGACACTTTGTGGAAACCAGCACATTCCAAAAGCAAAAACAATTGTGTTTCTGACATATTTTTGTGAGCTTGCAGCATATGTCATCTCTGACAAGGCTGATTTAGTATTATCTAGAGAATGGTCTACCTCCATCAGAGACCTCCAACCCTCTTCACTTGGGTGGCTCCTCAACTTGTTACATTACTACCACCCAATTGAAGACGGTTGGAGGTCTCTGATGGAGGTAGACAATGCTGTATTTTAGGGCTGTACTTTACACTTACAGGATTGGGCCCACATTTAGCAAGCTCTAGGTAGACTTACTGCATTCTGCAGTCAGAAGAACATAAAAGTAAAAGAATGGCTATACTGGGTAAGACCAATGATCCGTCTAGAACAGTATCCTGTCTTCAGACAGTGGCCAATGCCAGGTGCTTGAATGACACAACAGGGCAATTATCTAGTGATCTATCCCGTATACTCCAGTCCCAGCTTCTAGCTGTCAGAGGCTTATATATACCCAGAGTGTGGGGTTTCATTCCTGACCATCTTGGTTAATATCCATTGATGGACCTATTCTCTATGAACTTGTCTAATTCTTTTTTGAATCCAGTTCTGTTTTTGTCCTTCACAACATCCCCTGGTTGACCATACGTGGTTTGTTTGTTTAATTTCATTGGGTGACCTCTGGTTCTTGTGTTATGTGATGGGGTAAATAATACTTCTTTATTCACTTTCTCTACACCAGTCATGATTTTATAGACCTCTATCATATCCCTGCTTAGTTGTCTCTTGTCCAAGCTGTACAGTCCCAGAAGATGTGGGGGACAGAATAGAAGCTAGTTCATCAATCGTATTGCAGCCACCACTTCATTTTTTCCCATTAAAAATAACCCAAAATGCTTTTTTTCTTCTAAATGTATTATTTTCATATATGGTAAAAGACCAAGAAGTACAGGGTTATTTTAAGTTTATGTTAAAACCAAGCAGCACAAAGGTGCACTATGTGACTGGTTGCTGTACAACTTTTCTTTACCTTCCTTAAAAAAATTCTTCAGCCCATAATATATATTCTTGTGATTTTTTTCAAGGAGCTCTATCTCAAAGGTAGCATGTGTATCAGGGGAGGCAGGGATTGCTATAGTAAGTACCCCTGCTTCAAATAATAGGATTTGGGAATTATTTTCAGTCCAAAACATAAGGGGAAAAAATGTCTAAAAGTGACCTTGTCGTCTGAATTAACTTCCATGAGATTCCACTTTAAAATGATATGCCCAGTATTATCATTTTACTGCCAAAAACTGGGAACACTTCCAAATTTTGCCTCACAAAATTATTGTACTTCCAACTGAAAAAAGGAAGCTTTTTGAAGTACTTCTTTTTCCTGAATACTGTAATAGATGGCTCTGTAAAATCCTGCGTAAATGGCCAAGACCACAAGTTCGAGCTGCCCCCAAGGCATTCTTATCTTACACACAGGCTTTTAGAAGATTTTTGTTTTGCTCTTGAATGTGTGTCGTTTATGTATTTCATCAGGAGATGCCTAGTTTTTTGCCTGACTCTACACCCCCATGTCAGTACCCCTCAGGTTTGCAAAGGGAGTTAGTGTCAGAATTTGTGCTGTGTCAAAGCAGAAAGATTATCTTTACGTGGCGGTGAGTGGTTTTTGGGGTATGTTTTTTTTTTTTGTTAGTATATTGTACAGTTCTCCAAAGTAAAGATTGCAGGAAAAAAAGAAGAGGCCATAACTTTTTAATATGCAATAGCAGCCATAAGTTAATAGAGCATATGGGAGTTTAGTGACACATTTTATTATTCAAAAGTGATTATTTTTCTTCACATCTTATAAATAAAATGTTGTTCTTTTTATTGTGCATTTCATCTGCAGAAGGCTAAGGATTATAATCAGCTACAAAAACTAGTTCCCTAAGTGCACTTGATAGTTTCTACAACAAATAGATTTAGAAAATATCCTTCCCACCTTACATATCTTCATAGGAGGATTATCTGCAATGATACAATTCATCCTGGTACATTCAGGCAGTCTTGTGCGCCTCTGATCTATGCTTGCTTTCACTGCCACTGTTTCAGACATGGCCTTTCTGCCTCCTGATCACAACATGAAGTAAAAAGTACCATCTGGACACCGCATGCTAAAAAATCAGAGATCTCGAGGTTATATTATGCCCAAAAGGACATTTTCTTGTCAGTTAAGCTGCTATATACTTTAGTCTGTCACTGATAACTAACAAAATTACAGTATGGTAATTTTAATTGGAAACTATCCATTTTTATCCTTCAGATTTTTCTCTTTTATTCCCTGTGGCAACCTTCTTTTGTAGTAGACTCCTCTGCATTGGTGCCCATAGCAACACCCATGTGTAAAGACATAACCATTGGGGTACTGCAGCTTCCAAATACCAGAGTTTGTACTGCAGCATCTGAACAACAGAGATTTGCTAGAGTCATCGATCCAAACAGCAGGACAGTTTAGCACGGCATGTTTTTTGTAATTCCTTAATTCTGCTTCTTTTTACTCACCTGGTGTCCCCCAAACCTATTTGGCAATTAGGGTTATATAATGCAAGAGTCAGCCCCCAAAACTCTGCTGGCTATTGGAAGGAAGATGACACAGGGTGTCAGGGAGTGGAATAGGGATGGGGTGAATAAGGCAGACCTGCCAACATTTGAAAGCTGTAAATAAGGACATTTGGAGACTTTATTGAAATGTATTACGCTGGGAAAGCTGTTTGGAGAGAAAGAGAGTGAAAAGATTTTCACTGTTTTGCTGAAAATAAGAATAAGAATAATCAGCATTATGAGGAAGAAGACCTAGGGGAGGGAGGGAACGGAGAACTTGGAGGTGAAAGGATGGGATGGGGAGGTGTGCTGTAGAAGGCAAATATGGATTGAAGATAAAGGAAAATAATGAAAATAAAAGGGAAAGAAAGGAGAATAAAGAAATGAAAAGAGGGTTAAAAAATCAGGAAAATACATATGTTTCTAAAAGCTCATGTTTCCGGGACTGTATCTACATACACCACAGCATATAGAGTACATAGACTGCACTTGCCCCCTAGCACAGGTATTAATAGCAATGCAGATGGTGAGGCACTGCTTAAGCAAGTCGAGTAAAGATATGCCTGAACCCTAGATTGTGTATCCTATACTGCTATCTACATGCCCAAGCAGTGCCTCCCATGTTTACACTGCTGTTTTTAGCAGTGTAGTGTCCTGCTGCCAGAGCCTTTCTCTGCCATAGTGACAAGCTCTGGCAGCAGGGAAAGACTCCAGCGGGGGGAGAGAGAGCCAGGAAAGGCGCCAGGAGTTCCCTGCTTCCGGATCCTTTACCCGCTGCTTCTCCCTGCCAGAGCCTTTCACTGTCAAATGTAACCACACACCACAGTATGGATGCAGCCTGCTTTTTCATTGCCATGAGTAGCTACCTATACCCTACTGCTGCCGGTGTAGACTTAGCCTTGGTTTCAGCAGGCCATCTGTCTGGGTCAGGAAGGACCTTTTCCCCTCTAATGTATAGTAGGAGGTTTCTTTTTTTTATCTACTTCATCTGAAGCATCACAGATGTCCATGGCTGGAGATGAGACATTGGACAGGGTGAACTTAGTCTCTGAGGTGGCACAAACATTCTTGGTTGCATGTACTTGGTTGGCTGGTTCTTGCTCACATGCTCAGGGTCTAACCGATGACCATATGCGGAGTTGGAAAGGAATTTTCCCCCAGGTCAGATTGGCAGTGACCTTGGGGGTTCCTCTGCAGCATGTGTGCTGGGCCATTGCCAGGATTATCTGGGTATATCTCACTTAATCATTTCCCTGCCATTGTGAGGGCCTTGAACACTGATGCACTTCAATCCCACCTGTTCTCTGCTGGTGGCACATTATACTCTAGTCTCCTGCGGGCTGTAATACTTTAGTCTAATTTCAGTGGTTGGGCTTAGTGTGCTGATGCTAGGTGTTTTTCATGACATGTGATATACACAAGGTCTGACTAGATGATTTAGTGATCCCCTGGCCTTAAACTCTATGAATCTATGATTTGACATACAAAATTTGGACAGTACACTTCATTTTAGTATAGTTATAAAAGTTTGTGTGGTTTTGCTTATTTTGTTTGTTTGTTTGTTTACTGTTTTGGGGGGGGGGAATCAATCACTTTTTCTTTCAACTTTGGTGACTCAGAGTGGATAAAAAATGGGTGTTTTTCATGACTCCTAAAATATCGAGTAGAGAGAGGCCCAAACCAACATCCCAACGCCATGCATCTGCTATCTACTGAATCTGGATAAAAACTTTATACTTGTCCCCGTCATTCTAATGCCAAATCCTATATCTGAACTCCCCAAAACTTTGAGGGGATGTGGATCTGGATTTGGATTCACACATTCTGTCTCAGATTCATCTTTATTAAACAAATTTGGGGGTCTGCAGCTCAGGCGCCAGATTCGAAGCAGAAATAGAACCTGTCCAAGCTATAATTCTATGGCGCTGAATCTGCAGTTAGTGTAATTGTTCAGTTTCACTATTGCAGATCTTACAAATGATGCTATAATTGATACTTACATCAGAATAGGTGCCAGAAAGGTTCATTTTTGAAAGGTTTTGTAGCAAAGAGAATCTAAGTGCTTACGTGAGCTTTAACTGAAGAGAGACTCAGTGTCAGAGGCAACACTTATCACCTACAAACTTGCCTCTAAATGTATCAAAGATAAGAAGGATCAGCAGAGGCACCATTATTATTGCAATACCAAAAAACATACATGGTGAAAAGTTCAGGATGAGAGAGTGGCTAGAAAAGGGAAAAGAGAGTGGAATTAAACTTACATGCATTATATATGCAGAAGCAGAGGGGCAGCTATACTACCAGATTTTCCTGGTGTTTCAGTCAGCTGATTATTTTTTCCAAAAAAAATATATATATATTAAACATTCTACTTTATATAAATATGGAAATAACAAATGAATAAATAAGGTTCCCGTTCTCCTGTCTGGTATGCAGCTGAATGAAAGTAAGCAAGTTTTTCCTGTTGCTCTAAATAAAAGATGATAAATTACAAAATAATACACTAAGGGTACAGTTGAATGTGTTTTACTGGCTCACCTTCTGTGCACTCTGTAGAAAAACAATGGGTGTAGCCTTTCAATAGCAGCACAGAAAAAGAGGAAAGCAATAAGTAATTTGGGCTCTGATTGCCCCCTATCTAGGAAAATCCCCAGCAGAAGAGTGGAGACTCCCCAAGGTTTCCTTCATGCGTTATTCTTCTATCAGAGGAACACAGTTTGCACTTCCCGTAGAAGAAACTTCTGGTTCTGCCCCCATCTTTCAATTGTCAGCAGATGCCATTGAACTGATTCTTGGGCTCACATCCCACCCCACCCCAGATCCCTGGCAAGGTGGCTTCATTGGAGTCATGTTATCAAGGATGCTTTTGTTGGCTGCTAGAAGCCTCCCTCAGCAGAGGTCCCACAGCACCAAGAGACTACAGAGCAAAGATTAATACTCAGGATCGGCTGCTGTGCAGAATTCATCTGGGTGGCCATGGCTCTAAATTTTAGACCCAAAATTTCACCATCAGATTCTCACACAGGATTCCCGACAACCCTATGCACTCATCCAAAAGTAGAATTTGACCTTTTGTTCAGTACATGTGACTACAAATCTGAATGGTCCTTACACACAAATCAGAATGCTGACTAGCTGAAATTGTGCGTTTGGTTATATTGTATTGCTGTACTTCCTGAGGTTAAAAAACTTTACTGGAATGCCTTTGAGGAATTTTATTGCTTCTGTGCTCTGATTCTAATTCCATTGAGAGCATCAGCTATCATAATTCAGTGCAGAGGTAGTTCACCCTTTCCCAGTTTTCCCTTCCAGAAGAGGAAGAAAATTTTAGATTCCAGCCTAGATCAAGTTCTTACATTTGGGCCAGATCTTCAAAAGAACATATTTGAACAATGATTCCGCACTGACATTACAGATGTGAGCAGCTCCCCTGAAGTCTTTTTAGTCCTCAGATGCACTCCATTGTTGAGTGTTTCTAGCCTGAATTACTAAAGGTTGTGTTCCATTCCCTATCTTTAAGCATTTTCTGCCCCAAACGTAGAAGATATTTGATTACCAATGATATTTTTCCAACAAACTTACAAAAGGCATATTTGATTTTTTAAACAATTCCTTGCTATCTATATTTATTTTAGCCTAGTCATAGTCCTGTTACAGCTTTTTTTTTTTTAAAATCAAGCCTCGAAAACTGAGTAGAAAAGTAGATTACTGCTGTTGCCTTCCACTTGTGGAAAGCTGGAATCCAATCTAGCTCAAAACATGAAATATACTTTTGTCATCACAAGATTGCTGCACAGGTTAGTAGCAATGTTCATTTCATGGTATGTTATCTGGGAAGGGAGAGTTCAGACTACAGCTATTTAAACTATATGCTATGTGAGGTTCTGAGCAAAGCAGATTCAGTCTCTGTTTTTCTTTTCATCAGAGATGGGCATAAGCCACAAAGTTCAGATTCAGAGCAGAATTCTTACAAATTGAGGAAGCTTGAATCTAGTATTCTGGTTTGGGCCTATCTCTAGAACTCACAAGAATGAAATTCACAGTGCTTTAAAAGTCCATTTTGTTTAACCATAGGAAACTTAAATGGACATGTATTTTCAGGGGAAATGGAACTCTCTCTCAATTTACTGTAGTAATAATAGTTTTGCAGTAGTTCCCAGAACATTAGCCTTGATCCATGACTGGGTCTCCTAGACACTTTGGTAAGACAAATAATCAAACATCAGCACATACACAGCACATTTTTATTATGTGTTTTGTATTATTTTAATTACCTTACTTTATGGGTCATGAGTTAGGTCCCCTCCCCCCAAAAAATGAGGTAGGAACTAAGAAATGGGTTAACTTTAAACAGTTGTAAAACTAACCGTTAATGTAACTACATATTTATATGCTAAAGGCATAAAGTAGCAACTCTACATTTAAGGTTTTGTTGTGGTTTCAAATTAAAGTAGTCATAAATTCTTTGCATTTTATACCTTGATGATTGAATTTAGTCCCCAGATTTGGAACATTAACTCTTCACAAGACAATTGAAATTTCTCTATGATTTGTTTTCAATAAATATTTATTAACATTTGCAGAGGAAGTATTTTAAAATGTTCCCTTTTGAACTTTTGCCCTCTGTTACTTGCATTTCATTAATATTATTATTTTTATTATTTGTCTTACCTTAGTGTCTAGGAGACCCAGTCATAGACCTAGGTGCTGCCCAAACACAATCCATAAGCACACCACACAACAAAAAGATGTCCCTGCTCCAGAGAGATTGCAATCTAAGTATAAGACAAGAGACAACAGATGGTTACAGACAGACTTACAGGAAAACAAAGAGTATAAGGAACAGTGAGACAGTATTATTCAGCATGAAAGGCAGTGGTCTCAGCACAACAGCAGTCTAGTCACTGTCAGGTTTTTTTGTAGGCATCATGGAGAAGGAGAATTTGAAGGAGGATAATATGTTAGGTTTGATGGGGTTTATGGAGAGCTCCACCCAAGCATGAGGGGAACATGGGAGAAAGCATGAAGGTGCTTGTTTGAAAATTTAGCAAGTAGCTGATGGAGACTGGCATCATGGGAAGATCAGCAGCGGGAGTCGGCATCTTGATACTGTATGTGAGGTGATAGGATGAGGATAGGCTCTGAAGAGCCTTGAAAGTGAAGAAAAGTAGCTCCTTTTTGATGCAATAGGAAAGGCATTAGAAAGATGCAAAGAGAGGGATGATGTGGTCAAAGTGATTGGCTAGCATGGTGTACTGGTTCTGAGCTTTGGTTAGGGATACATCATAAGAGATTCTGGCAAGAGTGATTTCAGTGGAGTGCAAAGGGTAGAGGCTGGATTGGAGAGGGTCTAGGATGGAACTGAAGGACAGTAACTCCAGAGAGGAATTTTAGACAGCATGTTCAAAGATCTTAGAGGTGAAATAAAGAAGGGATATGGGTCAGCAGTTGGAGAGGCAGATAGGGCCAAGTATGTTTTTTTTTAAGATGAGAGAGATTAAAGTTTTGCATATTGCATAAAGAATAAGCATATTGTGAGGGGAATGTGAGGTTAAGGGGGAAGGGCAAGTATGAGAGTGGGCACAAGGGAGATGAGGAAATGGGACAGGATGGGGTCACTGTGACAAGTGGAGGGGTTACAGAGGAGAGCAGACAAGAAACTTCAATGTCTGTGCCATGGGAGAAGAAGGAGGGAGTCATAGGAGAGGAAGGGGAAAAGGAAGGCAAGACGGGAGAAAGGAAAAGGCCAGTTGGCAGGCTACTGGGCAAAGCTGAAAGAGACCAGGTGATGGTCAGAGACGGGGAACTTAGTAACAGAGAGACCAGAGTGTGCTTGGTGAAGACCAAATCAAGGAAATTACTCTCTTGGTGAGTAGAAGAGTTGAGGAGGTGAGGGTGAAGAAACCTACAGCTAAGGGGACAGATTGGACTTCTATACTCTCCACAGATTTCCTTTATGCTTTCCCTGCAATACTAATCCATAATCACATATGTCTGCTTCCTCTCCCTGAAAAATTCAAACCCTTGGGAGATCCTTCAAGTCCTCTTCCAAGCAGCAAGTCCTGCTTGCTGACTGCTCCTGATTGCAGGAGCAGTCAGCAAGCAGAAATGATACCATACAACTTATGTGACCAGTCACAACTAGCCAACATGTTTTGAATTTTGAAAATCAGGAACTGAATACATGCAGCAGTTTGTTTGCAATCAACTGATGGAGTAAAAAAGAGGTGCATTTTTTAAAAGTAGTTAATGTTAGTAACAGCTATATTTAAAGAAACTGAAATTGACTCTCAACTGCAAGCAGAAAAGAAGGCCAAATTCATCAAGTAAATTATTCACTGTGATTTATTCATCCAGTTCTTACCTAGAAAGGAGCTAGAAGGGTAGTGGGAGTTGGGAAGGCTGTTGGTCTTGAGTGATGATTTCTTGAGTGCAGGTGGAATAGTGCTTAAAACTGTAAATTTATGTGAATACATGCTCTTGAGGGAGGTGTTGACAGGGGCTGTCAGTAGTAGTCCTGGGCATTCTTTGCTGGTTTTCACTATTCCAAAAAAGCATTAATCTAATTCATGTGTGGTATGGGCTTCTCCTAGAGCTCTCAGCCATTCTGTTGTCACAAGTGGCCTGCACTTAGTCCGGGAAGGTGGAATGGCTTCAGCTTTCTGCTTCAGCTCTGTTTCTAAATTGTCTTGGATATGCTCAGTCATATGTGCTCAGTAGTATATTGTCTGGTCCAAGATACCTCAGTGAAAACTGAGGCTAAGGCCTAATCTGGTCTAATATCCAGACCTAATCTAATATCTGCTCCAAGATTTTTGCAAGCCTTTTCACAGAGATTAATGGATGTACTCAATTATACAGGTCAAATAAGTGGTTTTACCTCCCACTGACTTCATTACATTTTGACCTGGGAGAGAAGCACAGGATCAGACCCATGGTGCTTGTAACTGAGTATATGCATTTCAATGTGGCCAATTAACAGTACAAGAGAAATAGTTTAGTTTATGATATTTTGGTGTCCAAAGTACAAACTATATGTTGGGCTGCTATAATCTAAGCAGGATGTACCTCTTCAGTCTCTTGTGCCACTGATTATACATAGCCACGGTGAAGCACCTCCACATTTCATCTTTTTAGGTCAAGACACAAACCCACATGTAGAATATTCATTCATTCTTCTTCAGGCGCACAAACACTTAGCTACTTAAATATTATGCTGTCATCAATCAGTATTCATGCTTCCAGTTCAAGAAACAAAAAAACACAAGACATAGTTTAAATCTGATCCATCTTCTGGATGTCAGAGTGTGTTTTAGTCTAGTTTATATATAATTTAGAATGTGATATCTTCGGGGCAGGAATTGTGTCTTTATCTGTGATTTGTAACACACTACATACATTGTTGGTGCTTAACAAATAATGAACAATAATGAATAATTAGTTGATTGCTGTTATGCTGCCATTAAATATCCACTGGACATTGAGGTAAAATGAGGACACCACCCGAGTGCATTATCTCAACATTTTGCAGCTTGACTTCAAATCTCCTGTTTTCTCTGCTTCTTTTACACATCCATCTCTGGTCCTGCTGTGTTCACTGATTTGTCTGCTACTGTGGGAGAGTCTCATTTCTGCTGCATCCACATTGGATCCCTAATCTTTTAACAACAGGAAGCCCAGTTTCCTCCTGTTAGAATCTAAAGTAATGAAAAATAATCTCTCCAAGAAAACGTGGGTGTGGCATAGGGGTATAATTGAGAGGAACACTACTGTGTTCCACTAGCAGTTCTGATCTACTTTTACCAATAGAGAAAAATGAATTGAAAACCTAAGACAGTGGTTGTGAGGTGCCATTCCATATTCTTTATGGAAATATTCTTATGATGTGAATATGATATTACTGAGATATACTTTATGCAAGATGGCTCATGTGAGATATCATTGGAAAGGTTATGATTTACTGAATGTGATTATCCAATTTGTATGCCTGTATCATTTCTGTATCTGAAGTTAGGAATATTGACTATGTATCTGTATTTCAACTATGCTACTTTGAGTGACACCCACTGCCAACACTTCAGGTACAACAATGGAAAATCCAGACAGGGCGGATGGGCTGTGAAAAGCTTGTACTGGCACTGACTCATGGACGCTGTGATCCTACAGAATCAGATAGTCTTGTCATCTGGTCCTAAAACATTACCTGGGACTTTTTGTAACTTGTCACCGTAAGGAAACGGGGGTCAAGTTTGGGAGACAAAGGATCCCTGCCTTACGTAAATCTTATTTAAGGGTGAGGAAGAAGGCAAACAGCACTCCTCTCTATGGCCTGTCTGCCCAAGAAGAAAGACTGTAAAAGGGAAGCCAAGGGGGAAGTCCAGACTGAGACAGGGGTCCAGTCTGGAAAGGAATATAACTGAAACTCTGAACCACAGAAACTTTGCAAACTGTCTGTAACAATATCTAGGGTGAGAAATACTATTTGTAACTAATTTCTTTAGTGAAACTAGCTTAGTTTGCATGTTTGATTTCATTTGCTTACTAGTCTGCTTTGTTCTGTTTGTTACCCCTTTACCACTTTAAATCTGCCTTTTATAGTTAATAAAATTTGTTTTGTTTATTATTAAACTCAGTTTCTGTAATTTCTACCTGGGGGGAGGTGGGGACAAGAAGTGTGCACACTTCTCTCCACGTTGAGGTAAGAGGTGAATTTCATAATATATCATTGGGTCTGTACTCCAAGGAAGGTGGACATTTGAGTGGTGGAGCAAGTCCCTGAAGCTGAGTCTCCCCAGAGCTGATCTGCAGCTGGGTGTGTCCTCTGCCTGTGTGTGTGCTAGAGGAGGTTTTAAGAGCCTGGCTCAGCAATACAGGTTAAAGTGGGCCCACGCTGGCAGAACAGGTAGCCTCAGTGATATCTCAGCACATCAGATGGCTTTCCAAGGGGTTCAACCCGTCAGAGTGGTTTTCAACTTGTGGTCTGCAGACCCCTGGGGGTTTGCAGACTATGTCCAATGGGTCTGTGAAAGATTGTTGTTACTCTAGAACAGTGGTTTTCAACCCATAGACCCATGAGGTTACGCAGATTATATCTAATATTTACAAAGGGATTCGCACCTCCATTCAAAATATTTTACGAGGTCTGCAAATGAAAAAAGGTTGAAAACCACTGCTCTAAGAGAAATGGGAAACTTGGTGCTAGTGACACTGAACCACTTGAAATCAGCATAGTAAAGAATGAATGTACAGAAGAAAGAATTAAGAAAAATAAATAAATTATGCAGTCAGTTATATTTTTGGAACGGGACTCTCTAGATCAAACAGTTTGCGTTACTGGCTTGATGAATTGACACAGATCTACAAGGTTATATGGGGCGACTTGTCTTTAAAAGGTCTAAAAGATTTTTGCACTTGAAATCGCTTATAGACACATAGTTGTGGGCACCTATGACAGCATTTAGACCTACAATTCAAGTAGTTAGGGGTCCAAATACTATTACTTTCACCCACAGGTGAATATAATAATAATAATCCAGAAAAGGCATAAGTGTTCCATAAATATTTCTGTTCTGTATCTGGGAAAAAGGCAGATGATGTAGTCATATCATATGATGATGAAAAACCTTCCATTCCATCAGTAACTAAGGAGGATGTTAAAGAGCAGGCACTAAAGCTAGACATTTTTAGATCAACAGGACCAGACAGCTTGCATCCAGGAGTTTTGAAAGAAGTAACCAAGGATCTCTTTGGACTGTTAATGTTGCTTTTCAGTAAGTCTGGAAAAGGAGGGGAAGTTCAAAAGGATTGGAAGAAAGCTAATACTGTGCCAGTATTTAAAAGTAGTAAATGGGACAACTCAGCTAATTATAGACCTGTCAGCCTGATATTGATTCAGAGAAAAATAATGGAACAACTGACATGGGACATGGTTAATAAAGAATTAAAGAAGGGAAATATAATTACTGCCAAACAACATGGATTTGTGGAAAAAAGGTCTTGTCAAACTAACATAGTTGTTTATTGTTGTGGTTTTTTTGGGGGGGAGGTTATGAGATTCTAAGGTTGGTTGATAAAGGTAGTAATGCTGATGTAATATACTTAGACCTCTTTAAGGCATTTAACTTAGTATCGCATTATATTTTTTTAAGACATTAGAATGATACAAAATCACCATGGCACATGTTAAATGGACTAAAAATGGGCTAGTTGACAGGTCTCAAAATGCATATACTTCTAAATGGAGAATTATCATCGAGCAGATGTGTTTCTAGGAGGTCCTGCAGGGACTGGTTCTTGGCCCTACACTATTTAACCATTTTATCAATAACCTGAAAGAAAACAAAAAAATCAGCACTGATAAAGTTTGCAGATGACACACAGATTGGGAGGTGGTAAATAATGAAGAGGATAGGTCACCAATACAAAGCAATTTGGATCACTTGATAAGCTGATGTAAGCAAACAATATGCATTTTAATATGATATTGAATACAGATAAATGTAAGTCATACATTGAGGAATAAATAATGTAGGCTATACTTACAGGATGGAGACTCTATCCTGGGAAAAAATACTCTGAAAAGGACTCAGGGATCCTGGTGGATAATCAGCTCCCAGTGAGCTCCCAATACAAGGTTGTAGCCAATAGGGCTAATGCAGTTTTTGGCTATATAAACCAGGGACTATCGAATTAGTAGTAGAGAGGTTATTTTACCTCTGTATTTGGTGGGTGTGACTGCAGCTAGAATACTGTGTCCAGTTCTGGAATCCACAGTTCAATAAGGAAGTTGATAAATTGGAGAGGGTTCAGAGAAGAGCAAAAAGAATGATTAAAGGATTAGAAAACATAGTGAAAGATTTGGGGAGCTCAATATGTTTGGCTCAGCAAATATTAAGGGATCATTTGATCATAGTCTATAAGTACCTACATGGGGAACAGAAATTTAATAATAGAGAGGTCTTCAGTCTATAAGGTATAACAAGATCTAGTAGATGGAAGTTGAAGTTTGACAAATTCAGGATAGAAATAAGGCACCAATTTTTAACAGTGAGATTAATTAACCACTGGAACAATTTACCATTACTATAAATATATAAATCAAAATGGGATGTTTTTCTAAAAGATGCTGTAGTTCAAATAAGGAAATAATTCAGGGAAGTCCTATGGCCTGAATTATACAGAATGTCAGGTTAGATTATTGCAGTGATCCCTTCTGGCTTTATAATCTAGTCATCTATTAATCTAATATTGTGCTTGTAGTTGGTTCTGAGTTCATTAACAGATGATAGGTTGCAGCTTTAAAAGTCTGGCACGTACTATCTCCACTGACTTCCTGTTAGTAAGTAAGACCTAACAGGAAACAGAGTAAACCATTATGCACTCCGACACAATGCTGTTAAGTAGCCATAAGACTCAGGTAAGATGAATCAACAGATAGCCAGCAGGTAGCATCTTCTTTGAAGCAGAAGGCTCATTCCTATCAACCTTTGGTTCATGATACTCGTCTCTTGTTCTAGTCTCTACTTGCTGTCTGAGTTTGATACAGCCCATCCAGTCTCATGTTAATGTCCCTATTAGCCTTTCTACAGGAGCAAACTATTGCAGTATGGACAAGAAACAAGCATTCTTTTTGTGATGAATTTGAAGAATGTTCATCAGGAGGACCAGGAATGGTACAAAAGTATCTTGTGTAATGAAAGGACAGACTTTGAAATAATAAAACTTTGTGCCTCATATATACACTTCATTGTCTCCTATTCAGTATCAAAAGAAGCATTCTAGAAGTCTAGGATGGTTATTTTGTCCAACTGCATTACTTTCAGTGTGTGAATCTTGCATAACTATTAGATCTAGTGTAACAAAGAGTGAATGGCAAAAGTGAACCCTATAATTTTTTTGAGATATAAGTCATTTCTGGGTGAGTGATTAAGTCAATTCAGGAACAGCAAAGCCACATGAATAATGGCTTTGACCATACACGCAACAACCTTGTATATACAGGTCAAGTGATATGTCCATTGGTGGAGGTTATTCACCAGCATGTTGGAAACTCTGTAGTGCTCAGCCAGCTCTTAATGATTTGGGAGTAGTGCAAGTTATAAAGTCATGCTCCTCCATTCCATAATGCCCATACCATCATTGCTTCAGCCAAACTGCTCCATCCCAGGGCCTTTTACAAAGATAATGGGAAAATAAATCTGGAATTCTCCACAGCAAAGGGGCTCTCTGTACTCATTCTGATTTGTTTGCCACTTTTTGCTTTAATATTTGTTTTTTTTCTCTTTGATACAAATTTCTTGTTTTATGTTTTAAATAATGAACTGGATGGGTTCAGAGAAGATATTTCTAACCAGCCTTGCTTTGTCTGTGCTGTTAAGGGTTCCATTTCAACTGCAGTTTATTTGCCTTCTTCTCCAATTCCTTGTGCAATTGAACCTAAAATTCTGTTACTGGAATGTCTCATTTGTGAGTCCTTTGATATAACTACAAACACCCAGACCACTCCTTATGGAGCAAGCTAAAGTTCACATCCCATGCAGTCAAATCCTGAGACATACTGACTACCTATTGATCACATGTTACTCCCAGCGAAGGCTATCTTCACAACCACAAGCACTAGAAACCTTGAATTCTGCAGATCCAGAATCTATCATGGGGACCTAATAAGTATATTAGACTCTTGGCTGTGGGCTGGGGTTGGCACTCCTGTTCTTGGAGCACTGGGAAAGATTCACCACAACCATCTGTTAAATGGATCTTTGCCTCTTGTCATTAGTGAAAACCTTGGGAGATGGCTGGAGCCATTATTAGTGGTGGAGATTGTTAATGTCCTTCTAAGGGAGGGCAAGCTGCCAGAAACTATCAAACTACTAGTTGCCTAAACCTTGGTCAAAAAGCCATCACTTGAAAATAATGTCCTTACTAACTATTGCCTGTGTAATCTTATTTTTCTGGGAAAGATCATTGACCAGGGATGACAGGCCAACCCCAGCTGCATATAACAATTTTCATTTCTTTGGTTGTCAGCCAATAAGATTTCAAGGAACAGTAGAAAAAGCCAATAATCACATTGGCAACAATCTCCTCAAGGCAACGAAGAGTGGTTACACCTCTTTGTTAAGACTGTTAAATCTTTCAGTGATTTGAGTCTGAGCCTGCCCACAATCAAAAACACTGTAAGGTGCACCTTTATGGAGGTTTTTGCCATGACTGGCAAAATTTTCCTTAACTTGGTTCTTTAAAGCTAAGATTCTGCAGAGATTATTGGACACTTGCTATCTATGCTTGGGAAATATTTCTCCTTTTAATCTAAAGTGTAGTCAGATACTGCAATGATTGGTGCCTTACAGATACCTGTAGTACTAGTCATTATCAATCATCATCTGCATCCTGTGATAATAACACCCCTAAATTGAACCAGACAAGTTACACTTTGAACCTGTAGTACTGCTAAGCTGTGTAGTGCAAGAAAGCTCCCCACCATTCTAAGAGAACATGAGAGGATATTTGACAAAATAAATAATAGAATCCTGAAGGCTAGAGACATATTAAAGCAATGCAGGGTTGTTTCCTAGAGTTTTCTTTTGAGACTATGCTAGAACCTAATGCATAAAGAAGACTTCTGAACTTTAGTGAATGTTAATCACTGCTTAGGTTGTGAGGAAGTAATCTGTGACATGTATAAGAATGGGAACTATTTTGCTTAGGCAGATGAGTGTTCGTATAGAATTGTAAAGTCTCTGCCTGAGATATCTTATCCATCTGTCAATCTAGCTATACCTGTCTCTGCACTGTAATGTATTTTCACTTTATACTGTGTAGTAGTCACCATCTCATCTTCTGTATTTAAAAAACATATGTCTAATTAGAGGACTTCACATTTATTAATGGTATCATATTCTTGAAGTTAGCCTGGCTGTGAATTGTTATGAAAAGTTCAAATGTATGCTTTTAACAAGATTGGGAATATTATTAACACCATGCATTATTTTGCCTCAATACGTGTTAGATTATATTAGCTAACACTGCTTCTAAAAAGAAGTGTGTGTACATTCTGATCTCATGGAGGAGAAGGAAATTGTCCTCCTGATGTGAGAAAGCTGCCACACAGCTGAGATATCACTTACTAGTTGAGGCTCTCCTGGACCTGAATGTGCTGCACGTATTTGCAGTGTGTTTTGCTATTAGTAAGACCAACATTTATATACGGAATAAATTCTTGGAATAAAAAAAAGGTGATAAAATTCAGTGCTAAAATGCTTGAAATTGCATCTTTATAGCTTTAAACTTTAAAGAAAAAAATTTGTTTTGCAGTAGGCAGGAGGGAGATTGATGTAGTGTCCCAACCCGAGAAGTAAATTCTTTCCCACACCATCTGCCATTTCAAATGCCAAGTCCTAGAAATGCCACTGTTTCCAAAGTAGCAGACATTAACCATGTGTGTGAATCTTAGTCATTAGTAAAAATTATTCCAAAAAATGCCTTTGTTTGGCTTTCATGACTTGCCTGGGTAGTTAAAGCCAAAGAAGGAACGTGAATTGTGTTACGATGCCATTCATTTAATTAAATCATTTCTTACTACTTCAGTGATTTAGGGTAAAATCGTAACCCCATGCACGGGGCTGGAGGTGAGGGGGAGAAGACTCAGTAAATACTACTTTCACTTTGTGGAGTTTCCATCATAT
This sequence comes from Gopherus evgoodei, assembly GCF_007399415.2. Lineage (NCBI taxonomy): Eukaryota > Metazoa > Chordata > Testudines > Testudinidae > Gopherus > Gopherus evgoodei. The sequence continues at coordinate 262,790,729 of NC_044323.1, forward strand.
GGTCCTCTTATCGGGAAGGGATTTACAGCCCTTGTGAAAAGGGGTAAGGCTTCAGTCCTTGGCATGTGCTACCTGAGAATCTGTAAGGAAAGCTTGCCCCTCCCCACTGCTATCTAGCCTATCTCACCTCATGGAAGCACAGATTTTACAGTAGCTGTGCTGTTATTGGTTCCCACTACTAGACATCACAGAGGAGAGTAAATGTTTGTTTGAGCAGCATTAGCTATCTCCTTGGAAATCTGAAAATGTCTGAGGAGAGCACGTTATGTAGAGTAACTGGACGCTTACCCTATCTCTGCCAAAACCTGCAGAACCAAATCCACTTAGTGTTAGCAAGGAGTGGCTTTTACAGCCTTCCCTGACTGTTTTCAGGGCCTTTGTGCTCCTTTTTTGTCCCTATGGCCTGCTTTCCATGCTTCAATGCAGAGTGGAGTATAGAACCTCTTTCAACTATGTGCCTGTGTGAGGCAAAACTTTTTTCCCAATAAGAAAATATATGCAACTTTCTCCTTTTGGTAAATATAGTCTTTTTAATATGTCTTCTGTTCCCTACATTATCACTCCTTCTTTTGCCAGACTTCCTCAGAGTGTACCAAATTGTAGGAAAGTGAATACCAACTTTGAATAAATGGAACAAGAAAGCTCTGCAGTGCTACTTTTTTGTTTAATTTACGCACACATACACACAAAAAAGAGAGATATGTACAACATAAGTAAGGGTAGACTAGAGCCCTTAATCTTAATTATGCATTCTGCAGTATTATAAATGACTAAAGATTACTTCCAATGTTTGGTATAATCTTACAGTGTGCAGATGTGGTTCTCTTTGGCACGTGCCATCTTTACTGAACTCACAATTTCCATAATGCTGTCACATTCTGCATGGGAAGCAGATTTACAGATAGGTAATCCATGTAAGGTATTTTAAAGACAGCTTATTAAAGGATTGAGGCCTGCTGTTAAATTACATATACTTTCAATTCTATGAGGAGCAAACAGTATCAAGAAGTACAATAATTTAGCTACCGCTGGAGAAAGGCCTATTTAAAGTTTTGATGACAGATCCTTTAAACTTTTTCTTTAAGTTCTTTTCTGCTTTATATCCCATCCAGTATAATACTGCTTTTTCTTTTATATAATGTAATTTCACCAGCAGGTCTAAAGTGTACATGTTAAGAAATTGAAATACTTTCTTAAAACTGATATGCTCCATTTACAAAATGATTTAAAGTACTGGTCTCAACACTTGATGGAATTATCGGAACACCTGACAGTAATGATGAAGTCTTTGCATTTTTAGCATTGCTAATTATTAATGGCTCAAATCATGTTCTGTTCCATTACAAGTACTTATATTACTGCTTTTTTCAGTGAAGTGAGCGCTGATTATCCTCCGTTTTGTGTGTTATGCATGCTGTTAAGCATACTGGATAGTGCCCCCATCTGTCTGAAACACAAGCCATGTGTCACTCTACTATTGTTACCCCCCAAATAACAAGTCATTGATGATTTTCTTTCAAAATATATTAGCTCCTTTATCTCTCTAACTTAAATAAGAAAGTGCAGTCATGATTTAAGATTTAGTCTTTAAATGAATTTAAAAAAAAATTGCATGCAGTGCTGATATTAGAAGCTACTTTAGGGTAACAGAACCATAAAATACAGAAGCCTAGAAGGGCCACATCGTGCATTAAAAAAAAAATGCAAACCTGAAAAGGGATTTGTTAAGCACTCACAAGATGAGCCTGACTGTGCGTTTGCATGTGAACATCATTGCAATCTGAAAAAGAGCAAATGTTATTATGCCATGTGTCTTTGAGCCATTACTGGTTACAAAGCTTCGGCTGCAAGGTTATTTGAATCTACTGCGTGTTGTTAATTTCATGCTTTGTATCCGGAATATTTTTGTTGATGACAAACTACTATATTACCAGAAGTAAACCATATTATTTTTATAGCCTATATATAGATATATATTTTAAGAATATCAGTGTACCCTTGAAAAAAGCTGAAAAGCTATGAAAAAACAAAATAGATATTAACTGAGACTTCAAATATCTAGCTTATTTTAATTTGTTCTTCAATTTCCTTAAAAAATCTCTGCAGCTTCCTATCATTAGTTTCAAACACAAACAACACTAAATCTGTGTGGATCTAATTTGAAATTTTTGTCTTCCTATAAGTTACTGTCAATTGAACATCTTTTCTTATAAATAGTGTAAGAGTAAATTTGTCATTTTCTCTCCTCTTAATAAATGTAAGGTTGTATTTTGAAACATTTATAATGTAAATTAACAAAATGGTATTTCTATCCTATTCTAATAAATCTGTTTTTACACAAGTGCTAGAGGTTAATGGATAGATTTTAAATTGTATTACATTTTTGATAATAAATGGATGCATAAGACAAGATATTATTAAGTAGATTTTGTCTCTGTGAATTCTGGCTTCCTTTTAAGAAAGCACAATTGAACAATACAAACTTTAAGTTACGACATGAATCTTTAAATTGGCTGTCCCTATAAAATGTCAGCATACATTATTTATACAAAAATAAATTCATTACTAATGAAAGGCAAAGTTTGATAAAGAGCCTTCAAATGTAATTTTTATTTCAGTTTACCAAGTGTGGTTGTTTTTCTTCCTCCTTTATGTAACATAGTTCTCAAAAGTGAATGATGGTAGTGACACCACTAACAATGAACTTTGAGTTAATGCAGTGTAAATATGATCAAATATTGATCAGTCTCCATTATTCTGGGCATGGTTGCAAATTTGGAAATGTAATATCAACTTCCAAATAATGATACGAATTAAAAATTAAACTGAACAGTTAAAAAAAAACTTGCTTAAAGAAAACAAAATATGCATAAAGAAAATACTTCTAATAAACCATACTGTAGGTGGAAATCTTGCTACAGTGTTTCTACCAATACCATGTGCTAATATCTTTTTTGTTTATAGGAAAAATTATTTAAGACAGCAAGAATCTTAGGACTTCTGTTTTTTGTGAAGGTCAAACTAAAATCAGAATTATAACTGAAAAATGAAATGTAAATACCTAGATCTTTGATAACAAAGTAATTAAAATGTATGGTTTTGCCTACTGTGTATAATAAGGGCTTATATTTGATCAACCATAAAAGTTATTTAATCATTTTAACCTTGGAATACTACCCCACAAAAAACTACTTAATGGAAGTTAGCTGAGAAGCATTAGAGTATCACAACATCAAGAAGGCTGAGCAAGAGGGCACTGAAAATTCAAGCACAGCTTATTTATTCCGTAATACTATAGCAGGTTGCATGGCAACCAGTGGCAGTGGATTTTGAAGTTATTTTATCCTTATTCAATGAGCAAAGACTTAGCCTGTATTTATTTTGGTAATTTCTAGAATTAATCAGGTATTGAAGGCCTATTGTAGCACACACTTGCAATGATTTTACGATTCACAAATAAATGTTTACAAGCCTGGTTCAAAGACCATTTGGAAGAACAACAGAGCTTGATTGTTTCTGGTGACATTGTGAGTGATATGTATTAGACAAATGGTGAGATCACTAGTGCTTCTGAGTAAGAATTTGGTCTGCAGACAGATCAGTTTGATTTAGCTTTGGAAATTTGAAGCTGATCTCCTTAGCTTCAAAGACCGTGACAACTTTCAGACCTTCATTATAATGTTTCCATTAAAAACTGTGTTAAGAGAACATTAATATTGCTCAGCTGAGCAAAAGCCAGTAGTCAAAAGCCACAGCTGCATTTGCAATTGTAACTCTGTGTCCTTGTGCGGAAGTGTTATGATACATGCTTTAATTACATGGTAACATTCAATTTCTCAAATAATGAATTATAATAGCCTGTAATTTCTTCTACAGCCTTAGAAAGACATGTGTACCATCTTCTAGCAGTCTGTAAGCCAGAGTCCATTATAATGATTTAGAGCTGGATTCAGCAAGCTGCTGAACATTCTCAGCTCCCACTGAAATCAGTATAAGTTGAGGATGCTCAGTACCATGCAAGACCAGGGCCCCTGTGCACACTATAAAATATTTGCAATAAATGTGGGAATGACTCCTTTGGTACTCAGTGTCTCATTCAACGAGCACCTTACAAAATGTACCTTACAGGGGCATAGAAAAAACCAGTATGATGTATTATTTGAGAAATAGTATGTGTTCATATAATTAAAGATATCATTATGCATATATACAAGCTGACAGAGTTAAGGCTGTGTGTTCTCTTAATGCATATTTTATGGCATTTCCTAGCATTTTAAAAATAAATTCAATAATCTGGAACTGACTTGATGCCACCGGAACAGCAGCTTGCATACAAAGCATATGTAGAATGATGCTTTGTTCAATGCACAACTTAAAAGAGCTCACCGAATAAGGCAGGGTTCCCGCAGACCCTACAGTTGCCAATTTTAGTTGGACATATTCCTGGAGATTTCATCACATGACATAATCTTTAATTAAAGATTAATCTTCAGTTCCTGGAGACTACAGGCCAATCCTGGAGGGTTGGCAACCCTAGCAAGACCTCTGCGTCACTCAGTTCACATCATCCATTCTGAGCACTGAAGGCCCAAACCCAGTGTAATTTTGGAGTAAGTCCATTGACCTCAATGGATTTACTCAAGATTTATACTGTGTTATTTCCAAATGGAATTTGGCTCACAATGAGGTCCTGAGCCACAGGTCACCTGTTCCCTTCAATATATATATTTTTCATTCATGTCACACATTGCAGCCTGCACACTGAAAGAAGCAGGGGTCCTATGGCCATGTAATTAAAGCCTAGGTAAAATTTTCAAAAAACACCTAAGTCCCATTTTCAAGAAGATGCCTTTCAATGGGACTTTGGCTCCTAAGGGGCATATCAGCACAGGTATTTAGGTGCCTCCAGTTGCAAAAAGGGAAATAGTGGGATTAACAAAACCATCTAAGCAGGTTATGCACCTTATTTCCATTGACCTCAACCTGCTTAGGCAGTTTTGTAAATCTCACTAAGCACCTATTATTAGCTTGTTCATAAAAAGGAAGCTAAGTGGTACTGTCTGAAGGCCACTGGCACTGGGTGATGATTTCTTTAGAACTGGTTGAATTGATACACGATTTAGGTTTCTAGTAAAGGTCCTAGGTATTATCCACTCCCTTGTGCAATCCAGAAAGGTGAGGGGTCACAGTTGCAAGTGGTGGCCCTGATTGCCCTCAGTGTTCCTTGCATGACAACTTATGTGAACAGGGAGCATTCTTGTGTTTCAGGTTCTGTGTTCACCTTGCAGTTCTGGATGGCCCAGGAGACTATCCTCAATGTGTGTGATCTTTGTAAAACAAGAAGATAATTCCTTGCAGCGAACATTGCAGTAAAGTACACAAAAATATGCATAATTTATTCATACAAAATATATACTAGCAGCTTATACGTCTGGGAGCTCCAAATGTTGTTTTAAAATGTATTATAGTCCTAGTGATGACACGTTAAAAGTTATTACTACCAAGGTACTTTATGTCAACAATAAGTTACTGTCGTTTAAGAAAAATAGAACATTTTCCCATGAGCCAGTTGTATTTTCCTTTGAGCATAAAAGGAAAACATACTGCTAAAGACTGCAGACTGCAGATTCCTGGTTCTATACTTGTGCTATGTATTTTATAGAATTAAGCTGAACTCACACTTGGTCATTGTTTTATGACTAACAGCTTATTACCACAATGTCACATTATTAAAACCTCTTGGATTCTATAATATTTTGGGCTACATTGTGGCATTAAGTGACAGCCCTGTATTGGAATGGTAGGTACTGCCCAGTGGCAGTTCTGGGGGCTCCCAGATTGCATAGCCACTATAGAATCATGGAATCATAGCATATCAGGGTTGGAAGGGACCTCAGGAGGTCATCTAGTCCAACCCCCTGCTCAAAGCAGGACCAATCCCCAGCTAAATCATCCCAGTCGGGGCTTTGTCAAGACTGACCTTAAAAACATCTAGGGAATGAGATTCTACCACCTCCCTAGGTAACCCATTCCAGTGCTTCACCACCCTCCTAGCAAAACAGTTTTTCCTAATATCCAACCTAAACCTCCCCCACTGTGGTGCTCTTCAAGAGGGTGTAGCATGTCCTCAGCAAGCCGTACCCCTGTGTCCTTCCCACCTCGTTTTTGGGTGATGCATTAAACAATAGAGGTCATATCATCCCCTCCACTTCCACAGGCAGAAGGACAATGCAAGAACTATAATTGGCCACTGAGGGCACAAAGGAGGTGTGGGTTTTTTCATTTTCTGAGCCCTTGTGCACCTATGCAAGGACTAGCTATAGTCTGACCCTTCATAAGTAAAGTCTAACAAAACTGGTGATCAAAACACTATTGTATCTTGAATAAATCTATACAGTAATGTAGCTCCATTGCAGATACAGTGGTAGGAAGTGTCTTAGTTTTTAGGATGGATAAATTCTGTTAGATTTTAAATATTGTTTTTGAGTTAATCACAATTATTGCTTTGAATTAATTTTCTTTAAATGATTGCATCATCGAACATCATGGTCTAATGATTAGATCAGAGGGCTGAGATACAGGAACTCCTGAATTTTCATAGTGCTTTTGATATTAGCTTATTTGTACCCTTGAGATGGACAAGCAACCAACTGGATCTGGACAACATTTTCAAAAGTATTTTGTGGTAAATCAGTGAGCCTCAGCATTCTGAGAGACCTACGGCTGGATTTTCATGGAAGCTGCAGACCAATAATTAATTGCTGAAGAGAATCACAAATCATTTTGAACGATGAATAATTTTGTAAGTGCTATGAGCTGTATAAATAATTTGCAAACAGGATAAAAGGTTAAAATTATCAAACCAGGACCAGCAGTGGTATGGAGATTCCATGAATCCTGTGAGTTCCAAGCAAATATCAGTATCACCTTGCTACTTCCCTGGATTGTCTTCCCTGCCCTAATCCCAGAATATGCTGTGAAGGAAGCTAAGCAAATGCAAACTCAGAAATACCCGACCCATGTGAGGGACAATATAAGCTTTTTTTTTGGATTATTTTTCTTTTACGGGGAAAGAGAAATTTAAACAAAACAACCCTTCACTGTGTACTTTTCTAGAAGGCACTGGTATGTTTCTTGTAAGTACCACGTTTGGTGCCTCTATGAAATCTGCACGTTGACTAAAATTCTCCCTTCTGCAAAGGGACTGACATGAGGTTCTGTTCAGCACTTAAGTCCCATTCATGCCTATTTAGGACTTAAATTGGCTTTCTGCTGCCCCTTCACCAAGATTAGTGGAAAGGTGGTCTTGTGGTTAAGACTCAGGATGTAGCTCTGAGACTCAGAAGGTTCGGGGTTCGGACATAAGTCTCCAGTTGGGCACTCGATAAAAGAGGTTTGCCACACTAGTGACCACTTCCAAAAATGTTGCCCATTGAAAAATGTACTTGCCAGTGGCAGAGCAGGGAATTGAATCTAGCTCTCCCAAATCCCAGGCTGGTGCCCTAATCTTTGGATCAATGATAGATAGCATGTATATTTTGACCTCTTAAGAAATACATTTAAATTAGATTACTTCCTGCTTAACTTTTGTTGTGACTTATACTACAGGTATTCTATTCTAGCTAACATACATTTGGAGTGATGAAGTGTCTTACTTTCCATTTTGCTCCACATATATAGCTCTATTGAAATCACTGGAGTTACACTCGGCTAAAAATCAAATGCTGCCGTGAAGAATCAGGTCCTTTAAACTCTGTAAAGAAAATTGGCAGGGATGGTCCTGAATCACATCCCAGTCTCTGTGTACTAACTGGATGGCATTTAAAAACACATAAGAAAAATACATGAACTCCAGGTCCTCTAAATTGACTACAGATTTAGTTTTAGACTGATATTAATTACCACAGTTTTACTGTTATGAATGTAGGATGCCTGGAGGGAAGCAGAATTAATTAAACTTCATGATGACTATTGGACAACTACTGGCATTTACCTAGGGTTTAACAGGTAGGTTCTTAAGTTCTTGAGACAAAATAATTTTTGAAGATGGTTGTGTTGCTTGAGCTGATCAAGCTCCACTTTTCAGAAATAAAAGAAGTCAGCTGATGGTCTTGTTTTAATGATGAGAGTGTCTGAGGATTCCAATGACAGATTTGCCTCATTTACTTAGATGATACTCTTGTATTTATTAAATCATGTGAAGAAAATCTGTAACACTTTAATAAGATTTTCTTTCACATCATAGGAAGTGATCTGCAATTCAACTTCATGAAAAGCACAGTGCCTCTGAAAGGTAGTCCTAGTGTGTTTACAGGAGAGTATGAAATCATAGAATAATAGAAATGTAGGACTGGAAGGGATCTCTCTAAGTCATGTAGACAAGTCTCCAGCCCTGAGACAGGAGTAAGTATTATCTAGAGCAGTGGTTCTCAACTTATTTACCATTGTGGGCCACAGATGCAGCTGTCTGTGTGTTATGTGAGCCACATCCACACAATATATATACTACCTGTATGGCCCTGCGGATGTCATATGGGCCTCGGCTCTGTGCAGTTTTGGGCCGAAAGCAACCTGCAGGCCATGGGTTGAGCACCACTGATCCACCATCCTTGAAAGGTGTTTGTTTAACATGTTCATTAAAAGCTTCAATGATGGAGATTCCATAGTCTCCCTAGGTAATCAATGTTTAACTACCCTTACAGTTAGGAAGTTTTTCCTAATGTGTACCCTAAATCTCCCTTGCAGCAACTTAAGCCCCTTACTTCTTCTCCTGTCCTCAATGCTTAAGGAGAACAATTTATCATGCTCCTCTTTATAACAACCTTTTACATATTTGAAAGACTGTTATCATGTCCTTCCTTAGTCTTCTCTAGTCTAAAGAAACCAAATTTTTTCAATATTTCATCATACATCATATTTTCTAGACCTTTAATCATTATAGTTGCTCTCCTCTGGACTTTCTCCAATTTGTCCACATCTTTTCCAGAGTGTGGCTTCTGAACTGAAGACTATACGCCTATTAAAACAATGAGGAGCCGGGGGCATCTTAAAGACTAACATATTTATTTGGACATAAGCTTTCATGGGTAAAAAACCCACTTCTTCAGATGCATAGATTGAAAATTACAGATGCGGGCATTATTATACTGACATATGAAAAAAATGGAGTTACCTTACAAGTGGAGAACCAGTGTTGACAGGGCCAGTTCAATCAGGGTGGATGTAGTCCACTCGCAATAACTGGTGAGGAGGTGTCACTACCAGGAGAGGGAAAGTTGTTTTTGTAGTAAGCCAGCCACTCCCAGTTCCTATTCAATCTCAAATTAATGGTGTTAAATTTGCAAATGAATTTTAGTTATGCAGTTTCTCTTTAATGTCTGTTTTTGAAGTTTTGAAGTAGACACAGAGAGGAAGATAGAAAGGTTAGCATTTTTAATGTGTTGGAGGTGATAACCAATTGAATTAATTTGGACTAACTCATTTTATTATAAAGCTGTAGTTAAGGTTTACCCAAGCATTTGGGTTATAATCTCCTATTTATTAACATAAGGCCGAATCCTGCTGTCCTGACTCAGGACTTGATCCAGCAAGGCGCTGAGTATTCTCTACTCCTGATCAGGTACCCAGGAGGTACCCAGAAACTTTCAGAAATAGAATTTCAGTTGTTACTCAGGAAAACTCCTTTAGACTTCAGTAGTTTTGTCTACATAATGACTGTAAAATTCAGACAATCTCATAGCTTATAACAAAAAGATTCTTCATTATAGAAACAATACATTTGAACAATTATTGAGGTAAAATTAATTAGGATTAATCTAGTCATATGGTTGGGTCCATATGCAGACAACTATTTGCTGTTTATTATGTATATTCTCTGTCAAGTAAATGAATATTGATTTCTCTGATTTCTTTGTTTATTAAATGTATATGGTTTAAATTTAATTAACCCACAAATGGAAGTGCAGGTTTTAGCACATGTAATTGCAAGAAAAATGAACAAGAGCTTCTTGGAAAAAAGTTAACACATCATAGTGAACATAGCAGATAGATCTACAATTCAGATGGAAAAGATTACACATACACCTCTACCTTGATATAACCCTGTCCTTGGGAGCCAAAAAATCTTACTGCGTTGTAGGTGAAACCGTGTTATATTGAACTTGCTTTGATCCACCAGAGTGTGCAGCCCCGCCCTCCTGGAGCACGGCTTTACCGCGTTCTATCCAAATTTGTGTTATATCGGGTGACGTTATATCGAGGTAGCGAGGTATTCACATATTGCCAAACAGAAAGTTGCAGCCCAGAGCAGTTTTTTAACTCAAATTCCTTAAAAAATGTTTTACTATAGAACTGACAAAATGACCAAGAAACATTAATTGTAACTGTATAGACAGATCTGATTATAATTTTATAGGGTGTTTTAGAGGACATAGATATGGGGGAGAATGGGATAGTTCTTTTGTTTTTTCTTTCTCTTCAAGCCAAGGAATTAATTTAACTAAGAAACATACTACCTGGAACTGGCACCTCACTTTCAGTGATAAGTAGTTAATTAAAAAAAAGTTTATCATTGAGTTCATAGACTTGAAAGTGTTAATAGACTGTTAATAAAAATATTTTATTTAGCAATATTATGGCTATGACACTGTCAGTATTCCTTCCCTGCAAAGTCAACAGATATGAAGAGAAGCAAATGGAAAGGAAATAAAAAAGGCTGCTGTTGAAATGCTGGCTTCTATGCTCTGTCACCTGTGAGCCTGACCAAAACATATATTAGTTAATAGAAAGATTCCCATTGACTCCTGATGATTTAGGATCAGGTCCTGTGCCAGTAGCAGAACAACTCCAGTCCCTGTCTCTAACTAGAAAGTGGACACAGGCACTGAAAAATATTAACCATTTATTCAAAATTACATTTCCCATAGTCAAAATAAATCATATTTGAGTTTCACTGTTAGAATTTTTGAATAGCAGGTTTAGGGAGGAAATTGACAATGCCCATGATTTACACTAATTGTACTACTGTAGTTGGGATATATTTCTTCGAGAGACCCTCTGGGGTTCCCCAAAGGGTCGCTAGCAAACCTAAGTTGGCTAAAACAGTTTGGATGAATTTAAGAACATCCCTTCAAGCCCAGATCCAAGCTCAGGGTGAATCAAAGCTAAGACAATGCAGTATTCTTCAAGAATTATAAATCAGCCCCCCACAAATCATTGTATTAAAAGTAATGAGATTTTTAAAATAATAAATTGGTGAGGTATTTGCCTTCTCTTTCTCTTTTTGGGGCACTTTAGGATACGCTCTAGTCATGTTTTCAAGCTTCTCTGCAACAATGAGGACTTTAAGAAGAACGCCATGTATTACAAGACTTGCAATAAAATGGTTAGAATCAGTCACACTGCAGTGGGAGAAGGCATTCTTATATTTCTTGTTCCTGGAGTCTCACGATTCTAGGGCAGGAAACGCTGCTGCTGCCATTTCAGGAAAACTTTGGGAGTGAACAGGTTGTGTTCTTGAACATGAGTGATGTTGCTTGTTGTGTACCCAGTTTCAGCAACAGGAGGGCTATTCAGTCTGAATAGATAGCCCCAGCCGAAATACAGACATGAAAGAAAACATTTAAACAAACTTATGAGAGGCAATGATAGTGAGCCTTGAGCAAACTCCAACAGCAGAAGCAGCTGCTTAAAGAATCAGGCACAGGCAGCTAAATAGCACTCAGCTAAAAAACAGCCAAACAATCCTCATTAAACATCATGGTTTTGGTGACTATTTCTTTAGGGGTGTTGAGGTTCAGTGGTTAAGATTTATTCATTATTTCTCTACTAACTCAAGGGTGTTCAACCAATCAGCAATCAGACCTTGTCAAACCCAGTTGAGGTTTTCCTTTGTGGATTGTTGTTGTGCATTATGAGCCTTATTCTCATTTACACTAAGCCCCTTTTCACCATTCTAGCAGGGGTAAAGGAGCTGTTATTTTCTCTTACTTGAACACTCTATTCCACTGTCAGAACGATGTTAAGGGGCCGTAATATAAGTTAGAATAAGGCTTATAGTGTCTATTTTAGAGGGAATTAAATACTCCCAGTGTGGGAACTGTACTGGTTTATAAGCATCCACTGAGAGGACATTTAAAATAAATAATAATTTTCACGTCTGTTTAGCCACTTAATGTACTGTTTGTTTTGGGTGCCATCTTTGTGCTTCCGAAACACAATGAAGGAGCAATACCTCAAGCTGAGTATTTACTTTGATTTTAAAAATCACAGCTCACCAAAATCAGCAAAAATGAGCCAAGGCAAAATAAATCTTCTTGAGCCCATAAGAGCAGGTAACAAATATAATACTAATAAACTATTATTTACTGTAGCAATCCTAATGGCATTGACAGTGATTTTATCCGTCAAGTCCATATTATCCAATATTATCCATAAAGTCAAAACAAACTTCATTCAAAAAGGTCAAAATCAAACCAGTGTCATATTCTGCTGGTAGGGTGGACATTAGCATAATAATTCAAGCAGGAATTTTGTGTATGTGTATCTACCCTAATACTTCTTTTTGCCCATTTATTTTCTCATAGAGCATCTTCACTTAAAGCCAAATTGAAATTTTGGGTGAAATAAATAGACCTTTTTCAAACTCAGAGGCTTCTTGTCACAAGAAGTGACATATCAGATCAGATCAGCAGTCTGTCTGCAATAGGGCCACATGTTTCAGAGGAATGTGCAAGAAACCCCATCATGGAGAATTATGGAATAATCTGCTCATAAGAGAATTTTCTTCCTAACCTCAAACAGTCATTGGTTTGTACCCCTTTTACATTTTTATAAACATGTAAAAGTGACTGTATTGATCATTAGGGTGGGAAATAATTTTCCAATTCCATGAATATTTTGGAGACTTTGAAAACTTTTTCCCATCTTGAATAGGAATGAAAAGTGGAAATCTCAGAAATACTCATGAACTCAAAAACTGATTTATTTTTTATTTGAGTCAATGAAAATGTTTCATTTAGATTTTTTTTTCCATGTTTTTTCTAATTACTTTACTTTTTGAAATAAAAAGTCACTTTGGACCAGAAAACCAGAATTTTTCAGTTCAGCAATTTCAAAACTTTTTTCTTAACATTATTTTTAATTGTGAAATTAGTTGAACTCCACCCTGTTTTGTGAACAGTTTCAATTTCAGCATATCAGAATTTTTTTTTATGGAAACAAGATTTGTTGAATAATTCCCAACCATATAAATAGCCATTATATTAGCCATATAATGGTTGGCTCCTGTTTTGAATTCTGTTAAGCTCACATGTAAGAGTTCTAACACAGTGGATCAATGGTTTTTATCTTTTTAGCTTTTTTAGATCATTAGATTGATACCTAATTGGTTGACCTGTCAAACATCAGTCATCAATCAGTTGGATGGGTGTCGTGTCTCTAAAGGTAACATAAGAAAGTAACCAAAAAACAGAGTCAATACACAGAAGGGGAAATGCAAGCTAGTATCATGTTGCTGGATAGAAGGGAATGGCAACTCTATTCCCCCTTTAACGGGCCAGAAGACTGTTTGCATAATCAGAAAGGTCCTAGTGTGATTGTTCACCTTTTTTCTTCCCTTAGTTCTAGATCACCACCTCCCAATTCCTCATTGGGCTGCCTGGCACTTTTTCACCTGCCCAGTGCTCAGGCCATGCCTTAGATCGCTTCCTCCTCCTGGGAGCCAGCATCCTAATTAACTCATGCTGCTTCTTCCGCAAACACTTTGCCAAAATTCTTTTGTTTCTCTGCTGCCAAAGCACTTTTCTGTGCCGTGCACTAATTTTCCACCTTGTCCTTTTTCTCTTTGCCTGCCAGCTCTCTCTCCCTTTTAATCTATCCAATTCTTCTATCGAAGCTGAGTATCTTCCCCAATACTCTAGGCATGTATCCACTGTTGTGAATCTTCAGTGTGACTTTCCATCATTTTCCATATGGTGTATAAACTGCTTCTCTTCATCTCACCCTGCACCTCCTTTTGCTCCCTCCAACCCACCCAAGCTTTTTACCTCACTACTACTTTTATTTTTCTGACTCCCCGCTTTGTACTTTCTTCCATGCTATCCTTAATGCTTGTAACAGCCTCCCCAAACTGCTCCCTCTCATTCTTCAAATCAGTTCAGCAAACCAACCTGTTACATAAAGCCTTCCAGTGGAAAAGCTTTGATCGTTAGCCATAACTGGTAATGCCTTTAGACTGCAAACTCATGGAAAGGATTTCTGTTTTCCTCCTTTTTATTTATTTTGTTTTTATAGTTAATCTGCTGTAAATCATTAGGTCATTACAGGGCAATATGGTAGTCCACTAAGACATTATTTGCGTGGCAACATAATGTTTAATTCTGGGGAACCTTGTTCTTTCCCTTAAGCCTATGAACAATATTCTCATGCAGACATAGTATATTTGCACATGTGGTAGAGGTCACAGGAAATGTGCCTATATACTATAAGACTATTTTCAGTGACACAAGATCTTTATTTGAAATCACAATAACCAATTATTTCTATTCTCTGAAGGTTCTTATACTGCACTCCTCACCTTAGAACCTGAGGTCCTTTCAGTAATGCACTAAGCAATGTGATTAACATCTATCACGTTTGGTTTCTCCTCTTCTCCCCATGGAAGAAGTGTATACAGTGCAATGTTTTGTTTTGGAATCTTTAAAATAATCCATATGTGTTGTGTTGCTATATATTTATGTTAAAGAAGGCAAGGTCAAAAAATGTGCCTTGCACTTACAGCAGAAGGTGAGGAGGTTTGTGATGGTTTACAAGGGAGGCTACAATTCATATCAACTATAAATTCTTAGCTTTTGGATTAGATTGTCTGGCTAAATTCTTACATATGCATTATTTTTAAAAGGAACACTGGTAATTTAGGGGAGTCATTGAACTGAACTGGATTCCCGCCATAAACATTTTTGGGATACAAGCAAATAAACATTTTATCCACTAAATAAAGGGAAAACTTGTTCCATTTTATAATCAAC